>NC_136729.1:42469465-43671965 GCF_936440315.1 Barbus barbus
GTCCAGCTACAAAGTCAATGCAAAGACTGTTTGTTTTTCAACTCTGTTCAGTCTTATTTGGTTCTTGTAAAAATTGAAGCCAAGTGTGAACAGCCTTTTAAAGCAACTATTTCTATTAGCATCAAAGTGTGGCATTCTTTATGCCTGGATGTTTCAGCAGCAGCAATACGAGAGGTTTAAGTGTTTAGCACATTGCAGTTCAAATTGCAATTTCAATATACAACAAAATAATATATATATATTTTTTTAAACAAGTTATGCTGCCTAATGCTATGAATCAGTCATTTAAAAATAAAAACAATTAAAATAAAACACTCACAGAAAAATAGAAATATTTTATTTGTTTAACTGCATGTCATGACCTTTAGCTGACATCAGAGAACCTTGAATATGTAAATGTGTTGTTAAATTATTAATTTAATAATAATAAAAATCTCAGGGGGTGCTTATTTGAGAGAACTTTTTTTGTTGAAGGTGTTTGGCTGACAATTTTTTTTGTAAATCCCTGAACTGTAACATTAAGACAGCACAACTGATCACATTTGTATCTTTTACAGCCTCATTTTTATTCATTCATAATTCAATATGGCATCGTCTCTCACTTAGGTTCGAATTTTCTCCATTCGCCTGCTGTTGGCAGGTGTGGCAAATAATCTCTGAGAGATGTGAGAGATGATCTGTTCTGAAACATAATCTCATTCAGACCCAGTGATAAATGACAAGGTACAGAATGAAGGATTTGAGGATCTTGTCTCTGGACAGATGGGTGATGGTTATATTCATTTTTTGAGCTTGATATGGCCTAACTGCTGTGAAAACCACCTCTCAACTTCTCAAATCCCTTGTAGCAGCCTTGTTTTTAAAGTTGTACTCATCAGAATAGCGAGCAAGGTTTGAAGGCATTGTGTTCTTGTTCTGTTAAAATAACCCACTACAATCACAGAGCAGTGACTAAGGCCTCTGGCATGCCAAAAATGGTATTTATCACTTACTATTGGTGTAAAATAAGCAGTCAGGACTTTTTCCATGTTGATGGCCAGGCAGGTCAGTGGCCAGGGCGTGTGGGGTTCAGAAAGACACTGTATACCTGGAATTGGACTGACAGATGTAGACGACTTTTATGGTCATGGAAAAGTACTGAAATAAATGTTGTGCTGATTATCACCCCTGCCTGGCGATAATCCACTTGAAATGAGATATTGGAAATTCACTGCATATATCAGTTGCCACAAAGAAATCTGTGCAAGGCTATTTTGACTTGCTGCGTTGTACTGTCTGAGACTTAATAGATTTCTCTGTCTGATTCCCTCTAGAATCGGTATATGATCTTCTCCCAAAAGAGCTGCAGCTGCCATCTTCTAGAGAGCAGAACGCAGCCGCTATGAGTCAAAAAAGTGGTGGAGAGGCAGGACCTCCGCCGTCGATGGCTGTCGCCGCAGGTAAGCTTTGTTTTCACATTTTAAACCATCTTTTCTCTCAGATGCTGAAGACTGGAGCTAAGGCCTGCATCGTGATGCATATTCACCTGCCCACATTTTTTGTGGTTGATTAATTTGGTTCAAGCAAAATGGTCTTTATATGACAGGTGGTTTGAGGGGAGGGTGTGGTGGCATCAGAGGAATGTCGTTTCAGAGATGGAGCAAGCTTTCGATAAAAGATAACAGACAACTAACATTTCTGTTTTTTGGAGTAACATGCACAGAGTGCAATGAATTGTTCACAATAGGACCAGAAAATAGGGACATTTAAGTACAGAAAGCTGTTTTAATTGTAAATATTAAAATAATACTCTGTTAATTAATCTGGAAAATATATCTGATAGCATATAGATTGGGTTTGTGGTCCAAACAGAATTTTATTCCTTTGTTGGGCCTTGCTGAAAAAATATATATAAGGAAAACCATAAAAAAAATTAATTAATTTATGTGGGGAAAAAAGATATTTCAGAGAAAACAAAACGTTTATTGGGGCATCAGAGTAGCAAATATTTTTTAAATTACATTTAAATCAAAAGCAATTTTTTTTACTTGGTATTTAACATACTCAACATTAATAATAATAATAATAATAAACACAAGTCTTACTTTATGAAATTCCATTTGCCGCTCCGGCATTGTTCTAGCTTTGTGAATGAACATAATTGGCTCAGTGCCTCTAAGTCTCAAATTTCCAAAAAACCCCTGAAATTATTTAAACAACTGAACAAACATACATACATACATACATTCAAATAAATAAAAACCTAAATAAGAAAATCTGTTCACTATAAAATCTGTTTTATGAATTTTAGATTTTTTTTGTATAAAATTCCAATCTGCATTAACATATACAAAATGTATTCTCAGAAATTATATATGCAAACAATGTATAATTGGCAATCATTACAATTTCTCCTGACTTGCATTGAACACTGAGGAAAGAATCTGTCCACAGTGAAAACACTCCTCAGAACTTTTACTTTGAGTTCCTATTTGTACATTCAAAATGCAATTCACTTTAGTTTCTTTTACTCTGCCCCTTATCAAAGTGCCCAGGTTTAGGGTGAGTTTCTGTAAGCCAGAAGTCTGTTGCCTTTGGACATCTGTACCTAACTGCAGCCAAATGCATCCCTCTGACGAGGCAGGACATGCTGGCTGCAGCTGAAGGAAGGTGACGTATTTTCCAGCTTAAATGAATTTCATTGTGGGTTTTTAGGTTTCACTGCAAACTGGACTTGCTTATTCTGGCTATTCTCTCTTCTAGTTTAATTCATATTTTATTTGTGTATAATGTATTTGTGAATATGTTCTTAGCAATTAAACAAGTCCGTTATTTTCTTTGACCCGTTGTTTGGCATTTGTTTTTCTTTGTTTGCTTGTAGTTTTGTGTTTTTGTTTTGTTCATTGTTTATTTATTTGTGTTTATTGTTTTGTTTTGTTCTGTTGTGTTTTGATGTGTTGTGTTGTTTTGTATCTACTTTTGAGTTTTATTTTGTTTTGTTAGGGACAACTCTTTTGCCACATTCATGTCCCGTCAAATATTGTCTTCCCGCTGTTGAGTGTGAATATTTTGGGTTCAAATGTATCATCGTCTTGCCTTTTATTACCTTTAATATCTTCTGTTTTACACTGAATAATAACAAAACATACATGCAAGGTATTGTTCCTTTCTCGAGATATCTTTTCATGCGATTTTCATACTTGTGAAAAATAATGGGCCAGTAAATAATTTTTCATTATAATGTAAAGTTAGGTTTTTAATTCAGTTTTTCCATGTGTTTTAACGAAACATTCTAGATGTTTATCTGTTCATCGAAATTTATATTTATATTATATATTTATTTAAATTTATATATATTGAGGCTCAACATATGAATTAACTGGAATGTACACTAATGATCAAAAAAATTTGGGATAGTTAAGATTTTTCATGTTTTTGAAAAGAAGCCTTTTCAAAAGTATCAAAAATACAATAAAACATTAATATTATTACTACAACAAACAAACGATTTAAAGCAGTTGTGCTGATTAATATTTTTTATGGAATTTCTTTCTTTTTAAATGTTACTTGCCCCAGACTTTTGAAGTAGTGCATTACAGTTTTCACATAAATATTAAGCGACAAAAAATAAGAAATGTTTCTTGAACAGCAAATCAGCATATTAGAATGAATTCTGAAGGATCATGTGACACTGAAGACTGAAGTAGTGAATTAAAAATAATTTTACTGTATTTTTGATCAATTAAATGCAGCCTTGGTCAGCATAAGAGACTTCTTTCAAAAACAGTAATACATATTAATTATTCCAAACCTTTGACCAGTAGGGCACATGCTGCTCTATTCAGATTAGTTCATTTTGCCCCTCTCTGTGTTCTACCCCCAGCCTGCCTCCTAAACTCAAACTAATCTCTCAGTCTGTTGTGGGACCCTCTCATGTGACCATGGGTCTCTCTAATATTGAGTCAGGATGATTTCCAATGATTTTGTTACTGTTATTTTTAAACTTTTTTTCCCATCTAATTGAATTTAAATGTTTATTTTTCTTCTGAGATGGAATCAACTGCAAGAATTATGCTGCCTAAATCAATAAAAGTGTAATTCTCTCACTGCTCCCCTGCTGGAATATGTGTCCTCCGTTGGTGAATTCAGATTACATTTTAGTTTGGCCCCTCGGGGCCCCTGTTGGCTTGTGTTACAGTTTCTATCAATAGTGAAAGCTCTGAGGGCTCAGTATAACACAACACAACACACTCAGGTTGCTGTGTTAAGTTGGTCATTTGCCGAGTAAAGACTACAGTGCGGTCAAAAAACATGCAGGCCTGACTAATGAATCAGAGGGGGTCTTGTAACTCTGACACAGATTGTCCAAAGTTGATATACTATCTGTTATCTATCTCCTGTTTATCGTCTAATGAATATGAATCTTTTGACTCCGTTGAATTTATCTAACCTGCATTTTTCCCATATTAACGTTCCTAAATTCCTATCAAAGTTGATGTTACACTGGACTTCAGACCTACTTTACATAGAAAGTTGATTTGCAGCCACTTTTAGCCACCTTAAAGAGGCAGAAGAGACAGACGCTTTGTGTTTCAGTGTCTGTATTGTTGCACGCTTGTCAAGAAGTTGCAACGTAATGCATAATGAAAAACTCTGGCTTTGTAGTCCTCCACCAGAACAGGGTTTCAATTAATTTCATTAACAATTCTGCACAAACATTGGAGCAGATGACTCAAATGTCACTGTATCAGATGTCAAACTGGCAAATCGTTTCTCCTTCGTCTTGATATGACAGAGAAAAATAATCAGTTTTACAAATATTTGACATTTTTTGATGCATATGACTCCTATGCTAACCTAGAAACATAATATAAAGATCTGAAAAATGCATTTGATGCCTTTGATTGCCTCAAAATCAAATAGTTGAAACTCATACATGTCACACCCACATTTGGTTTGGTTCAGCTGATCAGGAAGGATGATTTCAATTATATTGAATAGACAATGGTTTGTGGTTACTATTATTGTCACATGTCAGACAGTATTTCGCACATGGAAAGAGTTCTTCCTGATTTAATTATGTACGGCTTGACCACACTTCCTGTGCATGCAGGTGTCCTCATGTTTATCATGCCACATTTATGCAGCCGTTTGATCAATCCCATTAAAATAATTCATTAAAACTGTTTATGTTGTGAGACACAACAACGAATCTTATAAATGAGGATATGTATAAGGCATAAACAGCAAGGAAATTATAATAAAGCTTATCAGTTTCACGTTTTGGGATAAATGCTGAAGGTGGATGCAAATCATTCTCTCTGATTTATGTGTGAGTATTATTGTTTCACTGGATGTTAACCAGGTTTTGTTACTGAATCAGTTCGTGTAGAAACTAAACTATTGTGGATGCATCCTCTACCATTATGATTTGCATATGAGTCATCGTGGTTTCATGGTAAATTGTGAGGATGGTAAAAGAATGGGAAGTCACATTATATAGTGCTTTATACTATTGTAAAATCCATCGGTTAATAGGCAGTCGTGGCATGGTTAGAGAGTTCGACTTGTAACCTGAAGGTCGTAGGTTCGAGTCTCAGGTCCGGCAGGGATTGTAGGTGGGGGGAGTGAATAACCAACACTCTCTCCACCCTCAATACCACGACTGAGACCCTTGAGCAAGGCACCGAACCCCCAACTGCTCCCTGGGCGCCGCAGCTGCTGCAGGTGTATGTGTGTTCACTACTGTGTGTGTGCACGTTGGATGGGTTAAATGCAGAGCACAATTCTGAGTATGGGTCACCATACTTGGCCACACACCACTCTGCCCCCCACTCCCCCCTTATGAAACCATTTCAGCTAGAAAGCAGATCTGCAGAAGATAATAGTGTTGTTATTGAGCTCAGTTTAGTTTAGTTCAATTCATTTCAATAGAGTTAATGATAAGTAAGTTAATAAATTACATGAAACGAGTTTAATTCAGCAGTAAGCAGTTCTATAGAAGATAATAGTGTCATTATCCAGTTCAATTCATTGATATATTAGTGAGGATTAGTTGTCTTTTATTGTTGTCAGTCTTTGCTGTATATGTATTCAATTCTAAAGTATTCCACTTGAGCAAGGACAAATGTACCAAACTATACTGTACTTCTATGAAAAATGTTTTTCACATTTGACTGCCATATGACTTTTGTTTAGAATTTTTTTTTATTCATTTTTAAAATACATTTTTATTTTATTCACCTTTTAATATTTTTATTTTCAAAGAAATTCCATTTGGATGCCTTGTAAGCACATGATTGATACACATCTTAATTTAAAGGACGCAGCAATGAATGTTTTCATTCATGATCCTTTCTCCAAAGAATTAAAGAAGTTGCGAAACAGTGTTAGTATAATGCTGGTTGTTGCAACAGGGCATTATTCTCACATATTTGAGCATTTGGAATGGGAAGACTGGACTGGGGAGGACTAGAATGTGGCCAGATTAGCCTAGACTACAGCCTTCCAAATGTAAACACTGTCATCAGACTGATGATTATGTTTTTATGTAACATTTTTCCACAGCCATTGTGGTTAGAAACTGTTTTTTGAAAAAAAAAAAAAAAAAAACATTTTTTAGAGGCATAAGCGATCCCCAAATAAACATTTTATGGATATGATTACAATGCAGAATCCATTTCACAAGGTTTTTGTAAAGAGCACATTCTGAGATTGCAACATACAGAATTTGAGTTTGTTTTATAAGGAGGGGCGTCAAGCTCACCCCATTGTTATTGTCATTCAGTGGACTCAATATCTCATTCAAATTACATCATTCATATTGTAATGGTTCATAGGCTTTTTTCAAACAAAGGAGCCAAGCATCACAGGTAGATATGCATGTTGTGTTTCTAATTATTCGTCTGGCTGAGTCTGTAGCGGCTCTTAGAACTGCTTAGAGGATGGTTTTGGACAATTTTTTAGCCATGGTCAGCCATGTAGACTTTTCATAGAATTTTTATGTAAAATATCACAAAATATTTTCAATCCTTTGTTGCCTCAGGAAGACACTATTCAGAGGATCTCATAGTGTTCACCTTTTTTCCCCACTATTCCTACAAATACTAAAATACCAATCCAATCCCGCTTAAAATAGACCATCTTCAGAGTATGATAAAAAAAAAAAAAATTCTTTTTTTTTTTATTTTTGTATTCAACCCATCTGGCTGTTTCTGTGATGCCCTTGTCTTGTTAAGTCTCGGCCGTGTGGTTTGGTGGTTGAAGATCTAGATTACTGAAATGTTGGTTGGTACCACCCATGATGCAGCTCAGGAACCATCCCAGTTTTGCAATGTACATCAGATCCTTTTGGTGCTTGGCCTCAAAACACTTTCATTTCATCCATTTCATCATCTTGCAGTACAACAGATAAATGTTAAAGAAATATTGAGACTGCATAAGGTTTAAACAGTTAGTTCAACTAAGAATGAAAAGTGGATATTCAAACATAATTTTTGAAACACAAATGAGGATACTTTTAAAATTCATTTTTGCCCATCATTTTGTAGTCCATACGAGTCAAGCGGTTTAATCTTCAGTCTTCAAAAAAGACATAATCGCGTACAGATTTAAGTTAGGCTTTTATATACATATTAACATTTATCAGTGCAAGTGCAAAAAGCTCATCAAATATGGTAAATAGAAGCTAAAAGTACTTGCTTAACACGAAAAAAAGCATAAAATTGTTTATGGAATTCTAAATTAAATCTATTCATTATGTAAAGCGATCATGTTTCTTCAGAGGACTTTGATTTAACAGCTCAATTCATATGCAGTGTTGGGGAAAGTTACTTTTAAAAGTGATGCTTTAAAATATTGCGTTACTCCATAAAAAGTAGGCTAATTGGGTTACGTTTGATGGAAAATAATGCATTACATTACTTTCGTGTTACTTTTTGTCACCTGAGCTGGGCTTGCTTATTTATTTTAATAACAGAAAACCCAAAAGTTATATTTTTGGCAACTGTAATGGAATTAACTTTTTGAAGCATCAACAATTTTGGTTGTGTGGGCTTTCAATGGATGGACAAAATTTTTTAGAATATATATATGTATATAAATAAAAGTATTTTGAAGTTACACGTAAGTGTTATGGGTTTCAAACAATAAGAGGATGAGTAAAATTATGATTTTTTTTGGGAGAACTATCCTTTTAATACATTATTTTTCAATTTCTTTTTTATTTTCTAATATGCACAATTATGCGAAACAAACTCAATTATTGAATAGGTCTTATACCACCGGCCTTCTTTAAAACTATGAATGCTTTACCTCATCCATTTGTTTAAATGAGGTGTGGATGTTGTGTAGCTTGATTTTCAAGGCAAATTAATACATAATGCCATTAGATGCACTAAAAACAAACAAGTAAAATTGAACAAAGCCTTCTTCATTTTAATATATTTTAATGGTCAGCTTTTATTACTCATTGGTTGTCTCATTTTCATTCCAGGAATTTCTCTCTGAAGCAGGGAGTGTCTGCATACAAAATGCTCTGCAGTTTTCTGCTTCATAGGTCAGACACTGGTTTATGTTGTTTCTGTGGCTATGCTCACTCCCATCAAAATCTGTGCAAATTTGTATAAGAATTTGCTTGCATCATTTGACACATCTGGATGAGAGATGCAGACCCTCAACTGGAATAAATATTGAAACATATGCCATGTAACAGTTTTGAGGGTCATATGCAAGAGCTCATTTACTGTAGATTTCCAATGTATGCTTAAATAAAACCCAAGACATGAGAGGATATTATGGCTAGCGGGCTGTGCGTAATGTCTTGGAGAGTGATGTCATGCCCTGCTCTGCAGTAACTCTACATGAAATGCTTGTTTTTCTTTTTTCACAGATGTTATTCAGCATGATCATTTTGCTCCCGTTGTTTGTTGATTCATTTCCACAGCATTTCAACTGCTTTTTGTTATTTGCCCTAATTGATAGATAATGCTCTGTGAAAGATTAAAAACAGGAACTATTGGAAAGAAAAGATAAAAAGCAATCACGAGAAATGTCTTGAGTTGACGGGACTGTTGGCTCATGATGATACCTTGTCAATGCCTTTATTCACTGTCTAATTGTACACACTGCAGATGCCTCGTCCGCCTCTTCTGCTACGGGCATGGGAAGTCCTCGCAGTGCTTTTCCCACCTCTTCCACCTCAGCTTCAGAGCGGATCGCCGTGCATGAAAGCAGCACGCCGGGAGATGTTAGCAGTCGAAGAAAAGCCGAGGTTCTGGCTGCAGAAAACAAGCTTTCTGGTCGAGAGAAAGGTGGGCAGCAGACCCAGCAGCAACACCAGATGACACCCTCCAAACGGCCTGTCCTCAACATCTCGCCTCCACCCGAGGACCTCTTCGATGACAGCCACATGTCCTGCCAGGATGAGCTGCTTCTCGACTCGGAGCAGAGTAACAGCATCTGGATGGAAAACTCGGTGTCCAACTTCAGCATTGTGAGCTCCAGCTCCTACAATGACAACACTGAAGTTCCCCGTAAGGCCCGTAAGTGCACCCCACGACAGAAGCCCGGGCCAAAGCGGGTCCCTGCTGAAGAAGCCAGCATGGATGTCTTTGATGCAGATAGTGCCAAAGGTCCACACTTTGTGCTCTCGCAACTTGGCCCAGACAGCAAGAGCTGTTCCAAAGCAAGGTGAGTCATTTAGTATACAGTACACTTTAGGCCTTATGGCATTCATAAAAACTTTGCTGCCTCTTTGTTGGAGATTGATGTGAAGGAACCAAAATACTGAATCCAATTAAAGAAATAGATCACTCAAAAAAAAAAAAACATTTATACTGTCAACTATCATTTACTCACCCTCATGTCTTTAGAAACATTTCCCAGCTAAGAACATTATTAAAACGGTATTTCTGAAGGTCCTCTAAACATTTCAAATGTTTTTTCTTAGTTATGTGAACATGGAGCCAGAGGCCCCCTATACACTAGTGCGTTTTCGTTTTAAAACAGCGTTTTAGATTGAAAACGATCCTCGTCTACACTGCCGTTTCCTCTGCGTTTCAGAAACGATCTCCGTCTACACTACACAACTGAAAACGCATGTCACATGACCATTCATGCAGGTACAACCATAGATATGTGTAAGTAGATTCCCTATTATTTAGATGGCGGACACGTCTACGTGTTTGTAGCGGTCGAATGGGGAATCTACCCATACATATCTATGGGTACAACAATGAGCAGGGCGAATGTGGGTAGCCACGCCATCGTTTTCAAAATTCTCCATTTTGGTCCGTTTACACTGAAACGCAACCCCGGAGTTTTCAAACTAAAACGGGGTCTGCAGCGTTTTCAAAAGTCTCCGTTTTCGACCTCGAAAACGCCGGAGTAGTGTATACGATAGGCGTAACCGTAGCAAAAGTTATGCGTTTTAAAACGAAAACGCACTAGTGTAAACGGTGCCTGAGAGACAACATTTAGGGAATGTTCCATTTTATAATTTTGCAAGCATTATAGGAATGTTGCATTTGAATGTTCTCAGAATCATCTGAAACTAAGGAGTAACATTTAAAAATGTTAAAAGAATGTCCGATCACACTTTATATTAAGTGGCCTTAACTACTATATACTTACATGTAAATTAATCATTTGATACAATGCACTTATTGGGTACATACATGTTTTTACATTGTACTTATATTTGAAAAAATATATGCATGTAATTACATCTGTCATTAAATTTTGTAATTGCATATATAATTACACTGTTGACTCATCCCTTGCACCTTAACCCACCCTTAAACCTACCCATGGGAGGAGCCTTATCGTCCAGCCTTATTCATTGCTCCGTTCCAGCGACAAATCTTCTGGCATCCCTCCACCTCCCCTTCTCCTCCTCTTTTCCTCCGCACTACCATTATAGGGAGGGTTCTGACTCTGAGTTCGAGCCGAGCTTCGGGTTTGAGCCTCATGAACTCATGAAACAATGTTTAAATTAGTTTTCTGCTAACGTATTGAGAACAGACCAAATAACTTCAAATACACTTTTTATTAACATTACTAAAAGAATGTCTGTTAATAACTTTGCTAACATTCTCATTGTTTAAATTAAAATGTTATTTCTTAGTGTTCGATGAATGTTCAAAACACCCAGTTTTTTAAATGTTTACAAAACAAAACGTTCCCTGTTAGTTGGGTTCATGCAACTCTTTTCTAGAACATGAAAGTGAATGGCACAAATACGTCTCCAAGGTGTCTGTTAAAGAGCGCTTCATCTGGAAAGCATCTTCTGTGCATAGGCAACTGATAAACATTATTAAAAAGTGAGTTTTACATACATTCTAAATCATAAACTTCTTAAAGACGTGTTCCAGATGAAAACACACATCAAATAGACGTCTCTGAGATGTACATGTGCTATCAGGGATGGTCAAGTTTTGCCTTTATGTTCCGAGAAAGTAAAAATGGGATCACACTGTGACAAAAAAATAAAATTAGTCTCATAATATCACATGTTTGAAGTCTTCCAACTGGATTAACTGGAATTTTCTGTAAAAATCTCTCAACTCTGACTTTTGGTAAGTAACATCTTCTGTAACTAATTTGGGTAAAAATGATGTAGCATTTTCCAGCCTTAATACAGTTATTTGAATGACATGAGAGAGAGAGAGTTAATAGTGACATACATTTTATTTCTGGACAAATTAAAAGGTTCATAAACTGCAATTAACGTAGCTTTTAACTGATGTTCACCATCTTTGTTTCATAGCTCTGATGGACCACAAGCTTCTGGCCTTAAAGGTGGAATACTGTCTTGTCAGTATCCTCAGAAAAGTGAAGGGAAAGAACTGAAGATTGTGGTGCAGCCTGAGACTCAGCATAGAGCGCGTTACCTGACTGAAGGCAGCCGAGGGTCTGTGAAAGACCGAACACAGCAGGGTTTCCCTACTATCAAGGTAGGTCACACAGTTATTTAAGCCAGATTAACCTACAGCAGGTTTTGGAAGAGTACTATTCATCCCTAGTAAAAAAGTAATATATTTAAAATACATTTATTTCATACTAAGTATAGTCCAAATCTATTATCATATTTACTAACATATAACTTGAGACTTACTGATATAAATATTATAATTCAATTTTAGTTGGAGTACTACTTGTGCACAATGCACATTTCTTAATATTAAACCTAAACTGTGTTTTAATGTCACTATTGATGAGGATTTTATGATCTTTGAATAATATCGTCTTTAAATGCAAGAAATTTAAAGTGCATTAAAGTACAATATTAGCTGTTCAAATTTAGCAGACTTTAAGTATTCCAGTTTAAGATACCAAAATTACAATTGCTGTTTTTTTTTAAGTACATAATATGTAAATGTATTTGTATTATACTTAGAATGAAATAAATGTATTTCAAATACATTTTAGTATGTTTATTTTTCACTGGGGATTTCTTTATGTGAAACCTTTTAATGTGGAGGAAAAAACTGTCTTGTGGTTCTTAAATTTCACTATTGCTAAAAGGATGTATGTTACTCTGTTAACCACAAGTTTCTTGATCCTCGCAGCTTGAGGGTGTGAAGGAGTCAGTGGTCCTGCAGATTTTTGTGGGCAATGATGCTGGACGTGTAAAGCCCCATGGATTCTACCAGGCTTGCAGAGTTACAGGCCGTAACACAACCGCCTGTAGGGAAGTGGACATCGAAGGCACCACTGTCATCGAAGTGCCACTGGATCCCAGCAGCAATATGACTCTGGCGTATGTAAAGACATGTCAACTTCGTAAAACTGCATTAGAATTTCAAGCTTTGCATTCAGAGGCTGTAGTGATCAAATGTGGTGGGAGTATTGATACTGACAATGACCAGCTGACGTTCGGGTGTCTCTGCAGTGTAGACTGCGTGGGGATCCTAAAGCTAAGGAATGCCGATGTGGAGGCCCGTATTGGGGTGGCTGGGTCTAAGAAGAAGAGCACCCATGCCAGACTGGTGTTTCGAGTCAACATCCCACGCCCGGATGGCTCTGTGCTCACGTTACAGACCTCGTCGTCTCCCATACTGTGCAGTGAGTGGCTTTGTGTTATTCATAGCATCTCCCTGCTGGCGAGCCCAGCTGGTGCTCTCATCACATAGGAGAGGTAGGGATTAGAAGGGGGTGTAATGAATGTTTATATTATTAAGGCCATAGAGCAACAAAAAAAAAAAAAAAGAATGAATCCAAGGCAGAACATCAGGTGCCTACTGAAGAGAGCTACTAGGTGTGTGGTGAATTGCACTACTTTGTTTTGAAATTTAATTTCTGTGTCACCAGCAAGTATAGGAGTATTTCAGGTTTATTGAAATTTAAGTTCTGCTGACACCATCTGTAGCATTCTGCTGATTATCACAGGAAATGATTTTGATTGTGTTAATAAGGACAGAAAACATATTTGCTTTAGTATTCTAAAGGAATAGTTCATCCGAAAATGAACATTTGTTGAAAATTTACTCACTCTCACAGGCTATCCAAGCCAAGATGTAGATGTTTCTTCATCTGAACAGATTTGGAGAAATGTAGCATTACATCACTTGTTCAGCAATGGATCCTCTGCAGTGAATGGGTGCCGTCAGAATGAGAGTCCAAACAACTGAGAAAAGCATCACAAGTAATCCACACCACTCCAGTCCATCAGTTAACGTCTTGTGAAGTAAAAAGCTGCGTGTTTGTAAGAAACAAAACCATTAACACATTTTTAGCTTCAAACTGTTGTTTGCGGCTAAAGTATGAGTCCTCTATCCATAATATTGCCATAATATAAACTGTTTCGTCTGAATCAGGGGAGAAATATGCACAGATCAAGCACTGTTTACAAGTGAAAACTGTTCTAAACCAATATGTTGGCGGATTTTGGTGGGGGTTGGATGTTTTCACTGGATGAAGGGTTATTATTGATATTTTGGCCCAAAATTATGGTTTAAAAAAAAATGTCATAATGATTAATTTGTTTCTTACAAACATGCAGCTTTTCACTTCACAAGATGTTAATTGATGAATTTGAGGACCATGGATTACTCGTGGATTGTTATTTTGTCATCTTTTTGGACACTCATTCTGACGGCACCCATTCACTGCAGAGGATACATCAGTCTTAAAGATGTGACACTCATGGCGTAAAATGCTGAAGAACACTTAATACTAAAGTAAATAACGCAGACACAATAAAACAATGTGTATGTTAACGATTAATTGCAATTAATTTGATTGTCATGTAATTCATTTTTGATTCAGATTTTTAATCGATAGACAAGTTTATACTAATTCACTTATAATAAATAAAGCAATTGTACCACAGCATTAAATAGCAAAAATGCGAAGCTTGCCTACTTACCATGCATTACTAGCATAATACCAGTTCCTTCATGGTTTCCATGTGTGGATACAAAGCAAAAACAACCAGGATTTTCACTAGTCACAAGCTGATTTGGCTGTATGGCTTTGTTGACCCATACATAATGTCAGATGTGCGAAAACTAAGTATTTAGTCATGGTCTGCTGCACAGAAACATTGTTACCTGGCTGTGTATCCTAATGGTCGTTTTCACTCTTTCTCCGATTGGTTGTTTTTATAGCCCAGCCTGCAGGAGTACCTGAGATTCTCAAGAAGAGTTTGCACAGCTGTTCGGTTAAAGGGGGGAGTGAAGTCTTTATTATTGGAAAAAACTTTCTCAAAGGAACCAAGGTCATATTTCAGGAGAATGCTTCAGGTATCTCTACATGTTAAAACGTATCATGCCCTGCTCTGTGCAGATTTTCCTGCACTGTTTAACCTCTGCCTCTTTGACTGCAGCAGATGATAAATCCTGGAAGGCAGAGGCTGACATTGACATGGAGTTTTTCCATCAGGTAAGCCATAGCATCTGCTGTGTCTATTATTTGACTGTGTGGGCTGATCAAGCATTGCAAAAATAGAGGCAGCTTTGCACAGGTCACAGACATTGGTGTCCCTAATTGTTGCCTGACATGAATATGGAAAGAGCGGCAGATTAATGACCTACATAAACAATCAGTACGCAATACGATTTTTAGTTCTTTTTGAGTAAGTGTTTTGAATGTATCTGCATTTGCAATGACTTGCCCTAAAATGTCAACAGTGATCTTTGTAATTGTCAGTGTTTTTTAATAGATTGAGTGTTGCCACAGCTAGCTCTATTATACTTACAGTATGTATAGGGTCCAAAATTTACACAAATATATGTAAAAAGGGCTAAAAAATAGAGTAAATAAATCTGGTTAGTATTGAAATTGCCAAATGCATGGTCTGACATCCCATTTGATTTGCAGGTGATTTGAGTGAATCATATCAAATTGTCTGATAATCTTCTTTGAAGTCACATAAAGTCGTGGGAATAAGTCGGGGAAGTCGTGGCCTAATGGTTAGAGAGTTGGACTCGTGATCCAAAGGTTGCGGGTTCGAGTCTCCGGGCGGCAGGAATTGTAGGTGGGGGGAGTGAATGTCCAGTGCTCTCTCCACCCTCAATACCACGACTGAGGTGCCCTTGAGCAAGGCACCGAACCCCCAACTGCTCCCCGGGCGCCGCAGCATAAAATGGCTGCCCACTGCTCCGGGTGTGTGTTCACGGTGTGTGTGTGTGTTCACTGCTGTGTGTGTGCACGTTGGATGGGTTAAATGCAGAGCACAAATTCCGAGTATGGGTCACCATACTTGGCTGAATGTCACTTCACTTCACTTCACTTCACTTCACTTCACTTCACATAAAGTACACAAACCATTAAAGTGCCCCTTTTATGGGTTATGAAAGGTTCATATTTTGGTTTTGGGAGTCCCCAACAACAGGCTGACATGCATGCAAGGTCAAAAAACACTTTCATTGTCTTATAATATGCATTTATTTTGACCATATTTGCTCAATGACTCCCAAACGATTCGCTCAACGATTAATTTTTCCAAACCCCTCCTTTGCGTGACGCTAATCTGCGGTGATTGGTCCGATTGGTCTCATTTTCATTTCACCATGCCTGTAATGCCTGATAAAGCAGTGTTTGTGAGCCAGTGCTGCTTTGTGTACGGCAGTGGTCGGCAACAGGCGGCCCGCGGGCCATAAGTGGCCTGCCAGCAATAATATCTGGCCCGTGCCCGTAGCCAGATTATTTTGATAGAGGCTGGTTCTGAAATAGACCTGTCATGACAGCAACAGTTACTCACAATCAGAGTATGTGAGCGGAGCGGAGCGCGAGTGGAGCGGTGTGATTTTGAATGGACCGAGGAGCAGATTTTTTATAAGTCGGAGTGTCGTGGTTTTCACTCGCTCCAAGAGCGCTCCATCACAAGTACAATTTATGCCAAAGATTTTTTTTAAACGGGTCTATTAATTTATACAATGAATTATAGGCCTATAATTCTTATTATTAACACTGCAGTCATCAATGAAAATTCAGAGCAGCTTTATTTCAGGATCTTCAAAAACAACCTGTATTACGCAAAATACGTTTCTTCTCATGTTTTTCACTATATACGAGTCACAAGATAAATATTAAGGGAATAATTTAAGACAATTATATACTGTTATCAGCATATGTTAGTGTCGGGGCTAAGCAAGTTTCTGATGGGGCTATAGCCCCGTCAAGCCCCGCCCTAGCGCCGCCACTGTTGATCGGACACCGCCACACAAATGTGGCTTTTTTTTAATGACTGTCGCAGGATTTTACACAGAGTAACAGCTTACTACCAGTTACAAAATACACTGTGACCGTCAGTCACAGGCAATTCTGGTTGCATTTTTCATCAATTAATATCTAAAATGATCCTTTGACTATGTTCTGGCCCGCCATCTAGTGGTGAAATTTTTTCTCGGCCCGATGCCAAACTTACTTGCCGACCCCTGGTGTATGGCGTTACCAGGGAAACAGCTATTTTTACCGCTGCAAAAGCGGCACCTAGTGGCAAAGAATACATTTGTATTTTCATTCAGACCAATGCGAAAAGACCAACAAGTGGGCAGGCAATATGCTAATGTTTCACGTTGACATCAACATGAAATGGCTTGGGATTCAAACAAATTGTTTCAATGATTCAGAGTGGACTCTTTCTTTGCATTTATTATTAATATTCATTCACTTAGAGCCATGTTACACACTGCATGAAAGGTAATTTTCAAAAATCCATAATAGGGGCACTTTAAATTATATATATACCAGAGACCAGTAATTGTTGCTCATTGATGATGTTATGAGAAAAATAGTCAGACTAAACAGCAGTAAGTAAATAAATAAATAAACTGTGCAATTTTTCTATCTTTGGCTTTCCCCCCTTATAGAATCACCTAATTGTCAAAGTCCCTCCATATCAAAATCCAGCTATCACATCTCCTGTATCTGTTGGTATCTATGTTGTTACGAATGCTGGACGTTCCCATGATGTTCAACCATTTACATACACTCCAGAGCCAGGTCAGTTTAATCTCCACTGTAAACATGACTCTTAATCACAACAGATTTGCTAAAAAAGTATTTCCCATCCCCATTCCTGGAGGCACACCAACAGTACACATTTTGGTCTCCCTTATCTAACCCATCCATATCAGGACTTGGAGTCTAATGAAGAGTTGAATTGGGTGTGTTTCTTTTGGTAGAGTTTGAAAATGTATACTGTGGGTGTGTCTCCAGGAACAGGATTGGGAACCATTCATAAAAATCACTGATCTAGAAACATGTTTTTTTTTACAGTTGTCGATTCTTCTGTGAAAAAGGAAGTCTTGCCTCCAGTGACACCTTGTTGTTTTGAACAAATTAAAGGTGAGCAAACATCTATGTGTCTATTAGCATTACGTAATATTGCTCAATGACAGCCATGGTTATGTAATTGTCACTGGCCCCTTGTCTTTTGTTTCATATAGTAATCGATACTGCCTTGATGACGCCAGTTTTACCTCTTGTTAAACGAGAAGAGGTCACTCCAATGGAGGTCTCCAGTAACCCCTCGGCCTTCAAGGTTTGTATAAATCATGAGACAGAAACCACCACAATAAATCAGTACTGAATCAAGCATTTCCGTATATTTTGCTTATGTTTATCTTGTTTGCAATCCTACAGACCTCTGAAGTCATCAATTCAGCCCAGCAAGCCTTAGATATGAGTGCTGAGATCTCCACCAATAACTGCAAATTTTCCAGTCCGCTGGCACACCAAACAAGAGAACAGGATCAATCTCAGAGCTCTGTCTTTTCCAACAAAGAACCATTCAGCACCATCCAGGAACAGAGTCTTGCACCCAGTGGCTCTTTCCATGTGCCTAATAAATCTATCCTCCAGCAAGGAGTTCAGCCATTCCTCTTGGAACACAGAGAGAGCCTTGGACAGGAGAGGACAGGCAACAGTGGCAGTTCAGTGGTGGGGCTCTCCCAGATTGATGACAACTCACAGCAACAGCTCTCGCTTCTACCTCCAGATGAGGTGGCTCAACTGGAGCAGGCCGTACGGCAGCTGCAAGCAAAGGGATTCTGCAACATCCATCTCCAGAGTGAGAATACACTGTCAAAACAAAGACACCATCAACTTCAACAGCAGCATCAGCAAATCCAACAACAGCAGCAGCAAATCCAGCAGCAGCAGCAGCACATCCAGCAACAGCAGCAGCACATCCAGCAACAAGAGCAGCAAATCCAGTTGCAGCAGCAGCAACACCAGCAGCAGCAAGCTTTGGAGAACCTTCAACATCAGCTCTTTCAGCCCCAGGTTCAAATCCATTGTACTTCAGAGCAGCAGAGCTCTTCCCAAGGTATGGTTCAGAATGGAAGCTCTCTCTTCCAGCAAACCCCATTACAACAACAGCAGCAGCAACAAGCATCCTTGTTTCAACAAGCAACTGGCTTTCTTCAGCAGCAGCCCAGTCATTCCTCGCCTTCTCTGTTTCACAACCCTACAGCCATGACCGAAGCCCAAAGCCCACAGGAGGCTCTTTTCCACACACAGAAGACCTCACCCAATCAGGATCAGGTCCAAGCTTCCCTTTTCCAAAGCAATCTCACGGTTCTCGGTGGGTCCAACATGTCAGCGGAAGCTCAGCCCTCTGCGACCAGTATGTTTCATTCCCAAAATGCCGTACCAGGTCAACTTGCTGTTAACGCCGGCCAGCCACAGCAACTGGCCTTTCTCACTTCTATGCAGACATCTTCTCTCGAGGCACCATCTGTATTTCAGACTCCACCCCAACTGTCCCCCATTCAGCAAGGCACTCCGATGGAGCAGCAACAATCACCACAGCGAGCCCAACCTGGCTCTATGTTTCAGAGCATCTCCCAATCACCAAGCAAACTTCCCCCTGGTCAGCAGCAGCAGGCTAGTCTACTCCTCGGATCCTTAAGTTCTCCAGTGACACAAGAGCAAACCTCCAACCTGCTATTCGGTGGCCAAGTCCAGATAGGATCGATGAACAACAGCAGTTTAGCTTCTCCAGAACAACAGAACACTTCCCTTCCCTTCTCTCAGGCCAGCATGGTTACAGTCAGGCAGCAGGAGTCATCTGAACCCATGACATTTCAGGATCAGACTACTATGGTGGTCAACCCGTCCTCGAATAAGCCCATCTTCCAAGACCAGCAACCAATGCAGTTGGCACCAAGTTCTGGTACAGCCCCTTCACAGTCTGTAAACATCTACATGGCCCAATCCAGCATGCAAGGGGGTATGGCTTCTCAAGAACCCCTTTTTGCACCACAAAGCGATGTAACCAGAATTCAGACTAGCACTTCCTCTCCAGTACAACAGCCTGGTCAACTCTTTCAGACCACAATGAGTGGAAGCCTCAACCAACCCAACCAGAATCAGCAGTCAGACCTGTTCCTCTTTGAGATTCAGAACGGTTAGTCAATATTCTTGAACATACCTGCCTGTTTGACTCAGAGCTGTTACTCATTTTAACGTAGGGCTGGACGATATGGCAAAAATGTATAGCACAAAATATTTCTTTATTTCAGTCGATACAATATAATTCCGATATCAATATGAACCATTGTTTTGCCAAAAATGCTCACAACGGATGTCTGTACAAACAAACTTCTAAAAAATGAATTTGCCAAGTCTATGAATCTCCCTCTTACAAAAAATATAATACTTTAGAAATAAAAATGGTGCAAATAATGTTAACCTTTTATTTGTATTTAGCCTTCATACAAACAAGAAATGTGAAATCACTGTCAAATAAACATACTGTAAGACTCAGACTCACCTTATTAATACTAATATCTAGGGTTGCCCTCGACTAACGATTTTTCTGGTCGACCAGCAGTCGTTCATATTAAGCATTAGTCGACTAATCACACATTTATAAATAAACCATTTAAATCATTATAATGAGTCTTTAATTGCTTACATAGCCTATAAGCGCTCAAGCACATGCATAAAGCTAATGATTATGAATGTGTCAGGGAAAAACAGTAAGCAGGCTGCATTATCATATTAATAATGAATTGATACACTAGTGCTTTCTTTGCTTTCAGCATAAGAGATGAAATCGGCGACACTGACTCGTCATCTGCGCAGTAATGGATGCTCCTGCATGTTTCATACGGATTACATACAGTAATCTGAGAAAATTTGTTTTTCATATGAATTGGTTCATTTGAAAGTAGACATTTTGCTCTCTATTGATATATTTTTCATATTTGTTAGGCAAGTATACACTGAGTTTAGCACTCAAGTTCACAGAGTCCGAGACAGCAGAAAGCGCATCGTTTTTGCTTTCGTTATTTTACAAAAGCACAATGTTTTGTTGTTATTGTAAGTGCACACAAATAAACATATATTCAAAAGATGTATTTCTCTTATCTGTATGACCAAAAATGACAGAGTATTTTAAGAGCAAGTTAAGTCCATCTGTCCTGCAGTGAGCGCTACTGTTCAGCTTCCACTCTCCACACAGACACTTAAACAGTGCACATTTCTCTAGGTTAACATTACACTGCACGGCCATGTAAAGTTGCTAATACTTACATATTTCAGATGATATTCAGCCATATTTGAGGTCGATGAATGATAGTCGAGCGTTTGGATGTCCTGCCCGTGTACTGTTTTACCACATAGACCAGCCATTAACGATCTGTCCGTCACGAACTGCGTGACTTCGCCTGTGAAAAAAAATAAATGGACACATGCATGCGGAGCCCATTGTAAGTCCGTAAGGCCGCAAGTGCACATGAAGTGTTCCATTTGGGACAGGATCATGAATGCAACTTTATCAGATAAAATTAAAATGTCATCGAAACTTTTCTGAAGATATTGGGTTCCCTTCGAAGACAATATAAAACACTCACGCCACGTTTTGATTTTGAAACATGCAGTGCTCATGTTTATTCAAGTCAAACTGTCAAAGCCCTTTGGAAATGTATTTGTGGCGGTTAGCGTTGATATTGTGGCGGGCCACCATAAATAAATCAATGTATGTGAAACACTGGTAATGTATATCAAAAATACTGGAAATGTGCTTAAAAATCATATCACCATTATTGAAAAACAATTATATCACAATATGTGACCCTGGACCATAAAACCAGTCTTAAGTCGCTGGGGTATATTTGTAGCAATAGCCAAAAATACATTGTTTGGGTCAAAATTATCAATTTTTCTTTTATGCCAAAAATCACTAGGATATTAAGTAAAGATCATGTTCCATGAAGATATTTCATAAATTTCCTACCGTAAATATATTAAAACTTAATTTTTGATTAGTAATATGCATTGCTAAGAACTTAATTTGGACAATTTTCTCAGTATTTTGATTTTTTTGCACCCTCAGATTCCAGATTTTCAAATAGTTTTATCTCGGCCAAATATTGTCCTATCATAACAAACCATACATCAATGGAAAGCTTATTTAGAATTTAGAAAAATTTACATTTATGACTGGTTTTGTGGTCCAGGGTCACATAAATATTGATATTGAATTATTATCCAGACCTATTCTAACGATTTCTTTCCTGCAGAGTGCCATCAGCTGATGAACAGCCAAGGATCGACACTGTCTGACCAGATCATTGCCATCAATCAGTCTGGACAAAGTCAGCAAGAGAGCGAAGGGCAAATTCAATCTTTACTTGGGCGGACTATAGCAGACCCAGGTACTGTGCAGACCACCTTGACAACCTCTCAGAACATGGAGAAGATTGATGACCTTCTGGTGAGCCTTCAGGAGCAAGGCAATAACCTCTCCCACTCCTACTAGGGCCTTCAAGGTGTGGCTGCCCAATCCATTCCATATATGATTGTAGATATTTCTTGCATGCATATTGGATAGTTTGGTATCCTCTATCTTGGATATTTGAAGAATACCTTATGTTGGAGATATTTTGCTAGACCCCTTTTAATAAATAGCAAGACAGAGTTTTCAGAGTAGGCCATTCACTCTACACATTGACACTGAGAAAGTAGAGTCGCCTGTTGAAAGATCTGGCAGAATTACAAGTCAATCAACTTCTGTTTTGATCTGCAATTCTCCAGAACCCTCTGAAGAACCTCAATGCGAGAGCATTTCTCTGAGGAACTTACAAAATGCAACCCATATGTTCCTGCTATAAAGACTGTCATTAGTTCCGCAGCAACCCCATCATAAATAAAGGCTTTGAGGCGTTTGGGATATATATTGAAGTTCCTTGAGTACACAGTAGGATATTTGAGGCTCCTGGAAACCTAGAGATTCCCCAGAGGGTTTCGCTGGTGTGGCAGTCTGAGGAACTGAAACGCTGCCTCGTGTATCTCATTATTTTTACAGTGACAGAAAGAGAAGATCAGGACACATGGGGTGACTGCATTTATGCCTGATCATGATTTGTAGACACCCCACTTTCTCAGTGAGCCTCGGATAACTTTGTGACATCTATTTTTAGCTCTTTAACTAAACATATAATCAAGAATGCTTGATAGAAGCAGTCTTCAGTGAGATTTTTATTTTCAACACTTTTTGTAAAGAGTCGTTAATACCGTTCTGTCGCAGTACACTTGAGTATCTATAAGCTATTTTTCTTTTGTAAAAATATTTTATGCAGTCAAATGGGGAAAGAAAATATCTAAGTGAAAAAAATGTGTTTTGGCATTTTCCTCCTAGCACTTTATATATGTTTTCAGTGTGGTTAGTTACTCCTGACTCATCGACATTTCATCATGTCTATCTCAAATCATGTTTATTGTATTAATAATTCTAGTGACTTCTATTTTAAACTAATCCGTATAATCCTATACCAATTAGAAATGGTCATTCCTGCTTTAAAAAAGTAGTTCAGTAGTAAACTGAAAAACAAATTGCTTCTGATATTTATGTTTGATTATGGTTTACATACGTAATTTCTTGCCATCTCATTTAGTTGGTGTCTGCTTTGTTTTGCATGTCTGAGTGTCCTAGATACATGCATATGCGTGACATTATTTTATGATAATACCTCTAAAAGTGTGTCATTATTAAATTTATTCTTTTACTGATTCTAAAATATTGATAGTTGATGCTTCTATCATTCTGTGTCATTGTGATGGGTTGGGTTATTTTATTTGCCAGTGTCTGGTACGCTGGAACAAGGCCGATTGTTTTCATTGGCAAATCAGAAGGGAGTGTCCAACCAGTATTAAGTTCTCTGAATATACTGGCGTACAGTAAATACACATGCTGAATATGCTGGGGAAGCAACCCTTTATCTTTTGTAGAGGAAACTATTTTGATCAATTTTCAAATTTTATAGCCAATAAATAGCCATCAGCATGTTAAAACCGAAGACCATGTTTAACCTTTGATCTAAATTGGCCATTTTTGTGGCTCAGGTGGTTTGTATATTCGGCTATGAAGTGAGTTTGTTTTGAATGTAGAGAAACATTACGTGAGATATATATTTACAGCTCATGAATGTGTTCTAGTGATGTAAAGCTGCCAAACTAGTTTGTGTGCTCAGAATATTAGGCTGATGTGAAGTTAGTTGGCAGATTGTCTTGTTGTTAGCATCAGGATGAATATATACATTATGAGGGAGCTGTTCTCTGTAATGTCACAGAAATGGCTCATTTGAGCCTGCTATGGTATTAAATGTCAAATTTTTGACCATTTTCTTTGCTCAGAACCTTGGGTGATTTTTATGCCTACTTTTTAGTAGAGACTATTTTATCCTCTTCTTTGGAGAAGGTTTTGCTTGAAGGGTGCTCTCATATATCTCTGCATGGGGAAGAACTGTGAACAGGAACTGGGAAAAGCATTTTATTGTGATTTATTTTCATCTCTGTACAATAATTCTCAATATTTATGTGAATATTTACTTTTTAACCATACCTCTTTTTAGAAAATATTTATTTTTGTCTCATGAATTTTCCAAATTAGAATCAATGCCTAGATTTAAAATGCATAATTACGACATATTTCCTATATATTTTTGTTTCTTTTTTTTCATACGCAATGTCATCTTTTAAAGAAAATAATGTGTGTAACCTATGAACTATTATAACATCATGTTTAGGCTGCACAGACATTGTTGAGAGTCATCATCGTAATGCACAGTGATTCAGTTGTACATTTCTGTTGTACTTTCACTATTCCAGAAGCATATCATGGTTCTCAACTCTGCATTTTTAGGGGATTTAATAACTGGCTGGTCAGAACTAGACCTCCTATAACAATTTCATCAATCTTTTGGGAAATACAAGCCATAAAAACAAACATTGCCCTTAAAAATTTTGTATGATTCTTGGGACCAATTATGAATTATTTATAGTTCAATTAAGACAAAAATCAATAAAATGTAATAGGTAAAGTGTGCAAGTGCAATGTCTGTCCTTTGGTAGTCTTTTTCTGTAAAAAAATATAACAAAAGTCAATATTCCAAATGAGGCTTTGCATATCAAAAATTGTTTAATTATTTGTAAACTGAGACACATTTTTCCTACTCATCCCAGTTACTAAATCTATACTAAAAATTATGCTTCTAAAATTAATAAATTTTTATATTGGTTGACATTGTAAATATACAGTAATTGGTAGTTGTGCCTTCTGTACTCAAAAGCAGATAATTTCCTGGCAATTGCCTGTTTTGACTGGTTATGAAACCAGCACCCCTTTGAAATATGTTCCAATAAATATACATAATGTATCATTTTAAACAATATATTGCTTTAAACAGTTAAGTGGTTAGAGCGACTGCAAGAAAAAAATACAGCTTTTTCATATTCAGTTGTACTTCTTTAATCCTTCAACAAAGAGGAACTTAAACTGTTATGGTTCTGTTGCTTATTAATATATGATAATTCCTAATATGTCATGATGTGCACAGTCTTATGGCAATATACTTTTATGTGTCAGTTTGCTATAATGTGTTGTCAGGTTTGGAAAGTCTCGGTCGGATGTGATGATAAAATATACGAGCTACTTCTGACATATTTGTGACAATTTATTACAAAAATCATATGTAAGTATTTTGCTTTTGTTGGGGCATTTTTACTCTTGCAGCTATTTTTTCTGTAAATGTGCTGCTATGTATCAATAAAAATATGTTAAAAAAAAATAACTTCAGGCTTGTTTTTTTCTTCTTCTTTTCTGTCATGCAACAAAGTCATTTTAAAGTTAGGGCTAAATAACTAATTGACCAGTAATAATAATTACAATGGTAATACTGTATTATTCAGTTAGTTATTTCCTGTGTTTGTGATGAATGAAGAGAACTGCACTTACGTTTTCTGAGCAATAGAGGTCACCGCTCTCAGTCTGACAAAAAGACTAGATGAGAGAGATCACATAGGCCTGCGTTTTAAAACGTTTAACTGTGCATTTTGTATCAATCAAATACACATTACAAATATTCAGAAAATATAGAAGCTGCCTTGTGTATTGTGGATAACATATAGACAGGACCGTCGAAGTAAAGTTATTTAAAAATACAAATAAATGTGAGCACTAGGCCTACTTCAAAAGACAAAACTTTAAATTAGGTTCATGTGTAGGCATATTTTAATTCACAGAATTAAATAAATGCTAATAAATATATTAAACACTGTTACATTCCACATATTTAAGACAGTGGGAGGATGTAATACTGAAAAAATAGAATGACCAGAACTGATGCAAATTTCATAAATTAGGTGGAAGTGATGGCCCTATAATCACACACACATACTGTATATACACAGTATATATACATTATATATATATATATATATATATATACACACACACACTGTGTATATATACTGTGTATACAGTATCTCACAGAAGTGAGTACACCCCTCACATTTTTGTAAATATTTTATTCTATCTTTTTATGTTACAGCACTGAAGAAATGACACTTTGCTTCAATGTAAAGAAGTGTACAGCGTGTATAACAGTGTAAATTTGCTGTCCCCTCAAAATAACACACAGCCATTAATGTCTAAACCGCTGGCCACAAAAGTGAGTACACCCCTAACTGAAAATGTCCAAATTGGGCCCAATTAGCCATTTTCTCTCCCTGGTGTTATGTGACTTGTTAGTGTTACAAGGTCTCAGGTGTGAATGGGGAGCAGGTGTATTAAATTTGGTGTTATCGCTCTCTCATTCTCTCATACTGGTCACTGGAAGTCCAACATGGCACCTCATGACAAAGAACTCTCTAAGGATCTGAAAAGAAGAATTGTTGCTCTACATAAAGATGGCGTAGGCTATAAGAAGATTGCCAATATATATATAGATGTGTGTGTGTGTGTGCTTTATATTTATAATTATATATTTATACAGAATCCTATAAAATAACAAAATTATATACACACAAACACACAGGTGTGTGTATATATATATATATATATATATATGTGTGTGTGTGTGTGTGTGTGTGTGTGTGTAACCCGAATTTCGTTTTTTAAATTTGAATAAAATGAAAACTTAAAAGACTTTCAAATCACATGAGCCAATATTTTATTCACAATAGAACATAGAGAACATAACAAATGTTTAAACGGATACATTTTTTAATTTTTATCAACGAAATGAGCTCATTTCAAATTTGATGCCTGCTACAGGTCTCAAAAAAGTTGGCACGGGGAAACAAAGGGCTGAAAAAGCAAGACATTTTGAAAAGATTCAGCTGGGAGAACATCTAGCAACTAATTAAGTTAATTGACATCAGGTCTGTAACATGATTAGCTATAAAAGGGATGTCTTAAAGAGGCAGAGTCTCAGAAGTAGAGATGGGCAGAGGCTCTCCAATCTCACAACTTCAAAAACAACGTTCTTCAACGTCAAATTGCAAAGGCTTTGCAAATCTCATCATCTACAGTGCATGACATCATCAATACTTTCAGAGAAACTGGAGAAATCCCTGTGTGTAAGGGACAAGGCCGAAGACCTTTGTTGGATGCCTGTGGTCTTCAGGCCCTCAGACGACACTGCATCACTCATCGGCATGATTCTGTCATTGACATTACTAAATGGGCCCAGGAATACTTCCAGAAACCACTGTCGATAAACACAATCCACCGTGCCATCTGCAGATGACAACTAAAGCTCTATCATGCAAAAAGGAAGCCATATGTGAACACGATCCAGAAGTGTCATCGTGTCCTTTTAAGCTCATTTAAAATGAAATTGGGTTTCAAAGGGAAAAAGTGTTCTATGGTCAGACGAGTCCAAATTTGACATTCTTGTTGGAAATCACAGATGCCGTGTCCTCCGGGCTAAAGAGGAGGGAGACCTTCTGGCGTGTTATCAGCGTTTATTACACGGCTCTCTGGAATGCTTGATTCTGATTGGTCAGTTGAGACATTTGCAGGTTCGTTCTTTTCAAATAATAACCGCTCCAAAGTAATAACGCATAGCCGGTACTACTTGTATGTTTAAAATCCCTCCGCGCCAACAAAGATTACCGTTTGGCGCCATCTTGTGACAAACAGAATGTTAGTCACGTGGTACTATATCGTTTCGCGGAAGGATAAAAATGTTAATTTAAAACAAACATGCCAATAAAATGTTTCAAATTCATATTCATGTCCAGTTTTTTTTCCTTATGTGGCAAGTAGCCGTGTAATAAGCGGGATAATGTACAGGCAGCCTGTAGTTATCGCGAAATAATTATTTCGCGATAACTACCGGCTGCCTGTACATTATCCCTTACTTAGTTCAAAAGCCAGCATCTCTGATTGTATGGGGGTGCATAAGTGCATACGGTATGGGCAGCTTGCATGTTTTGGAAGGCACTATGAATGCGGAAAGGTATATAAAGGTTTTAGAGCAACATATGCTCCCCTCCAGATGACGTCAATTTCAAGGAAGGCCTTGTGTATTTCAGCAGGACAATGCAAAACCACATACTGCAGCTATTACAACAGCATGCCTTCGTAGTAGAAGAGTCCGGGTGCTGAATTGGCCTGCCTGCAGTCCAGATCTTTCACCTAAAGAGAACATTTGGCCCATCATTAAATGAAAAATATGTCAAAGACGACCACAAACTGCTTTGAAAAGAAGAGGATGGTAAACACGCCCACGTCCCAACTATTTTGAGACCAGCAGGCATCAAATTTGAAGTGAGCTCATTTTGTGCATAAAATTTTAATATTTCTCAGTTTAAACATTTATGTTATGTTCTATTGTGAATAAAATATTAGCTCATGTGATTTGAAATTCTTTTAGTTTTCATTTTATTCAAATTAAATTTTTTTTGCAACATTTCCGGAATTCGGGACGTATGTTAGTATATATAATTTTTTATATTTTACAGTTCACAATTTAATCAGCTATAATGTGCCATTCGTTGTATAGGCCTGTAAATAAACATTTCTGACTGTTATTGTTTATATGCAAATATGTATTAAAAATAAACTAAAAGTTAATGACTAGAAAAAAGGAAATGATGCAACTCCAAGCAACGGTACTTTTACACTGAAATGTGGTTTGAACATTAGCTGTGGAGTACAGTCAGCGGCGGAGAAGATGGCAGACGGAGAGAAACTCAGCAAAAAGTACATACATTTATAGCATTACAGCGATTAATCTGATTCAGTAGGAAACAACACTCAAGATAAGTTTGCATATGTGTATTATATGGCTAATAATAGCGTCCGTCGTAATATATGAGATTGGTGGGGAAAATGCATGCCGGGCAACGTGGTAACAAGACTGACTCGCAGCGTGTTTTGAGAAGATTTAGCCATTATTGTACGTCGTGACCGCGTAAGCATATCTTATTGTGCCTTTGAAAGTAACTGATTTCTTTCGGTATTTATTCGGTTCACTCTAAATGCTTTCACTATCGGTTCTCGTATCACAAGTGAATAACAGTATGCTTATGCTGTTCCGAATTCAGCGAATGGACTGTTTTTATTAGTGAACCGATTCAAATGATTCATAGAATCATTCCGAGTCAAAGGAATTCGGCGAATCGTTCGGAGTCAGTTGTGTTTGTCATGTTAAGGTAGTTTAGCACCTGTCAGGACACATTGTTGTTATTATTCTAGAATGAGGAACATCATTTATGCATGCATGTCCCCATTATTTTAAAAAACCCTCACAATAATGATACCAAAATATATTATGATGATGAATTCTAGTTTTAGAGTATCACCATACGATACCATCCGGAAACTATGTTTTGCTAAGGGTGCAATGAATCTGACCCTGATTTTTCTTAATGCATCAAATAGGACGTTCGCATCATGTTGACTCTGGTCAGAATAGCAAGCAGGCTGCAAGTGTTCAGGCCGCAGACGTTTGCTCTTCCCAGCTCACAAAACCTGCCTTTCCTTATTGAAGGAAGTCGTTGGAGAAGTGGCAAAAGGTTGGTGGTGTTTCCATTTAATGCGAAAAGCGACCAACCTTTTGTCACTAAAAAAAATAGTGCTTCCACAGCTAGATGTGCAACACCAATGCCTGTAATGTTTCTAAGCACGTCGACTGATCTTCTTTCTTATATGTCCTCAGTGAGCTGAAAAGGCGCATGAAAGCTGAGAAGAAAGCAGCTGAGAAGGAAGCCAAGGTCAAAGAACATCAGGAACCGAAGGAGACCAATGACAAGTCGCAGCAAAATGCATACGAGGCCGATGAGGAAACCTTGGACCCAAATGTACGTTGATTATAGAAGTCACATTTCTGGCACATAAATTCAGAATGAATTGTAACAGTTTCTTCTTACCTATATGTTTTCAATGCAGCAATACTTCAAGATTCGTTCACAAGCCATTCAAGCCTTGAAGGGAACAGCTGAAGACCCATACCCTCACAAATTCAACGTGGACTTATCACTTTCAGAGTTCATCGACCGATACAACAACCTTCAGTCAGGAGAACACTTGACAGATGTCGTCGTCAATTTATCGGGTAAATGTTTTCTGCTTGTAATTTAAGTAGTGCTGTCAAACGATTAATCGCATCCAAAATAAAAGTTTTTGTTTACATGATATATGTATGTGAACTGTGTATATTATGTATATATGAATACAAACACATACAGTATATATTTTGAAAATATTTACATGTATATTTTATATAGATATATTTAATATATAGTAAACATAACATATTATTCTTACATATATACATGCATGTGTTTGTATTTATACATACACAGTACACACACATTATGTAAACAGAAACTTTTATTTTGGATGCGATTAATCGTGTGTCAGCACTAATTTTAAGTAATAATGCACAGAACTGAACGAAGCAAAACACAAAACTGAATTAAGTTTCATGTTAAATTTGGGTAACTGAATTTAGCGTGGATTTTTAATCAACTTTTTAATTTTATAATTAACACCATTTTCGTTTAAACAGTGGCTATAATAACTTGTTTTCATGACAGATTTATTTAAATTTGCGTTAAAAAATAAAGAAATGGCTAACAGGTTAAGTACAAATATAATTAATGTGTAATAAAATGCCTATGTTTATCAAAATGCTCCTCTCTAGAGTTGATTTGTCTAGATAACTATCGAGTTTGTGATGTAAATATAAAGTTACGTGATATGTCTTTCCATGGTTAAAACACTGATTGACCGATTACAAGAGACATGACTGTAAAGCGGAAGTTAGTGAGGAGGAAGTGATGATTGGTTTACGTGAACTTGAATTGTGGCTGCGGTGATCTGTCACGACAAAAAAAATTGACAGAGCTGAGACCGTACGCTGAATGCCACATGCGCTACAAATAACGTTTAGTTGAGTTTAGTTCATGCATCAACAGAAAACAGCATAGACTTAAAGAGAGATTTTGGCATTTAAGAATTGATATTGGTTCTTCAGTATCAATATTAATCAATATCTTCAACCTGTTTCGGCCAGTGATTTTTACAATGAATCTACAATTAATCCAAAATGCCATTGCAAGATTAATCTTTAATGAGCTGAAAAGAACGCACCTCACACCTCTGTTCATCAGTTTGCACTGGCTGCTCGCATTAAAATTCAAGGCATTGATATTTGCCTACAACACCACCTCTGGCTCTGCACCCCTTTACCTAAATTCAGTACTTCAGACCTATGTGCCTCTAGAAGCTTGCGTTCTGCAAGTGAACGATGCATTCTTGTGCCATCCCAAAGAGGCACAAAATCACTTTCACAGACTTTTTCATTAACTGTTCCCTCCTGGTGGAATGACCTGCCCAACTCAATCCGAGCAGCTGAGTCCTTACCCATCTTCAAGAAACGGCTAAAAACACATCTCTTCCATCTTTATTTAACCTTCTAACTCTAGCACTCTCTATTCTAATTCTATTTGATCTATCTGTCTTTTTATTAAAAAAACCCCACACACACTTGACCCTCTATCAATTGCATAATTATTCTCTAACTGCTAGCTTTTCTTGAAAAACTAACACTAGCTTTCTTTTTTCTATTCTATCTACTTGTCAAAAAAAGAAGCTAGGTTTCTTTTTTTCTATATTCTATCTACTCGTTTTCTTAAAAAAAAAAACCTTGCTATGTGTTCTGCGTTAGGCTAGCCGAGACTTGTCATAGCACTTGCATGTTGTTGCTCTTTTGTTGGTTTTGATTGCTTCTATTGTCCTCATTTGTAAAAGCGTCTGCTAAATGACTAAATGTAAATGATTTTATAATTTTCATCCACTTAGAAATGTGATAAATGCATTGCTATTTGACCTGGAACATACTTTTAAGGACAGTTTGATGCTTTTCTTATTTTGTGCCTTTGCGTTTTGCTTGATTGAAAGGTCGTATCCACGCCAAGAGGGCTTCAGGTGCCAAGCTGCTGTTCTATGACCTGCGAGGAGAGGGAGTCAAGCTGCAGGTCATGGCCAACTCCAGGTCTGATCTGCGCACTGCCCCCATCACGTTTCACTCATGTTTTAGTTTTATTGCAGTAACATAACCAGTTATTGGTCGGCTATTCTTAGGAACTACAAATCAGAAGAAGATTTTGTGCACATCAACAACAAATTAAGGCGTGGGGACATCATTGGGGTCCGGGGGAACCCTGGCAAGACAAAGAAGGGCGAGCTGAGCATCATCCCGATCGAGATGACCCTGTTGTCTCCATGTCTTCATATGCTTCCCCACCTTCACTTTGGCTTGAAAGACAAGGTAAAGTTTAGTTGTTGAAACACCTTTGAAACAACAACTTTCTCACCAGCATCTTCTTTGACTCTTATATACACTTTAGTGTCTATGCAGAAGCACAGCAAAAACGAATATGCTGTTGACCTGCAATTGCTGCCAGTCTCTTGTGAAAAAGCAGTACAATGTAGCATACTTTAAAAACAGTTACTTATTATGGAAAAAATATACTTTACGATAAATATACTTTAGTGCAGATTGAATGCAATGTAATGTTTTTGAGCTCATAATTGCATTCATAAGTAGCATTTTTATATGTAATTTCACATTTGCTTTAAAATAGTAGGGCCCTATGATTTCCGTGATGCGGAAAACGCGGACGGAATCACGGAATTTACACATGAAAATGGAATTCTCGGAATCGCACGGAATATGCATATATTTTGTTGACATATTAAATAAAAATTTTTTTTACCTCTTTCTCATTTTTTCAGTTTAAAACAACAAACGTAGAAAGGTCTCTACCTAAACCGTGGCCAAATGGCATTGTTAAACATGTTGCCTAGTAACCATACGTCCTTACGTTCCCGCGCAAGGAAAAAAATGTCGAAGCGAGTGGCTCCTGATAAGATAACGGTGTCGAAAAAATTAAGAAACTCTCAATTGAATGCTAAATACCGGGCTGAACAATACCCCAACGACTACTATTTTGTAAGTTTTGTCAACATACTGTTGACTGGACCCGCAAAGACACATGTAACGACCATTTGATATCAAAAGTTCATCTCAAGAACAAAGCTAAATCCACAGCGGGCAAATCCCTCCAGGTTACCATTGAGGCAACGACAAAATCAACAGAAGCAAGGCGTGAGTTTGTGGAAGATTTTGTTGCAATGTGTGCTGAAGCTGACATACCGCTTGAGAAAATGAAGAGGATACGTCCGTTTCTTGTTAAACATTGCAAGCAGGGAGGTGCACTCCCAGAATATAATGTGATTTTTTTTTATTTTTTTTTTTTTTTTGTAGATAGAAAATACATTGTTCTGCTTACATGGAGGGGTCACTGATGATGATGGGTTAACAGTATACTTTTAGGCTGTAATATGTCTTTGTGTTGGCGTTCTGACAGGCACATATCATTGTTTCAATGTTTCTGTCTCCCTGCAGCATGGTTACGATTATTCTTTAATTTAATATTCATCAACCCTACTTTGTAACTGTTACCTTCATGTTACTGTTATTTTTGGCCAGAGATTTGGCTGAATTTTGGAGAATTTTGAATGTGCTTTATTAACAGTTTAAATAAAAAAGCTGAATTGTGAGTTTGTGTAACTGAATTTTTAAAGGTCAATACTGCTTAGAAGTGAAAAGAAAACAAACAAATCCGAAAAATCCGAAAGGGCTAAAAATAAATCCAGAAAAACGGAATTTGAAAAAAAATAAAATGGAATTTGAGAAAAAATAAAACAGATTTCATAGGGCCCTAAAATAGGGTTGAAGGGTTCTGCTGAATGCACAGACAAGCATTTATGGGAAACGTAAATATACTTTATTTTCTATTGAAAATTGTATGTTTTATATTGAAATTTATAATTACACATTTGTATTGAAGTTGCAGTTTAGCACATTTAAAATATATGACCTAAGTAAGTGAACACAAAGTGTTAGTTTGTTGTATTTTACATGTGCTTTAGAATGTTGGACAACACATCAAAATAAGTACTATTTTAAAGCATGGCAAAAGAATAAGACATGATTTAAAATGGACTTTAAATCTTTTCATTTTAAATTATTCCAATGTAAACTTTAGAAATGTACTAAGTTATGAAAGTGGCCTTTTATGTAATTAAAATTGTATTCTCTGCAAGCATAGTTTTGAAGTACACTACAAGTGCACATTAAGCATGGAAAACATTTTGCCAGAAACTTTTAAATGACAAATTTTGTTTGGTTGTCTGTTTTGTTTTCAGAATCATGGGAGAATTATAGCTTAAAAATGCATAGGCTAGATGTGGCATCTAATTAACACCATTAGTACTATTAATATTAAAATTAGTTTTTCAACCCTACCCCTCCCTCCTTCCTTTTGGTTCCTTGACATTAAGTACACTTTTCATAGAGAATGTGCATGATATTTACCAAAGCAGTCAATATATAATATTTAGTATTTGTATGAATAGCGCTTATTGACTTGCACTCAGAGCTTTAGCATTTACAGATTGTAACAGTTGTCAGTCGATAACTCAGTGCCCATTAATGAATTTATCTGATGTTATGCAATGTAGTCAAGTTATTCTTCATTCGTAATGTTGTATGTACTGATCTACATGATAGCCTTTGTCATTGTTCCTTCAGGAAACCAGATTCCGACAGCGTTATCTGGACCTGATTCTTAATGACTTTGTGAGACAGAAGTTTTTTACCCGTGCCAAGATTATCACCTATCTCCGCAGCTTTCTTGACCAGCTTGGGTTTCTTGAGGTAAGGATGTTGGTTTCTGCAAAGAAAAGCAGTGCACATTTAGGTTGTTTGCTGAGAGGTTCTTCAGTTCCTTCAAGTTTTAATGGTTGCTATTTGTGAATGTGTTTTACAGATCGAAACACCAATGATGAACCTCATACCTGGTGGTGCTGTAGCAAAACCATTTATTACCCACCACAATGAGCTCAATATGAAACTCTACATGAGAATTGCTCCTGAGCTTTACCATAAGGTAAGTGTGGCACTGCACTGCATTATTGAGTTATATTGCATAATATCTAACTAATATCAACGTTTCAGATGTTGGTAGTCGGAGGAATCGACCGTGTGTATGAGATCGGGCGTCAGTTCCGTAATGAAGGCATCGATCTCACCCACAACCCAGAGTTCACCACATGCGAGTTTTACATGGCTTACGCCGACTATCATGACCTGATGGAAATCACAGAGAAGTTGCTCTCAGGTTTGTTAAACCCCTGCTGTACCTTGTTCTGCTCATTTCCTGCTCTGGAATGTCTGCATCCTTTACTGAAGAGGATGAAACATCGCAAGAACATAAGCAATACACATAAGCTCGTTAAGAAACTAGAATAATGAAGTAGAGTTGAAACAATTGTTTAGTTTCTTCTCATTCCTAGTGCTTCTTAAAGGAAATTAAAATTAAAAATTCTGTCATAATTTGCAATGTTTTTAGGAGAACAAGTTGCATACAGTCAAAATTGACCTATCGGTAAGCCCCTCCCCTCAAACGCAGACTAGCCAATGGTAGTAGAGTATCAGTTGCACAGGGAGAGGAACTCGGACATCTTTTTCAGCACCAGAGAAACATTGGAAGATCCAAAGCTCGCATCAGTTTTATGGTGTTTATGCTTCAAAAATGGAAAAAGGATGTGCCTGGAGTACTTGTTACACTGATTCCAGGTATCCTGAGAGGATGGGCAAAATAATTTATTTTATTACATTTCCTGAATCCAAACAAAACAGAGCAAAATGTCCCTAAGTATTCAACCCCAATACAAATGAAGACAAAAACGTTAATTTTCTGGTTGTCATACACTCATTAAGTTGAATGTGATCTGTGAACCCTCACTTCGAGTTACCCACCGTATTTATTTTAAAATATTTTATAAATCCTCCATGGAATATTTCATTCCCATTTGGTCGCCTTCTGTGTCCAAAATTGTGCAAAAACATCATGGGACAAGGTTTTCACACTGCAGCTGTCAACTCCAAACTGTACAGTTTTCCTCCCCCGGTTCGGCACGCACTTGCACCGCGGTTCAACTTCTGTAATGTGGCTTGTTAAAAATAACAACACGTAAAACAGTTTGGCTAATGTATGTTTTTGTCGATGGATACGCATTCTGGCTTCCCAATACATTACAACAACAGCGATGAACAAAAAGAACATGGACAAGCCTGTCACTCTTGTTCAATGCGAGTGCCGTATGCCAGTTTAAATATTAAAGAGCCAGAATATATGAATGAGAACTCATGCGCGCCGTGAGAAGATCTGTGTGTGTGCTCATTTGAAGTGCGTGAACCCAAGTCTCAGAACACACGCAAATATTGAGTTCTCTAAAGTCTTGTGCTTGAAAGGACAAATTTACACAAAAATTATGAAAACATGCCCGTCTTGGTGAGAGTCCTAGTCGGTTGAATGTACAGTATCAGTGTACTGGATCCATGCATTGTCTTAAAGTGACAGCACTTTCTTAATGTTAATCAAACAACATAAGACAAGGAAATCACTCACTGCTCTTGGCTGAATAGCTTTTGTAACTTTAATAAGCATGAATCTTTAATTTATACAGTCAAATATGCAATGCTATTTTACATTCGACTACTTTATTCAATTTCTGTGCCTAAAAACTTAGACCTACCTAAAAAAAACAACAACCTGAAAAGCACTGTTTATTTTATTTGTATCTTTTGCTTGTAATTAGATTATTTGTTCTTATTTTCATTTGACAATATAGTCATTTTTTCCCCTAAACATAGCAGATACCGAACCGCACCGAAACTGTGACTCTAAAACCGTGTTACGAACTGAAACGTTACACCCCTAGTATAGAAGTAACATTGTATTACATCCATAAATAATGTAAAATACAGGTAAATAAAACAAAAAATGACATAAACATGCATTTTCGTTCCTCACTTCACAACAAATTCTTTGGAGCAGAACAAACAAATTATAGTGACATTCATTGTAAACATTTATTATAAATTCCAAGCATAAACTAATTTGTTTAAAGTGAAACTAAAACTACCAGAGTGTGGGAAATGTGCCAGATAAACTTGAGTCCCCAAATCTCTGCCATTCGGCACAAGTCCAGATGAGCGCTTTGTGCATGCTTTGCGTGTTTGACATTAATTGATACAGTAAGATGAGATACTCACCTTCATGTCATAAGAACCCATAAGAATTACATTCATCTTTTTATATTCTCTCTTAATTTTTGTGCATCCATTCCAAAGACCACATAACCAACATTTTCAAGCTTCAAAAAGTTCTAGACATTGTAAAACTAATCCAGTCGTATGGATTTCAATATGGATTAGTTTTACAATTTCTTTGAACTTTTTGAAGCTTGAAAATGTTGGTTGAGGGACAGAAATCTCTCAGGTTTAACGATGTCTTCATTTGTCTTCTGAAGAGCAAGGTCTTAAGGGTTGGAACGACATGAGGGATCTAATGACAGAATATTAATTTTTGAATAAACTTACCTTTTAACACGATTTTTGCTTTTGACATTAACGGTAATTTGCACCACCATGATTTTGTATTTGTATTTTTTTAAAATCTGTATTTACTTAAAATTATGTGTCTGAGAACAAGAAGTCAAATTTCTTTGTTGCTTTCACAGGAATGGTGAAGCACATTACCGGAGGTTATAAGGTGGCGTATCATCCTGATGGTCCAGAGGGACAAGCGTATGAAATAGACTTCACTCCTCCCTTCAAACGGATCAGCATGACTCGAGACTTAGAGAAGGAATTGGGGGTGACGTTTCCAGCTCCTGACACCTATGACAGTGATGGTAAGGGTTACAGTCCATAAACCAAGCACAGAGAAGATCTGTTGAACCACACAGTAAAAAATTAATTGACACATCCTAACATAGGTGCTGGGGCTTTACTCAATTGTTAGAATGATTAAAGCTTATTATTTTTTTTTATTTTTATTTGTTTACAGAAACGCGCAAGTTCTTAGATGACCTTTGTGTTCAGAAAGAAGTTGAATGCCCTCCTCCCAGGACAACTGCCCGTCTTCTGGATAAGGTATGAAGTACTGGCCAAAAAAAAAAAAAGAAGTGCACACATTATTAGTATAGAAATCTGCATCAAGCGCAGAAAGATGGTCTTTGTCAGTTTTTTTTATTTGAGAACATCTTTGAAAAATTAAGACTTGCACTTCGGAACATTCCATTGAAAATTCTTCTCATTAAATGACTTCTTTCTTGAGATTCTCTTGAATCCTGCACCCTAATCAGTGCACGTTTTGCAAGGTTCCCCTTTCTGTCAAACATATTTTATTGGACTGTCCAGCTTTTAATGTATGTAGAAAACTCTTTTATGAAGTGAACTCACTTAAAGAGTTTAGTATAATTTTGCCAGAAAAGGTTTTAGAATTTGTATCATATGTTAATGTAAAAAATCTTGTGTAATATAGCTTGTTTGTTTGCTGATTTTTATTGTATTTGTTATACTTGTATTGATTTAGCCATGAAAATAGCCTGTGATGCTGACATGGCATTAAGTAAAAATATATATACTATACTATACTCATGAATCCTGCCCCAGAAGCCTAACTTTGGCCTTTTTAAATGGCAGATACTTGTTTGGCCACACAAAGCACACTAACAGACCAGTTAAATTATATGCAATACTTGTTTTTGACTATTAAAAATATGCACTCAACAAGACACACTTTTTTTTTTTTTTTACAAATTATTTATACTTTTCCTATTCTTTGTGTTCATCATCGTACACATTTTAACTCATTTTGGCACATTATTGTTGACAGCTGGTAGGAGACTTCCTGGAGGTGAAGTGCATCAATCCAACTTTCATCTGTGATCATCCACAGATCATGAGTCCTTTAGCAAAATGGTATGTGCCTAACTTCCATTTATGATTTTTCACTGTAGTGTATGATCACAAATGATCTAAAACTTTCAACTGATGTATATACTGATGTCTCCACCCCAGGCACAGATCACAGAAAGGTCTAACTGAGCGATTTGAACTGTTTGTGATGAAGAAGGAGATCTGCAACGCCTACACGGAGTTGAACGATCCCATCAGACAACGAGAACTGTTTGAGCAGCAGGCTCAGGTGAAGATTAACTATTGAATACATCACTTTCTGTGTTAATCTTGCACAAATGTTGATTTTCAGGGGACTATCTTTGTTTTCAAATTTTGTCCAAAGAAACAAATTTTGCTGCTGGTGCTATGAAGCAGAAATTCTAGAGGATGGAATAAATTGATCAAAAAAGATTGTACATTGTTACAAAAAATATATATATTTTAAATAAATCCTGTTCTTTTGAACTTTCTATTCATCAAAGAATTCAGAAAAAAAGGCATCAGTTTCCACAAAAATATTAAGCAGAAAAAAAGGTTTTAAACCTTGATCAGAAATCATGTGGATGTAGACCAATGCAGACCAGAATAATGATGCTAAAAATTCAGCTTTGCATCACAGGAATAAAGTAATAAGTGGTATTAATAATTTCACCATATTATTGTTTTTACTCTATTTTTGGTCAAATTTTATAAGCATAAGAGACTTCTTTTAATGTAATTTTTTTTATGCTAGTCTTTGTTCGGTTTGTAATCTCATCTGAGATAGCTGCTCTGTTAAAACGGCTATAATGAGCTTGTCTCACCATACCTGGCATTTTCTTTTACTAAGAAAGTATCCTCTATTTAAATGAATGTTCTGTGTCCACAGGCCAAGGCAGAGGGTGACGAGGAGGCGATGTTTATCGACGAGACCTTCTGCACTGCCTTAGAGTACGGCCTTCCACCCACGGCAGGATGGGGCATGGGCATCGACCGCCTCACCATGTTCCTCACAGACTCCAACAACATCAAGGTACGACCCACCACGGCCCCTTTTTTCCGACTAAATTTGTGAACCACTTGTATGTTAATAAAACAATGGACATTTTGTCCCTGTAAATAAACTGATCAAATCTCATTCTGTAAATACTTTGCTATTAAAACTGCTTCTGACATGACTTGATGTGCTCTACTTTAGGAAGTGCTTCTCTTCCCGGCCATGAAACCTGAAGACAATAAACCAGCTCCACCTGCAGAGGGCACATCAGTGTAACTCTGTGACTGACTTCATACGAGTGAAACGCCACACCTGTGGATTTCGTCCATCTCTGGGTTTCTTGATTCAGTCTGAACTGTCCAAGTTGTCACTTTTGAGGTTTATAGCCTAAATATTTAAGACCTATGCACTGTCCATACTGAAGGGAAAGATTTCAGCAGATCTTTTAGCATACGACTCACAGTTTTATGGGGAATAGGAACCCTGCTGTCCTATCTATGTTACCCATTGTCAAATTCCTGTATTTTTGTGGCTTGGGTGATTAAACCTGTATCCCAGCCATGTTTGGATGTTTTATTATCGTCTGTCCAACTGTGTTTTTTAACAGGCTTAATGGATGTTCAATTGAATCTCATTAAATAATGACTTGGACAAGCCAAATGGTTTGTGGGTTTTGTTTCCATATTGCATCTAATCCTCCGTTTCTCTTCTTTTGTTTCAAATAAGAGACATCCCCTAGCAAATAAAATAAAATAAATTAAAGCTCTCTTGTAAATAACAGTAAATTAATGGTAGTTGTCATTACAATGTTTTATTTTGCAATTTCCTACCACACGTGACCCCCAAAAATTGTGTAAGTGATGGGTAAATTATACATTTTACACTAGTTTATAGAGAATGTAAAAGGTTTGATCGATTTTAAACATTTACATAAAACATTAGACTGAAATATTGTGATGCATATATTTGTCACCTGTGTGAACTTAAAAAATCACTAGGTAATTAAAAGTAATTGGTCAAATCTTTAAGTTTGTTTAATTGCAGGCACAGTTAAACTTTATTCAGACTGGCAGCCGATTTTTGTGCTGATTCGTTTGGAACCGGATGATATTTAGCAAGTGTGAATGGCAAAAATCACATGAAATACGTCTCGAGCTACATGCATAAGTGCTCTGAAACCTTGTTTGTCATTATAATAACTAATAGCCTATATGAAGAAACTTGCATTGTATTTCCATAGCTCTCAGCACCAAGGAATTTCTAGTCATTGTGCTACACGCATCCTTTTGCTTTCATAATGCTTGGACTTTGTATAACAGGCCATATAGTCTGTGCCAGTGTTCTTTTCGTTATCGATATCTTTATTCTCAGTCAAACTTATCAGCACCGCGAGATCTGTCTGTGTTTCAGCGGGAGCGCGCCTCGCCTCTCTCGCGCGCGCGGTCAAGTGCATCAGGCTGTTATTTATTTCATGACTGAAGCCCAGAGTGGGTGAAGATGGCGATGTGTGCGGCGATGCGATGCGTTTCGGCAAACTTCTCGGCAGCATTGCCCCTGCTCACAAGACCTGCACATATCTGGACGTGCCAAAATTTGCTAAAACCAAACGTTTTAAGGACGCTTTACACGAGCTCGCGGCTCTCCGGAGGTAAAAACTTTACAGAACTCCACGGCTCCTCTGTTTTAGCTTCTCTGCAAGAACTGCAGCCATTCCGGTGTGCATTTTGGTCTTTTTTAAAAGCTTTAGTCTTTTAAATGCTGAGGTTTGCTTATGAACTGAAACTGTGGGATTCAACTTTCGTTTGTTACATCACGAGGGTCTTTTCGAATTCGAATGTTTAGTTTAAATTGTCTCTTTATTTTTGGAACTGTTACATATATTTGTGTTAAAAGTGCACAATGTTCTTTAACTGGTCAGTGTGATTTTTTTTTCTTTTTTTGCTAACGCTTTCATCGGATCAAACTCGCCACGCTTGACTAATTTTCTCGGTTCAGTATTATCATGTGGTCTTAAATTAAAGTTAGGACCGTGCTGCATCTTGTGCCCATGAAGTTGGACCAGAGGTCCCTGACTCTACACATGATCTCACTTAAATCTGTCATTCACGAAATCTATGAAATTAGACTGATGCATCACCTTCATTAGGTTTCCTCAGATGTCTCAAGATCAGAAATAACTACAGGAGTGTTTTGCATAAACCCCAGGCATGCTACAGCATTCAGCCTTGCTCACAATCTGGTTTAAACCTGTATTGTTTCTGCATGGGCTGATGCTAGAATCCGAGTCAGTTGAGGCATTGCCCCTCTGGGAGTCCTCGGCTGTGGTGTGCATTGGTTTGCCAGACTGCTCTCCTAAGAATTATGGTGTTAATATGAAATGTATATAAAATTAAGAACAATCAGTTGTTTTCTTTCTGAATCGGGTCTTGGGAAATGGAGGCATCCTGACATTTTAATCGTACTGAAGAGTTTAATTTGAATTGCTTGTTTCATCATGTGAATCTAGTTTTGTGGGTTTGTTGTACAGAAACCCACAAATGGGTGTTTGAGAAACCTGTTTGAAAGCAAGTTCTTATTTTACAATTATCTGGCACGGGAAGTTCACGCTTTGGCATGCCTTAACCTGATCTTTTCCAGTTGCTTCCACCCTCAGTGACTGCATCATGTTCAGTCTAGTATTTTAAAAGATTAACCCCTGGTTTCACAGACAAGGCTTAAGCCTAGTTCTAGACTAAAATGTAATTCTGAGCGGTTTAAACTGAAAGAAACTTGCACTGACTGATCTTCCAATATATCAGTGCTTTTGGTTTGTCTCAAGATGCACACCAGTAATGTTGTTGTTTTTTTTTTTTACAAAGTAAGTTTATAAAAATTACTTAAATGTCCTAATTGAACTATGGCCTAATCCTGGTTTAGTCTAAGGCCTGTCTGTGAAACCGGGCCTAAGTAGAATAATTTAGAAAACCTTTAGTGAAATGGAAAGACCGACCTGGAAGTTGAGGCATCATTAACTTTATGGAGTTTGAATGGTCAAATTATCATCAGCGTTAAGTTAATATTTATGCAAAAAGAAAATGTCCTTGAAAGAAAACTCACAGTTAAAGGAATACAAAATAATGTAAATGGTGCCAAAATAGGCCAAATTTGTCATTCCAAACCAAAAGTTTTTTTTTTTTTTTCATAACATGAGAAAACTGTTCTTACTTGTACTAAAAAATAATAAATAAAGCTATATAGAAATGTTTAAGTTAAAATTGAAAATATTAAAATAAAAGCTCATTCAAAATATTTAATAGTATACTAAAATAACACAATGTAAGAGTAATTGACAGCACACTTTGGGGGGGGGGGGGGGTGCATTACTTTAATGAATGGTTCTGTTTATCTTGATCTTATATTCTCTTGTTTTTTTCCAGCTCTGAAGTTTACAGACAAACACGAGTGGGTGAGAGTGGAGGGGAGTGTGGGCACGGTTGGCATCAGCAACTTTGCTCAGGTGTTTCAATTCAGTTTCAAATGTTGTTGTTTTTTTAATACACTTTTTATCACTTATTGTGTGATGAAAACAGAATTCTGAGGAAAAAGTCTGAATTGTGAGATGCAAATTTGGAATTGCATTGAGTTTACGAGTTTTTCTTGCAAAGTCATATTTACGTGTTTTTCTCGCAGTTCTTAAAAAAAAAAAAGAAAGACTTGAGAGAAAATAGAATTTTTAATTTAAGAGATAATTTTAAGAGATAAAATAGCATAATTATCTTTTTTTTAGTTTGTCTCTTGGCAGAAACAAGCTTCCATATATGCACCTTAAAGTCAACTTGAAATAAGCCACAACCAATTTTACTTCAATAATATGTGTTTCCAAATAAAAAGAAATATTTAATGAGGAGAAGGGGAAGTGTCACTTTTCTGTCTTTTATTTGGTGTCTTTGGAATAACATGCAAAAAAAAGTCAAAGGGGGAGGAGTCCATTTTAATTTGATGGTGACTTTAAAAGTTATGTTGTTATTGCAATATTTTCTTTTTATGCAAGTTTAGTTTAAAATGATCTTTCTTATTAATAGATGTTTTTCATTTTCTCTGTTCAATCACCATAGGAAGCGTTAGGTGATGTGGTATACTGCGGGCTTCCAGAAGTGGGAACAAAGCTTGAACAAATGGGTGAGAAGAATCTGAAATCCCCATCTTGTGCCTTTTGCCTGTTATAGCACAGATAACATGACCTGTATTTATTTTTCAGAGGAGTTTGGTGTTTTAGAAAGCGTCAAAGCTGCAAGTGAGTTGTATTCTCCACTGACTGGAGAGGTGACCGAAATCAACACGAATCTGGCAGATAACCCGGGACTAGTAAATAAAGCCTGCTCTGAAGACGGTGAGTGCAGCTGTTTGTCTCGTATTAAACTGAAATCACACAATACTGTACGTGGATGTGTAATATACTAACATTTCTTTCTCCCTCCGCAAGGATGGCTAATTAAGATGACCATAGAGAAACCTGCAGAACTTGATGAACTCATGGATGAAGCTTCTTATGAAAAATTCATCAAATCCCTCGATTCATAAAGGTGTTCAGACCTTCGTTATTTGTTATTATCGATCATTCAGAGCCTTTAAGGATTCCAAATGGCTACTTTAGGGTGCCGGTGGTAGAATTAGTACTAATACAATTCTTTGAAATCTATTTATTTTGATTTTGTAATTTTTCTTTTCCACCAAAATAATCTTTTGTAATATGCTAGTTTAACAAACTCATGTATTTTGGAGTCAAAAGCCAAATATTTCAAGGGCTTTTGGAGGCAGTTTGAGATGCTTTACATGGACTCAAACAAAGAGAGGGCTGGTTCTGCTGATTGTCTTAAATAGTATATTTGTCAATGTAACGCGTGACGTAACTTGACATGCAATAAAATCGAAAAAGTAACATTGTGAGCCAGTTTGCGTCTGTGTTCTGCTGCACCGTTCTGATGTGTCCAAGTCGTCTTATGACACCAATAACATATCATTCTTGGAACGTATAGCATTGAATTTAATTATTTAAAATTATTGCAGTAAAAACAGTAATATTGTGAAATATTATTACAGTAACAGTTTTCTATTTTGATATATTTTAAAATGCCATTTATACCTGTGATGCAAAGCTGAATTTTTAGCATCGTTACTCCAGTCTACTCATCACATGATCCTTCAGAAATCATTCTGATATGCTGCTCAAATCTGCATCTTATTATGATAAAATTATTACATTTTTTTCCAGATTCTGTGATGAATTGACAGTTTAAAAGATCAGCATTTACAATTTTTAAAATATAAATCTTTTGTAACATTATAAATATTTTTACTGTAATTTATCAATTAAATGTGTCCTTGCGGGAATTAAAGTATTCATTTCTTTAAAAAACGAGTGTACATTGTCAAGAAATGCACCAATGTTTTTCAGATACTATTTTGTTTGCAAGCAAATTGCATAAAAATAATGTGAGGGAGCATTTTTGTTTTTGTACTTTACAGTATGCACTTTGTTTTAGGAGCTAGTTCTCTCTCTGCTGAGAAAAGAAGGGCACACATGCAGAGGGGAACCAAGAGCACCTCCCAGCCCAGCACACCTTGACCTTTGCCCTGAGATTAAAAGACTGATGATTTTCTGTGCTCCGGAGATCAATGATTAATGAAGGCTGATCATAGTCTCTCTTTCTGCCTGAAAAAATTGAAACCTGTGTAAAAGAATTCACAGCAGATTCCTTTCTTTGCATTTGTTAGGAAACCGCAAACTCTGGCCGAAAGGACAGTTATTTAGATATTTATAATGTTAACATATTTTGGTCACGAAGAAGTTATCTATTCTGAGATTTTATGTAGTGAAGTGCAACCTGCAAATCAAATCTGGCCGATCTTATCTTGATCTGTGATGGACATTCATTACATAAGTGTAAAAGGCAAATAGATATATAATTATATAAGCCTTTGTTTTACCATATAAGTTTACCAGTATTAGCTACATAAGAAGGACCACATGCTTACTCGGGACATTTAGGATTTCACATATGAATCTGTGTTTTTTTGTTGTTAAAACTCATGTAGAAAGCACTCTGCATCAGGAAGAAATCTGTTAAAATAAGAAAAACCCTATGCACCTCTAACAGGAATTGTTGTTCAATGCTTGCTCAAATCACGCCTTTTAAAATTCTCCTCTCAGACAACTGTGTTTCGAGGGTTTGAAAGCGTCCCAAATCCCATAGAAATATTAGAGAATTTTAAAAGTGGCTGAACATGGAATGAAAACAGTTTTCTAGTCATGCTCACCTCTAAAGTAGGCCCATTTAGAACAGATTTTACTATTTAGATTTTTGAAATAAGTTGTCCTTATGTTCAAAAATAATGTTCATTATTAAGCATTTTACTTAATATGATATAAAAGCATTAATTTATTTATTTATTTTTATCAAAGTCCCTTTGGTATAATGGAGTGTGATCGTTCATAATTCATTCAGCAGCTCATTCATTCTTGATATTAACTTCGATTATGTTCCTTTAATTTATGTTCGATTGTGTTCATTTGTGTTAATGACCATATTCAATTTTTTATTTTGTTATTTTTTTTGCGTTTAAAACAACGTTCTCCTTTACATTCACGATCATGCGTCTATAGTAGTTTTTATTAAATATTAATTGAATAATAATAATAATTATTAGTAGTAGTATAAACTTTAGTTGTCGAACTTTTAATCTATGTCCTTCCGTGCTTCACACTTCCGGTAGACGAGCACATGGGTCGTTGGCTCTTTTCTTGACTTCCCTTAAAACCCCGCGCCGTCACTTCCTTTTCCTTTCCAGCCATTTTCCGCCACCGACGGTATGTGCATCTATTCCGGCTAAACATCAAGTTTATCCGCATTAATCCTTATTAACGGTTTATCATGTGATAATTTAAGTAGTCCAAGCTTAAAGTGTAATATGTTTCATATGCGAACTTGGCTGTATTGTTAGTATTATTCATTACTGAGCGATAAAAAGGTGTTAGTACACAGTGCTCTGTCGGATACTCCACACTCAGCTGCTTATGAACCAGTCAACCCTGAATAAAACCCCTTCAGCTGAAGACTTCTCTTAGCGCCTAGCTCATATTGTGCCTGTGGTACAGACTTACAAATAAATGCAAAAGTGTTTTAATTACATTCATGAGCGTGCAGTTCTTTATAAAGCTATAAACTAGCATGCAAATCTTAAATGAACTCTATGTGAACGTGGAGCAGGGAACTGTGCTTATTGCTGTAATGTTTGTTTTACATCAGGAGTGAACAATCATGGCTCCCAGCCGGAATGGCATGATCTTGAACCCTCACTTTCATAAAGACTGGCAGAAGAGAGTGCGCACCTGGTTCAACCAGCCGGCCAGGAAGATCCGCAGGTAACACGAGACTGATAAATGCACTTTAGTAGTTCATAGAAAGCACCGCTTTATTAAAATGCATCTTTCCTCAGACGAAAGGCCCGTCAGGCAAAGGCTCGTCGCATCGCTCCAAGACCAGTTTCTGGACCTCTTCGGCCTGCGGTCAGGTGTCCAACCATCCGCTATCACACCAAGCTCCGAGCCGGACGCGGGTTCACCCTGGAGGAGTTGAAGGTAAGCTTGATGCCACATTATTGCAAGCAAGTTCACCCAAATGTGACCCTGCACCACAAAACCAGTCATAAGGGTCATTTTTTTTCCAAATTGAGATTTATGCATAATCTCAAAGCTGAATAAATAGGAAATGCACATAATGTCTTTCATGAAACATGATCTTTACTTAATATCCTAATGATTTTTGGTATAAAACACATACAATGCAACTTAAGACTGGTTTTGTGCTCCAGGGTCTCACATGAAAATTGTCATTTACTCACTCTCTCTGGTAAATATATGAAACACGAGACATTAAATGAAACTTGAAGTTTCTGTCTCTCCCTTGAAAATCCAGGTAACCAAAACTTAGAAGACCCAAAAAAGCCATAAAGGTGGTGTAAAATGAATGAACGGGGACTATTTTGTATGACGAATGATTTTATTAGGACGTTAATTTACGTAACGCACTTTGTATTTCTTCACAAGACCTGATTGGAACATTTTATATGGTTCATGTTACAATCTTTTTGATTTCCTGGACTTTCAATGATTGGACTGAACCCTCTCAAGATATACCAAAGTCTTGTGGGTAATATGAGGGTGAGTAAATGATAAGAGAATTGTTGTTTTGTGTGAACTATCCGTTTTAACTGATGATATATTTATGGTTATTTCAGACAGTCAAATGATGACAATTCTCCGGAATCTCTGTACTTCGTTGATGATACTCCTTTGAACCCTATTTGCTGATGACTGTTGTTGCTGAAATTGTTCATGTTACAGCTGTTCCAGCACAATCAAGTCTCACGTTGCTCTGTAATTTGCTTATACAGGGAGCAGGAATCAACAAAAAGGTGGCCCGCACCATCGGCATCGCCGTTGACCCTCGTCGGCGTAACCGATCCACAGAATCTCTGCAGAGCAACGTTCAGAGGCTGAAGGAGTACCGCTCCAAACTCATCATCTTCCCCAGGAGGTCTACTGCACCTAAGAAGGGAGACAGCACTGTAAGTGGCTTCCTTCAGTTCATAACGCCGAGCTTTCTTGGGATAAAAATTGTTTTGGAGCTTTGTGATTCGGTGTAAATTATAGCCTTCAATGCATATGGCAGCAGGTCTAAAATGCAGTTTAATGGGTAACAGCTTTAATGTTTGCAGTCAAATGATGACACTTTCTCCGGAATCTCTGCACATCCTTGATGACTTTTGAACCCTTTTACAGCTGATGACTGCAAACTCTTTAGCCTTATTCAGTAGTGTTGTTTGGTTTTGGTCTTTTGACACTCTTTGTGCTTTGTGTGTGTAGGAGGAGGAGCTCAAGATGGCTACACAGCTCACTGGACCTGTCATGCCCATCAAAAACGTACGTATCTTGTCCTTAACACTATAAAGCCTACTGTATCATATTTGGTACACAAATTTCTAAGGTCTATTAATATTCAAAACTTTGGTTAAAACATCCACCTTCAGGTACATCTGTCTTTTTGCTGTGAAAAAAAAGTGAACTTTTATATTTATTAGTAATATTTTAAGATGAATGGCAGTTTACTTATCTATAAATCTTATTTTAGAACGATCATGAAAGAATGAGTATTAAATAAGGTGCTTCAGACTTATTTGTTCATCTGTCATTGCGTTGCATTTTGGCTCACATGAGCAGAATGTGCGCTGTTTTGCTCTCATTGGCTTTACATTGTCGCCAATGTCATTTCCAGTCAAAACACATTTCACACAGTAAGATTTATTGTATATAAGCTGTATTGTTTCATTGAATTTATTCCTTAATTTGAGTTTCTTTGAAGTAAATTCTTTACTTCATCTTCAAGTCATTCAAGTTACCTTCATAAACCTGCAAACCATGAAAGGTTGATTTATTAAATGATACGCTGGGCAATAAAAACAAACTTTATATATTGTCTGAAGGTTTAAACTGGTCTTATTTCATGTCAGGTATAAGATGCAGGTTGAGAAATATGGAAACGAGATGTTTAATGTAAACTGCTCTTGATTAAATAATGTAGTGTTTTGCTGCAACTGAGGGAGTGTCCATATTTTCTGCAGGTGTACAAGAAAGAGAAGGCCCGCATGATCACAGAGGAAGAGAAGAACTTCAAGGCCTTTGCCAGTCTGCGTATGGCCCGTGCCAACGCCCGTCTGTTCGGCATCCGTGCCAAGAGGGCGAAGGAGGCCGCAGAGCAGGATCCCGAAAAGAAGAAATAAGCGATATTTTGTAAGGAACTGTCAAAAAAAATAAATGTCTAAAAAATATTTTGTTTTTGGAGTAATTTCTTGCTAAATAAATCTGTGTAGATGTATATGCTTTTAAGAGGATGTGTGTATACGGTTTGCTTTTTTTTTTTTTTTTGTCAAAAGTGACCAATTTAGACAAATGTTTAGGAGTTCCTCTCCTACAGACAATTTAAGGCTCTGGGTGATGATGGAGAATGCAGGTAACAATGCAGAAAAAAACAAATACTTTGTTTATAATATTCACCAGAAGATGGCAGTGTTTACCTTTTATTGATTTTGGGAGTTTTCGAAGAAGTGATTGGTTTAGCAATTAGTTTTTTCCCCTTACATAATTCCTAACTTTAATTTAAGCTGGATCTGGGAAAGGACAGCATTTAAATAATTTTTCCAGACCTGTGCTAGTTAGACTAGCTAAAGGGATAGTCCACCAAAAACTGTATTTCTAATCATAACTTAATAATTATCATTTACACACACTCATTTAATTCCAAACCTGAATGCATTTCTATATATTTTGCAGAATGTTGTGAATCAAACAACATTAGAGACAGCTGATTGACGATGTGTGGGTTGAAAAAAATACAAATTTTCAAATGTCCACTGAAGAAAGTCTGATACTGATCAGCTATTTCAGTTCTTATAAATGTCAAAATTCTCTGTCCTGTAGGTGGTGTCAATGTCCGGTGGTGGATGAATGGACTGTGGGTGTATTATACAAACATTGTATTTTGCATGTGTGTTCGAGCAGGAGAATGTATATCTTTTCTTAGTTCATGCCAGGGCTGTGTTTTGGTGCTCTCTTTGCTTGTATTGTGTGCCCTGTTCTCTAAACTCGTTTCTGAGGCTTTTGCGCACAGGCGGTTTAGAGACTGGTTTAGTGTGGAAACACCCGTGAATGATTCGAGTTATGGTACGTTTTCCAGTGCTGCTGAACTGAGTGTCACTGAAGCTGAAGTGGCTCAAATCAATTAGAAGTGAAGTAAAGGGACCGTTATAATTGGGGCTGTTCACAATCAATGAATCATTGGGATTTTTTTTCCATGAAAACCAACACATGAATCCATAAACCAAAAAGATCTTGACCCAGGGGAGATAATCATGTATGAGGTTACATAAGATGTAGAGAGCGTGTCCTAGTTACCCTTGATCCGTGGAACCGGTGGAAAGAGTTAATTTAGACCACTCGTTAAAACACTGCAAAATGGGTACCATTCATATGGTTTATCTACTATAAATATTAATCTACACAAGAAAAATAGTTCTAAACAATGTCAGATTTAGGTTCTTCAGCTCTGTTATTATGATTTTTATCCCTACCTATCGACCTGCTCTTATAATACCTTTTAGACTTTTTTTTTTAACACAAAATGGTTCTTCAACAAAATATGTTTCTAAATAGAACTGGGTAGAACTTTATTTTACAGTACTGTTCCTCATGTACATACTAATTATTTATTGTAGTAATAACTAACCTACCCCTACCCCATGTATGTAGTTACCTTATATTACAGTACTTTCTCGAGTAAGTACATGTAAGTACACATACTGTAAAACAAGCTATATGTGTGAAGAACCTTTAAACAACAATATTCTTTAGAGTGCAATACACAATAAAGATTTCAGCATGATGATATTCAGGAGAACAGGACAGATGTTGACTAAAATGCTGCCATTTGTAAATCCTAACCTGCATAGGTTCAAATACAACATACTGTATATGGCTTAATCAACATATTTCAAAGTCAAAGTCTGCTTTATTGTCAATTCTTCCACATGTACAGCACATGCATACATTGAATTGAAATTGTGTTACTCTCAGACCCTTGGTGCATACAGATAACACTAAACGTAAAAATACAGATAAGGATATATTAAATATCTAAAAATATTTAAAGTAGTATTGGTGAAATGCTTAAAATACATTTTTATTATTATTATTTTAAGAAGATGATCGTATGCATTCTGCTCAACTTTTTCACTGGAGAAAGCAATACTGGATAGAGGAGTCATATTTCAGTCGGAAGCAACGGTTTTATGTTATAAACATCTTGAGTGACTTGTTTCTTTCAAACAACCAACTTTTGAATTTACTGGAGTCGTGTGTATTACTTGTGATTTTTATCAGCTGTTTATCAGCATTCTGACGGCACCCAGTCAGTGCAGTTTCTCCAAATCTGATGAAAAAAAAATCAGCTTATCTACATCTCGGATGCCTGAGAGTGAGTACATTTTCAGCAAATGTTCATTTTTGGGTGAACTATACATTTAAGCAAATGTGTTTCCTCTTCCTGATTGATATCCTGTACTGTCAGTCCTTCTCATTAGGGTTTCTGATGGAGTGGCTCTTGACGTTCTTTCAGGAAGGCAGACAGAATTAGCGGAGCCTGTTTAAGATGATCAGCACAGTGGCCACAATGTCTTATTTTGCAGAAACTAAATAGCACTTTATCTCTGATGAAGCCATTTCCATTCTCTCTCTCACTTCCTGACCAATCTAACTGTCCTTTAAAAAAAAAAAAAAATGTGGGTGGGATGAAAAAAGTTCTGTGAGCACAATAATGGCATTTATTACATGTATACATGTAGGCGTTTTACCTCTGGGTATGGCTTCAGACAGCTATAAGCTGTTAATTACTCTTCTTGATTGAGTTATATTCTGTCAACATGCATCCATGCTGCTCACTAAACAAATGACAGAAAACTCTCCAATTAAACGAGAATGCCATTTCTTGTTTGTCTCAAAATCTTCTCTGTATATGTGAAGACAATTATTTCAGGACCTCTGTGCTTCTTTTAAAAGCACCCCCCCCCCCCCCCCCCCCCAAAAAAAAATATAGTCAGATTTGAATGATAGCATTAGTAATCTTAGTAATATTATGTAAGAATAGTCTAACAATGCTAGTTTCACCACTTTCATCATTACACCACTATGCCATTATGCTATCAGAAAAAAAAGTGCATCAGTCAATAACATAAAAGCATTTCAGTAACTCTAGAGCACATCTCGCTCATGTGGCCAGGCTAATACTGCTCCATTCCCACACTCTGAGATCCTGATTACAAAGTTTTTCTTTTAATTAGTACAGGTTTTGTATTTCTTTTTGGAACTGATTGGTTATAGACCTCAATGATCCAAGCTCAGCTTATGCACCTCAGATCCACAAATAATGAACAAAGCAATATATGTAGGTTTAATATGCATTCTGTCAATATTCACTCGAAAGTTGGGCAGTCGTGGCCTTATGGATAGAGAGTCGTTATAGAGGTTATAGAGGTCTATTGGTTATAGATCTCAATGATCCACCCTCCCCCCTCAATATCACGACTGGGTTGAGACCCTTGAGTATGGCACCAAGCCCCCAACTGCTCCCTGGGCGCCGCAGCATAAATGGCTGCCCACCGCTCTGGGTGTGTGTTCACAGTGTGTGTGTTTGTTCACTACACACTGCTGTGTGTGCACACTTGGATGGGTTAAAGGGGTCATATGATGCAATTTTAAAATTTTGTGTATTTGGTGTAACAAATTATGTTGACATGCTTTAATGTTCAAAAAACACATTATTTTTCAAATACTGTACATTACTGTAGTTCCTCTGTGCCCCGCCTCTCTCAAACACATTATTTTCTACAAAGCCCCTCCTTCCGACAAGCGTAGTCTGCTCTGATTGGCCAACTGACCCAAAGCATTGTTATTGGCCGAACACCACAAGCACGTGTCGGAACTGTAATGCCCCTTACCATAATTGTGAGCTTCAGCTTTAGTTTTACCATCAGTTCCAGCCCGAGAGGGAAACAGAGTCGCGTGACAGACACAGTGATGATGCTCGTATGTATTTGTACACAAGCCGTGGTTAAGACGATTTCTGACGGACTGTACACTCCGCTGTGATGTGACCCTGTTCCCCTCACACACACACATGACAGGTTACACGCAAAACCCCGCATTTGAACAGTCACTAGCAAGTACTTAAACTAATAACAAAACATACTTACAGTCGCTGATTATAGCAAAGTCGGAATTGACCCTTTTATTTATTTTTTTAAATAGCCTTTGTGCACAGCCAGCCTTGTACTCTCCCAGGTTCACAAAACTGTCATCCATAAAATGTGTTGCACAAGTTTGAACATTTGTGTTGTGCTGTTGTGGTGTAAATAATCTTAACCAATGATTCCTAATTGCATCTACTTTCTGAAGGCCAAATAAAGTGCTTTTGCTTTCGCCTAGAAACACACAGCGTCTCCCTGTACCTGGCTGCATCAACACTACTGCGTTTACTGAAACCACGTCTGCTTTCTTTGAGTGAACATTTGGGTGGCATTACACAAATACTTCCACATCGTGACGTAGACATGTGGGGGCATGTTTGAATTAGGTGTTTTAGCCAGATGTGGATCAGGCTTCTCTTTTAGATGGAATAAATCCTTTTGTGGGAGACGTTGAGCTTTGTAACTCTGCAGATCGTACACATGCACAAACAGCTACATAACACACTAAAGAAAAGGAAAACAAGAAATCGCATCATATGACCCCTTTGAATGCAGAGCACAAATTCTGAGTATGGGTCACCATACTTGGCCACACGTCATTCGTCCTTTCCTTTTCAAAAACTGAGGTAAATACGCTCAGATTGGTGAGGAGTATGATCAGTCACTTTCATAAAGAATATAGAAGAATTCTGTGAAAATTCCATAATCATCCTTTTAGGAAGTGCATGTTACTGGAAGGAAAATTTTAAAATCTCCTCTTTATGTAAGGATATGTAAACACTCTTGTATAGTAGGCCTATAGTTAATAGGCTTAGACTAGTAATGTCTTAACTGTACACAACAATCTTAAGGATTTTTTAAATATATTTCGCCCCTAAAAATCCTACAGTGACATGCAATTCATGAAATTACACTATTACAGAAATTGATTTTTTCAAATCATCTTCTCAAAATGCATCCTTATAGGCTATAAATGACTTCTGCACATTCATTCAAGCTTGGGATGCCGATTCTTGCCGAAACTGACGTCAGTCAAAGATTTTCCCAGCTGAGGCTGTTAAATTCACTCCAATGTAGCTCCTCGACGCAACATGACGGCAAAGCCGAAGTATAGCGCGCACGGTGGGCATGTGTCAGCCGCTCCTCTCTCTCTCTCTCTCTCTCTCTCCACACACACACACACACACACACTGAGAGAAGAGCAGCAGCAACAGCAGGTGAGAACCCAGCTCTCTTATTTAGATTTACTAGATTATGTTTGCTGTTAGTCATCAAGGAATCTGAATTATAATAATTGTTGTTATTATTAATAATAATCATTATTACTACTATTAGCCTATATGCTGCTTTGCAAATGCAATGTTGTTAGTTAGGCTATAATTAGGGACAAATTATTAGGTTGTTTACATGTGCTGTCTAACTTGTCAGTGCTTGCAAATCTTTGCGTAATGGTAAAGGATGCAGTAAAAATAAACTATGTTCGTTAATCGACACTTATATTCATAAGAGTTTGATAAATAATAGAGGATATAAAGTGAACTGTGGGTTAATTAGGCTACTAAACAAATGTTAGGTTGCAGACGTTAAGTTTACTGTCATCTATTAACAGTGACTACTTTTATTGTCATTTTCTTCATGCTGTTTTACGCTGGATTCTTTGCGATAAAAGAGAAAAGTTTGGCGTATTCGTGATGCATAGTAAAACTATGTAGACTCATCATGTTGTACAAGCGCCAATTACACGAAGAGCACACGTTTAATCATTTAATTTGTCGTATAGCCTGTGATTCTTAACTTGTGGTTCAAATGTTAAGCATTTGAATCAAATGATAGTTCAGACACAAGAGATAGCAGAGTAAGAAAGCTCACCAACCTCGCTAGAATGGCTGGATTGGTTGTTGTAGAGAGTGGATATAGATGTGAGAGGAGCTGTCCATGATCCGTGCTGCTGAACCACGCGCGCTGGAGCGCATTGCAATGCTGCCTGATAGATTTACGCGTTGCTTTTGCCGATTTGATCTTTCAAAGGGTGAATATCTAATACATAAAACACATTAGTAATGTTACTGGTAATGGGATATCGAAATATGACCGCATGGCATGAATTATAGGGGACGGGTTAGTTTGAGCACTATAAAGGAAGTCAAATTAAAAGGTGCGAGGGGGCTAAAAATGACATAGTTTCATTTAGACGCGTTACAAAGTTAGATGACAAGTTAATCAGAGCGCATACTTTGACCTGGCGACAAAAACACGATGGCAAGGAGAAATCGCGTTTGCCTGGAAGCCTGTTACGCACAATTTGGCGTTTAAATGACACGCTTGGCAGTGAACAAATCAACTGTCTGTCCAGAGACGCGTTTGTCCTCCAGATTTTGAATTTCTTTTCACTTTTTTGGAACTCGGTGTCACGCGCGATGCAAAAGACAGACATACACTCAAGAAGAAAAAAAATGGGTCTAAATTGACATTTTATGTAATTCAATTGCATACCAATTTTACATCCATTTAGATTACATAGTTTTAACATAAACAAAGTAATAAACTTAATGTGATTCATATGCATCAGTCGTATGTGAATAAAACAAGATGTGTGTAATAATTCACAGCAAAGTCCCCACACTGCTTTGTGTTCATGTGTTTGCACACTACAGAGTGTTAAAGTAGTATTGAAGCAGTGTTGGAGTTGAGAAGATAATTATGTGATGATTGACCATCAATAATGAGCACCTGCTGTTAACAAGCAGAATCACAGAAGGAAAGAGAAACACAAGAACTACAACTGACTTCAAAAACAGCCGAAGATTAAATCAACTTGATAGTCAGTTGTAAATACCTTTAAAAAATGTAAAGAAAGTTAGATGAAATCTTGCAACTGTTGTGCGAAAATTCGTGTTTCTCTATTTACCTCTAAAGAAGTTAACCCAACCTCAAATTGAACTTTATTCATACAATTAAAGTAACTGTACATTTAAATAATAAAAATGCAAGTAGGCCAAATATAAGTAATATAGTAGAACAGAACTTTCCTCAATGATCAAGATATTCTGTCTGTCGGGTTAACCTGATGAAAATTATGGGTACATTTTTTGCCATTGTCAGTAGTGTTAGTGATATGTGAAGCATATATGGCTCACATAGGAGCCACTTTCAAACCAAGCAGCTTTCTGTGGGTCATCATCACAATTATGCTTGACTACTTCAACCGTTGCAAAATCTGAGTGGATGTTCATGTAATTATTACAGCATGCAATTGTGTACTCACATGTGAATCTTACCTGTGTGTACATTGTAAGCTGTGTTTTTGATGACAATGTGGTTTCAGTGCTTTTGACCATTCATTGGATGTTAAAAGTACATTTAGAAAGTACATCCTGATATTTCTTACCCACACATGCTTATTTCTCACTTAGGAGTCTGTTGTGGAAGAGGCTGTCAACTGAAGATCTCATCTGGGATTTTGCTGTTGTAATACTAATGGACATCTCTGATTTACAACATCCCATTTGATCCCTTTATATCTGAACCACTCCCAGCAGCCCATTCTCCTCTAAAGCGAATCAGACATAGAGATGTCTCTCTGTAGAGAACTTTAAGTCAAACTAACAGATATGTTTTAAGACATCCCACATCCTTTGCTTTACACAGAAACAACGCAAGGCCACATTAAAAAATAGACTCCCTGCATGGGAGAGTCCTGCTTCAATCAAACTGAGGCTTTTAAAGATCAGCCCATTGGCACTGCCGTCTCCCATCTCCAGCTGACCCTCCGCACTCAGTTTTCTGTCAGGATGAGTGACTCACAGGAAGCGACGTCCCCAGTGGCCGGCATAGGAGGCCCTGTCGCTTGCGTATCCAAGGTGGAGCTGCGTGTTTCCTGCAAGTCCCTGTTGGACCGAGACACGCTCAATAAGTCTGACCCCTGCGTCATCCTCATGGTACAGAACCAAGGTCAATGGACTGAAGTGAGTTTTCCGTTTTTTCTGTTAGTCTCATTAGTGGTACTTTTGAAGGGCCCCCTGCTGGCCATAAGCAGGGGACTTAGTTAATATCTTTTGCCCTCACTTATTATTTATGGACTAATCAGGCTACGAAGTGGCAAAAACCATGAAGGTAAACATAAACAGCAAAAAAATCTAGCAGTGCTCAAAAATGAAAGATTTTGATTTTAAGAAATGTATAAAGGAAAGTTATACAGGTTTATATGGACGCCTGTTTTCGTCATGGAATAAAAAATACAAAATGTAATTGCAACTTTTAATCGTATAACTGTTTTACTCAGAATTGTGAGGCAAAAAGTCAGAATTGTGATCAAAAAAAGTTACATTTACCATACCATTTTTTATTCCACGTTGGAAACAGGCTTCCATAAGTTTTAAATAAGATGACGGTGAATAAATGAAGGAAATGAGCAGTTTTTATTGAGAAGGGTGATAATGACCAATTAATGGCTGATAGGTTCTAGGTAATAGGTTCTGAAATTAACAGTTGCTTAAGGCAAAAATGCCCCCAAAATGAAAGGTATATGGGCAAAAAATGCCCCTGTATGTTTTTGTTATTTTTGTATCATATGATATAGTTATGCAATATCTCACAAGCAAGAGTGCTGTTTCCCCCAAATATAAGCAAGTTAATATTAAGTTACTTTTTAGGCACAATCTTGTCAATATTGTTGTTGTTTCTTTATTTTGGTATTGGTAAAACAGTTCAAAACGAAGCCACAGCAACGTACATTGGTGTTACATTCCTTTTTGAATGGTGTTTTTGAGTGAAACAACTGAGAGAGTGATTCAATGATCCACTCAATAGAGAAGTTCATTTCTGTTACTGCTGTCCAATACATCAATCTATAACTAATTATAAATATTTCTAAATGGTACATTTGTAGTGCTACAGGATCACCTGTCCCTTTTTTCTCTCTTTCTGTTCTTCGATGATTAGAAGTTAAACAGGTCTAAGTATTAGGTCTAGGCTTTAGGTCAGAGATTGTTGGATGGGTATAATTTCGCACAATGTCTTCAGTTGACATTAGGGCTTGACTGTAAAGGTTGACTGGGCTGCTCAAAGTGCATGTGAGTGGGGGGAGTGAGCACATTTTGGAATGAATCTACACTTTAAAAAACACTGGGTTAAAACAATCCAGTTTGGGTTATTTTGGCCGGCGATGGGCTGCTATTCCCCGGGGAAACTGCGAACTTCAGACCGCCGCAACTGACTTCATAACCTGTCCATAAATAAATAGTACAGAGTTTTGAGAACATATTTTATCATTCAAAGTAATTAGAAGCAGTATTATAATGAATAAAATCTATGTTATGCAAGGCAATGCGTTTCCATTTCGCGAAACGACCGTTGCTGACACATTTAGCTGACTGACATCTTGTCTCTATGTTGCGTTGCGTAAAATAAAATAATTTACAGCACATTAAAGACTTTATAGATGGAATAAAACGTATACAAACCTTAATTTAACTGAAGAAGTCCACTAAATCGGCAGCGTTGAGGACTCGCTCTCTCCTGAGGAGAAGGAAAAGCCGCGCTTTGACTGTAACCCAACAGCTGGGCTAAAGGGCCCGCGCTGGGTTATATTATTGGAGGGAGGAGGAGGGGTGTATATTTTCAGCGGTCAGTTAAATTGACCCAGCCACTAACCCAACAGCTGGTTTACACACAAAACTACCCAACACTGGAAAAATAACCCAACATAATGACCCAACAGGCATAACCCAGCGTTTTTTACAGTGTAGGCGCAGGGAATTGTCACACAGCAGGAAAGGGCGCTTGAAACAAAGAGAGCGACCACTCTGGAGTTTTTATTTTTCCATATCAAAGCAGTCAGTGTAAGAATAAAACATTATCTGGAGCCACAGCAGTGGTGCTGAAGCTGTCTGCAGCAATGTGTCAGGCTAGGATGAAGTCTTAATCCTGGCCCCATTATTCCAACAACTGTGCCACGTTCAACATCACAGTGAACAAAGTGAAAGATGCCACCCTGCTTCAGCGTTTGTTGCATTCAAAAGATTCAATTTTAAAGGGTAGCCACATGAAACATGAAAAGGAAAAGGAAAAAGCGATTGAGATATTATTGTGGACTTTGTTTTCTGAGATTTGTTTGATAATCAGCATGAGTTGAGTATGAAAACAGTGCTTCATCTTAGTCCATTTGAGACTAAATGGCTCTTTGCAGTGACATTAGTTTTTCCATCTCAAAAATGTTCATTTCTCTACAAAACATATTTCAGTCACGCAGCGGTACACAAAGATGAGCAGTGTAGGAAGGAAAAATGGTTATGCTCTGCAGTCGTTTCATCAAGACAATCATACTGCTAAATGCATTATCTTCACACTGCTTGCCAATGATTAAGTCTGACTGCAGCAGCAAGTTGTTTAAAAACTGATGGTTTGAGATGCATTATTATGAACATGATTAGTTTTCATTGTGAAGTGTTTGTAGCGGTTATACTGATGAGAGGTCTCGTGAGTGTGCTCTTGTTCACCCCAAAATGACAATTCTGTCATTATTTATTCACCCTCATGTCGTTCCAAACTCGCATGACTTTCTTTCTTCTGTGGAACGTAAAGGAAGATCTTTTGAAGAATGTTTTAACTGTCCATACAGTCAAAGCCAGTGGTGTCCAAAAACATCACTGGACAGTGGACACTATTGAATCAGTGTATAGATATTGTATGAACATTTTCAAAAATATCTCCCATGAAAGTAAGTCAAATGAAATTTTCATTTTGGGGGGAACTAGCCTATTGCTTTGTGATGATGGCAACTGTGAAAGTGTATTGTGTAAAATATCAGCACCAGCTAACAACTGAATGAATGAATGATTGTGAAATTGAGTTTTGCTTTTGCGGAATTCAGTTTGTTATGTAGTCTACTTTGCATATGAAGATCCATATTTGACAACTTTTCTTGGTTTTCTTCACAGAATGACAAAATACAGTCTCTTAAAAGAGTTTCTGCATACTGACAGAAGTGCCACTGTCATTATTTTACTGTACTCATAGAGAAAATATAGATACTCACTTTGAATATCATTTGCATGGTTTTACACTTATAGTTTCAGTCAAAGAGCAGTCGTATTTATCTAATTAATGATTTCAATCTTTTCCCTGATATTAGCTTTTACACATGCCAGCTTGCTTTCACAGGAGCAGAAAAAATTATAACCACATCCACCTAATATTAGACACAGACATTTTGCCAGAAAGTCAGTGCAAAACATGTATGCAATGCCATTTTCTTGTCATCGGCATTAGTCTACATTTTCTGTCTTGAATGCCCGCCAGGCATTTTCAGGGATCTTGGCATACATGTCTAGGATGTGTCAATATAGTCTCATTTTGCATATTCCCATTAGATCTGATGTTTTCATGATGAACTGGAGCATGTAGCATTAATCCATGATCATATTACCAGAATGCCCAGAATATGATAAGTTAAACATTAGGCTTTAATGTCCTTTAATGCAATCAGTGAGTGTATGAATCGTCACAGCATGAGACACTTAAGTGGGTGCTGCTCTACAATCGCTGAATGTTCAAAGCAACAATTATGTGCGCTATTGTCCTTTTTGCTAAAAGTATTCGTTTAAATAGCTCAGTGAAGACATTAGGCATTAGACATAATGGAATCTTTTTGTCAAGCCGTCAAGTGGTTTGTAAGAAGCTTACCAAATCTCTGACTGCTGTCAGTTTTTGTTATTTATATCTTCCAAACGCAGTCCCTCCACAGCAAAGACTGATATGTAAAAGAGGGGTGGCTGGGTTTAAAAAGACGGGCTGTGTTTAATATTACTTAGGGCACAAAATGTCAGTTCATTATGTGAATACGCTGCACTGTAGGAACATTTGAGTTCAATATTGAGTCCAAAAATTCTCCGGAGAATATCAAAACAGATTTTTAGAAGAAAATGCCTTACCGCAGTGCAAGGTTGTTCTGGGTGGTTGCAAAGGAGTTCTAAATATTTGTTGGGTGTTCTTGGTTATTTGCAACACTGCTGGTAACTGTTTACTAGGGCATTTTGGGTGGTTGTCAGGGTGCGTTGTTGCTGGGTAGTATGTAGTAGGTATATATGCTCTGGCAAACTGTTTAAAAATTAAGAAAGTGCACACATTAACAATGAACAGTGGATGATTACTGCCTTTCATATCGAACCAAACTAATAAACCAAACTGCATAAACTAATAAAATACATACCTTGGATGCAATGTGAGTTGCTTTAAGTATCTGTTAAATGCATTTGTTTCTTTTCACATCTTACAATAGATAAGTGAGAGAAATCTTAACCTTCATAACCTTCTAATTTTCTGGAGTAATTTAATGTCAGTAATTCCAACATGATGTGAAAACAGAATAAGTATTAGCAATAATAATAATAGTCTAAATCCCAAAGTATACTTAAGTTTTGACATGAATGATTAGCATATGTGTATAGCCCATCACACGGTCTTTCAAGTTATATGGTATTTAATCAAGTGTGCGAATACAGGCAGCCGATGCATGTGCACTAACGCATTTGGTCTTTGTCCAGTGTCTGCACTATTTATCTCCAGGAGTTATGAGTTATACCTGACATATGTTAGGATGCTGTTCATAGACTTCAGTTCAGCATTCAACACAATCATCCCTCAACAGCTCACTCACAAACTGGTCCAGCTGGGGCTCAACACCTCTCTGTGCAACTGGCTGTTGGACTTCCTGACCGGGAGACCTCAGGCAGTACGGGTCGGCATTAACACATCCAGCACCATCACACTGAACACTGGGGCCCCCCAAGGATGTGTGCTGAGCCCCCTCCTCTTCACTCTGCTGACCCACGACTGCACACCGTCACACAACTCCAACCTCTTCATTAAGTTTGCGGATGACACGACTGTGGTGGGTCTCATTAGCAACAGAGATGAGACAAACTACAGGAGCGAGGTGAGCCGCCTGGCCGGGTGGTGCAGTGACAACAATCTCTCTCTGAATGTGGAGAAGACGAAGGAGATTGTTGTTGACTTCAGGAGAGTACACAGTCAGCATGCCCCTCTGACCATCAACGGTGCGACTGTGGAGAGAGTGAGCAGCACCAAGTTCCTGGGTGTGCACATCACAGAGGACCTCTCCTGGACTAACAACACTGTAGCACTGGCCAAGAAAGCACAGCAGCGTCTCTACTTCCTCCGCAAATAGAGAAGAGCCAAAGCCCCGGCCCCCATCATGTGCACCTTCTACAGAGGCACCATCGAGAGCATCCTGACTAGCTGCATCACTGTGTGGTATGGCGCTTGCAACGCATCCTGCCGCAAGTCACTTCAACGCATAGTGAGAGCAGCTGAGAAGATCGTTGGTGTCTCTCTCCCCTCCCTCCAGGACATTTACAGCACCCGTCTCACCCGCAAAGCCCTCCGCATTGCAGGCGATCCCACCCACCCGACACACAGCTTCTTCAGTCCGCTGCCATCAGGGAGGAGACTGCGGAGTCTCCAGGCGAGGACCAGCAGACTGAAGGACGGCTTCATACATCAGGCTGTCAGGAAGCTGAACTCCCTCCCGTCCTTGCCCCCCTCCCCTCTTTTACCCCATGCAACACTGAACACTGATACTGCGACCCCCCCCCCCCCCCCACACACCCACTTAAAAACTGTGACCAGAACCTGTCACTTGTGCAGCATTGGACTGATCACTACCTCATCCAGCATTGACTGCAAACTACCTCTTCGGATATGTCTGATAAAAAGACTGTTCTTTTGTCACTTCAACAGACTGATAAGCTCTTCTTGCACTACACATATATCTGCACAGTTTTGTTTTATTTAACTGGTTTGCACTCTATCTGCCATGTGCCTTATGCCACTTTATCTCTTTCTTTATTTTTCTATAAATGTCCTCATTTGTATATCTGTATAGTTGTATGTACATATGTTTAAACTGTATTTATCCGTATTTGAACGTCTACTGTCAGTGTCTTAAATGTTAACTGTATGCACCAAGGGTCTGAGAGTAACGCAATTTCAATTCTCTGTATATATGTGCCGTACATGTGGAAGAATTGACAATAAAGCAGACTTGACTTGACTTATGTCATTGTATTGTTTTAACTTGATTTGCGGGTATCTAGTAAACTTTCTTATCATGGGCATCCATTATTGTTGTAATCTTTAGTAGATTGCTCTCATTAATGCAGTTGTTTGCCTAATATATACTACAGAAGTGTGCATATTCCAACATAGATTATGCAAACGGCCCTCTACCTGCATTTTTGCAAAAAAAAAAAAAAAAAGTATCTATATACAACTCATAGTGCTTTCCAGCTGAAAGGAACCACTTGTATTCCCTTTCAAACCACTTATGATTACGGGGCAGATTATTGATTAATAATATGATTATCGTCTTATTTTTGTGCGGTTTCTTGCAAGAAACTGTTATGATCTGAAAACACTTTTACTATAATGCATGATTTGTAAACTACTATATTTTGACATTTGCATCTCATCTCCTCCATATGTATGGCTTTTCTGAAGTAAACTTGCTTGGTAGCTCACCTAGTACAGCACTGAAAATTAAACACAAATCACAGAAAAACAGTCCTAAGTCTTGTAGAAGCAAGCTAAAATGGCATGGTTCCTTCAGCAAATGTTTTTTTTTTTATCTCACGTTTGCTTTTTTTAACACTATTGGTTAGATTTAGTTTAGTGTAGGTGGTACATTATTTTCAAATGCAATAGAGCATTAAACTTTCTGAACTACCGCAATACATACAACAACAAATAACAAAACATTGTCAAAATCACGTCTGAAAACTCACATTTATTTTTGGATCAAACTGAATCCAAACGCTTTTAGCTCCACTCACTGCATGTGAAAATATCTCAAAACGTGCAAGAGCCAACATTTTGAAGAAATCCTGCCACAAGCACATTTCTCAATGAGCCTGTGTTGGCATATTCAGATATAGCCATTGGTAACTGATTTTGACCATGTGGATTTTTTTCTCTATGTTGTTCCAAGTGCTTCTCTGATGTTCTTAAAGCATTAGGTGTTCCACTATCTGCTCATGCAACACCTATCAATGGGGAAGTGCCATTGTCATGCAAATCAAGAGCTAAAATTGAGTGGGAGCTAAGCCTACTCATATCTTTCTTTGCGCTCCCTTTCACTTACTCTCTCTCTCTCAAGGTGAACACTACATAGTATGTGTAAATATAGCACAATTTTCTAAGACCCTCATGAACCTCCTGTGTAATCTCTCTACAACACCCTCAGGCTACATACATCACTTCCTTTCTCTCACTGCTTCTCATATACTTCTCAAACATCTTAAAGCTGCCACTGTAAGGGGTAAAGTGCCGGCTCATTTAACAGCCGCTTTACAGCTCTATATAACTCACTATGAGGTTCTTCAAGTTGACAATGAGATCAAAAGTCTCTTCCTCTTGGTTTCCTCGCTCTCTATATTATATGATGAATGAAACAAAAGTTTGATACATTTGTTTATTCAAAGCTTTTAACAGTCAAAATTGTTAGCAAAGAAGCTTAATGTGGCGATAAGTCTAAGCTAGCGGTGAGCAAAGAGTGGTAGGTTGATAAAAGCTCAAATGAGAAATCCACTCAAAAGTACGCAGCCTGTCGCCTCACCTCACCTGATTGGAAGGTTGACGGCATTAACATTTCCGTTCAGGTTTTCCTTGACCCAGTCAAATCTTGAAAAACAGAGTTTTTCAAACTAGTCTTCAGTATTGGGAACGTGTCTGATTTCTGTATGTTGGCAGGGTGGCCGTACCATAACTGGGGAGTTCTGTAACAAAATGGTTTTCCAGCAGCAGATGTACTTGGAATTGATAAGAGGTCTGCTTCCCTGTGATTGGAGGAGCCGCTGGAGGCAGTCGGGTGTTTGCAGTGATAGCAGAGACTCTAGTTTAACAGCAGTATGAACTAGCTGTAGCCTATATAGGGGTTTAGAAACCATTCGGCCAGCACAGTGTTATAGTAATTTATAGTCGAGAGGTTATTGCACATACCGGTAATAGTTTCTCAATGAGATACATCCGTAATGCTCCTCAAAATAGGAGGAAGTCGTCTATTTTAACATTCCATAGGCGTAATGGTTTTTATACTGTACAAACCATATTTTCAATCGTCCTACACCAACCCTACCCCTTGCAGGAAACTTGCATTTTCACTTTCTCAAAAAAAACAAAAAAAAAAACGAATTCTCTATGATTTATAAGCGTTTTGAAATATGGGGACATGGGAAATGTCCTCATAAGTCAACTTCTCCTTGTAATACCTATGTCATACCTATGCCATTATATAAATTTGTGTCCTCATATGTCACAGAAAAGCACACACACACGCAAATATATACTGTAAAGAAAATTTTATATATATAGGGTACAATGGGGCTAAAGGTGCCTCGGGGATGGAGTAAAAGGCGCCTTTGATATTATTTTCCTCTAGAACACTAGATGACACAAAAATGAGGCATAGCACTTTCCAAAATATTCGCTTTTCAAGATGCACGTGTATATTTGGCTGATCCTTGACGCGATCGCGCACAGCAGCGCAAAGTTGATTCTGTACTTACTTGATCTAATATTTTATGTTTTTTAAAATGTTGTAGATCTACGTACACTGTAAAAAATTTCAGACCGCCCCAACTCAAAATTTTCTAGTGACTGATTATATCTAAATTTTTCCATTGGCCCAATTGGATTTCTGCAAACTGAATTTTATCAATTGTGGCAACAGTCTGTTAACATTGGCTCAATGAGAAATAATATGTTGAGCCAATTGGGAAAAAAGAAGTCTACCAATTAAATATTTTAAATAGTAGTAGCATACTTTTTTGTTTTTACCTAATTTAAAAATGTATATTGGTAAATGTATAGTGCTAAAGCAACCTTACTGAATTGTTTATTCCCTGTTGTCCCAAAAGAAAATGAAAAAGTTATTAAATGATACACTAAACACTGCCACATTTGAACACGTTTAAAGGTGCCATAGCATGGAAAACTGTCTTTACCTTGGCATAGTTGAATAATAAGAGTTCTGTACATGGAAATGACATACAGTGAGCCTCAAACACCATTGTTTCCTCCTTCTTATGTAAATCTCGTGAATAAAAAAGACCACTGAAAAATAGGTGAATCAAAAATATCTTAATTTGTGTTCTGAAGATGTGTTCAGTTTTGTTTAAGATAATTAAAGCAACAGTTTTTAAATAACGAAAGAATATGTATAAGTATGGTATTTGTGGTAAAAAGCGCCTCTACTGTTGGGGCTAAAGGCGCAGTAATTAACATGATAATTAATAGATGGCTGACTTTTCCATTTGTTGACATGACATGGTTAGATTCAGATGGTTAATATCAGCTGTGTCTCATTTAGAAGGCTGCGTCCTCCGGAGATCTCATTCGAAGGGTGCATACGTCATCGAGGCTGTCTCATTTCAGAAAAGCAAATAGGACACTCCGAATGCGACCTTCTTTCACAGGAATTCAGAGGATGATAACAGATAACCAACAATTAAAACCCACAAACAAAACGGGCTGTCATTGAACGCCAACATTTGATTGGCTGATGATTCTGTCACTGATGCTCGTAACAAATCAGATGTGACGTCTTTCAACAAAAGGGTAGCGCTATCTGTAGTGCTGGCCTCTGACTTTTTTATGTAGGATATTCCAGTTCAACCTCAAATAAACTAATTATAGGCAATTTTGTGGACATTACACAAATGAAAATGATACCTAAATAATCAGTGAAATTTTTTACACACAATTTTATTTTTTATAGGGCCAGCAGAGAAGGCCCTGCTGCCCCTGACGGCCCACGACTGCATATACGTTATGCATCCTACAGAGTATGCAACCTACAGAGGACTCGACCGCCGGAGGATGCAGTCTTCTAAATGAGACACAGCTATCATATATTATATTAGAGATAATCACCATGTTTAGAATGAAACCATCATATTTAAAAACATGATATTAATCATATCATATAATAAAATATAATTAGTTGTTACTACTGTAAATATATATTCAACTATTATTGGATCTCCTTCAATACTTTCAGGATCTTTAGTATTTGTATCAGTCCGTGTGTCTTTTACCCCGTGTAAAAGGCCCCCCTTGCCACCTCATACATTTATAAGATTTTTAAACAAAATAATTGACTTGTATGATTTATGTTCGCACAAAATCTGTTGCTCCGTTAATGTTCAATACAAGCATATATTTGTTTCTGCAATTATGTATTTTAGGTGCAGGGAATAGCACAATTTTTCTTAAGGTGTGCCTTTAGCACACCCGTTGTACCGTATATATAGGTATATATATATATATATATACACATATACTTATACATGTGTGTGTAAGTGTAAAAGCACATGATACTCATTAAAATGTGACCCTGCACCACAAAACCTTTTTTGTCTTTTTTTTTTTTTTATCTTAAAGTGAAAGCTGAATAAATAGGATTTCCAGTGATGTATGGTTTGTTATGATCGGACAATATTTGGCTGAGATACAACTATTTGAAAATCTGGAATCTGAGGGTGCAAAAAAAAGAGAAAATCGCATTTAAAGTTGTCCAAATGAAGTTCTTAGCAATGCATATTACTAATAAAAAAATAAGTTTTGATATATTTATGGTAGGAAATTTACAAAATATCTTCATGGAACATGATCTTTACTTAATATCCTAATGATTTTTGGCATAAAGAAAAATCTATAATTTTGACTCATACAATGTATTGTTGGCTATTGCTACAAATAAACCTGTGCTACTAAAGACAGGCTTTGTGGTCCAGGGTCACAAATGTCACAGTGCACAAAATATTAATGGTCCTTTTCTTTATGCAGAACATATCTTGTTTCTGTCTTTTGGGAATAATTATGACCCAGACATAATGGTTTTATGAATGGTTTTCAGCTCCTTTAGTTTGATTTACTACCACTTGCACTATGTGAGAGTTCACCTCAGTTCAAGGGCACATACATAGTAGATTGAAGGGCTGAATATTTTATATGTGAGCTGTATGTAATTGCTGAGAAAGACTCTGTCAAACACAGGCTGATGGAGGAGGGTCATTCCTTGCTTGATATGTGTTATGCAGACACATTAGAGGTTTGACACTGTTAATCTGATTTAGTGTGAGTATGACTGATTACCTCACATGCTGATTTTAAATGCTTATTTTCCCCATTTGCGTGATAATAACAAATGCCCTTTTTAGAAATATGCCAGAGAATGTCAGTCTCCCTTGCAGTGTTTGGATGCAAATTTGAAACAGTTTAATAAAATATACAACCAATCTTCCCTTTTTAAAAAGTAGTAACCTACATTAAGCTACTAATAAAAACTACTTTGATACTGTTTAAGGGGACAAAATCCAATGGCATACTTTTTTCCCCAATCATAGCAGTTACCTTGCACAAATCAATGTACACTAAATGTGATAAATGACTAACTAAAAACTATTGAAACCAAAAACATGGAGATAAAATTTGGCAGATCTGCACAGGGGTTCAGTTGAATCAGTTTATTTGAACAGGTTCATTTACATGGACCATCCAGCGAACTGAACTGAAACAGTGAAGCAACATTTTTTCGTGCTAAACCAATACTCGTTGCAAAAAAAAAAAAGGACATTGTTACTGGAAAAGCTACACTATTATGAAAACAGCTGAACTATTGTCAGATTTAAGAAAAATGTATCAATTAAAAGAATAATTCAACCCAACATTAAAATTTACTGAAAATTGACTTACCCTCAGGCCATCCAAGATGTAAATGAGTTTGTTTCTTCATCTGAACTGATTTGGGGAAATTTATCACTTACAATCCATTCACCAATGGATCCTCTGCAGTGAATGGGTGCCGTCAGAGTCCAAACAGATGATAAAATCATCACAATAATCCACAAGTAATCCACACCACTCCAGTCCATCAATTAATGTCTCGTGAAGCGAAAAGCTGTCTGTTAGAAACAAATCCATCATTAAGTCCTTTTTAGCTTCAAACTGTTGCTTCTGGCGAAAATATGATCTGGCGAGTCCTCTGTCCATAATATTGCTTTCTCCAGTGAAAAAGGAAAGTCTCGGGACTCTCAGGAGAGAAATATACACAGATTACAAGCGAGAACAGTCCAAAACAGTTCTAAACCATAACATATTGGTGGATTTTGATGTGAGAGGACAACAGGGAGGAAACTGGAGGAAACATTATTACGGATTATGAACTTGGATTTTGTCTTAAATTTAAAACTCCTTGATGGATTCGTATTTATTACAAACATGTAGATTTTTGCTTCACAAGACTGGACTGGAGACGTGTGGATTACTTGTGGATTATTATAATGTTTTTATCAGCTGTTTGCACTCTCAATCTGATGGCACCTATTCATAGATTCACTTTTTTTTTCTGTTTTATAAACTTCCATTCTTTGTTTGTTCAGCATTTGCTTTGGTAGGAAGTAAAGCAATAGCAATAGCGTGAACAATAGCAAAGCAGGGGGAGGTGAGGAGAGAGACAGCTGATGAATGAGAAACAAGAACAAATGTGTTTTGTATGAGAGCAAGGCCATGATCATCACAGCTGCATGTGTGGATGCTCTCAATAATCAGACTCATGAGGCCTTCATCCCACTGCCTTCATTTCTTTGGCTTTATCCAGGGACAGCACACAAACAGACGAATACACAGTACAGCCTGGGAAGCCAGATGCTTCCAGTGAGAAGATTTTCACTTACTGTTGACTAAATAGTTTTTTCTTTCTGTAATTCAGCTGGACCGTACTGAGGTGATCAAGAGTAACCTGAATCCGGTCTTTGCCAAAGTCTTAATGCTGGACTACTATTTTGAGGAAGTACAGAAACTACGCTTTGAAGTCTACGACATTCACGGAACCCACAGTATTGGGACGCGAGACGACGACTTCCTCGGTGGGGTGGAGTGCACACTTGGACAGGTGATGTCACTTCTCCTCTGCATTTTATTTAATAATACACTATGTGGTCTAAAGTATGCTCTCCTAATTATTACCCATATGGAAAAAAAATAAAAATAAGCATAATATATATATATAAATTATTATACGGTATATGCTAAATATTTGTTGTAAAGAGGGTAATTTAATTAAATGTGTGTGTGTGTGTGTCTGTGTATAAATATATATACCAAAATATATTTCAAAATGTAGTTTGGGGCAAGAAAAAAACATTTTCAATAGTACATTAGCCTACGTTTAGTCTAAATCCAAATGTGGATGCAATAGCAGATCAAAACTACATTTATAATGATTTAATAATGTTGATTTTCAAAGTATGTTCATTGCTGATTTTTATTCAAATGTGTTATATGTTCACATGTGCCAAGCAAATATAGCTATATATTTTGGCCTTTTTTGTTTTGTTTTCTTGAAACATATTTGAGAATAGCTGGATATATTTTGCTGTATGGACAGGTTTGGATATTTAATTTAAGCCTCATTGATGTTAATGTCTGAATGGAAGTAAATCCCTGCATCTATGTTCCAACATCTAATGCAAACCATGTACTATGCTATTTTCAATTAACTAGGCCTAAAAAAAATAAAAAAAATAATATGTCCTTTAAACATTTTACTTTGTTCAATAGATAGTGGCCCAAAAAAAGATGGTGAAACCTCTGTTGCTGAAATATGGAAAATATGCTGGAAAATCCACTATCACAGTGAGTTGAAAAAAATCTATACACATAATTCATATTTAATTGCTGCTGCACACATTTACACATTCACTGAAAGCTCTCATGGTTGAAGTTTCATCTGGCTTCACTTGATTTTAGCATCCACTAAGGGGTTTTGTTTTGTTTACAGAATAACTAAAATACAATTGAAATTACTTTACTGGAGACACACTCCTAGATAGTCAGATGAGGATGAAGCTGTACTTTTTCAAAATGAAAGCAGACACTGTTTGCCAGACCAACTCATCCTTTGACAATAACCTTGGGCAGAAATTTCCTTGTGTTCACGGTGAATCACTGTGTTCAATTAGACAAAATCAAATTATGGTACTGATTGTGTAAAAGACCATTGCAACTATAGCTATAAAAATAACTGTATAAACAATGCTATCTCATAGTCATAGTCAATACGTATTTTACAAGGTGGCTAATTCGCATGACCTCACACGTACGATTTTGTATGATTTGTCTAGACCCCAGCAGTGTTGGGAAGGTTACTTTGGAAATGTGATAGGTAACAGATTACAAGTTACCCTATTTAAAATGTAATAAGTAGTGTAACTTTTCAATTACTTTATTAATGTAACTGATTACATTTACTTTTTGATTACTTTTCTAAATTTCTAATATTTTCAACTGTTTATCATTTTCAAACATGTAAACCAGGCAGGGTAAACCTTACAGTAATACTCAACACTGATTACTGTCCCACTTTCAAAATCCTTCATCTCTTGAATTAAGATTATATTTCAATTTTAAAGTAGACATTGGATGCAAAATTTACTTTTGCATGGTGTTTGCATATTAATGTATCTTAGCAGTGTGTGGACACAATTATCAAGCCGTTTTGATTTTCTGAGCAGTATGATGTCATATTGCTCAGGCCCCACCCACAACCGCGGAAGTACTGTCCAATATTAGCATATTTTCGCCCTCAGGCAGTTGTACGAATTTTCTCCATGCTCGACCAGCTTTAGCAACAATATCTTGTAACTAAGCATTGCATGTGCTTTGTAGTTTTGAGATGTAGAAGAACATAAGAATCTGAATTCAGACATCAGAGCCACTGAGGACGTAGTGCTTTAGTTTTGTTTTTAATTGTAATGCACCACTGAATACACCTAAATTTGTTTATGTCTGCACAAATAAGTTTACTCCAGACTGCTTTCTGAACGACGGACAATTCAAGGCAGGTTTTGTTAAAAAGTTATGGATGGGCATCCAATGTCCCCTTTGAAGCACAGCCACCACAAAATCAGACTTAAGGTCATTGCACACTGAGTCCGAAAGTTTTGCACGTTAAAAAATAAATACGACCTCACGTTGTGTCAATCACGTTTACACACTGCCTCCGAAACTTTCGTTCGTCATAAAAAAATTCGGATCAGGTTCGATTTTCTGCGTTTTCGCATCCGTAGCATGTATTTTGATAGGAAAGGATGAGGAATACGAAAAAAACGAAAAACGCACACAAACATTTCGGACAGAAAACACTGGAATCTAACAAAGCCTTGGAAAAAACATCTTAATTTTTAAACATCGTTAATCTTTAAAAATTAAAAATTAAGCATAGCTATATATAAACCCATATAGGAAATAAAAGAGTTAACGAATAAGCATGTTCTAAACTCCTGAAACATTGGTGTTTCATATTTTAGGGCAGTCACTGTAATTCATGAAAGAAATCAATTAAATCTGGGAGTGTGTGTGAAACAAAAGCAGATGTAACCCCCTTTGTAATCCTTAACATTTTCATAAGTAACTTTAATTTAATTACACAGTTTTTCTCTGTAACTAATTACAATTATTTTTATTTTGTAATTAAATTACGTAATACCGTTACATGTAACTAGTTACTCCCCAACACTGGACCCCAGTGACGGGTAGGTTTAGGGGCGGGTTTAGGTGTACTGTAGGTCACTTGTACGAATTCATACGAATTGTGCATCTTGTAAAATATGCACGATTCAGCAAAAATTTTATGAATTTGTACAAGTGAGGTCATACGAATTTGGACAAATTAGCTACCTTGTAAAATAAGTATGAATTGCCGTGAGATTGGGTTGGTATAAAGGCTCTGTTTATTATCAGCATGCGCTGCAGTTATGTTGTCTGCCTCTTTAAATGCTTGCGATCTTTAAATTTGGTGGAATTTGATTAATTGTCAATGTTTTATCATTTAACAGTTGAAAAAAAATTGCTTTTGAAATGATTCCAACACTATCGTTTTCCTCTGTCGTTATCGTTAAAACCATGAAATACTTCAAGCGAAATTGAAGACCGAACTGGCATGACGTCATTTCATACAAAATTACAGTGTAGTGCCTAGTAGACCAGGACAAACACACAAAATAATTTCAAGACAGCACATTCCTTAGCAGGCGTTAAAATTTCCACTCCCAGCATCTGAGTGAAGTGACATACTGCCAAGTATGGTGACCCATACCCGGAATTGGTGCTCTGCATTTAACCCATCCAACGTGCACACACACAGCAGTGAAAACACACACACCGTGAACACACACCTGGAGCAGAGGGCAGCCATTTATGCTGCGGCGCCCGGGGAGCAGTTGGGGGTTCGGTGCCTTTCTCAAGGGCACCTCAGTCGTGGTATTGAGGGGTGGAGAGAGCGCTGGACATTCACTCCCCCCACCTACAATCCCTGCCGGCCCGAGACTCGAACCCGCAACCTTTGGATTGCAAGTCAGACTCTCTAACCATTATGCCATGACTTCCTGAGTCTGCATTTGACTGGCTGGCCGATTTCCTGCCCTAAATCTCCTTATCTCAAGAGACCTCTAAAACCCAGGATAGATTTGAGAGAACAATGGATTTAGAACAGAACCTTCAATGTTGTTCCTGACCGGTTTACCATAAATAAAAGTTGCGTAATCAACAGTACAAAATATGTGGCATCTGAAAAGGCTCCAGCAAAGACCCTCCCTGATATCTCCTGATCGTTTAACGCATAAATTCAATGATGTTATCAACCAGACGGTTTTTACAACTGATGTCCGAGCTAAGAAAAACACCAGATCTCCACGAGAATGACATTTCAAAGACAGCTCCATAAATGGTTCCTTTATTAAGTGTTGTTCAAAGTATATTGCGTGCTAAAGCATTTCCAGTAAGAGCAATTACAGTTAGTAATTTATAACATTTTGCAGTTTCTCTTTAATTTCTATTTATCTTTTTGAATTGAATGGATGGACAATGGATGGATGGGCAGATGAATGGATGGATGGATGGATGGATGGATGGATGGGTGAATGGGATGGGATGGGCAAATGTATGAACAGACAGGTGGATGGATTGATTGGCTGGGTTGGGCGGATGGATGAATGGGATGAGTGGATGGACGGACGGATGGATGAATTGCCAGATGGATGGATGAATAGATAGATAGGTTGGGCGGATGGATTGAATGGGCAGGATGAACACACAGCTGAATAAGGATGGATGGATGGATTGACCACTGGATGGATGGACAGACGGATGGATGGGATGGAACGATGGATGAATTGATGGATGGATGGATAGACAGATGAATGGTGGCTGGAGTAACTTGGCTGGACTGAAATATCCATTGGGCTGTGTGGGCAGACAGACGGATGTACTGACGTGAATGGATAGATGGATTGGATGATGGATGGATGAGATGTGTAATTGGATAAATAGACAGATGGATGGATGGATGGATGGATGGATGGAGAGACTGATGAATGGAATGGCTGATGAATGAATGCATGGACCGGATGGAAGGACAGCTGGATGGATGGATGGATGGATGGACAGATAGACTGATGAATGGAATGATGGACAGATGAATGGATGGAAGGATGGATTGGAATATGGATGAATTGGATGGGACGTTTAAATGGATGAATAGACAGAAGGATGGATGGATAGGCTGGGTCGGGCAGATGGAGGAATGGGATGAGTGGATGGATGAATTAATTGACAGACGGATAGATGAATAGATGGATGGGCTGGGTGGATGGATGGATGGATGGACAGACTGATAAATGTAATAGTAGAGAGATAAATGCTTGGACAGGGTAAAAAGGACAGCTGGATGGATGAACAGATGGACTGATGGATGGACAACTGGACTGGGTGGGTGGATGGACAGATGGATGGATGAACAGATGGTTGGTTGGTTGGATGGGATGGATTGGAAGATGAACGTATGGGACAGATAGATGGATGGACTGACTGGGACAGACAGACAGATAAGATAGATAGATAGATAGATAGATAGATAGATAGATAGATAGATAGATAGATAGATAGATAGATAGATAGATAGATAGATAGATATAATTCAGTGCCAATGGTTGTGAAATAAACTACTTAAAAAGAAAATGGAGTGGAAAATGGATGTGGAGTCCTGGTTTACACATATAGAATACAAACAATAACAGTATGTTTGCTTTGTCTCAGCTAATCCCTTTTCTTATTTCCCAAGATTCACGCAGAAGAGATTTCAGGGAACAATGGCTATGTCGAGCTTTCCTTCTGTGCGAAGAAGTTAGATGATAAGGTAAGGAATGATGTTTTTCTTTTTTCATAAAAAAACCCAAAACATAAACATAACAACAGATTGTCAGGCATGAACTACTCACAAGAGTTTGCACTCAGTGTGTTTTGGCATTAAAATATACCTAGTGACAGAAAATTATATTCTTTGTTTGTAAAGTAGTGATTTTTGACCCTTTGAAACCGATAATTGCAGCTGCCAAAGAACCTTTAAACTCGCTTTTAATGTTTTGGCTTCTCAATTTCAGCCCTGTTAAGAGCCATTAGGGTTATTATGGCTTCATAAAATCCCACTCTCATTTTTTGGCTTTGGCACAATGTTTGAAACCCTATTCATTCAGCTGAGGTTTCCTAATGAGAATGGAAGCTCTCTGGATAGCGAGGGCTAACAGAGCTGAAGCGCTGAGGGAGCGTAGGGTGGCTGGCTGACTCTCTGTGTGCAAACAGCCTCTCCCACACAGCGCAGCCCACGGTGCAGCTCTCTCTAGTGCCCTGTAGTTCTGCAGGTGTCTGTACTTCCCGCTGCGCTGCCGCACAGTACACAAACGCCTCTGCAACCCTCGTCCTACTCTCAGCACTCATCTCATCTGCTTCTCCTACTCTTTCCTCTTGTTTCTTTCTCCCTCTTCCTCTTTCATATGCTGCTGTTCTCTTCCTCTTAGCCAGGGGCTACATTTATGCTCAGCGGTTATCTTCAAAACACAGCTTTTTTGTTCGTTCCTCAGCCCTTTTTATCTGACTTTCATGAATTCAAACATCTCATGTAATGAAGGGAAACAGCAAATCGATAGTCATGACTTATTCGCTCAAGCTTCACATCCCCTCAACCCCACATTAGGTGGGAAAATCAATATATTGTCTATTCATCTTTTTTACAGTGAGACAGGAATGCTATTTGGCATCTGTACCAGAACAGAAAGCGCAGGATATGATTCTGATTGGAGACGCTCATACAGTGAGTCAAAGCACCCACGTAAACCATTGGCTGACTGTGCCTTTGCCAACTAGGACGTGTTCCTGGATCAACATCTTTTGCCTGGTGTTGGAACAATGGTCCTGCACTCTCAGAAAAAAAAGGTACAAAAGCTGTCACTGGGTGTTTCTTTGTACCTTATTTACCCCTAAAGGGTGCATTTTAGTACCTTAAAGGTACCTAAAGTGTACATATTCATACCTTATGGTACATCTTAGTACCTTTTGGAAAGGTACCACCCTAGTGACAGCTTTTGTACCTTTTTTTTCTGAGAGTATGTCAAACTATCTTCCCTTAAAATCAGATGAAAATGAACAGTATGGAAGGTCCCAAACCCTTAACCTGAACCTAAACTCTGATTTGGTTTAGTACAACAGTTTGTCATTGGGGCAGGACCCTTACTTTCTACCTTATTTACCTCTTAAAGGATGCATTTTAGTACCTTAAAGGTACTTAAAGTGTATGCATTGGTACCTTTAGTGTGTCAAATAATCTTCCCCTACAATCAGATGAAAAGGGTTGGTTGATCAGAATGGAAAGTCCCAAACCCTTAACCTAAACCTGAACTCTGATTTGGTAGGAATGATAAGAATGTTTTTGCAGGGTCAACAACGCAGCTAATTCAGGAACTTGTTATACTTGTGGCAACAGAAAGCTTGTTAAATATTTTATTATATCTTTTCATGTGACAACACTGAAGAAATGACACTTTGCTACAATGTAAAGTAGTGAGTGTACAGCGTGTATAAGAGTGTAAATTTGCTGTCCCCTCAAAATAACTCAACACACAGCCATTAATGTCTAAACCGCTGGCCACAAAAGTGAGTACACCCCTAAGTGAAAATGTCCAAAATGGGACTGCCTTAACCCTCTTGGGCATGGAGTTCACCAGAGCTTCACAAGTGGACTTCACAAGAGTCCTCTTCCACTCCTCCATGACGACATCACGGAGCTGGTGGATGTTAGAGACCTTGCGCTCCTCCACCTTCCGTTTGAGGATGCCCCACAGATGCTCAATAGAGTTTAGGTCTGGAGACATGCTTGGCCAGTCCATCACCTTTACCCTCAGCTTCTTTAGCAAGGCAGTGGTCGTCTTGGAGAGGTGTTATGTTGGAATACTGCCCTGCGGCCCAGTCTCTGCTTCAGTATGTCACAGTACATGTTGGCATTCATGGTTTCCTCAATGAACTGCAGGGGTGTGAAGTAATGAATTACAAATACTCACGTTACAGTACTTAAGTAGTTTTTATCAGTAATTGTACTTTTTTGAGTTGTTTAAAAATTGTGTACTTTTACTTTTACTTGAGTACATTTTAAGTGATGTATCGCCATTTTCCTCCATTTGTGGTCGTTACATGCTTATTTTCCTTTTATTTTTATCCATTAATGTGATTGGATAGAGAGATAGTAATCGGTCTCGTGACTTTCGAGACCGAATTGACTCATGACTTTCGAGACCGAATCAAATTGTGCATAGAAAACTTTAACCGCCAACTGCTGTTTATCATGGCAGCATCAGTTGAATCACATCTTCCTCTAATATGTTAAGGTAAATTTCGGATTTCAGCTTACTAAATAATTTGTATATATGCTTGCCTAGCTACACGACCTGAAATTTGGTGTGAGGTTACGGGTATTGCGTACAGTGTTAACTCTCGCAAGTGCCACGTTCGGTAAATTCCCACTCACTTATGGGATGCGTGATCTGCGCTGCCTCGTCTCTCTCGCGTGCGTTCAACCCTGCTTGTGGAGAACTACTGTCCTGCAGACTTCAATTCCAACCCTGGTCCAAAACACCTGTCTGTAATTATCACATAACATTGAAACAAAAATTTCACAGAGCCAGAAACATTTGGCCTGAAAACACATCATGTGGATAACACTAGAGTTGATTAATTAAGTAATAATTAATCGATCAGAAGTTGCAATTAATGCCAGCTGATTATAGTTCCATTTGCACAAAGCGAAAAAAAGCCAGTCATTTTTAAATTACATTAACATGCAGTATGTAACTGGCGTACACTTTGTTCAGAATGTAATTTCACCAAGATGTTACTATCACGAACCTAGTGTCTGATTTTTGATCCTTGTCATTTATTTTATCGTTATATTTTGCCTTACACATTCATGCACATACACACTCTTCAAAATGGCGCTGGATTGTTGACAGGTCAAAATTTCTAGATCGAAATGTATATATTTTAAGAAAAGATATAGAATGAACTGCATATTAGCTTGCTTATTGTGCCCAAGAGCAAGATCTATTTAAATCCAGATATTACACCAACAAGAAACTATATGTTTCGAGCCACAGGTGGAAAGCTGTAGTTCTAACCATACAAATGTGCGAATGTTTGGTAAATGCAGACTCACTGAAGTATGCTAACAGTGACAGAGCATGTTTAACAATGTATCCCTGTCAAATTCTCCATCTAAAGCATCTTTACACAGACACATCTTTAGAGCAGCTCTCTCATGATCAATTGGTACACGTCTTATTTTCTGTCTGCTGTGCACACAAAACAATCAATGCACATGAACCATTGTTTCCTGCAATTGTGAATGTTTAAATTCGTTATTCCACCTCTATGCCTCATGTAAATGCACATAATATCTGCAGCTTCTATGCGGTGTAAAAACAGCTCTGTACAAATTGAACCAAAATGTCATACCACGAGGGACCCCTCACATAGAGGGGTTGTCCCATGCCTCTTATACTGTAGATAATCCTCCATCTCTTCAATTTAAACGGGTGCAAGGTTCAGTATGGTAAAGCTAATCCAGCATGTCATCTCAAGTTTGTTAAGGCAGGATTTCTCTTGGTTAAATATATGCTGATGCAGTAAATCTTTAGTTCCGCTGTATGCAAAATACGGAACCATATTCTTTGCACGTTGCATATGCATGAAAGCAGAGGCTACGCTGTCACATCACTAATTTATTTCTGTCCTAATGACGAGCTTGTCCGCCTGCCCATTAGAATATTAACCAGGCTAATTCTGAAAGGCTAATGGTGGCAAATTCCACAAGGCAATAAAATTGAATTCTCACTATCATTTCTAGCAATCTCTGCCATCAGCCCCGACATATTCATCAGCCAACTATTTTAATGCTCTATTTCAGGGAGGGGGGTGTTATTGATTTCACTCTTGTAATTGCTTATATTGCAGCTTGAATTTTCACATTTTAACCCTCAGGTCTATTAATTAATGCTCAGTAGATTATGATGTTTTACATGTGTTTATTAGGAATTACAGTCATTACTATGTTTGCTTCGCATTGTTTGCATTAGCTGTATAACATGAGCTGATTAGCATTTCTTCTTCACACTCATCCTCAATGCCCAGAGTTGGCTCTGGTATCCCAGTCTGGATATCATAGTGAGAAGATGGATGGAGTCTAATAAACGGCTAGGCAGAATAATGCCTGTGCTGCTATCTTTGGACCGGATCTGTCTGTTCAGATAACGTTGACTTTCTGTGCACACAGACTGATATGATTTTAACAGAATGGACACATTAGTAAATCAAACTATATTGGACTTCATGACATCTTCTGCACGTGACATATTCTAGAGACGTCTTTGCCTTTGATGTGAATGCCATTTCTCTTTATGAAGAAGGCACTAAAGCATTTTAAATCGAAAAGTCGCTCTGGGTTATGTGACATTTATCAAAGACTCTTCACTTGGCAATTTCTCTGTGAATTTTAATGCTTAATTTGGTGCTGTACCTTCACATGGGCTCCTTTGTAGATATTAGTACATATTTTGTCTTTTCAGGGGACATTGATATCTCTATCGTTCATCAGATCATAAAAGACAAGCACAGAATTAATCTTTAGTCTGAGCATTTTGTCATCCGATAAAGCAAAATGCCACTAAAGATTTAATCTCTTTGGAGCCTTAAATGTCCTTTGGGAATAATGAACAGCCGGGAATCATCGGTCCATATGAACTTCGCAAATGCAATGACAGTTGTGAGAGGTGTGATGCATGTGATGAGTGCGAACAACAGGCAAATCACTTGTCTAAATCAGTCTTCACTCAAACCACTGGTAAGATGTTACCTTGACAACCGGATAGTGGGGGCACCTCCTCTTTCAGCGTCCCTGTGGAGATGTCGCACACTAATGCAGCGAGAAATGGGGATATTAAATGGCTCGTTCTTTGCTCTACCAATTTCTCTCTCTTCCTTTATCTCTCTGTGCCTCGTTCTCTCTCTCACATCAGCACACAATTAGGAATAAAGTCCTCTGGCTTCTCCAGAGAGACGCAATTCAGAAACCCTATGTTGAATGATTGTTTCAGACAATATTGTTGATTTGATTTGCCACAGCTATGAGCACAATTGGCTGCAACACACATGGGCATGCAATGTTCATTTTTCCTTGACCAATATTTTCACCTGTATATTGGCATGTTTATTTTCCCTTTTTGGTTAGAGACCCCATGAAAAATAATTTATTTTTGTCACTTTTTAGTCCACATCTGTTTTTAGGCCTTCATATGGTAATATACCCCCTCAAAAAGTGCGGTCACGTTAGCAAACTTTCATGGGCAAAAACGGATGGAAATTATTGAAAATATGTGGTACACCGATGGGAGCAGAAAGCTTTTTTTTCTATTGACAGCCATTGAAATATAGTCATGTATTCTAAATAAATTTATTTGCAAGAGACATATAAATCATAAATACATGATATTATAGTAAAATGTTATGCCCGTGACTTTTTTGGAGGGCTCTAAAGCATTAAATAGACTTAACACTTTCTATTTGCTCAAGATATGCATAGTTCTGTCATGAAACTCTAGATAGCGCCGATAGGTTCTAACTCAATCTGATATAATCACATCATTACTGACATGGCGCAGCTGATTGTTTTTTTTCACATTAGCAGCCAATGAGCTTGCTGCTCAACATTCAAATACTTCTAGTGCTTGCTGCAGCAGTTGCAGCGTGCTTCAGAAATCCTCCACCTTCCCCAGCTCCACCTGTATATATTTGCTACAGGTTGATTTCATTTATGTTGTATTGGGATTATTTCATATTATATGTGCAGCAGCAGTATTTCTTACATGCTCACAGCAGCATGTCTGTGGATGTATTGGCAGTAGCAAGTATATGCTCCGCCGTAGCAGCATGAAAGCAGATAAATTCTGCCAAGACAAAACACATTAACAGTGCCATGTATATTACCATGCTAAACTCTCTGAGAGTTGTCATGACAGAAAGTAGTTAGTTTAGAGTTTAGTGCATGTTCTTGTGGTGCCATCAGTCAATGAGTGTTGTGATGACATCACTTTCCAAATTGATTAGTCAGATTGACTAATGACATTTACAGTTCAGAAAAAGCAGCATCCGGAACTGAGTGCCCATGAGCTAAACTGACAAATATCAAATCAGCTATGCTTTTGTGCCAGCAGAGCAACTGCCATTGACATGAATGTGAATTCTAATGGACAGCTTTCAAGTATAATAGATCTCCTTGAGATCAAGTTGCAAATGGCTATTGGGTGTGTAAAAATGGACAAGTCCTTTATCCTGACCCAAGTTCTTATTGTAGGAAATACATCAATATAGTAAAGTAGATTGTATTCATAAAGCCATTGGGGCTTTAAAATATTGCTTGATGTTCTCCTTTGAATGCTTGGACTATATTGACATTCTTTTGTGACTGTAGGATCTCTTCAGCAAATCAGATCCATTCTTGGAGATTTACCGGACCAATGATGATGGAACAGAACAGCTTGTAAACAGAACTGAAGTAAGCAGTTCCACCCCATGGGATAATAATCTTTCTTTTGCTGTTCATTATTCTTCTTTAGTTTATGCAATGATATTGATTTGTATCTACAGGTGATTAAAAACAATCTGAACCCTGTGTGGGAACCCTTTAAGGTGTCTCTCATTTCTCTGTGCAGCTGTGATGACGAAAGGAAGTTGAAGGTGAATATTAATGGAACAGGTCACTCCAGAATTGGCATTCTATGACTCATTTTGTTCCAAACCTTTATGACTTCATTTATTCTGTGGAACAAATTCATATGAATTCGTGCAACTTCACTTGTACAAATTCATACGTTTTTTGCTAAATCGTACGTATTTTACAAGTTGCCAATTCGCATGAATTTGTACGAATGACCTACACCAAACCCCGCTGCGATCAGGAATAGTTTTTAAATTGATTGGTCCACTGTTTTGGAACTTTGACTGATAAGCTGTGCCGCGTGTAAAAGTTGAAATTATTTTAACTTGACATGGTGTCCTAAAAACATGGCGCTCATTTGCAAGACGCTGCAAAAGACTTGAGACGCAACAGTCATACACATCAGTCTAGCGCATGTTTACATAGAAAAACAATGGAAAAGTAGCACATTGGAATTGAAAAACGCATTCTGTGTGAACAGCTCCAAAGATGATCTTTTTATTGCAATATAAATATATAGTAATCAGTAGCTGTGAAGTTCCAAAAAGAATAAAAAAATAATGCAACATTACAGTCCTTACAAATTATGCACTATTTTCCAAATATTGTAAAGGCGTTCAATAGTTTAGTTTTAAGGACAAACGGAAGTTGAAAATCTGCAATCTCAATTTACAGTTATGACAGAGGATTTGTTCCTCACATGAGTGATATGGACTACTTTTTTTTTTTTTGTACTTAAGAAATTCACACAGATTTGTTATGACAAAATCAGACATGATGAGCTATTCCTATATAAAAGTAATGACAAGAATAAAACCAAAATTACACATGGAACCATAAGAGACAATTGAGCAGATGTAATTGTCTGTGAACTGCAGTGCTTAGTCTGGGACTATGACTCGAGGGGAAAGCATGACTTCATTGGCGAATTCTACACCAATTTCAAAGAAATGCAGAAGATTTCCTCAGGAAACAAGGTCAGTGTGAGACATTCAGTCATTCCTTGGTGTTTGATATCGGTCATAGCTGTTTCCTGATGAGAATTAGAATGGATTAAAGAAATTGCACAACCCTTCTGCATCTGTGGTAAAAGTGACTTTGCTCTAGTGCCACCTTCAATTTTCAGCTCACCTCTTTGATCTCTTCCCGTGCCCCTGAAGGTCACATGGGAGTGCATCAATCCAAAATACAAACTGAAGAAGAAGAACTACAAGAACTCTGGGTTGGTTATTCTCAGTGATCTCAAGGTACGAGTCTGAAAGTCTATGCTTGTGTGTTTAGAGAGCTTTGTAGGCATGCCATCCTTATTTTAGGGATGCTAGTACTTGACAATACTGGCCAACCAGCTGTGAATGAAAAGACTGCGGAGTTATTATTGTTGTGGGTGGGTGTGACAATCAAGCTTAGCTTAAAGACATTAGCGGGGTGAGAAGAGGCTAATGCATTTGTCTTGTTTGTACGGATTCACATAAGGAAGCTTTTTATTTATAGTACTGCTTAAGTCTGTTGTTGCTGGTTTTTTTTTCACATGCATCAATTCAGTTTGAAACTTTTTTTTGTTTTTCATTAGGGCTATTATTTAATTAGTACATACATAAACAATTTCAGAACTGATTTAATGAATGCATTAACAGATAAAGCATTAAGTTTTGGGAAAACCAAACAACAGGCCCATGTGTACTAATGCACATTTATACAACAGCACACTTTACTGGTCAGCAGATTTATCAAACTACATACAAATGCCTAGAAAATACAATCACCGAACTCAATGCAAATGCCTAATAAATTAATAATAAGATACAAGACATACAACACATTAATTTGATTACTTTGACAGCAAAGGTTTTCATACAAAGTATCTAGTTTAACTGGCAAGACTTTCCTGGCCTACTAGCTTCACCAACACCAAACCAGCATTAACTAGTATTAAATAGAATGAAACAGAATATGAAATAGAATGCCTAGTTTCGTATCTCGTGTACAGTACTTGTGTGTTTGAGAGGCTAAAAGTTTGCAGATAGTGATTTCCGGTGAGCCAGGCAGATAAATGTGGCAGGGTTTCTGAAACTCACCCTCCATTCTTCATTTTGCAGCTTCACAGAGTCTATTCCTTCCTGGACTACATCATGGGAGGCTGCCAAATACACTTCACAGTAAGTGGGAACAGCAGTGCGCTCCACATTTAGCACCGTGGTGTGATCCAGACCCTTCACAGATTTACTGCCCATGTTCTCCAGCAAGCATGTAGAAACTGATGCCAGACGTGCTGAACTGATAACTGCCTCCTCAATGCAAATGCAGTTCATTTATAGTAGATTATACACGATTATGTGAGGCAGACTGCAAAACGTAATGTTTTTAAGTAGTTTTATTTCTTGTTTGCAAGTAAAAATAGCTAAGATTCTTAAAACAAGATTAGAATATGCTATTTCGTCCCTATTCACAGTTGTTATTTTTTTTTGTTACATTTTTTGACCAGCTGCTCTTGAGTTTTAGGTTGAGCCAGAATGTGATTGTTTCACGGCTGGAGGCAAAAGAACAAATTCATATCTCCTCCAAACTGTTTTAAGTCCCCCACCCTTATGCTTCCCTTAAGAGCAGCCAAAATGGGCCAAGATTATTAATGAATTCAATTGAATATTCATTTTTTAAATATCCGAATTCTCCCGTTGCTTGTTAAATGAAAGATAATCAGATGTCAAGTAGTGAAAGTCTCAGAGAGAATGTTTTGATGCAGGATTCACATAGGATCGTGATACAGTGCTTTAATATAATATATCAAGTGTTTACTGGGATATGAGCTGGTTTTCTGTATTATAGAGCATATGGTAGCTGTTTGTGGTATTTTGGATTATAACATCTGCTTGATGAATGACTATACAACTGGCTCCCCTCTAAACAAATAAAATGTACATACTGTCCGTTTTAAGCACTTTAATTATTTATACAGATGGCTATTTGATTGCAGAACTGTTCTAGTCCGGTTTTGTGTAACTTCCCAGGAAAGACAGCTCTTGAGTGCTTGGTTTTTTGTAGACTGACATTTTCTTTCAATTGTCTACAATGGAGACAACTATTGTTCCGGGCATGAAACTAAAGTGATTAAATTTACTTGACGATCGATCAGATTATGTAACCCATTCCATTTTTGTCCTGCATTTTGCAGTTTTATCAAAAGTGCGTCATGCTATTATCTCTCTAGGTTGCCATTGACTTCACGGCGTCCAATGGGGACCCTCGCAATAGCTGTTCCCTGCACTACATCAACCCATATCAGCCAAACGAGTATCTGAAAGCCTTGATAGCCGTGGGGGAAATCTGCCAGGATTATGACAGGTCAGTGTTGGTGTCTCTGCTGATGAGGTGGACACTATCACGCAGGCTTGTAATTTTTCTTAGAATTTAGTGCATGTAGAATGTCTCTGAAGGTTAGTGACTATGCTGTAATGCACAAATGTAGAGTGACAGTTTTTGTAATCTTTCTTTAAATCTATTTTATCCATCTTCGACTATTAATTTTTGGGTGATGTCACATAGGCTGCACAGGCCATTAGTAATTTTAACCAATATCTAAATGGCTATTTAGGTGTTGTTTTAGGTGACTGATGTAAGTAATGCAAATGTAGCCTTCTTAAAAAGCATTCCAAAATGTAATGTATTAATTGGATGCTAATTAAAGGGATAAAAAATGAAAGGGATACAAATTTGCTGTTAATTTACTCACCCTCAGGCCATCCAAGTTGTAGGAGACTTTTTTTCTTGAGTAGAACAGTAAAGAATATTTTTAGCTGAAACCGGGGTCCTTAGTGATTCATAAAATACAAATCAGCAGCTGCTCATTTTTGAGATACAAAGCATACCAAGGCACACAAAATGAATTCCTGTGGCCCCTGATGATGTATTGAGATCTTATGAAGCGAAACGTTTTGTCTGCGCAAGAAACTGAGCATTATTTACAACAATATTACCTGTAACCCATAGCCTCAGACAGTGAGGAATCAGATTATTTTCAGTGAACTGGCTCTTTTGGACAGTTCTTTTCAATGAACTGGTTCAATTCACTAGTTTGTGTACATTAATCATGCAATGACATAGGCCTATATATAATTGCATTATTAAAGTACCTAATAATGATGTGAAATGTGGATGTTTTACATGTCTAAAGCATAAAAAGTGAATAAATCATTAATCTCAGAAATCATTCTAATATGCTTAGTTATTATTAATTGTTATTGGTGCTTATTTATTGATAATGCTTTTTATTATCAATGTTGAATGCATATTTTTTCTGCATTCTTTGATGAACAGAAATTTCAATGAACAACATTTATTTTAAATAGAAATGTTTTGCAACATTACAAATGTCTTTACTGTCACTGCAACTGTACTGTTTTATGTGTCCTTGCTGAAAAAAATAATTTATTTTCTTTTTATATCTTACTTTACCCCAAACTCCCCCATTTAAATAAGCATAATATAACAGCTGTAATAGCAAAAAATGAACAACTAAAGGAAGCATTTCCATTATAATGCACCGAGATGATGGAGGGTGAACTTGACCTTGAGCCTCCACTTCCTGTTCAAAACACCTCTTCAAAAGTGGGTGCCAGCAGTTTTTCAGAAAGAAAGTACTCCTCCTCATTCGACTCGCATTCAGGTCTGGAACACCCACTTTTGATGACCCAGTCAGTTCCCAACAGACAAAACAAGTCCTGTCCAAGGGTGGGTTATAGACCGGGACAGTGCCTTAGGTCCTCTGACTACCAGAGGCCTTGAACTGAGAGAATCCTAACAACAAGCAAAAACATGCCACTACAGATGTAAAACTGACATAGAAACATACAGTATAGTGCTTGAATGTGTGCCACTGACAGTTGGCACAGTATGAAATGAATGAAGTAATGAGAAAATCTTTTCCTGGCATCTTGTCAGCACTATCAGGGTCTTTTGAACATCTTATTGCAGCTGTGATATTTCATACTATTGTGGTGTGATGTTGTCTCTTGCAATATGCACATGAGTTTATTCACATCGACGGTTTTTCTTTTAATTGTAAATGTAGCAATAACGGGGGTCCCAAAGGGCCGGATAACAGGGTCCCATCCATTGTGAAAAAGTTGTGCACTTATTTGTATTGAATGTGCACTTGTAGCATACTTCAATTATTAAAAGTATTTGTTTTGACAAAAATAAATAAATAAATAACGAAAGACAGTCAGAAAAGGCCACTTAAGTGTACTTAAAAAGTATACTTTCATGACTGTTTCTCAACACTTTAAAAGTGCACTTTGTGATAATGTCAAATTAAAAGTTTTACGTTAAAGTGAATTAAAAAAATCATTGTTTTATGAAGTGCACTTATTTTAATGTGTTGACTAACATACTTAAAATCTGTAGAGTAATTCAATTACATTTAGAGATTATATATTTTAATGAACAAAATTGTAACTTCAGCATTACAAATGTGTAATTCTAAATATATTTACATTCATGACATATACAAGTATAACTAGAAATGACATTACAAATATATTTTACTTACTTTACTTACTTACTTTTGTCATTTAGCAGACGCTTTTGTCCAAAGCGACTTACAAATAAGAAAAAGTAACTAAAACTAAAAAGTTACAACTCTATAAATACTATCTACCCACATATTTAAGAAAAGAAAGAAATTAAATAAAATTAACACATGCATATAACAACAACATTTCAATAATAAACATATCAATGAAAAAATTAAATAAAAAGCTACTACTATCCCTTGCCGGTGTCCCTGCCCGGTGGAAGTATATTTTAGTTCACACTTATTAATAATAACACACCATAATCATAAACTTAATAAAAATATACTGAAGTGTACTCCTTTTTCACCAAACTTTTTTTTTCTCATTAAATTTATCTCAAAAATTGGTCCCGGTATGAAAGTAAAATGGGTTGTGAATACAATTTTATGCAGACTTTTGGCCTGAATGTTATACAGTATATCCTTACATTTGAATGCATGGATAACCCAGTTAGATTATTGTGACAAAGGTAAAAGACTTAAATAAGTCAGACCTTGGTACAGTACTAGAGGGATCACTTTACTAAAGCTTGCCTGGAGGCTGTTTGTTGACTTTGAGGCATTGTTGGTTAGCTCGGGTCACTATTTAATTTGTTTCTTGTTCTGCGAGGTATCAGGGGTCTGTCTGATCCTTTGACTAAGGCCGTGTCCTTCCTTTGGGCTACATCCTAATAGCCCATGGCTCCACAGATCCTGCCAGCGACTGGTGCCAGAGACTCGCCCGTGTCTGTAGGCTGTGGCTTATTAAACCGCTGTGCATGTGGAACCCCAGTGTGGGAGACAATAGGAAGAAATCTGAACCAACTAATCTGCCAAATAGAATTTCCCTGTATTATTGGTCATTATTGGTCTTTTTGATCTTTATTTATTCAAACTGAACTAAATCATTGTGTGTGGGTAGTTAATATAGTTGCTTTATTCTCTCTAATTGTCCAATATTGCAATTTTTGCCTTCCCTTTTCCTGCCTGATTCAGAACATTGTGCATTAGTGTGTTCAGTGCGTTTCTTTACGGAAAGGCATTCCCTGTTTGTCTTTTAAACAGCCGTATCCCATGATCATTGATTCGGTTCTTGTTTTATTTAATGGTAGTTCTGGACTCACAGTGACTAAATCAATATGTGCTTAAGTTGTTGTGGGCTTACTACAATTAGCCTTATAGGAGCTGGTTAATTACCATCTTATTTATAATGAGATCTGTTTCAAAGGGAGGATTCTCTTCTCAGATCAAAGCCAAATGAGTCAACGGCTATATCCCCCTAATGAACTAAAGCACAAAGCATTGTGCTTAATGGCAATGCTTAACATATGATGGTGGCTAAAGTCGAAGAAACACACTCAAATGTAAAAGGTGCAGTGTGTAATATTGACAGCTAGCGGTTAAAATGGGTACTGTATTCCAAATTCAAAATACTGGAGAGAGTTGTTTCTCCTGGCCCCTCATCCTCAAACTCAACGCTCACATGAATTGCCAGATTGATGAAACGCAACAGGAATGAGTGCAATTGACAATTTATGGTGATGAATAACCAAGTTTTAATAAGCCTCGGGTCAGGTAGAATTTGTGATATTTGATCCGGTTTGTTTGCTGGCTTCCATTGCTGTTTTCCTCTAACTGGCAACCTGGGGTGTTTAAATACTATTGGGTAAATTGGCAGTAGGCGGAATTTCACAGACCAAAACAAAAACAGACATTCCGACACTGAACAAACATTTCCAAGTAGAACTCATTGACAAAAAAGTGCGATTGAAATGGACCTTTCGGAGAAGTATCAGCAAACATATTATGGTATGTTTATTCTTTAGTACAGCCAAAAAATTGCAAACAGCACCTTTCCAGCCCCTATTTTTATCTGATTTTTTATCCCTGTGGACTATTTTTCTACTAAAGCCCGGCTCACACTGTGCGATTTTGGCCACGATTTGGTCGTCTGAGACAAATTTTGAAAATCCTAAAATCCTAAAAGATTCCTATAATCCTAGGCTAAAATCGGTTGTCTAGATCGCTGGTTTGACATGTTCACCGACAGCCGATTAATGGCCGTTGCAATCAATTTTTTCCTCCGATTAAATTCTGGCAGTGTCAGAAGATTTCAGACACTTTCCTGCAGTGTGACATCTCCTACGACGACCGTCAAACCAAGAACCAATAGGAGCACTGAACTTGATGACGCAATTAGCGCGACAACTTCAAACCGTTCATTATTTGTAAAAAACAATATATGTACAACGTAAAGTTTACTTAAAGTTTATTTATTAAGGGGCAGGATGTTTAAACTCGAATAACAAAATTACCTCAAGTTCGCTCTGTAGAACTGGAAGTCCATAAAGTCCTCTTTTGCCCAGCCATGACTTGCTCCACACACGTCGTCTTTTTCGTTTTTTTTTTGTTTGTTTTTTTTTAACATCAAGGCATATAATTAATAAAACTAACGCTACACGTTGCTGTTGTTTGCTAGCTACCATTATAGCGAGAGAACGCGGGTCACGTATTGATGACGTAAAACTCCGAACAAGTCTTCTTGAGTACGTCCGTTTTTATCGCGTCTTGACTGTCGTACAGTCTGACATTAAGACAACTGAGATCCTACAGTCTGACATGGGGATCATGTTCGTACAGTGTGACAAGCAGCAATCGCAAAAGATTATTAAAAATCGCACAGTGTGAGCCCGGCTTAACAGTGATGCACACTTCAGTATCCAGAAGTCATCAGAGTGCTTTTCAAGTATGTGATTTCGGATGCGGTCTGTGAGGTCAACATTTTAAATGGTGAAATAACAGATTTTATTTCACCATTTATTTAGGTTTATTTTGATCACATATAAACATTTATCAACACATAGAGCTCATCAAATTTGGTAAACAGTAGCTTTACTGGACTTGTTTGAGAACAAACCTTAAATAAGAAACATTCTTGTGTGACACACAAAAACAAACATTATTGCTTTTCTCTTGTCAAGTAATCACATTTGAGCTTCTGCTTAGCAAATTTGATGTTCTCTATGTATGGGCGTTGATCAGGGTTTATAAAAGCTTTCATATAAAGTAATCATGACTCTTCAGAAGATTTGGATTAAATCAATTTATATGGATTACTGTTGTCTTTTTGAAGATGAATGAAAGCCTGATGGGTTTGGAACAACATGAGATTTAATAAATGTTGACATAATTTTCATGTTTGGATGAACTATTGGTTTAAGATAGCACTACTGTAGTATATGGTATTTGTTGAAGAATGCTTGAAGTTCTCCTGGGTCGTACACCTACGCTGTGTGGGTTCCCTGATCAGGCTGAGAGGGTGTGTTACTCATCATCACACATCAGGTGATCACTTGAAGCTTAAAACAGGATTGATGTGATCATACTAGTGGGATGGTGTGGGCTTTGTTTGTTTTTATATAGAAATAAAAATTAAACAAATTATCGGTAACACTTTATTTCGATAGTCCACTTTAGATATTCTACTAACAGTAAGTAACTTTGCAACTACATGTCAACTAGCAGTCATTATTAGAGTATTAGTAGACTGTCTGCTTGATAGCTTCGAACACTTTATTTTGATGGGTCCACAACATACAACATACTGACAATGAGAAAATTTACAAGTATATTTCAACTTATCTAACAGTCTACTCTGAGAGTAAGTAGACATGTTGTTGCAAATTAATGAAAATTAGTTGACATGTAGTTGACATGTAGTTACAAAGTTACTTATAGTTGGTAGAATGTCTAAATTGCAAATCATTTATGAATGAAACATTTTCTAGTCATACAAAAACATACCGTAATGAAGTCTAATGTGATTTTCCAAAAACATTGCCTAAATATTTGGCTATTGCTTAACAATAGCCAACACAGCTTGTGATGTCCTCTGAAAAAGGACATTGTTTCAGAACCAATGTGGATCAGAACCAATGTGTTCACCAATGGATCCTCTGCAGTGAATGGGTGCCGACAGAATGAGAGTCCAAACAGCTGATAAAAACATCACAGTAATCCTCCAGTCCATCAATCAATGCCTTGTGAAGTGAAAAACTGTGTAAGAAAAAAATAAAAATAAATTACCAAGATGTTCTTAACTTCTGCCCAGAATACAAGCCTAGTACATCATAACGGTGTCTTCATTGAAAAAGTTGTGTTGTCTAAATTAGGAGAGAATCAAGCATTGTTTATAAGCAAAAACAGCCCTAAATAGTCTCAGTCCCAAAGTCATAATAATGGATATATTTCTTTACAAACACGTAGCTTTTCACTTCACAAGACATCAACTGATGGACTGGAGTGGTGTGGATTACTCGTGGATTATTGTGATGTTTTTATCAGCTGTTTGGACTCTCATTCTGACGGCACCCATTCACTGTAGAGGATCCATTACTGAGCAAGTGATGTAATGCTAAATTTCTCCAAATCTGTTTTGATGAAGAAACAAACTCATGAGAGTGAGTACATTTTCATTTTTTGGGTGAACTATTCCTATAACACATGATAATATTTGCATACATTGTGATTGCAGAGATGGTGAAGCATGCTTTAGTTATTTTATCTTATTTTATGTGGGGATAAAGACTTTGTAGCTCTTATAGAAATGCAAGTGGAAATCTATTTCTTCTGATATTCCTATAACCGCAGCCGCATTGACAGATACACGTGGCTTGGGGGGGGGGGGGGGGGCTATTCATCCCACTGCTTTTTTCTGATAATGGTACTGAAAATAAGAGAATATTGATTTAATTTTGCCTGCTTAATGCATCCTCTTGGTGGGCAGAGAAAATGGCAGAGAGAGAGAATTTACAAAATGGCTGTTGCCTGAAATACACACTCTTCCACATGTGGTAAATCTCTATCAGATAATATCTCAAATGAAAGTAACCACTGCGACCTGATCATACAATAATTAAGATTTATAATTCAAATACTGATTTGTTTGTGTCTGAGCATGTGCATTCTTTCTCTGCAAGCCAGTAATTGTGTTTAAAACACTTTAGTAGCATGACTCACTTGCAGGTCGAAAAACAATTAACTCCGCTCAACATGTTCGGCTTATTACTTGTGCATGTATTGTTGCAGTTGTTTGTCTGAGTTGTCAGAGCCGGTGTGACTTTGGCAAGCAGCATCATGGCTAATTTGACTTTGTTGCTGCTGTATGGCTCCCTGCAGGTTGTCCTTTAGGGCTTTTGTTAAAAGCAGGATTAGGCCTTTTCCTTGTCTCGGAGGAGACGCTGGACGGTGGTGGCAGTCTGACTGCACTCATCAGATTCTGCTGGAGATGTGCTGATGCGATCTCTCTGAGGAGCTGTGAAAAAGAGTGCTGAGGAAAATAAAAAGACCATTTTCTCCTATTGTACTGACGTGAGAGGGTGAGAGCGAGAAAAGAGCTTGTTTTTTTGTAATTGTACAGCTTTTAGAACCATTTGTGCCCCTGTGGATGGAGAAATGGATGTTCTCCAACTATACAGCAAAAACAATTTCAAATATATTTTTAAATATATACTTCAAAATATACAAAAAAATGTCCAAAAATAAATTAGCTAAAATGTTTCAAAATATAATTACATACATATATTTTTTATCAGTACATTTTTTGGCTTTTTTGTATATTTTTGAAAATAGATTTATACATTCAAAATATATATATATAAAATACAAAACATATATTTGCCTACATATGTTTCAAAATATATTTACGTAAATATATTTTTGCTACAAAGTCTTCATCCCCACATAAAATAAGATAAAAAAACTAAAACATGCTTCACCATCTTGATTTGTTGTCTATACATCTGAATAAACTTCAGCAAGTACATAATTTATAATGCTAAAAAAAAATCAATATTGCAATATATAAAAATATTAAACATCATTAAATCATTATAAATCTACTTTTGATCTCTAGTAGGGCATCCACATTTTTATTTAGCTTAAATGTAGGCTACTGTAAAACTGGAAATGTATTTTCTTATCCATGAAATAGTTTTAGAAATATATTTTTGTATATGGAGGTTGAAACTAAATATGTATTCTATTTGAAAAATATATTTTAAACTTCACTGTTTGCAACATGCTAATGCTAAATATATATTTTGGCAATAAAAAAAATAAAAATAATATATATATATATATATATATTTTTTTTTTTTTTTTTTTTTTTTTTTTGCCATATTGGCTTATCACGTGCTTGATATTTGTTAGTGAATCTACCTATTTGATTGTTTGAAACTTGAAATTAAGCTAAAGTTTGAAATCAAGTTACTGAATGAGATTAAGAATGCAAGTAACTGAAATAAGTAAATGGAATATTACTGAACAATATGGATGCACCTCTTGTGACCCAGTTTCACAGAGGCCTATGAGTAAGCTGAATGCTTTTGGGAAACTGAGAATGCACTATTTTTTACTCATTTGCAAAACAGTTGGCAGTGAGAGAAGAAGTCACAGTTGTCGGAACAGCTTGCCTCGCAATCACGGACGTGTGAATGTTTAGCATGTCAGGCATCATTGTATCATACATATAAATCATGCTGATGGATTCAGCACATTAGAAAATTCATTTGGAATGCAGGGAAGGCTCAGGAGAATGAAAAGGATTTTATTTTTTATGCCTTGAATTTATATTATTAAAATTAAGTGAACAGGTTTGACTTTGTGACTGTGTTGTGAAAAATGAACATACTTCAGATCGGGGTTATTATCATTAGATAAAACTGAAACCTTAAATTACTTGAAAAAAAAAAAGAATTATAATAAAATATTTTAGATAATTGCCAAGACTTTTGTTTAGTTTAAGCTGAAGTACTAAAATAAACTAAACAAACTAAACTTAAAAACTAAAAGTTAATGAAAACTGTATAGGCCTATACATTAAAAAAAATAAAAAATAAATCATGCAAATGACAAAACACACAAGAAATACCAAACATTTTAACAAAAATTAAAATGTTGACAAAACATAGGAATAAAATCTAATTCACAATATTGTCTAAAACTATAATAGTATATTAGTGATACTAAAATAACACTTTAGGGCTACGTTTCAGTTATGGGAGTGATTAGGGCTGTGGTTGCTTAGCAACAGAAAAAAAAAAGAAAAAAAAAAAAGATTAGACCCGCTGACCCATTTCAGTTACGGATTTGAAAAATAACACTCATGTCCCTCTTCTCATGAAGAACAAATTCGCCTCTTTGACCCATTATAACCATGTTTTGGATTTTCTGCTTTTTGGGTTTTTGATAAAATGTTTAAAAGTCTTTTTCAAACTGATTTGCACAAAATTTGCATGCATGCTCATTGGAGCAGCAATTGGATGTAGGCTATATTACTAAATTGCAAATAAATTAAAAGGACAAACAGCAGCAGAGAATGAAACCTGAATCCAAGATTAGAAATATATTTCTAACTGTTCTTCAGGGGATAATAAAGTTTAGAGATTGTCTAGCGACATGTGAAAATTAGTGACATTTTGGAGGCCAGGTGGTGTTGACCCATTTAAAATACAGACTGTAATCAGATTTTATACTTCTCTGCCAATCTTACAGACATGATGTTTCTATAACCCACTGCCAAGTTTTTAGTCAGTGTCAGTAAATGAAGCTTTAAATGTCATGGCACGGTGCACACAACAGGGAAAAAGAACGAGGAACACAAAGACGAGGACAAACTCAAATTAACAGTCTTTAATGACATCCGACAAGGCAGGGCAGACACACAAAAACACCAGGAATAACAAGTAGACCAGATGACAACTAACTGAACAGACAGGATAATCACTTAAATGCACAGGATAATAACTAAAACACAGCTGAACAGAATTCACTAATAATCACACTCAACGAGGACAGGAAACAAACCAAATAAGGACACAAGAGGCGGGAACACATGACACACACGACACAGGACTGACATACTGTATGTCTTTAAAGCCCTTTTAAAATTCCTTCAACTGTTTAGAGGGAAAAACAAAAATGATAGCTCAACTATCAGTTATTTCTTCATTTTGTGACTCCATTAAACCCTCAGTTCACCAAAAAATAAAAATGCTTTCATTTACTCACTTTCATTTGGTTTCAAACCCGTATTATTTTCCTTCTTTTTTCTTGAGAATACACAGACATTAGATGTTTGAGAGCAACAGTGAAACTTGAGAGCTACAGCTATCGTATGGCTTCAGAAGACTTGGTATGTAGACAAATGTGCAGATTTTCTTCCATATGAATATACTGTACAGTTATTTTGCAATCTTTGTTTCATTTTGTGAAATAAGGGTTGTTTGTTATGTCTAACAAAATAATTAAATAAGTGATGTTATCTTTTACTTCATTATACACACACACATCAACAAAAAGGTGTAAATGCTGTATTTTTATACGTTTCTTTTTAAGATGCCTTTTGGCCTGCCTGCAGATCCATATTTATATATACAATGCATATTTTCATAACAAAACATTCTTTCAATTTTACTTCACATAATGCTTTTTTTAAGTTGTCTCCTTAGGTTATATATATAATAATAATTAATAAAAACGTATACACCCGGCGCAATGCAACGCCTGGCTCGACGCAAGTGTTTTTTGTTAGTTTCAGCCCGATGCAGTTATGATTTTTACGTCCAGCACCACATTGTTTAAATAGCAAATGCGCTAGCGCCCATTTGTTCGCCCATGGGCGTGCTAGTCTGAAAACGAGGTGAGTTCAGCCGCATTGTTGGCGTGTAGCTATTTTGAGGCAACTGAAAACGATGGCGCAGTATTTGTTTCTGTCGTTAAACTAGCAAAAGTGGATTCAGACATGCCCAAAGTGCACCTGTGCCATATGCTTCAGACCATGTGCCTACATCGTTAAAATAGGGCCCAAAAAAGTGAATATTTACTATGAAAATCACCTTTTTTTCCTTTCCTTTCCTTGACCCTTTTAGTGTATTTTTCATGTAAATATGATTTGCCTGTCATTATCGAGAAAATTGTAAAAAGCTCTTCTTAAAGTTGTTGATGCCTTTATAAATGTACAGATTTTGGCAATGTTGTTTGAATTTAATGGGTTCATTTGTGCCTGAAATGGCTGGAAGTCAGTTGAAGTTGAAGAAGGATAGAACAGCTGTAATATTTGTCTCCATGTTATCTTCTCATGGACGTATCTCAATAATCACTCCTTTCTTCACTATGCTAAAGAAATGATCACAGCCAAATATCTCTCGTTAACTTTATCTGAGATGTGATTATGGAGATGGTGATTGCATCATGTCAGAGATTAGTGTGTCTCTTTGTGAATCAGCTTGAAGGAACATCACGCGTGCGTGAACACAGCGTGATGTCTTCAGGCATCCAAACATGTTAATGTGAGGAGAATCAGCTGAGCCTCACATGGGTCCAGAGTTCTGTCCAATAGGAGGAAACCGAGCAGGATGTTTTTTCTTAGACAGATTGCATTGATAATCCATATGTTTAAGATTCACGGGATCTGCTGAAGAGGATTGGTAGTGAGTATGGTTTATTTGATAAGGTTTCATTTCTGGCTGTTAATTTTTGTACTATTGATATACTTTTATAGTTTTTGTTAATATTTTAAACAAGATTTTTAAAATATATTTTTGTTTTCATTTTAAATTTTGTCAAAATGTTAGTATTTTTTGATTAGTTAAAATGTGTAAATTGTTTTTTTTTTGTTTGTTTGTTTTGTTATTTTAGCATTTAAACAAAAAACAAGAAATGTTGCCTTAGAACTAGAAACTAGCTGAAGTAAAATAAATGTAAGTTTTATATTAGGTAGTTTATATTATATTAGTTAGTATATTAGGTAACTTTCAAGCCTTTAAATGTAATGCAGTATTTATAGTGCATTATACATAGAGATTATACATTTACTTAATGCAAAAAAGGCATGCATAATGGATTCTGGGAAATTGTGTTGTTGCACCGTGGTTCACAAAGGATAATTTATTTAATGAAATATTAAATAAAAATCTATATTTCTATCAGTCTGCTCTTCTTTGGGCCTATAAAACCTTTAAACTTCAAAGACTTTTCAAACTTTAATTTTTTTTTAAACGAGACTTTGTCAAGAATTCAAAGTTTTCTTTCTTAGTTCAACTTTAGTCATTTGGAATTCTATGAAATTAATTAATTTGAATTCTTAATTTCCTTATTCAATTCACAGTTCTGCTTCCTGTTTGCTACCTCGCTTTAAATTCAACTCAGATTTAGCAACTGATTTGGAATTTAAATGATGTTCTGAATGAGAAACAACCTTCCTGTGAATAAAAGTTCTGCACACTCTGTTTAGTGGATTATTGCAATAGCTTTGTCCATTAATGCTATTTGCGAAAAGATACACACACTTGGCTCAACTGCAATTGATTCAAATCACACCTCAGTTTTTTGAGCGAAAGAAAGTGGCATTGATTGGCCGGCATTAGTGGCCTCTGGTGACAGCTATCAGAATGGTGCTTCCTCATCTAGCTTTCATTAGCAAGTGAAAGACAAGCTCCGTGCCTGTGGTTATCGTGTTTCTCATGTCTCAGCTCTCTGCTGCACGCTTCTGTGCTTCTGACCCCATGATACCCTTCCTCTTTCCGTCACACGGCTGTGAGTTGTTGCCTGTTGAGTGATCAGCTGTGTGGATCTGCTGTCCTGCTGTTTCTGTGCCTTCCCTTCTCCCTCTGAAGTCTCTTTCATCCCTCCAACACTCTCCATATATATGATGATCTTACACACACCTCTGCCCTCAGCAGTACACCATGTTCACCCCAGTGCCGTATTGATATTTGAACCTTGCTATGCTGGTGGGGTATTTGTTGATACTAAGCGCTGTGTGTGATTATGTGGAGGGGTTTGGATGAATTAAATATTTGAGAAAGGACATAAGAGTTGCACATATAGAGTTTGGACAAAATAATTTAAACACCCATTATGTAGGGGTTAAAGGGATAGTTCACTCAAAAAATGAAAATGTTATCATTTACTCACCCTCAGGTTGCTCCAAACTTGCATGAGTTTCTTTCTTCTGCTGAACACAAAAGAAGATATTTTTAAGATTGCTGATAACCAAGTAGTTGCTGGTAGCTATTGAATTCTATTGAATTTTTTTCCATACTATAAAAGTCAATGGCTACCAACAACTGTTTTCGCAGCATTCTTCAAAACATTGATTGTGCTGAACAGTAACTGAACAGTTTTCTGGTAGCCATTGGCTTACCAACATTCTTCAAAATATCTTTATGTTCAGCAGAAGAAAGAAACTTATACAGGTTTGGAAAGACTTTAGGGTGAGTAAATGTGTTTTCATTGTCTATATATTATATGTTTAGCCTTGGGTGAAATGTAATTTCAAAAAGTGTAAATCATGAACAGCCAGTTTAACAGGAGCTATGTAACCTTTACAGCCCAACAGACTTTACAATTTTGACTATTAATTTAAGCAAAAAGTGGGCAAAAAACAAAAGTGAATGATAGGGACAGTCAAGCATTTAGAGGGACTGTGTCTAAACAACACAGAACTGCTGCTGCAAAAATGACAGCAACCTAAATATTCGCCTTGAAGACCTTGCTTTCACAAAAACCAACCAGATAGAACTTCACAAAGCCACCGTTCCTCCAAAAGCTGTAATTGCTAAATCTTTAATTACAGACACCAATGCTGAAATGAAAAAAGATGGCATAAGCATAAAACTGGACAGTTTGAGCACCAAGATGAACTTTAGCATCTGCTCTGGCCAGACAAATCACCTGACCTGAATATTATTAAACCACTGTGGCAGTTTTGGAGAGAAGAGTGAGACTACGATTTCTTCCTTCAGCATCTCTAAAGCAACTGGCAGATGTTTTTATAGACAACATTCAACTGGAGACTATTCAAAAATATTATAAATCTATTCTAAGTAAGCTGGAAGCTGTATTTAAAACACCATAATAAGGAAATATTGCCAATTTCTGAGGTGTTCACATAATTTTATGCTTTTTCCCTTTTTTGTAGGTGTTTTTGTTTAAAAAATGTATTTTCCCAATGTGTTTTATTTACTAATGAATGTATTTATCTGATCTCAGTGACAAACGATTCTCTGCTTTGGGCTTTGGGGCAAGAATTCCACCTAATTATGAGGTAAAATACCATTTTTTATATACTTTATGTAGATTCACGTGTGGTCCCTTGTAAAAAAAAGTAGTAGTACACATGTTCAACTATATTATCGTGGCATAAGTCGTGGCCTAATGGTTAGAGAGTCGGACTCGTAATCCAAAGGTTGCAGGTTCGAGTCTCGGGCCGGCAGGGATTGTAGGTGGGGGGAGTGAATGTCCAGCGCTCTCTCCACCCTCAATACCACGACTGAGGTGCCCTTGAGCAAGGCACCGAACCCCCAACTGCTCCCCGGGCGCCGCAGCATAAATGGCTGCCCACTGCTCCGGGTGTGTGTTCACGGTGTGTGTGTGTTCACTGCTGTGTGTGTGTGTGTGTTCACGGTGTGTGTGTGTTCACTGCTGTGTGTGTGCACGTTGGATGGGTTAAATGCAGAGCACGAATTCCGAGTATGGGTCACCATACTTGACAGTATGTCACTTCACTTCACTAAAGTCTCAAAAGCAATGACATTAAAGTATATTTTAGTGCATACATGCTTGTTAGTACATTTTGCATTACATACTTAAGTCTGTGTGAGAAGAATGAACAGATACGTAATGAATAGAACCCCTTGTGAAAAAAGAAGTATCATTTAGCATACTTTTAAAAAGAGTACTTATTACAGAAATAATATACTTTAGAAGAATATATGAGTGTGTATTGTTTCAAACTTTTTGGAGACTTAAGTCCATGTTAAGTGCATTTTAAATAATAGTGTAATATAGTCTAAATTCATATTAAATGCTTAAGAGTGCTTTTGTACTTAAGTACATCTTGTAATTATGTATATGTAATTTCATAATTACTTCTATTGTTTACTTGACTGTGTAGGCAACTGGTGAATGTACTGACAAGCATTTATGGTAAACTAAAATATACTTTAATGTCATTTATACTGAAACGTGGGTCATGTATTTAAGTTTAATTTGGTAGATTGTAATAAATGTAATATTGAAGTGCAGTAAAATTACAATCAAGTACTTTACATGTGCTTTAATATGCAAGTCAACTTTAAAGCATGGCAAAAGGTTATTAAACAAATGATTAAAAATGTGCTTTAAAGTAAAACCTTTAATTTGACATGAATTATGTACTTAATTGTGTTATGGAGCAGTCATTAAAGTGTTCTTTAAGTTCACTTAAGTAGCTTTTTACTTCATATTTGCAAACATATATATGTTTTTAAATATACATTTAATTTTTGAAGTACAATACAAGTGCACATTCAATACAATTAAGTGCACTTCTTTTTTAAAAGGGTTGTCTACTAGTATATAATTTCTAAATGTGGAAGTATTTACCATCTTCTATATTTGGTAGAGGAGTCGGATCATCAAAGACAGTCTCTGGCACTGTGTATGTCAAATATGCAAAGACATAACTTATTTTATTTTTATTTACAGATCGCTCATGAAACAACAACCTTTACAGAAAAGAGGCTATTCTCACAGAATTAAAATAATAACAGCTTGCAAAGGCTTCCCTGAGTGTTGACAGTTAACTGTCACAGGATTTCATTTTATGCTCTGTTTGTTCAGGCAGATTGCACTGCACTAGCTATGAGCTCTTTTTCCTTTTCAAGGAAATATAATAATTATAGTTATATTCAGAATGTCTTTTTCAACAAAAGAAAACCAATTACATTGAAACGTGCTGCAAAAGTACCAGAGGGGGCCCACAGTGGTTGTTGCTTGACAATCTGTAGGGAGGATGCTATTTTGTTTTAGCATCATCATCAGGTCATTTCATGCATAGTGTTGCAGAAAGTATTTTACTTAGAAACATGCAAATAAGCACAGCATGATTTATTGCTTTCCTTTAACAGCAGGATTTATGACCTTGAATTAGGTTTTTAACCAGAAAACAGATGTGTAATAGCATGCTAAACAAGCTGAAGCTGGATAAACAAAGCCTTTCTGTGTCTTCTTCTCCAAACTACAGGTGTCTCATGACTTTGCCATCAATTTCAACCCAGAGGATGATGAATGTGAAGGTAAGAGCCACAAGCACTTTGTATGTTAGTAAGTGAGGGAACATCTCATGGGAACTGAACAGAGACACTTTTGAATCTTGAGTCACAGTTATAGGAAAAGTTCACTCACAAATAAAAGTCTGTCATCATTTACTTTTACCCTCACTGATGTTTTAAACTTTATATGACGTTCTTTCTTCTGTGGAAAACAAAAGGAGAAATCTTGAGGAATGGCCACTCTTTTCAAAAAAGCACTATAAACATTTAATAAAAGTGATCCCATATGACTTGTGCACCACTTTCTCCTGAAGCCATCTTTGTGTAAAGAACAGATCCAAATATATTTTATTTACAGAAAATATCGCCCTTTACTGTCAGCATCCATTCAAATATTGCGTGCCTTTAAGGCTGAGTCAGGTTTGATATCAATGTAATGGTGACATCAATGACGCCATCAAACCTGCGTCACCAGACCAATCAATGCACAGTAAATCTGTCGAAAGGCATAAGTGAGAATGAGATGGCAGGAGAATCTAGTTTAAGATTCTCCTAACTGTGTTTGGAAGCTGGTAGCTGGTTAGTCTACGCTACTCATTTGCTGGTACAAGCTGGTTGACCATCTTGGACTTGTAACAAACCAGTTGGTTATACCAGCTCAAGGTAGTTAAGCTGGTTTTTGGAACATGGTAGTTGTTCGTCCAGGTGACTAGATCAGCTGCCATGTTTAAAAACACAAACACACCAGTTCAAACTGGATATTTTAGTGGGGTTTAGGCTGTTTTTAGACTGTAAGTCACATATACTATATTGTTTCTGGAGATTGGAGCTCAACAACTCAGACTCCAGTTAGTGTTTTAATTTGGAAAAGAGTGAATAGAACATTCTTCAACATTTCTGCTTTTGTGTTTCAGACGAAGAAACGTTAGTACTGCTTCTACTTTTTCTATAATGCATTCTAAAAGTTTTTTTAATGCACTATGTAATGTAGTTATAAAACATTATAATACTTATCTATTCCTTGTTTCACCGTTGAAAATGCATAATGCACATGACAAACAAACAATTTCAGATACAACAAGGAATCTGCAAATGTTACAATTATTGTAAAAGTTTTTGTTTTTGAATGCACTATTTATGTAATGCACCTTATAATTCATTATATGATCATGAATATTTGTAACCACAGTTATAATACTTATACTTATTTATTCATTGTTACACCTTTAGAAATTATAATGTGTAATGCACATAACAACCAGTTTCAGATGCAACAAGGAATCTGCTAATATTATTATGCATTTTACTTTGGTTAAAATTATGACATTTTTGTAATGCACTATTTATATGATGCACCTTATAATTCATTGTATAATCTAGAATATTTGTAACCACAGTTATAATGCATTATGATATACTTATCTATTCATTGTTTCACCTTTAGAAAATATAATGTGCAATGCACATGACAAACAACCAATTTTAGATGCAAGAAGGAATCTGCAAATGTTATTATGCATTTAACTTTGGTTACAATTATTTGTGCAAAGCTATAATGCATTGCAACATACATTATGAATACCTTTATAATGCATTATGCATTTAGGCTTCAAGTAATGTCATATGGTTTTGAAACAGCATGAGGGTGAGTAAATAATGACCGAATTTTAATTTCTGGGTGAACAGTTCCTTTAACACTTTAAGACTGTGAAAAATCTTGGGCTCGCTATAGTCCTTTCACGTTTCTGCAGAAGATGGAGAGTTCTGTTGCTTTTGCTGCCAATACTTCAGCACTGCTCTCAGAAGCCTTTCGAGACAGAGAGAGAAATACAAATAAGCCTCCAAAACAGAAGTGATAGCCGTGTCCCCTCTCTCTCTGATCAGAGATCCAGGGGGTCGTGGAAGCCTACCAAAACTGCCTGCCCAAGATCCAGCTCTACGGTCCCACTAATGTGGCTCCCATCATCAACAGAATAGCTAAGCAGGCGGCTGGGAAAGAACCCATCAAAGATGCTTCTGTGAGTAGCTTTAAAGTTTCTGTTTATGGCACAGCACTGAAGGGGAAATTCATTAAAAATAAACACAAAGGGATTATGCAATAAGGTAATGGTGGAAACATGGTCTCAATAGAAATGCTGGTGGCTATTTGCATGGGGAAATTCCTCAGTGGATTCTACGACAGGTGGATTCTGCAACGGGTTTCCTCATTTTTTTTTTTAAGTTAAATCAGCTTATCACTTTTTACAGGCAAGACTTAAATCTGAAACTAAATTATAACCATATTTTAGATGGAACTAAAATATTTTTTTTTAACATAATTTATGTAAAATTAAAAAAGCTAAATAGCTAATGATAAAAAGTTCTGCTTAAATCAGAAATATAATGATAACAGCGTAGGTTCTTTTAATATATATAGTATAGGTTAATGTTACTCTAAGATTGGATTTCATAAATGCATGTGCATTTTTCTAAAGTTCAGACTTCAGTCACATTGACTTTGCAGACTCACTATTGTACTGTAATTTTAGATATTTGTTAAAAATATCACTTCATCCTTCTGCTTGTTGGATAATCAATCTAAAGAATATTCAGTAGAATTCATTATTTGCACCTTTCTGAATAAGGTATTCGGCTTCAGTAATATTGCAGGGTTAATTGCATCATGCAAATAGCAGTGATGTTTCTACCCTTTGCAAATTTGCATTGAAAAGATGTGTTTGTCCTTTCAATGAAATTAATTCATTTCAAAGAAAGGACTTCATTTTATGTGATTTAATATGCACGATGATGCATGGTGACATGAATTTAGTGTCTGGACTGTAGGTGAAATGTGAGTTAAAAATGGATTTTGCACTGACATGCTGCTCTTTAAAGCGGTTAAATGATTTTACCCCTGTCTATTCTTTTGGGGTTTTATCTTCTGTCCTTGGTTTTGTTCACATAACCTTTGAAATTTAGGTCCAAATGAAACCGCTCAAAGATTTTTAGCTGATTATCTCGCGGGCTGTTTTGGTAATTAACACAGCTACAATCAATTTAGAGTTCTATTAAGTCCCTTTACATCTCATTTAATGGTCTCGGGTCAAATATTTGCCCTAAAGCTTAGCAATTATCTATGCATTGCTCTATTTCATTGCTGTCTTCTACACAATATGTCCTTGTGATGATCTTCATTTATTATTTAATCTTACATCACCCCTTCCCCAAAAGTGATAATAAAATAAGTATAAAAAAGTGATGTCTTGAAATACATTGTGTGGGTCAAAATTATAGATTTTTCTTTTATGCCAAAAACCATTAGAATATTAAATAAAGATCATGTTCCATGAAGATATTTTGTAAATTTCTTACCATAAATATATTAAAACTTCATTTTTTTTTATTAGTATTATGCATTGCTAAGAACTTCATTTGGGCAACTGTATTTTTTTGGCACCCTCAGATTCCAGATTTTCAAATAGTTGTATCTAGGACAAAAGCTTATTTATTCAGCTTTTATATGATGTATAAATCTCAATTTTGAAAAATTTGCAAAAATTTGGTCCAGGGCCACAAATGAGCTCAGTGAGATCAATGTTCAGAGTAATGAATTTAAGCTATTATTTCAGCTTTTAGGGAATCGAGTCTTAAAGACTCGGATTGATTTGATTGAATTGATATTAATGCAAAACGTATAATTTATACATTATTAACGATTCGTCCAGCGAACGTTAAAGTCAGTATATCTTAACAATTTAGTTTATCTTACTTCAAGGCCAACGATAAAAACAAACATAATAGTAATTTATCAATTTTGAGAAAGGCAAACAAGCTCTTTGGCAGATGTTTAGACTTGAAAATTATACAAGACAAGGATTCTTTTACCTTTTGGGGGCTTTTTATGCTAAACAAACTGATTTGTACCACTGAAAAAATTAATACAGGTTTAGAACAACATGAGGGTCAGTAAGTAATGACAATATCCATTAATAACCATTTTTCCTTGAAAGTGAATGCTTAGTGGATGAAGCTCTGGACATGTTTATAAAATTGTATAAATCAGACAATATAACTGATAACAGTCCTTTTCTCTGCCAGCTGTATCATATCCTGCTGATCCTCACAGACGGGGTGGTAACAGACATGGCCGATACACGGGAGGCCATTGTTCGAGCCTCTTACCAACCTATGTCCATCATTATAGTGGGAGTGGGAAACGCCGACTTCACAGACATGCAGATCCTTGATGGGGACGATGGAGTCCTGCGCTCACCCAAAGGGGAACCCGTCTTGAGGGACATTGTTCAGTTTGTGCCCTTCAGAGACTTTAAAACGGTCAGTTTTTATAAGTTCTTAGTCACTGGGAATTTGCAAATGAAGGTACATGTTTTATTGTAGATCCCTTAGTTCCTCTAGATTTTGTACTTAGAAAGAAGGTATCTGCAGAGTTACGCTTAAGAATTAAAAATAAATTATTCTGTTTACTCTGGTGAGAAAATATGGTTTGTGGGTGAATGAAGCAGGCAGACCCGAATCAGTATATGCCAGTGGTGCATTCGGCCAGAAATGGCTCTTAGAGCTTCACAGTTTCTCCATAAGAGCTGTTTGTTCCCTCCACTGATGTACACAGCCAGAAAAAAAGAGAAAACACTCATTTTAGATAAGTGAGGATTAAAAATGTGTAAATACTCTCAACAACCTGCTGCTTGGCTCTCTACCAAACAATTTAAATTACAAACTGTACTTTCCTCTTGCCTTTGTTTGAACACAATTTACCATGAATTTGGTTGATTTGCTCTTTTCACTATTGTTAATGTTTTCCCCCTCATGGAGGCCAATAAATGTGTGACTTTTGCAGGCTTCACCAGCTGCTCTGGCAAAGTGTGTCCTAGCAGAGGTGCCTAAACAGGTAGTGGAGTACTTCAGTCACAAGGCCATACCGCCGATGAACCCAGTGCTGAATTCAACCCCCAACTCCATCGCCAGCACACCTGAATAACTCTCAACCTGAGGTCCGGTCCAGCCCTGTACACCTCCACAGTACTGAAACAGATGAGAGCTGGGACAGTGCTGCTCTGCCACACCATACAGTATACGCTGTCATACTGCCTACGTTTTGTTCATTCTTAAGCTGTTCATACATGACTGACGGATTGGATCTTGGTGTCTGGTCTCGCCCTTGACACCAGGACTGCTCTCCCAGCATGCAAACCAGAGTCCTTTTCCCCTCTGCCTCACGTAAGAGCAAACAATACATTGAATTCCCATCAGCACCAGGCCTTCTGATACCCACTGACTCTTTTCAACTTCACAAGGCCACTTCTGCAGTCTGCTGTTTTGTATGTCCTTCAGAGCTTTTTGAAGACTTTGCTCTGCCTGCCTGTGGGCTCTTTTCATTCCTGGACTCCTTGAGAACTGGAGCAGAAATGCTGAGAAACATCCAATACAATGTAATATGAATAATCAATCTATAGATAATAGCATGTACATTGACTAAAAGAGTTTGCTTTGGTTTTGCTGGACAAATATGCATAGTTCATTGCTAAAATCATCATCATCTTGATGTAAAGCTAATTGGTGAGTGAGAATGGTCATCATCTGGCTAGTCGATTAGTCAGGATGACTAGTTTTAAATATTTTAGCAGTGGTGCTTGAATTAGCATTATGACAGAGTGCTGTTTGACAGTTTGCATGAAGAAACCATCTTGGATAAGCTGCATCTTCAAATCCATCGCCTTTAAGACACTGGCAAAACAGCCATTCACATGCAGACAGGGTGTTTCCTGATGTTTTTTAAGCATCTTGCGCCATGAGCATTATTAAGACGTCAAATTAAAATGAGTTGTTTACGGAGAAATACCTTTTTAAAATGTGTCTTGAGATTCTTGCAGTCTGTTTCATTCTGTTGTGTCTAGCTTGAATGCATCTTCTGTCAACAACCCCTAACAAACATGTCTGGTTGGCGATCATAAAATGTTGATCAGCCAACAGAAATGAGAATTATTTGTTAACTTGTCAGTTGGTTGCATGAGAAAATTGTGAATTCTTTCACATTCTGTCTAGATTTTATCCCTGTTTAAACGGTTTGTGGAAACACGTGGATATTGCCAAGAGGGAAAAAAATGCCACAGGCACTTTGTCAATATGAGAGAAGTGCTCTAATTAAAAAGATGAAGTGTGTAATTTCTGCGCCTGTAGCAGAACCAAGAGGATTTCATAAATAGTGTAATTCTGTTGTTTTCAAACTGTTTTAAATACATTCTCCCCGTCTGTCATTAGTGGGCCAAACAGATAGTCCCGCCCCAATCTCACTCCACCTATGGCATGTCGACCCTTGTGAAAAAGAAGTAAACTTAATTGTATTGACAGCCCTTGTAGTGTTTTTTTTTTTTTTTTTTACTGTACTTGTCGTTAGTATACTTAGAGTACACTTTACAAAGATCACTTTGTAATAATTAAAAGTTTTTCTTTAAAGTACATTTTAAATCATTATGTTTTAATAATTTTTTGTTGTGTTTTAAAGAAGTACACTTATTTTGATGTGTTTGCTAACATACTAAAGCACATGTAAAATACTTACATGGTGACCCATACTCGGAATTTGTGCTCTGCATTTAACCCATCCAACGTGCACACACACTCAGCAGTGAACACACACACACCGTGAACACACACCCGGAGCAGTGGGCAGCCATTTATGCTGCGGCGCCCGGGGAGCAGTTGGGGGTTTGGTGCCTTGCTCAAGGGCACCTCAGTCGTGGTATTGAGGGTGGAGAGAGCGCTGGACATTCACTCCCCCCACCTACAATTCCTGCCGGCCCGAGACTCAAACCCGCAACCTTTGGATTACGAGTCCAACTCTCTAACCATTAGGCCACGACTTCCCAGTACATGATTAAGTACATGATTATATTCAATATTATATATAAATATATATTATTTTATTATTATGTATAATATATTGCAACTTCTTCACAAATGTGTAATCACAAATATTTTTAAATATATACATATTTCGATTACATAAAAGTATAATTTTAGTTTACCATAAATGCTTGTCAGTACATTCAGCAATACACTTTAATCATATTTTAAAGACATTAATGAAATGAAATTCAGTTTGCACTTATATATTATTTCTGTAATAAGTTCTCTTTTTTAAAAGTATGCTAAAGTGTGCTTCATTTTCACAAGGGTAGACACACTATATGCAATAAAACGAAGAATTTTAACATCAAAACACACATCAGCTTTAAAGCAACAAGTTTTTTTTTTTTGGAAACTATACATCTAATATTTGGGTGGCACTTGCACTATTTACAGAATTGGGAATAAGATACAGACATTTAATTTACTGGTGCATAATGTTGCAGTTTAAACTGCATTTGCATCAAACAACAAACAATATAGCCATGTCAAATACAGATGGCTGCACAGTTCTGCATGCATGACCGCAAATACTAACACTGTAGATGTACAAACAAACACTGATGACTGTATTTACATATTACACCAGTGATAAATTGGAAGAACAGTGATAACTTATACAAACTTCCTAATTCAGTATTGCTTTGCATTAAAATACATGCCCTCTTATTATATTATCAACTGAATTGCAAACTTTCATACAATGAGACAGAGATTGTCTCCATGTTATCCAGCATTATGCATCAGTTTGTCAATCGTGACAGGCATATGATGATGTATTGCATATTGACTAGAGATTTTAACAGAAAATGTTTATACAATGTATATTTCTATTTTAAGTGCAAATCAATATTTATTTATTACACAGGGTATATATGATGGCATGCATGGAAAGTGTCACATCCCATGATGTGTTTAGTATACATCTATGCAAGAGCACAAATGAAAGAGCCTGTACTCTTTCAGCTGCTTTCCCTCCTTCTTTCTGCCCACGGTATTCTAAAGCGCAGCACAAACATGCCTGTATGGCACGACTGCAACATTCTCATTCCATTGTGATATGGTTATGTAAATGAGGGTTGCCAGATCTTAACAAGTTGCTGATTCTGAAATGGCTTTTGAACTGTACACCTTGCCTGTTCCAATTTTCACAGCGGTCTTGTACATTGCATTTTATTAATAATTCTTTCTTTTCCTCACTTGTCATTTTAATCCATCTCCAAATGGACTGCATTTGCATGTTCAATGTATCCAGGAGAAGTTTGCTCCCTCTTGTTTGGAGGTGCTATTCTGCCACATACTAGCAGAAGGAGAGGAAAATGTTGAGCATGAGTTTCCTTTACTATTCATTTGGAATATGGGTCATCATCCTGCTGGTATTTTCTTGCAGACATATTCATACAGGCCTCCAAGTTATTAGGCAACATATTAAGTCTGCTTACACACAAGCAGCTGCATCCTAAAGCATTATATCAATGTAAAGATTTGCAGATCATGCCGTCCAACGATAAATCTTCATTAAATTGTATTGTTCTCACTGTCTAAGGCACTGGATCGCAGCGAGCAAAAGGAGTCATTTGAACATATTTTGTCTCATCTATGCTTTAACAATTTAACAATGTGCTTTGATTTGAGCCAGTGACATTACCGGAAGTATCTCTTTCAAAAGCTGCGATTTACTGCATGCACTCCTCTGTGCTGAAATGTACCCGTCTGATTTCTGATTTCAGTGTTATTTTGTTCAAAGTGAGTTGCACCAGCTCGTTTCTTGTAGTCTAGACTCGTAATCCTGCATACAGGCTAATAAATCTTTTCATAATTTGACTGAATGGTGGTATGTCATTGTGCATGTTGAGAAGGAAACATTTAGGATAAGAAATGATTGATTTGATGGAGGTGGACAGATTTACATTTTGGCAGACGATGAATATTTGTAAAGACCTTTTTTCAACATCATTATTCATATGCACATGTAAAACGCACACATATTAAATTTTCATATGTGAAATGTATGAAGTAAAAATATATATGAAAGACACTGGAACAGTTTCATAAATTAACATACATATCTAGCCAATACAAAAACAGTATGTATATTTATGTATGTACACTTTTGGACATATTTGCATGTACATCCATTCTAAAACCTGTCAATACATGCTGATAGTATACAAGTATACAGATAGATAGATAGATAGATAGATAGATAGATAGATAGATAGATAGATAGATAGATAGATAGATAGATAGATAGATAGATAGATAGATAGATAGATAGATAGATAATGTATTACAAAAACATATAAACACATTTTTGTATACGTTTCTTTACTAAGGTTATATAAACATAAATATTACAAATATATTTTTGATATTGTTGCTACATATAATACTATATAAAAATCATCATATAGATATTGACATATGTACATATAAATATTAAAATGGGGATTATATGATAAAATATTATACATGATAAACTTACATCTTCATCTACCCAGAGAATGTGACAATTATACATCACCTTAAAGCATATATGGCAATATACACTCACTGGCCACTTTATTAGGTACACCTAGTACCGGGTTGGACCCCCTTTTACCTTCAGAACTGCCTTATTTCTTCATGGCATAGATTCAACAAGGTGTTGGAAACATTCCTCAGAGATTTTGGTCCATATTTACATGATAGCATCACGCAATTGCTGCAGATTTGTCGGCTGCACATCCATGATGCGAATCTCCAACTCCACCACATCCCAAAGGTGCTCTATTGGATTGAGATCTGGTGACTGGAGGTCATTTGAGTAAAGTGAACTCATTGTCCTGTTCAAGAAACCAGTCTGAGATGATTTGAGCTTTGTGACATGGTGCATTATCCTGCTGGAAGTAGCCATCAGAAGATGGAATCCATGCTTTCATGTTCTTTACACCAAATTCTGACCCTACCATCTGAATGTCGCAGCAGAAATCGAGACTCATCAGACCAGCCAACGTTTTTCCAATCTTCTACTGTCCAATTTTGGTGAGCCTGTGCAAATTGTAGCCTCCGTTTCCTGTCCTTAGCTGACAGGAGTGGCACCCGGTGTGGTCTTCTGTTGCTGTAGCCCATCTGCTTCAGGGTTCGACGTGTTTTGCGTTCAGAGATGGTATTCTGCATACCTTGGTTGTAACGAGTGGTTATTACTAACATATTACAGACTCTAAACAGTCTGCCCATTCTCCTCTGACCTCTGACATCAACAAGGCATTTTCGTCCACACAACTGCCGCTCACTGGATATTTTCTCTCTTTCGGACCATTCTCTGTAAACCCTAGAGATGGTTGTGCGTGAAAATCCCAGTAGATCAGCAATAAATTAAATAAATTGAGGTCACATTCTATCTAAATCTGAGTAATATTGCTGGTTCCAGAAAGTTGTTTATCTTAATATCTGTGGTGGTCATTTAAATGCATCCAGCAACAGAATTGTGTCTTTTTAAGCCAGAAGCTACGTCTGTCATTACATAAGCATCAAGAAAGCATCAAATATGCATCACAACATCTAAAAAGCAACCCATACAATGCACAGCATTTATAAGCATACGATAGCATAATTGCAGGTCATTTCTGATTAGTTGCTTCATTTCCTTTTTTTCTCAAGCAGATAGCTTTATGTGGGATGTCTATATAATCTACTTATTAACAAGTAAATATCATTTAGACCTTAGAAAAGACTTCTATTAAAGTGAATTATATTGCAATTATTGCTCTCGTGATTAAGATAATGGCCTGGGTTTAGAGAAATGGACTTTTATTCTTATTGTCATGGACTCAAATGTTATGTATAAGTGTCTGGTAATTTAGTTGAATAAAGTCATTTCTACAATACACGCAGTATAGAGTACATACAGTATTACTATAAATGATGTGCTTGTAATACACACCCTATCTAAAACGGACGTGGAAAAAAAGATCATTTAGAAAATTAGACACCATTAAACTAGCCCTGATTGGCACAGCAGAGCGATAAAGATCCTGCCATTTGTATTGGATGTAATAAAAGGGTCAGCTTTCATGGGAAGTCATTGCTCTGCTAAAGGTCAAAGGGTGAAATGTTTGCACTCACTTCAAAATTTTTATTTATTTATTTTGTGTTTGTGTTTCAGCGTATCATTTTTACAAGTCAATACCCAAGTCATGTTTCTTTCTGCACATGACCAGTTTTTGCACATATTTTGTATGCTTTTTCATTTCACAGTCAGATGAATATGGTTATAAACCTATTTCAAACCACAAGGAAATGAAATCCACACTGCTTTTTTGTTTTCAATTTTTCAGCCTTCACACTATAAGCATTAAACCAAAATGTGCTGCACAGAGGCAATATCTAAGTGAATCTTGTCATTTGCGTGATGTGCTAGCGGAACGGCTTTCCAGCTCCAGGAGGCCGGCGGTAGGATCTTCACTAAAGATGATGAGGTCTCCTCAGCATACCTCGGTTGCGTCACTTCATTGGGTGACTGCATCAATGATTGTAGTTGCCATGGAGATTTTGCTGGGTGCTTAAAGGGCAACCATGAAGAAATAGAGCGAGATGAGCTGGAGCAGATAATTGTTAAAAGAGCCAAACAACCTTGAGTGAAGTTCAGGCCTTTCAAAGAATAGCACAGAATTGCTTCAGTGATGTTGACGCTGTGTAGGGTTATGCACAGGTTTTCAGACCATCAATAATGTGCTTCTGAGACTGTGTAAGAGCATAAATACTCGATTTGTTGTTTGTTGAAGATTGCCATTGTTGCTGTTTACTGAAAGAAAAACCTTTGTTTATCCAGTCAGAGACAGATGCAAGTATTTACCTTTCACTATTTGTGCACAAACTGTAAATAGCATTTTATGGAAAATGTGTTGGATTTTACCTGGTTTATCAGAATCAGAATCAGAATCAGAATGAGCTTTATTGGCCAAGTATGTTTACACATACAAGGAATTTGTTGTAGTGACAGAAGCTCCACAGTGCAACAGAAAGACAGTAACAGGACAGGACACAGGTAATGAAACAAAATAACAGGAAATAGCCAATAACCAATGTACAAAGCAGCAAAAAAAATAAAAAATACACAATATATAATATATAATATAGGCGACTATGTATGTACAGGTGAAGTATGTGCAAATTAGAAATGAGAAAATAAAATAAGTGAGTGTGGTGAATGGATAATGTATTAGTTGTGTGTTCTACGTTATTGAATGAATGAAGTGAATGTGACTGACCTTACACCATATATCTGCCAAATAAGGAATCCATCCCAAATAGAGAAACACAGCTGCCAAAACCATGATAATAGCCAGTCTGAAATTTAGCAAAGCCAAACGTTTTACCCATTCCCAATTTTTTTGCCCACTGGTTGTGCTTCAAACTGAGGATAGTATACATTGGCCAAGGTGACCTCTGGTGTATATATGGGCATGTTATATGGCAGTTTTTGTTTTCTGTATGCATATAAGGGATGCAGAGTTAATTTAACATTTCCTCCCCTGTGGAATTATGAGGTTTACCTTTGGGTTACTTGTGATCCCTGGATATTATGTTCCGCACATTATGTTTTCCTTCTCTTTGGCTTTCCATTTCTGCCAGCTTCTGCCTAAGTCTTTTGAATTTAGCCAGCTTAGAACGTTTTTCATTATAAATATATATCTGAAACAGATCAAAACCACCCACGGACCATTCATGGACCGTCTTATGCACTGTGCGCAACAATGCCGAGTGCTGGTTTTTGACATTCTTTAGATGTTTAAAAGATTTTCAAGACTCTGCCTTTAATAAATAACTAATTAAATTTTAACTGGTTAAACAAATGCGTATTTCTTCAACTATTGGCATTTTTGGTGGTGTCCCACCACAGTCCAACAGCAGACAGATATGATGGGAGAATTACATCATTTTGTCTGAAAGTCATGAACATTTAAATCACATTGCCATTTCACCACATCTCAAATGATATATTGCATTTAATAGCATTCTGTGGTGGAAATGATTATGACGGAAATGGTTTTTGAAAATATTTTCGGAGCAAACTAGTGAAGGATTATTTCATATCATGATATGTGTCTTAAATATACACAGTATATATAATTTTTACACTTCATACATTTGGCAAAACTGTAGCATGAAATGACACAAAAATATTCTGTTCACAAGAGTTTACTTATGTTTCATATTTTGTAATTTTTTTTTAATGTTTTCACTAAATCGTTAAAATGGATTATAATTATTTCAAACTTTGTTTAGATTATACTTTTAAAATGCATATAACATTTTGATGGCTTTTCATAGTTTAAGATGTAAAATTCTGGGACTAAAACAAAACCAGTAGCACTTTATTTTACAGTCCTGTTCCCCATGTACACACTATGTACTTATTGAAGTCATTACAATAACTGGTTAATGTCTAGGTACTAATCCTGAACCTACCCCTAAACCTAACCCTAACCCATGTAGTTATCTTATAATACCAGTAGTTTCTTTAAGTACACTGTAAGTACATGTAAATATACGTACTGTAAAATAAAGTGCAACCACAAAATCTATTCATAAAAGGCATTTGAAAAGTAAAAAGTTTCAGTTTAATTTTCAGACTGAACCAAAGCTGAATAAACACCCACATGCAAAAGCCATAAGTTTATTTTTTCCCCAACGTCCCTGATATCAGCAGTATTTCCGTGCTGATGGCCTGCACCCCAGCAGAGTCGGAGCGGAACTCCTGTCGGACAACATCTCCAGGATGCTACGCTCCATCTGACTAGTAAGCCAACTCTCAAATAACTGCCATGATGACTTTTGTTCAACCCACTTAAAAAATAGAAGTAATTGCGTTGTCCAATCTATAAAGACTGTGTCTGTTCCCCGAATAGCGAGATCAAAATATAAATTCAATGCAGGATCTAGAAAAAATCTGACCGTGATCAAACCAGAAAAACGCAAAATAAATGAACAAAAACAATTTTTAAAACTTGGACTCTTAAACATTAGATCACTCGCACCCAAAGCAGTTATTGTAAATGAAATGATCACAGATAATAATTTTGATGTACTCTGCCTAACTGAAACCTGGCTTAAACCAAATGAATATTTTGGTCTAAATGAGTCTACTCCACCAAGCTACTGTTATAAACATGAGCCCCGTCAGACTGGTCGTGGCGGCGGTGTTGCAACAATATATAGTGATATTCTCAATGTTACTCAGAAAACAGGATACAGGAGGTTTAACTCATTCGAACTACTTCTGCTTAATGTGTCACTGTTAGATATGCAAAATAAATCTCTCCTATCTCTTGCTCTGGCTACTGTGTATAGACCGCCAGGGCCATATACAGATTTCCTAAAAGAATTTGCAGATTTCCTCTCAGATCTACTAGTTAATGTTGATAAACTACTAATTGTCGGAGATTTTAACATTCACGTTGATAATACAAATGATGCGTTAGGACTTGCGTTTACTGACCTAATAAACTCTTTTGGAGTCAAGCAAAACGTCACCGGGCCCACTCATCGTTTTAATCATACGCTAGATTTAATTATATCGCATGGACTTGATCTTACTGATATAGATATCGTACCTCAATGTGACGATATTACTGATCATTTCCTTGTATCGTGCATGCTGCCTATTACTGATATTAGTTATATGGCTCCGCGTTATCGTCTGGGCAGAACTATTGTTCCAGCCACCAAAGACAGATTCACAAATAACCTGCCTGATTTATCTCAACTGCTCTGTGTACCCATAAATACGCATGAACTAGACGAAATGACTAGCAACATGGGCACTATCTTCTCTAATACATTGGAAGCTGTTGCCCCCCTCAAACTGAAAAAGGTTAGAGAAAAACGCACTGCGCCATGGTACAACAGTTATACCCATTCTCTCAAGAAAGAAACTCGTATTCTTGAGCGCAAATGGAGAAAAACTAAATTAGAAGTTTGTAGAATTGCGTGGAAAAACAGTATGTCCAGCTATAGACAGGCTCTAAAAGCTGCCAGGGTAGAGCATATCCGCAAACTCATAGATAAAAACCAAAACAATCCAAGGTTCTTATTTAGCACAGTGGCTAGACTAACAAATAAACAGACACCGCCCGATCTAAATATTCCCCCACAGTTTAATAGTCATGACTTTATGAATTTCTTTACTGATAAAATTGATAACATCAGAAATACAATATCAAATGTAGATTCTACTGCGTCTAGTATTTCAGCTTCATTCACCGCACCCAAAGAAAAACTGCCGTGCTTTACAACTATAGGACAGGAAGAGCTAAATAAACTTATCAGTACATCTAAACCAACAACGTGTTTATTAGATCCTGTACCCACTAAACTACTGAAAGAGTTGTTACCCGTAGCAGAAAAACCGCTTCTCAATATTATTAACTCATCGTTATATTTAGGTCACGTCCCAAAACCATTCAAGGTGGCGGTTATTAAGCCTCTTATTAAGAAACCACAACTAGATTCAAATGAACTGGCAAATTACAGACCCATTTCAAATCTTCCGTTTATGTCAAAAATTTTAGAAAAAGTTGTGTCTACTCAACTATGCTCCTTTTTGCAAAAAAATGATCTCTATGAAGAATTTCAATCAGGTTTCAGGCCCAATCATAGTACAGAAACTGCACTTGTTAAAATTACGAATGACTTACTACTTGCTTCAGATCAAGGCTGCACCTCATTGCTAGTATTACTTGATCTTAGTGCTGCGTTTGACACTATAGACCATAATATACTCATAGATCGATTACAAAAATATATTGGTATTCAAGGACAGGCTTTAAGATGGTTTAGATCCTACCTGTCCGATCGCTACCACTTTGTCCATTTAAATGGAGAGTCATCTCAATTATCACCAGTAAAGTATGGAGTACCACAAGGATCTGTCCTAGGTCCTCTGCTATTTTCAATTTACATGTTGCCCCTTGGAAATATTATTAGAAAACACGGGATAAGTTTTCATTGTTATGCTGATGATACTCAATTATATATCTCAACAAGACCAGATGAAACTTCTCAACTATCTAAGATAATAGATTGTGTAAAAAGTGTAAAAGATTGGATGACCAATAATTTCCTCCTACTAAATTCAGACAAGACAGAGATATTACTTATTGGACCAAAAAACAGTACACAGAATCTCTTGGATTATAATTTGCAACTAGACGGATGCACTGTCACGTCCTCTAAAGTCAAAAATCTGGGTGTTATTTTAGACAGCAATTTGTCCTTTGAAAATCATATTTCCCATGTTACAAAAACAGCATTCTTCCATCTTAGAAACATTGCCAAGCTTCGAAGCATGCTACCTGTTTCTGATGCAGAAAAGCTAGTTCATGCATTCATGACCTCTAGACTGGACTATTGTAATGCACTGTTAGGTGGTTGTCCTGCATCTTCAATAAACAAGCTACAGATAGTCCAAAATGCAGCGGCTAGAGTTCTTACCAGATCAAGAAAATATGATCATATTACCCCAATTTTACAGTCTCTGCACTGGCTACCTATTAAGTTCCGTATCATTTACAAAATATTATTACTTGCCTATAAGGCCCTAAATGATTTAGCACCTGCGTACCTAACTAGTCTTCTACCACGCTACAATCCAACCCGCTCTCTAAGGTCGCAAAACTCTGGACTTTTGGTAGTACCTAGGATAGCAAAGTCCAATAAAGGAGGTAGAGCTTTTTCACATTTGGCTCCCAAACTCTGGAATAGCCTTCCTGATAACATTCGGGGTTCAGACACACTCTCTCTGTTTAAATCTAGATTAAAGACATATCTCTTTAGTCAAGCATACACATAATGCATTTTATAATCTTGTACTGCAGTTATATCTGATCAAATGTACATTATTATTATTCTTTAGCTTGGGTTGAACAATTTATTTTTGCTTAGATGGAACAGCAGCTACGCTAATCATGTCTCTGCTTGTCTCTACGTTTCTGCCACGGGATTAACATCCCGTGGTAGCCAGGAATTACAGAACTTCAGTCTGGATCCAACCACTACATGATCTAAGATGACCGAACACCTGAGATGGAGGATCAGCGCCGGGAGATGACGTATGTGTCCCTAATCGTAGGCAGAGGCCAACACCTGGATGAACACCAGAGACAGATCCCCATTGAGGACCCCACCACTTAGACAGCCATCGGAAAAGACCACTGGAACCAGCTGAGCCCATTCAATCTGACTTGCTGCGGTTTGGAACTGAACTACTGGTTTGTTGGCCAGAGGAGAATTGGCCCCCCGACTGAGCCTGGTTTCTCCCAAGGTTTTTTTCTCCATTCTATCACCGATGGAGTTTTGGTTCCTTGCCGCTGTCGCCTCTGGCTTGCTTAGTTGGGGACGCTTCATTTCCAGCGATATCGCCGACCTTATTGTAAAGACACTATTTAAACTTATTGACACATTATTTTCCTTTTGTGATATTGTGCAGTGCTTTGACACAATTTGCATTGTAAAAAGCGCTATATAAATAAAGGTGACTTGACTTGACTTGACTAGAAAATGTGTTTATCATTTTAGCTTTTATAAGAGAAATGAACTGGCATTGTGCTACCATTCAAATTCAATGCCAGTATTTTAGCTGTGCAGCAGGCAGTTCCATTTCCATGTCTTGATAACGCACACAAACAAACAACAAAATAGAAACTTCAATTGAGCTGCGTGTATTTGATGTCTGCCCCCTTTACTTTGCATTTCTGATGTAAATGAATGTTCAAAGCACAAGCTGCACATCAGAACCGTGGCATTTCACCCCACTGACTCCATGCTGCCCAAAAAGAGATGTTTCTATTGCCAACTGGGCAACGTCTGGAAAAGCAAATAGTCTGTTTTAAAACTGGATATTAGCAGGTTATTTAGATAAGCTTCCCCAAAAGCTTAGTTCTATATACTTCTTCAAAGTTCAAGATACGCATTCCTCATCAGTGGATTAGTTAAACACATGGACAACCCTATTTCAACAAATTTGAGATTTGTGAGATTGATTATTCATATGTCCTTTTTTGGAAAGTATATTTAGAGATTTTATTTAGAGCTCACATTTTTACTCATGCCCCAATAAAAAGGGTCTACTGATGCCCCTGGAGTGTTAACAGCATTTGTAATAAAAATGCATACCCTGCTTAAATTCAGCAGTTGCATATGATGGAAATTTAGAGAATAGTAAGCAGTGCATTTTAAGACGGCCTTTATAAGAGGTTGTTTCTGCTTGAGATTGTGGTCACTTCATGAGATTAATGTGGTTAATTTCACTCAGGCTTATTCGGCTTGCACACCAAGAGGATCCCTTGGGCTAAATTGTTCATAGATATGTATTCCACTGCAGCTGTTTAATATTTTATTTTCCTCTACAATAAATGCTAATGTGCAATTATGATGATCTTCCTCAGTCCTTTTGAAAAAGAAAACACCAAGCTAACAAACCACTACATGATTTTGTGAGATATTAATCTAGTTTGCAATCAGTACTACAGCTAACAAAACTACATCTTAATATTTAAATCTTATTTAAAAAACAAACTAGATACTTAATATCAGTGCTTATGTTTTCATGTTTCCATGCCCTTTGTAGACTCATCGCACTAAAGTAATGTCCACAGATCATCTAATGGATAAAAAAAATAAAAAATACTATAAGGACTGAGAAAACAACAGCCTGGAAATCGTACTCTGTTACTGTCGTAACCTCGGTTCCCTGAGATACGGAACGAATACTGCATCTTGTTAAAGACGCTATGGAAAAAAAGCCTTTTTTCTCCTGAACTGAAGTCTTATTCAATCACGCAGTGAAACTGCACGACTATTGGTTCATGCAGTGTGTAAAAAACAAACCAATGGGTCGGCAGCAGAGCTGCATGAGCCTATGGCGATGAAGCCCGCCAGAATGGGCTGGGCTATCTGGCTATATAAGCGGCCGTTTCGCCATAGGATCCTCAGGTTACTTCGACTGAAGTGACGACTGAGTCGTGCAGCTACCTGGCACGGCAAAGTACAGAGTACTCGTTCCGTATCTCAGGGAACCGAGGTTACGACAGTAACCGAGTAACCCGTGCTAAGGTAGAGGAACGACTGCATAATATACCTCCATAAGCATTTAATATCCATAGGGAAGTGCAATAGTATACTCCCGGGCTAAAGCGAGCTAAACTCATAGAGGTTATGCTCGGCCTGGGTGATCGTTCCATGTAACTCTTACATACTCAATACTTCCAGGACTGAAGTATGCAATGAACCCACTAGAGAGCTTGAGCGCCTCCCGGTCAAGAATTATCTGTCAGGATTGTTCCCACAACGTATGCATTTATGCTCATCTAAGCAGAGCGGACCCTGGCCTGTAAGGCCGGTACGTCCAGGTTATAAAACCTAGCAAATGTGGATGGCGAGGCCCAGCCGGCCGCCGCACAAATCTCTGTAATGGACACACCGCTAGACCAAGCCCATGACGAGGCGATGCCTCTAGTAGAATGGGCTCGTACTCCAATAGGGCATTGTAGGCCCAAAGAAGAGTACGCCAGCATAATAGCATCCACTATCCACTTAGAGAGTCTCTGCTTCGTGACCGGATGCCCTTTGTCGCAGTTACCGAAGCTAACAAAGAGCTGTTCCATACGCCTAAAGGAGACGGAACGCTCAAAGTAGATCCTCAAAGTTCTGACAGGACATAACAAGGATAACTCCCGGTCCTCCTCAGAAGGAGGAAGCGTGGAGAGTGTAATGACCTGAGTTCTGAATGGAGTTGAAAGTACCTTGGGTACGTAACCATACCTTGGTTTCAGGACGACCTTGGAGTCGTTGGGCCCGAATTCCAGGCAGGCAGGGCTAATAGAGAGCGCCTGTAGGTCGCCTACTCGCTTAACCGACGCTAGTGCTAATAGCAGAGCAGTCTTCAGTGACAGTGACCGAAGGTTCGTAGACTGTAGCAACTCAAAGGGACTTAACATCTTCAGGGCCCTCAGTACAGTGGGTAGGTCCCATGTAGGGACGGTAAGGGGCTGAGGCAGATCAGCCTCTTGGCTCCCCTCAGAAAAAGGACAATTGCGTTGTCTCTGCCCACTGATTGGCCTGCTATAGGGGCGTGAAAGGCCACTATAGCTGCTACGAACACCTTGAGTGTGGAAGGGGAATGTCCTTTATCCAGCAGGTCCTGCAGGAAGGACAGAATCACTGCTAACTCAGATGTAGAGGGGTTTTCACCGCGGTCTAGGCACCAAGCGGAGAAAACCGACCACTTAAAGGCGTAGAGGCGTCTCATAGACGGGGCTCTAGCCTCAGAAATGGTGTTTAGCACTCGCTCTGGGAGGCTGGTAGGCTCCCGTTGAGCGGCCAAAGGTGAAGGGCCCACAGCTCAGGACGAGGGTGCCATATTGTTCTGTTCGCCTGAGAGAGGAGATCCCGTCTCAGGGGCACGGGCCAGGGGGCTGCAGTCAGCAGCTGAATCAGCTCTGACAACCAAGGTTGGTTTTCCCACAAGGGGGCCACCAAATAGAACCTTGTTCCCTGATTCGTCTGATGACCTGTGGAATCAAGGCGATCGGAGGGAATGCAAAAAGGAGGAGGTTGGGCCAGTCGTGGGCCAACGCGTCCCTGAACTTCGAATAATAAGTTGGGCAGTGAGAGTTGTCTTTGGAGGTGAAAAGGTCTACTTCGGCCTTGCCAAAGATCTTCCAAATCATCCGAACCGTCTGCGGATGGAGCATCCACTCCTCCGAGGGGACATTGCTCCGAGAAAACATATCCGCTCCTTGGTTCAATCTGCCCGGCAAGTGTGCTGCTCTCAGTGAGTGCAGGTTGAGCTGAGCCCACTCCAGAAGGCGCTCTACCAGAATGAAGAGGCGCTTCGAGGAGAGACCTCCCTGGTGATTTATATAGGACACCACGGACATGTTGTCTGAGCGAATCAGCACATGGCATCCTATTAGTTCTGGCAGGAATAATTGGCAGGCCTGACATACTGCTAGCATCTCCAAGCAGTTGATGTGGAAGCCTTTCTCCGGCTTCGACCAAAGGCCGAAGGTCGGTTTGCCTTCGCACAGCGCCCCCAACCCGTGTTGGAGGCGTCTGTCGTGACAACTTTCCTTTTGCAGACCATTCCCATGGTCACGCCCTTCTCCATCCATTGTGGGTTCTTCCAGGGGGCCAGAGCTGTCACACAGGCCTGGCTTACCATGATATGCTGGCGTCCGTGCCGCCATGCATGGGGTGGAACCCGTGGTTTCAACCAGCGCTGAAGGGGCCGCATGCGAAGCAGGCCCAACTGTAGCACTGGTGATGCTGCAGCCATGAGGCCCAGCATTCTCTGAAACGCTCTGAGGGGGCGAACGGTGCCGCTCTCGAAGGTGGCCGCGAGTTTCTGAATGGCCAGAGCGCGTTCTGGCGCTACCACAGCTCTCATCTGAGCTGAGTTCAGAACTGTTCCCAGGAACGATACCCGTTGGCTGGGGGATAGTGTGCTCTTGGCAAAATTGAGTCCAAAGGGAAGGACCGTTTACTGATAAGCCACTCCCTCGAAGGCGAATCTCAAGAATCGTCTGTGATGGGGGGCTATCTGGATGTGAAAGTATGCGTCTTTCAGGTCCAGAGAACAGAACCCGTCCCCTTTGCGAATCTGTGAGAGGATCTGCTTCAGCGTGATCATCCTGAACGACCTCCGCATGAGGGCGTGATTCAGGCGTCTGAGATCGAGGATGGGCCGGAGGCCGCCATCCTTTTTGGGGACGAGAAACGGTTGGGGTACGGTTTTCTAATCCAGAGATATCAAACAAAGTCTATTTTTAGAGGCAAGAATTTCACTTCACCCACTCCCTCTAACATCAAATTGATAGTTTTCACGTGACGTCACACCCTTATAGGAACACCCACCTGGAGGGCAAAATGAAGCTTTGCTGCACTGACCGCCAGTTACAGTATTTTTATGCAGATTGCATCAAGTAGTAAAACGCAGATATTAAAAGGCGAAATTCAGTAAACACCTTATTGATGATGTATATTTTGTACAGGCAAGAAGATGAACCCAGAACATAAACGCAATGTACAAAGTTTCACATTAAATGGCTTCCCATAGAAAACCATTATAAGGAAAACACTGAACTGTTAAGCGGATTGCGTTCATATTCCGGCCTCATCTGCTTGCCTATGTAAACTATGCATCATTACTGTGGTGAATACTGAATTTGATCTTTTAATATTACCCTTTTAAATATATCACGACACTTTAAGTGTTTTTACAACATTTTGTCACACTGTTTAATGATTGAAATATTGCCGCGGGTGCTTAATATTGATTGCAAATGGACAAAACTTGCATTTTGTTCAGAAATACCTTTGTTTTATTCTTTTGAGAGGTAAATATTTGCGTCTGGGAAACAGATGGAAAATTGACACGTTTGTGCTGCAGTTCTATGGATGTTTTGCCCTCCAAGTCTTGGAGCCGGTCACGTGACTGAAAGCTATGAATAGCTTCTTGTCCCTTTATGACCTTAAAACTGAACTTTGATGTTTTATAATCTGTAGTGTGTGCTCTAAAAATGGTCATATATTATAACACTGTGCCATTCGGTGTTATCGTGCAATTTAGAGATATGTGTGGGGTAAAGCTGAAACACACTGTAACAACTGTAACCACAGTAGAATTCTTTTATAGATGCTGCCTGGACAATTGGGACAACTGCATCTGACACAACAATTAGTAACTGCATAAGTTGATTAATGAGTATGTGAATGAGTGAGTTACTCACTTACTGAGAGAATGTCGTTTGTTGTATTCTTATAGTTGTAGAATGTGCTGGTTTTTAATTGTTCAATATTTTGTCCTTTTAAACTGTTGTTAAATGTTTTGTATATTAACTATTCCCATTTGAACTCTTAATCTTAATTGTTCAGTGATTTACTGATTAACTGTGGGCTATTGTACTCGTAGATATTCTGAAACAGAATAGCAAATTATCAGTTGTATAATGAAGGAAAACTTTTCAGTAGTATGCTATGGCAATTTTTGTAGTATGGTATCTTTTAAGACATGTTAACATTTGCAGTCAGTTGGTTACGCTACTTTAGAGCATTAAAGATTATTTTTAGGGCATTATTATTTAACTAATGCACAATTTCTGACAGAACTGACTGAGTTGGGTACAAAAGGGTATACTGTTTTGTATCTGGCATAGGTACAACTAAAATAAAAGTACTTCTTGTCCTTATAAGCTAACTGTAGAAAATATTAAGTAATTAATGATATCGTTTATCATAATTTTTGAGTGGACAAAGAAAAAAAAAGAAATATCAATTACAGTTAAAACAATTAGAAATTACATGTTTATACTTAACTTTATACGGTAACATTTCATGGTAATAAAAATGTAAATTGATTCAACCGTTTATGGTCTACCCTAATGCATATATGACCCCCCCCCCCCCACACACACACACACTTACAGACATTTTCAGTGCTTATTATGGGAGAAAATTGGCAGAATATGCAGGTAGAAACACTGGTAATTGAAAGCATTAGCACAAAGATAGTTATTAAATGAATATCTAAAAGAGTGCAGGATGTGTATAATTTTGTAAATGATGGGATTCCAATTCTGTGGAAATCTGCGGGCTCAGATATGTGGTTATGCGTCCTGGCTATAATACAACGAATATATTCGTTGTATTAAAGGTACAGTACTCTTTAAAAGAGCATTGGACTCTGCTCTTAATGCATCTGTCAAGATTCAGTCAGTCATGGCTCATTTAGTTTCACATTAATGCAAATTCTCTTCAGCGAGTTGCCCAGTCAGTAATAAAGGTAGTTTATTTGTGCTGATATTTCGGCTAAAATGATCAGATGAAAGCATTGCTAATCAGTTTAGCAGGTGAACAAATTTTTGTTACCCAACATATAAGTATTTGTTGCTTTTGTATTTATGAAGTTTTGTGCAAGAAGGTAGCAAGCATTTTAATTTTCAAAAATTTCAATTACTTATGCCTTTACTTTTGCTTAAAGTTGACTATTTAAAACAGCATCTTGAAGACCTATAGCACAAACTTTGCCAAATAGTTGCATCAGCATTAGATACAAATGCCCAGTTGGTAAATGGTAATCTTAATACAAGTAGCTCTAACTTACCATCTTTATCATGTTTGACAATGTGAATGTTGCATCAATTAATATTCATGAGCCTTGTTCAAGAGGCTTATATGGATCATAATTTGCCTGCCTTTTGCATCTTCCATGATTCACAGCTCTGATAAATGCAGTCATGATGAACAACTGCACCATCTTGTTCACCAGATCTAATATTCTGTAATTGGTCAGTGTCCATTCAAAGGCGACATTAATTAATACTTCCTCCACTGTGATCCTAAATTTAACGCTCCCTTCATAAACCTGACACGGAGAGCTGTAATTACATTCAATTTGTTCTATATTGAAGATTACTGGCTTGTAATAATCTGTTTAATGAGGTAACGGTTTACCTCTGATTGTTGTAATGAAGAAACCCAGAAGTCTCCAATAACTTTTTTTCTGAAAATATTTGACAGGAAGCTTGAAGAGATTCTCACATCCATCATTCTGGTTTCATGCAGGAATCCTAACGTCTGTTCTGAAATATCATGAGCGTTCTGGGTGGGAGCAGATACGGTTAGTGCCATAAAGGAGCTAAATGCTCTAAAGAGGCTGACAGGATAAGAGAATAATATGCTGCATTTAATAAAGCACAACCTTTGCCTGGCTTCAGTCTTCCTCTGAGAAAACCTGAGAAGGTGTAGGTGAAGGAGCTTTGTAAATAAAAGAGAATACTTTCAATGCTAATATCTGGTGACAGCTCCTGATAAAGAGCTGTCCTAAAGGAAAAACTACAGCAGAGGCTTACAAAGAGGGGAACATTAGTTTAAGTTTTGAATAAGATTGATGGTTTTGTTTCTATGCTACACACATACATACACATACATTTCAAGCAAAACACCTGCATGCCTTTAAATGAATCCCATACCACCTTAATTTTGGGTGGAATATAAGGAAAGTGAAGTGAAGTGACATATGGCCAAGTATGGTGACCCATACTCGGTATTTGTGCTCTGCATTTAACCCATCCAAGTGCGCACACACAGCAGTGAACACACACACACTGTGAACACACACCCGGAGCAGTGGGCAGATAGATAGATAGATAGATAGATAGATAGATAGATAGATAGATAGATAGATAGATAGATAGATAGATAGATAGATAGATAGATAGATAGATAGATAGATAGATAGATAATGTAAACATTATTTTATGTCTAAATGCTTTTCAGGGGCCCTTCAAAAAGTACTATGATGCAAAAAATGACTTTTATGTCCCTCTAAGGTATTAATATGTACCATTTAGGGGTGTATAAGGTAAAAAGATGTACCTTTTAGCTTTTGTACCTTAGGATATCGCCAGGCTTGCAATGTCAGCATTGTACCTTTTTTCTGAGATATACATATATACACACTTCACTTTCTTTCAGCAGCTTCTCAAAGTGTAAAATTCATGAACAGTTAAAGTCAACTACCTTCCAGTTCGACCTGAATGTTTTTCAAGTGCTCTGACCTCCAGACTGACCCTACCACATTCACCTGTCATGGAGTAACACCTACACTGCTCAGTGTGTGACAACGAACAGTGTTCGGCGTGTTCAGCCCTGGAACAACATTAGCACTAACCTTGTCTTTAACCTCAACACTTCAGCAGTTTGACACAACCCCTTTACTTGATCCAGGCAGGTAAATCTCTATGCTGCCCCTCAGTGGATGGGATGTGTAAATGGAGGTGTGGAGACTAGACTATGTGCAACGCTATCCGTAATCCAACTCCACATCCAGCCTCAGACTCAGACTGTAAGTGCCAACCACTAGATCAATGGCATTGATCAGATTGTTGGGAGGAGACTGATGTGCTGGTTTAACCCATTAGACACGTCACCCTTTCGGACCTTTAACATGCTAAGAGAGATAATTAATGAAAAAAAGCCCCTTGTGAAAAAGAAGCACACTTTAGCATTTAAAAAGAGTATTTATTACAGAAATAATATACTTTAAAAGAATATACATACGTGTGGACTGAATGTAATGTTTTCAGACACTAACTGCATGTTAATTGCAATTAAATGAAAATATATAATAGTTTAACATTAAATACAATTAGCTGAACTTTAGAGTGCTTTTTGACATACTTAAGAAGCACTTAAATATATCTTAATATGTAATTTCAAAATTGCATATAGTATTTGATAAGGTTAAAGTGTACTGCTGAATGTACTGACAAGCATTTATGATAAACTAAAATATACTTGAAAGCTATTTGTTTTGAAAGTTGTCATGAATTATATTGTAATATACTTGTAATTACACCTTTGTAATAATGAATTTGCATTTTAATACATTTAAAATATATAAACCTTAAATGTAATATTAATTTGAATATAGTGCAGTTGAAAATATATCAGATCAAATACTTTACATGTGTGAATATTCTAGTCAATACGTTAAAATAAGTGTATATAGATAAAGCATGACAGAAGATTAATAAAACATAATGATTTAAACTTTAAAGGGGTCATCGAATGCCCATTTTACACAAGTTGATATGATTCTTTAGGGTCTTAATGAAAAGTCTATAACATACCTTGGTTAACATTTCTCAATGGTAGTGTAAAAAACACCTTCTTTACCCTGTCAAAATCAGCTCTGTTTTCAGCACGCTGTTCTAGTTCATGTTGCTTTAAATCCTTGTGAGCTCTGCTGACTCCGCCCCTCTCTTCCGTGGAGTGACGAGCACACCATAGACATGTGTAGAATCCCTATTTGACCGCTCCAGATACGTTGACGCATCAGCCATCTCGCATTCGCCATAATAATCAATGAATATTCAAAGATATACAAGCGTATAAGCTGCAGTGTGAAACAGACCTTTTGCCATTGTGTCAAAGTGGCTATGTGAGACTAATCATAAACTAAAAATGCTTGCCTCATTAAATATTCATGTGCTATAGTCTCAGAAACTTTCACCCGCTGTGTTTAATTTCTTTTGAGGGAAACAGTTAACAGGTTAGTGAAAACTAATTTTGCTGTACTTCTCCAGTCAATGTTTTTAATCAAATAAAAATGGTAAATAAGAAGCTCAGCTGTGGGTTTACTCATGAGTGTGAAATCTCTCAGGATGATGTATTAACAAAGATTGAATAGGATAACTCAGTAATTCAGGATTTAAAATTACCCTTGTGAAAAAGGGTCTTTCGCTGCAATATCATAACACTTTTATGTTAGTAGACAGTAGGAGAACTCAGAGATGGACATGTTTAAAAACTTCGCCAAGATTGTTCTCTGTAAGGCAATCAATGCACCAACAGAGTGCATAATGTCCCATAAGTACCACAGTACATCTGTCAATCGACTCATAAATATGGATTACAAATGAACTGGTTGGTACCTGTTATTTTCCTCCAGGTTATGATCTTCCATCTTCAATATATTGACTGAGTTGCTTCCCCAAGCCAGACGGCTCAGTCCACAAGAACTCCAGCTGTCTTTTACATTGCCTACGCAAACCATGGGAGCAAAAGTCATTTCTGCATTCTGGTACTGTTCCTCATTCTAATTCATTTACATTTTAAGCACTAACAACACATCGGGCCATGTCTGCACCGAGAGATATCGCCCCATATATCACCTCTAGGGGAGCAAGAATAATTTTTAGATAAATCATAACGACAGGCATTAGCTGGTTTTAATAAAACCTTTGGAGACATTTCGCCCAATCTCTAACACTCCAAACACACAGTTTCATCAGCACCATATTAAGAAGGTCCCATCTTGTGTTTGTCAACCCTTAATTGTTAATTACATTCCAATTAGTCAGTGGAATGGATTAAGAAATCAGCTCCAGTAGCCCTGAAGCAGAGTCATACGAGGTGAAGAGTGCAGGTTTATTTGCTTGCATTGTGCTATTTTGGTTTTTCCATCACTCTATTATTTTATCTGTCTGATTTGACAGGTTATAGGATGTGTCCTGATCTTATCTCTTACTTCCACCTGAGAAGAACTATATTAAAAAGTTCAGCTTAGGTCAGAATCAACTGTCATGTTGGATGCAAACCAAGACTGGTTTATCCTTAAGGCTTCAGATACTGATAAATAGTCTTGTTTCGAATGGGATTCACAAGCTTTTGATATAAAGGAGTCCTATGATTTTTTATATTTTCAACTTCCTTGGGGCATAATGTTGCTGTTTTTGCATGAAAAAGATCTACAAAGTTACACAGCACAAAGTTCACTTCAAAGGGAGTTGTTCGCAGGAAAGTACTGTTTATGAACTCCCTCAAACGGCTCAATCGGAGTCTTGAATTTTCTTCTTGGAACCTATTTGTGCCCAACGCAAACACAACAATATAAGGGCATGGTTGAGTTGCATTGCGCAGTGTTGTCACCATGTCCAAGAGACACCATTTCACAACTCTAATATACTGATACACATGCAGATGATCACTTTTGCAGACATAACCGACTGTGTTTATGTGAACTTTGATTGACTAAAAATAACTGACAAGAGTTATTTGTTGGTTTATAAGAGTCATTTGTTCATTAATCAGACACTGGTAGTGTTGTTCCGCTGAATATTTTGATTAATTAAAAATAAAATTGGACAACACTGGTAACGCTGGTCCTCTGTATGTTTTGATTAACACAAATTTTTTTAAAATAAAATAAAAAAAGTCTCATAATTGGACTACACTGGTAGCGCTGCTCCTCTGTATGTTTTAAAAAACCAGCTCATAAAAGTCATTTGCTCAGGAATCAGACAACACTAGTTGCTTTTTGTTTTGATTCACTAAAAGAAATCAAATGACACCGGTATTGCTGTTCTGCTGTATGTTTTGATGCACTGGCTCACAAAAGTCATTTGTTCATGAATCAGACTACACTAGTCACCTACACAAGTCACACTAGACACTAGTCACCTATAAATTGTTTTGATTCACTAAAATAAATTTATCAAAAGAATGATTTGTCAGTGAATCATACAACACTGTCCCGCTGTATGTTTTGATTTACTAAAAAGAACTGGCTCATAAGAATCATGTGTTCATGAATCAAACTACACTAGAGATGTTTGTTTCAGCCCACGAGGACAACTCAGAAAAAAAGAAATTTCTTGCTATAATTTGATGGTGCGTGGCCTTTTAATTGCTTTTCAATCAATAGAGACTGTGAACATGCTCACAAATACACTACACAAAAAAATATTTCAATAAACAATTGGAAAATTAATTTTTACCCATTCCTTATGTTGGTCTAGTTGGTGCACCCAATTCATAGCATGCAAGATCATGTGAGTTCATCAGTTTTGTGGTCAGCAGCAGAATATTAGATGGGTCTCACTCTGAAACACAAGAATAGACTTCTGCATGGATGAAAGTCCTTTCATGTCCAGCATTAGAGTGTGTAATGCAATGAAAGTCCACTGATATTTCTCTCTCACAGTAGAAAAACACTTCTCAGCACCTCAATTTATTTGTCTTACACTCGGGTTGCTTTCCTCAGATCTTGCCAGGATATAGGAGTCAGTTCTAATCAAATCTTTCTTTCTGAGCTCATTCTGAGCACACTGACCTCATGCACTGGTTTAATGTGAGAGCTAAAACTGCAATGTGTTATTTAATGGTAAAAGGAGATCTCAGCATACGGCTGATAAAATTTCCAATGACACGAAAAAGATGCTGTTGCCTGCAGCTGTTTGGATGCGTTATATTTACCAGAGCCGTGAACATGCATGACTAACTCTCATGAAAGCTCACCGTAGGTGAGTGAGTTGAAGCAGGGTTGTGCTCAAATAGCACTTCAAAAGTATTTTCTTCCACAGCCCATCTTCAGAATATTGGGTTCAGCAAAAGCCACAAAAAACAAGTCCAAGGGCTGAATGGTTCATGGAGCTGCAGCCATAAAGGGTTACAATCTTGGAGGGAAAAAAATAACAGAAAGGATGAGCAATTATTGCACTCGCTGGTCTCTGTTGGGGTGTATAGTGAAGTGTCTGGATATCATCCTCAATGAAAAGCTTCTACGACTGCTCAGGCTTGAACTAATAACTGAAGACCATAGAGACATCCGACTCATTCCCATTGCCAGCTTTTTGCTTGCAGACTTTTCTAATAAGCTTTTTCTTTCCGCACTTACTTTTAACTCCCTTTAATTTGTGCTCTGTGTGCACAGCGATTTGACAGCACATTAAAAATGTTTGGGACACAAAATGTATTTAAGCCTGGAAATAAAGAGTAAAATGAATGGCAACATTTTACAAAGGTTAAATTTGTTAAAAGGGTCGTCGGATGCGAAATTCATTTTTACATGTTGATTGAACATAAATGTGTGTTGGGAGTGCGTGTACACATCCAACCCAGTGTTTTTTTTTTTTTTTTATCTGCTAAAATCATTACCCCTTTCTCAAATCAAGCTGCTCTCAGCTTCTTGTCTGTTATGTCACGCAGACCAAGGCCGCTACCACGATTTTTTATTGGCACAGCCGTCTTACCTTAGACCCACCCTGAGTGAGCAGTCATCAGTCCGCCATTGCTTCACTGCCGGTGCAGATGTAGACAAGAATTTATCCTAAACGATTGAGGTGCTTTGTTGTTGGATGTAATAATGAACATAGCAGTTCCGGTTCCGGCCTGTTCTGCCTCTGGTTGTTAGTTGTGGCTTCACAGACATCCCAGCACCCAGTCCAGCTGTTGGGTAAGGGGTCTGTCAGATTAGTTGTTAAATATAACAAATAATAATGTGTCTGATTTGTCCAGCTGTTTCACTCTGTACAGACCATCAGATGTTCCTGCTTCCACTGAAGCGCAAGATGATTTTTGGATTATTTTTCAGAACAGACGCATCCAAGCAAACGTTCTTTCAAGTGTAAAATTTGCAGGATGTTTTAATGGTACACTATCAGAAAAAAATATGCAAAAGCTGTCACTGGGGCAATGCCCTTTTAAAAAGATACTACTATGTACTATTTTGGTACTAATACTTACCTTTAAGGTACTAATATGCACTTTGTAAATAAGATACAAAGGTGTACATTTTGAAAATGTACTGCCCCAGCGACCTTTTTTTCTGACAGTGTATAAAGACTTCTTATATGTCAAAGAAAAAATATCATAACCCCTTTAAATTATTTGGATCATAGAATTAGCTATACAAATAGTTTATGAAAATTGGAAAAATGCCAAATAGAACCATTTTCCACCACTTAGTGGTGTATATATTGATATAATGCATTGACATAATGCATTATATCAACCTCACTCTATATACAGAACTTTACACATTTACTATACACTCTTTCCAAAATGTTGAGCAGCAACACAGTGGATAACAGGGGCAACTTTGTAAAAGAAGCCTAATTCTCGACATCTCGTGAACCCAAACAGGATTACTAGGGCTTGTTGGCTCTGCTCTGTGTCGCTTGCTGCTCCGCTGCCATCTGAGCTATTATCTGTAATCCTGAGTTGCTTTAGCTCAGGATTACAGATAATAGATGAAATAGACTATGTGGATGCAATTACAGATGCATAATTCACCATCACCTAATCTCTGTTCAAGAAATGATGGAATGGAGCCACATCCAGGCGACCTAGCACAAGACCTCATGGCAGGGCGACATGAGCAGACACATGCGGTGGTGGGTTTATCTGAGGATGACCTAGCAGGGAGAGAAAGTCACAGTACAGCAGTCACATACTAATACACTGATCATATTAAACCCCCAAAATATGGCCTGTTTGCACAAGAATACTGCTGCTCTTTCATAACCCAAGCAAACCCCCAAAGACTCACTCTAATAAAAAAAGTAAACACAGTTTAATCTAAAGCTCTGAACTTTAGCATTGTAGTTATGTGTCTAAGAAATAATATCAGTAGACTACTAGTAATTTGTAGTGTCGTAAAACAAAAGTGGTAACATCTTACTTGAAGCCTTTATATATAATGCATTATAAAAATGTTTTTACAGGAATAGTTAAATAAAAATAAAAATGCTGAAAATGTACTCTTCCTCAGGCCATCCAAGATGTAGAAGAATATGTTTCTTTATAAAAAAAAAAAGAAGAAGAAATTTAGCATTACATTACTTGCTCACCAGTGGATCCTCTGCAGTGAATGGGTGCCGTCGGAATCAGAGTAGAATCCAAACAGCTGATAAAAACATAAAAATAATCCACACAACTCTAGTCCACCAATTAACCTCTTGGGATGTGAAAAGCTGCATGTTTGTAAGAAACAAATCCATCAAGACATTTTTAAATTCAAACCGTTGAGTCCTCTATCAATAATATTGCTTTCTTCAGTGAAAAAATAATCTCGTCTGAATTAGAGAGAAATATGCACAGATCAAGCTCCTATCACAAGTGAAAATAGTCTAAAATTTTGAAGTTTGAAGCCAATATGTCAGTGTCTTCTGATGTGAGAGGACAACAGGGGATGGACAGAGGTGACAGTTTAAAGATTAAACACCTTAATCATGGATTTGTTTCTTAAAAACATAAGACATTAATTGATGGACATGTGGAGGATTACTTTGTTTGGACTTTCTGACGGCACCCATTCACTGCCGAGGATCCATTGGTGAACAAGTCATGTAATGATACATTTCTTCAAATTTGTTCTGATGAAAAAACTAATTCATTTAAATTTTTTATGACTTGAGGGTGATTTTCAGCAAATTTAAATTTTGGGATGAACTGTTCCTTTAATGCATTAATTAAATTAATTAATTATTATGCATTACGATACTTATATATAAATTGTTGCACCATTAGAAAGTACAGTATAGCACATCAAAACACATGAAAGACAACCAATTTCAGGGATATTAACAAGGAATCTGCAAATACTATAATGCATTTTAAGTTTGGTTACAATCATATCTGAAAAGATATAATGCATTTTAAAGAACATTACTAATAATTTCATTATGCATACACAAAGGTAAGAGTCCAACCACTGCTGCCGTACTGGACATGATGCACAAAATATAAATGTCACTTGTAATGAAAATAGCATGCTAAATATTGCTATTGATTTTATTTCTTGCAACAAAACAATTAGTGTTGACTCCATTTCTGTTTCCAACACTGTATGTGTTATAATATCTCAATCAATATCCCATTATAGAAATCACCATCAGCCCGCAAACTGTTTACCTTTATTCTCATGTTAATGCAAGGACTGCACTAAAGGGAGGCTTACTGAATATACAACAAGAGCATGTTTGAAATACTATTTTCAATCATTAGCAACTGGCTGTAAGCTGTGACATTTCAGATAATTGACAGGTTTTGGTGAAGACTGCAACACAAACAAAACACCTTATATATTGTGCATTCATGCAAGTCAAAAAGAAACTGTGATTAATTTCCACACTTGTATTTGCTCATTTCTTTTCAAAATTATTCAAATTAAATGTTCTCATTTTAGCTACTATTCATTTACTTTCTAATCAATAACCTTCATTCTAACCGTCATTATTATAAAACATATTTATCAAAATGAAAAAAAGTCGTTATAGTGATTGATATCAGGAATAGAACTGAACCATTGCAGGATATTAACCTTTTCATTCTTGAGACTCTCCAATGTTAATTTTGGCCTTGTATTATTATCTTAGCCCTGCCAAACACTGAACTTTTTAGCCGGCCTAAACCAGTTCTCTTGCAGTTTTTCCAGTCTTTTGTGGCCTTGATACTTCTTTTGTTTTAAAAAGATATTCTGTCACTTCTAATGAAAATGATTTAAACAGCAACCAGTGCCATACAAACTAGTTTAGATTGTGTAGATTATGTACACAGAGAGTATCTGTACTATTTGGGGCATTTTCACATAAAGGCATTTCTGTATCAGCTTTTCTTATCGACCTTGAAAAAAAGAAAATAAAACAAAAACTGATGAGATGGTTGATTGAGATCCAGGTATTTGAGTACTACTGTTTTCAATTTTTTTTTATTCTCAGTGCTTGAATTCTGTGACAGTGTCAGTGTAAAGAATAGCATGTCTAAGGAATGTTTAAAATGTTTAACAAATGGTTGGGAATTACACAAAAAGCATTAAAATGCATTCTTATAAAATAACCATATGCTATAACAACTATTGAGAATGACGAAAATTAATTTGCAGATGTTTTTTTGTATGATATGATATGATATAATATGATATCTTTATTTCAGACTCAAAAAGGTCCATATAAAAAGGAAAAACAAATGAATGAATTAATGAATAACAACAACAACAAACAACAATTTACATCCAATATCCATATAATATATGACTCTAGAGAAACATATAACACTTTACAATAACACTTTTAATGTTTTTGAAAGAAGTCTCTTATGCTCACCAAAGCTGCATTTATTTGATCAAAAATACAGTAAGTATTACAGTAATACTGTGAAATATTATTAGTTTAAAATAACTATTTTTTATTCTAATATATTTAAAATGTAATTTTCAACACTGATAATAAGAAATATTTCTTGAGCACTAAATCAGCATACAATATATGTAATATGTTCAAACAGAACTATTTTAAATTGGATAAATATTTCACAATATTACAGTTTTTATTGTATTTTTGATTAAATAAATGCAACCTTGGTGATCATAAATGACTTTCAAAAACTTAAATAAATAAAAGATTAACCTATCTTAAACATCTCCCTGCATAACATTTGAGGCCTTTAAAACCATCAAATTATTAGTTTTTATTGTATTGTATTGTATTAACAACAGTTGACATTTCTGGGTTTTAAGATTAAACATTTGTAAAAAGCGGATGTTTGCGCTGATGCCCAACAGAATGCATTCTCCTCGTTCCAATGTAATGCACTGTCAGTGAATAGCGCTGCTTATATAAGTTATATAGACGTTCAAACAGTCTTCTAAGGAAAGCAGGAAGCATACTTGCTTCTCAGAATAAACTGAAACAAACGGATGAGACTATTGTCAAATGTTTTCTTCTCTCCTGCTCTGGGAGAGGCTTTAATCAACATAAACTTTGAAAACATGCACCCTATCATCCTTTTATATTCTGTAGAACTTAATGTCTCACGAGACCCCTTAAACAAAGGATATATGTGTGGAAAAATCTGGACGAATTCCAGAACAGGACTTTACTGTGGCTTTCTTATCACTTAAACATAATTCAACCAGAAACAGGACAAAGACCTCTGGATCTGGACACGACATCCTGACTGCTTCACCTGTAACTCAATGATGTTATCAACCAGGAGAGACGGTTTTACAACCGACGTCCGAGCTAAGGAAATCTCCAGATCCTCACAAACGTGATATTCTCATGTTTCAGACAACTCTCCTCTCTCCTCCTCACATTCCAAAGGAAACGCACCTTTTCTTCTTATTAACAGACAAAGAGACTCAAATCTTGCTTAAGGATTCCAAAAAGAACAAATTATAATTGTTCCTACTATTAAAGCAATATACTCAAAAGCAATATATACAATATATTTACAATATATATTCAGGTTGTATTTCATGAAATTAAGCTTGCTGTGTTATTGGAATCTATGGTATTGTTGTAATCTTTTGATGTCTAATTTTTCCCGATCACTATTGTTTAGTTTCACATGCTTGGTGTGATTATTTAGAATTTAGGATCGTTTAATCTATGCCTTAACCACGTAATAGATCAAATTGAAATATGTACTTTGGGTATGCAAACTACTTGGTGTTTGATTTCGAATGAAAGCTAGTTGCGTCAGCAATAATTTGGTGTAGATGAAAATAGACCTTTCTCATCATAATGTATGATTAAAGCACTTATAAGTATCTGCTAGGATATACTCTTTATTTTATTAAATAGTGCAGCAAAGGATTTATGCACGGAAAACTGAGCCATGCGGGGTGGGGCTCCGCCCTACAGAAACACTTGTGATTGGATCAAACAGCAAAAGGGGCAGACTGAAATCAGCCCGTTAAAGACAGACGCCCAGCTTTCCTTAGTGCTTTTTTTGCTTGCTCGCACACTGACCTGGTGAAACTTCGGCTCCTAATCGAGTCGCGCCAAAGCGCTCCCAGCCATTAACATCTGGCCGAGCATTGAACAACTATCAAGACTTAGTCAAACTTCTAAAGAAACTTTAACATCTGAAGCGTAAGAACTGAAAGAGACTTCCTAAGAGCGTCATCACGTCACAGAGAAACCAGCCAGTCGCAAGAGGGCATTCCCTGTGACATCACGCTACGACGAGACATCAGCAGCCAATCCACACCTGGGATTCCCTCGACCAGGAAAGGAACGGAAACTCAACTTAAAGCAAGTAATATCAAACAATTCTTCATAAGGCTGCTGGAAACTGGTTGCATTCATCTTTAAGTGTAAAGATAGTAAAGTTCCTTGCTTGTGACTCCCTCAGGTTGAAGTTAGAGCATACTTGAAAACAAGCATTAGAACCTTAAACTCTCTTCAGATCAAAACAATTCATTGCAAAATGTGTGTTTGTGTGTACGTAATCTGTTTTGTGTTATTTAGCTTAGTAGTGTGTAGAGTAAATAAACTTTGATTTATTAAGAAATCTTTGTCTGGTGCTGTGTGATTTTCAAGTCTTAAACTATTTGCCAAAGATTGCTTTACCTATGCTCAAAATTACCTAATCAATTCTGTGTTATTATCGTGGCCACGGGAATAATCTGAATTGTTAAAACATACTGGTTTTAATGCTTGCTGGACAAGTCATTAATGAGGTATCGTTAATAAGGTATAAGTTAGACGTTTTGATTAATATCGATTAATCATGTAAATATCAATATCGAATCTTAAGAATAGATTCCCTAAAAGCTAAATTAAAATAAGGGCTAATCCTTTACAATTCAAATACTTTGTGTAAAGCTGAAGAGGGGACTGGAGGCTCATTACCCTATTTAGAGACAGCAGAATGAATTTCACTCCAGACAGATTTCATAATGCTGAAAAGTGCTGAATGTCTTTTATCATCAAAAGGGAAAATCAGACACTGCTCCTCTATCAGTGATGCTGAAAAAAGCCTTCATAGGGTTTAATGGCTATGTCTTTAAACTCTTACCAAATTAGGACCTGCAAGTGGGTCAAGTTGCTTTATGTAAACTGCCTTATATCATTTAATGGGAGAGTCAGCGTTCCCTTTATCCCCAGTGCTCTTTATAATTGCTAGTGAACCTTTTGTAATAGCATTATATATTGTATTATAAGTTGTCGTCTACAACATAAAATTCGCCTTACATGCCAATGTCAAATATCTCTCTAAAACACCTTAGATCCTACTTTTAAAGGGTTTAAATCTTATAAAAGGTTAATTTTAAAGACTAATGGTCTGCTTTTACAGCCTTATGTTTATATTCACACTCTTGCAAATTATTCTAACTCAAACTTTCAGGGTAAATGTTTTTAAGTGAAGACTGAAAGAGACTGGAAGCTTAATGGTGGTGATGTTGAAGCCATGCAACCATGGAGTAGTTCATTTATATCCTATGTTTAGCTTTTTACCTCTGGTGATTGTTATTATTTTTGTTCTCATAGCTTCACAACATTACAGTTAAAACACTGATATGACATGGGCTATTTTAACGATGTCCTTACTATCTTTTTGGACCTTTAACGTTTCAGTTGTGTTGCTGTATATGGAGGGTGAGAGAGCTCTCAGATTTAATCAAAAATATCTTAATTTGTGTTCCCAAGATAAACAAAGGTCTTCCAGGTTTGGAATGACATAAGGGTGAGTAGCTAATGACATAATTTTCAATTTTGGGTGAACTATCCCTTTAATGCATTTTATGCAAAAAAGAAGAAAAACATTATTTAAATGTCTCCCACTTCGTCTTCCCCTTTGTGCTAGCTTGTACTGTTCTAAACTATTTTGAAATGTTCTGTTCCAGCTCTGTACCAACATACCATCGCCAAAAAATATATATTTTTACAGTGTGTCTTTGCACTGTGCAAAGACAGTAATAGTGGTTAGATAGTAATACTTGTACCACACAAATTTTTTGACGCAATCAAACAGAGTTTGAATCATCACATCACTTCGGAAAGGTATTTATTAACAATAAATAATCTAAAAGTGGAAAATAAAATGCCTCGTGGGTGTTTATTGTGTAGGGTTAGAGGTAGGTATAAGGAGGGTTTCATGGTCCCAAAAAGGCGGCATCCATTTAATAATTTTAATAAAAATTATCATTTGCATTCAATATTGTCACAGATCTGCCAGGCTCTGTCACCAACCAATCATAGTGCACTCCCTCACCTGAATACTGATCACATGCACCTGCACATCATTGAGCCACTCATTAGCCATGCCATAAATACACACACCTCACAGCACCCCAGTGTTCGGTCTCGTTCATGCGAAGAGGACTGCCATAGCTATCACAGCTCTATGCCTACTACTTACCTCCTTGTCTACTTACCGGCAGTGTTTCCTCCCGAGTGTGTTCTCCAGCGATCCCCAGTCAGTCTGCTCCTGCGTTCTGTCCCAGTCTGCCATCCGGGTGAGGTGTGTGTTCAGTTCATGTTCCAAGTTCTCTGTCAAAAGAAGATAGTCAAGTTAACCTTTCTCCAGATTACCGAAGACCTTCAGGATAACCACTTACCTGTCACACTCCTTGTTGCTCAGTTGATTGCCAATAAATACCTATTCATTCATCTCACTGTCCGAGTCGTACTTCTGTAACAAATATGTTATTATTGCATACTGTTTTATAATGTACTACAACACTGACGTGCAGATATTTGCACTAAGTAGTATAAATAGCATCTAACTACTATTTACACTTATTGCAAAGAAAATAGGCTACTGCTATTTTTACAGTGTCAGTATCGCTATTTGCACTCAGTGTAAATGGCATCTATTCCTATTTGCACTTAGTGCAAATAACCGCTGCCTTATTTAAGTTAAGGCCTTAAGTTATTACCAGCGTCTATCAGGTCAATGTATATGCTGCTCATATTTTCATTTATTCATAATTCTTCATGTCTAAAGCAGATAAGACAGGCCTGTCATTGTTTATTTTAATTGTAGATAAGTGAAGTGACATACTGCCAAGTATGGTGACCCATACTCGGAATTCATGCTCTGCATTTAACCCATCCAACATGCACACACACAGCAGAGAACACACACACACACCGTGAACACACACCCGGAGCAGTGGGCAGCCATTTATGCTGCGGCGCCCGGGGAGCAGTTGGGGGTTCGGTGCCTTGCTCAAGGGCACCTCAGTCGTGGTATTGAGGGTGGAGAGAGCGCTGGACAGTCACTCCCCCCACCTACAATCCCTGCCGGCCCGAGACTCGAACCCGCAACCTTTGGATTACGAGTCCGACTCTCTAACCATTAGGCCACGACTGCCCAGATGTTAGGTAAATTATTGCCTCTGCTTGTATTATTCTTATTTGTAAAGTGTTAAAGGAATAAATTCTAAATATATGATATGAAGTTTAGAACTTCCATCTTGTCTTAAAGATATATGTGACCTTGGACCATAAAACCAATCATAAGTAGCACGGGTATATTTGTAGCAATAGCCAAAAATACATTGTATGGGTCAAAATGATTGATTTTTCTTTTATGCCCACAATCATTAGGATATTAAGTAAAGATCATGTTCCATTAAGATATTTTGTAAATTTCCTACTGTAAATATATCAAAACTTAATTTTTGATTAGTAATATTCATTGATAAGAGCTTCATTTGGACAACTTTAAAGGCGATTTTCTAAATATTTCGATTTGTGGTCCAGGGTCACATATTTGGGACAACAGAAGATTTATAACAGCTCAAGAAGACAGAACAGGAAGTTATAGCAGATCTGGTTCATATAGGGCCCTACAGGAAATATTCAATGCTATAAACAATATATGGCTTACAGACAAAACAATTTTCTTCTAAGAGCTACTTATTGAATATGCCATTTTTCTCAAAATAAATAAAATAAAATACAAAAAGACTGTAAGAGGACAAGTTTAATTTTGAAATTCTACAATATGCTTGTTTAAGGTTCACAAAATACCTCACAGTTCAGATTAGAGGCCTAAAGGAAAGTCTAATTTAGTTTATTCCAGTGAATGATTGGATGGAGCCGTGAAAGAACACACAGAATATTGAATAGATGACCAAAAGTATGTGAATTTAATTAGCTGTTATAATGACAACATGTTATATCAGATGGAATAAGTCTAAAGTCACTCTCATTGTATGTATGAATATGAAGAACTAATGAAAAGATTCAAAACATGTAACCATCAAGATAGACACCACCAAGGATTTATGTATTACATTCATATCCTCTTAATACTGGATGGAAATACATTTTAAATATGTTCTTTCTGTAAGTAAAGCACCATATTTGATTAACACTGAGCAGAAGAAATTCAAGAGGCCAAGAATAGAAATAGCTGAATTCAATGGAAACCAGTTAGTGCAGAACACATTATGTAGATATGTGGAAATTTTATCAATCTTTTAAAGAATACTGTGATATGCTTTATGTGAAGGGTTAAGATGTACTGGGATTTACTTGTCATTCGTTTTGGGGGGATATTTAGTCTGTCTTTGTTTTTCAGTCATGTCTTATTAGATTTCTGCATTATTCAGTGTTCGTCTGTTAATTACTTCAATATTTTGTTCAATTCCATTTATAAAATGTTCCCATATTGCTTTGTGAAAACTAACGAGGCCATAAATGTTGATTCATTCTTTCTGTGTTAAATGGAGGCATTCATTACAAAACCTATATCTGGATCTTTGTCCACACTGATCACAATCAGGAAGCACTTGATAGAGGACAGAAATTGTATGGTACAGATGATTTATGAATGTATTCTATATGCTGTATGTTATTTGACAATGATGCATGAGTTGGCAGGTAATCCATTACAGAGGACAGGCTAATGACTGTCACATTTTAGAGAATCTTAATACACACAGACAAATGCCTGTCTGCCCTTGCCATTCTTGTTAGCTCGGCTGCTGAAAGACTCGATAAACTCTTCACGGGCCATTACTTAGTCACGCTACAGGACTTATTTATTGACTGTGCTGCCAAGTTGTAATACCATTATGTCCTGCTCATCCGGAGATATATTCATCACGCAGTGCATGGTGTTTGCTAAAGTATACACAAAATACACAAAACTACTTACAGCTTCTTTGAGTGCAAATTTAATGTAATTTTTTCAACACTTAATTATTTGTTAATTGCAATTCAAATGTATTATAGTTTAAAGTATAGTCAACAAAATAAAAAAATATGTTTAAAAGATTATTAAAGAATGTAAAAAATGTACAGTAAAACTTTTAATGTTATTATTATTTTACAGAGTACACAAGTCAATTTAAATGTGTACTCTAAGTACATTTAATTGGCCTTTTATTATTACTGTATTATTAATTGTATTATTAATAATAATTTTTAAATGTACTTTTAAGATTTGAAGCACAGTATAAGTCCACATTCAATGCAATTAAGCACACTTCTTTTTCACAAGGGAAGTTAAACAAAAATTATTCTGTAATTATTTATATATCCTCATCATGTTGTTTCAAACCTGTATAACTTTCTTAAAATTAGATATTTTTAAAAGTGTTTTTTTTTTTTTTTTTTTTTATAAATCATACAATAAATGTCCAGTGTTGTATTGGACCCGGCTGCCTTCCATAATGGACCAAAACAGTGGAAACATAATTGACATTAACCCAAAGCTGTTTAAAGTGTCATACTATTTGAATGAAGGTACAGTAAGTGGCCTGCTTAAAAACAAAATAGTCTGAGGATCAGTTTGCATTTATATTTGTGTGATTGTGTGCTTTCAACGACCTTCATTTAATTAGGAATAAGGCAGAGCTTTAAAATAATCTATGCAGCCAGTGGTGGAAGCAGACCGTACATGACTGAAATGCTAAAGTGTCTAGAGATTACTTTTTAAAATAAAATGGGAAATGTCACATCTCCAGAAAGTGGAAGCTATTTGCATTTCATACTACAAAGCACAGAGTCAACGCTGTGGATAATTGGGCAGGGTGAGCACTTTGACTCTTTTGTGTCTCTTTGGAAAATGTGGGTAGTGATGCAGATGATGCCCGTGGAGGACCAGGGCAATCATGCAGGAGAGTCGGCCACAGATGGCTGTAATTAGCAGCAAGGAGAGGAGGTAAAAGTAAGCAGCACCCTGATCAAGGCTGCCCATGGAAACCCATACTCTCACCCTCAAACCAGTCAGGTCTCTTGTCATTTGTGGCAGTGAGTGAGAAGAAAGAAAAAGTGCTAAAGTGGGTTAGCACAGTCAAGGGTCAAGTCAATATTATTTGTATAGCGCTTTAACAATAGAAATTGTGTCAAAGCAGCTTTACATCGGCTTGATATAAGGCTGGATGGTTTTATATCAGCTTTACAGTATTTAGACGGGGACATAGTTTGTCGAAATAGTGTCATTCTCCTTTGGCCAGACAAAATCAGCAGTTTAAATCTAGGCTAAAGCAGAATCAGATTGAGCAAAGGACTCATCTGGTTCCTGTGGTCTTTTCCCGATAGCCGTCTTGGAGACAGGGTCTTCACTGGGGATCAGTCTCTGGGGCTCATCTAGGTGTCCTGGCTGTAGAGGTTATCTCTAGGTGCTGATCCACCATATGATCTGGATACAGTCTGGATCTGGGTGGCTACGGTGACCTCGGAATAAGAAAGAAACAGACTAATATTAGCGTAGATGCCATTCTTCTAACAATGTAACAAGTACATCAGGTGTTTTGGGAAGTGTTCCCGGTTCCGGTTGACCTAATTAATGCAGCCTAACAATCCTTTAACAGATTTGAATTATAGAAATGTGATAGTGTATTATGTGTAAACCAGGTTAAAGAGATGGGTCTTTAATCTAGATTTAAACTGACAGAGTGTGTCTGCTTCCCGATTAGTGTTAGGTAGATTGTTCCAGTGTTTGGGTGCTAAATAGGAAAACAATCTCCCGCCCGCAGTTGATTTTGATATTCTAGGTATTATCAAATGGCCAGAGTTTTGAGATCGCAGCGGACGTGAAGGACTATAATGCGATAAGAGCTCACTCAAATACTGAGGTGCCAAACCATTCAGGGCTTTATAGGTAATTAGCAAGATCTTAAAATGTCTACGATGTTTAATGGGGAGCCAGTGCAGTGTTGACAGAACTGGGCTAATGTGGTCATACTTGATTCTAGTAAGAACTCTAGCTGCTGCATTTTGAACCAGCTGGAGTTTGTTTATTAAACGTGCAGAGCAACCACCCAATAAAGCAGTACAATAATCTAGCCTTGAGGTCACAAATGCATGAATTAATGTTTCTGCATTTGACATTGAGAGCATAGGTCGTAATTTAGATATATTTTTAAGATGGTAAAATGCAGTTTTACAAATGCTCGAAACATGTTTTTTGAAGGAAAGATTGCTATTAAAAGGTACGCCTAGGTTCCTAACTGATGACGAAGAATTTATAGAGCAGCCACCAAGTATTAGACAGTGATCTTAGGTTATTACATGCAAACGTTTTTGGTCCAATAATTAACACCTCTCTTTTTTTCAGAATTTAGCAGTAAGAAATTGCTAGTCATCCAGTTTTTGATATCAACTATACATTCCGTTAGTCTTGCAAATTGGTAAGTTTCATCAGGTCGCAAAAAATATAGAGCTGGGTATCATCAGGATAACAGTGAAAGCTAACACCATGTTTCCTAATGATATCTCCCAAGGGTAACATGTAAAGCGTGAAAAGTAAGGGGCCAAGTACTGAGCCTTGAGGTACTCCATACTGCAATTGTGATTGTTATGATACCTCTTCATTTACTGCCACAAATTGATGGCGGTCAGATAAGTACGATTTGAACCATGCCAGTGCACTTCCTCTAAAGCCAACATAATTTTCTAGTCTATTTAAAAGAATGTTGTGGTCTATAGTGTCAAAAGCGGTGCTAAGATTCAGTAGCACTAATAGAGAGATACAACCACGATCAGATGATAAAAGCAGGTCGTTTGTAAGGGTAAAGAATATGTTTTCCACCTCTGGGAATTTGACAATTATACATTTTGCTCTCTGCTCATTTAGGGACTATGAACCGAGTATGGTGTACTGTAACTGATGAGAGGTTGGATTGAATGGATTAATAATAATGTGGAAGACACCCTGCTGGGTCGACTAAAACATGTCCTATCAACCAATAATGTCCTTGGTAAGTGGTACAAAGGAAGTAATTTAGCTCTTGGGGTTTTTAAAAGGCTGTCAATCATTTAAATCTTGAATTAATTACACAATAAACTGATTAATTTAATTTCTTTATTTAACCAGGTTAAAAACTTGTTGAGATTAAAAATCTCTTTTGCAAGAGTGACCTGGCCAAGAAAGCAGCAACAAATAACATAGCATATACAAATATAATAATAAACACAGCATATACATAATTAATCAATTGAATCTTTAATAATCCACATATCATTGCTTGCTGAGAAAAACACCAAATTAAAGTAATTTAACCCTATAGTGCATGAGTCAAAAAAGTTCTACATGTATGCAATAGGGCAGGGGTCGGCAAGTAAGTTTGGCATCAGGCCAAAAAAAAAATTCTACACTAGATGGCGGGCCAGAACATAGGCAAAGGATAATTCATGTGAATTGATAAAAAATGCAACTAGATTTGCCTGTGACAGACTGTTACAGTGTCTTTTGTTCAGATGTAATTTGTTTGTTATAAAAGAAGGATGCATGTTAATTTTTAGACTAAATGAACACAAAAAGTCCTAGAAATCAACAAACATATCAGATATTTTAAACAGAAGAGAGTGTTTTTATTTTGGCGCTTCTGACATGTACTGCTATACTCGGAATCTTACATCACCAGAAAGAAGTCTGTCATTTTCACTGGTAGATATTATTTTGATTAAATGTGGCATGGTCAGTTTAAATATAAATGAAACACATGCTTGGACTGCTCACAATAAGATCATTAACATGCATTTAAAAATAGATTTCATGCTGACTTTATAGTTTAATTTGAAGTATGGTTATTTTGGATGAGCAACAATTATAAAGAAGGTACTTCAAACTTGAAACTATTTTAGAGAAATTTAGAGTCCTAGGTAGTGTTTTTTTCTATTTCAGTGCTTCTGACATGGTTTGATACATAATCAGAAACTAAAAAACATTATAAAAATAAAAAAAATTCCTGTCCCCAGGAAGTGTCAGAACTGCTGTAAGGAAACAAGCTGTTCTTCCTCCTCGGGCAATGTGGCAGGAGCTTGGAAGGGTTAAGACCGGACTACAGGGTTGCCAGCCCTTCTGCTCTGAAGTGTGTGTGTGTGTGTGTGTGAGAGCGAGAGAGAGAGAGAGAGAGAAGCTGTGTGACGCCCCTCTGGGTGTGTGAGTGTGTGTCAGTTTGTCAACTGAACTGTGAGGCCAGCGGGCCCTCAGATGTGCTAAACATGTCAGTAGCTGTGTTGCTGAATATCCCCTGAATGATGCGACTCCACCTGGGTTACATCGCACTCTGTCATTGTATTCACAGCTGTCAAAGACAAAAACAGACAGCCTGATAAACACCGGTATACATATATTTCATATTGTTATATCCTTCTAAGAAACCCACTTTTTTAAAGAACTAGTTCACTTAAAAATTAAAATATATACATCATTTATGCACACTCATGCCGTTTCAATCCTGGATAGGCTTTTCCATGTTCATTCAGACACTGTAAGAAAAATAAATAAAATAGAAAACCAGAAAAATCTACTGGTAATTTTCTGCCAGGACATCACCTGTTAAAGGGATAGTTCACCCAAAAATGAAAATTCTGTTATTAATTACTCACCCTCATGTCGTTCCACACCTGTAAGACCTCCGTTCATCTTCGGAACACAAATTAAGATATTTTTTATGCATTCCGAGAGCTCTCTGACCCCCCATAGACAGCAAAGGTCCTTACACGATTAAGGCTCAGAAACGTAGCAAGGAGATCGGTAAAATAATCCATGTGACATCAGTGGTTCAACCGTAATTTTTTACGAAGCTACAAGAATACTTTTTGTGCTCAAAAGAAAAAAAAACTACTTTATTCAAATTCGTCTCCTCTGCGTCACCCTAGCGCCATTTTGGAGAATATCAGCTGGACGGAAACTCTTCTGTGTTAGCCGCACCGGATGTGCTGTTTTAGTTCAAATCAAAGCGTAAATATATGTTGAAGATGTATCCGTGTGGTGTGGCTGACACAGAGGAGCTTACGCAGTTTATGTTCAGTGGATATTCTCCAAAATGGCGCTACGCTGACATTGAGGAGACGATTTGTTGAATAAAGTCGTTATTTTAGTTTTCTTTGCATACAAAGAGTATTCTCGTAGCTTCGTAAAATTAAAGTTGAACATGTCACATGGATTATTTTACCAATTTCCTTGCTATGCTTCTGGGTCTTGATCATGTAAGGGCCCTTGCTGTCTATGGAGGGTCTAAGAGCTCTCAGATTCCATCAAAAATATCTTAATTTGTGTTCCGAAGATGAACAGAGGTCTCATAGGTTTAAAACGGCATGAGGGTGAGTAATTAATTGACAGAATTTTCATTTTTGGGTGAACTAACCCTTTAAGTTCACAGACATTTAATTTAACCCTAAAACACAAAACTATGCCATACTTAACTCAAATGCTGGGTAAAACACCTGTAAAAATCAGTATGGAAAATTCCTTAATATTAACACATTACATTGGGTCCTATTGAGTTCTCACAATTTAGACTTTTTTTTTCCTCAGAATTGCATGATAAAACTGAGATAAACTCGCAATTATGAAAACAGTCTTTCCCCCCTGAAAATTGGACTTTATAACTCACAATTGCTAGTTTATATCTCACAATTCTGATAAACAAAGTCACAAACAAAGTTACAAACTCACATTCACAAAAAAAAAAAAGTCAGAATTGCGAGTTTGTGTAAGTTTATATCACAGCAGTGCAACCTCTGAAACTGAAGACCCTTAAAATAAGTCACAAATGCCTTCGAAGGATCCCCACATTAAGAAGAAAAAGAAATATAATATACATATATATATATATATATATATAAGGATATTAATGTCTTGTTTTTGATTTGTATAAAATCAATATGAATGAATGAATGAATGATGCATTTATATAGCGCATTTATTGTGTATTGCCGTACACCCAAAGCGCTTTACAATCATGTTGGGGGGTCTCTCCTCTACCACTACCAGTGTGCAGCATCCACTTGGATGATGCGGCGGCAGCCACAGGACAACGGCGCCAGTGCGCTCACCACACACCAGCCACAGGTGGAGAGGAGAGAGTGATAGAGCCAATCAAGTGGATGGGGATTACTAGGAGGCCATGATTGATAAGGGCCAGTAGAGGGAATTTGGCCAGGACACCGGGGTTACACCCCTACTCTTTTACGAGAAGTGCCATGGGATTACATTACATAATTAATTTTACAATTAAATATTACAATGGAATATTACATTTGTAATCATGCTGATATTTGGGAAAACAGCACTCATGTGATTTTGCTTAACCATATGTTAAAATATAAAAAGACAAGAACTTTGGGTTACACTTTAGAATAGGGAACACTTATTCACTATTAACTACGAATTTCCCTCAATACATTCCTAATTTGCTGCTTATTAATAGTTAGTAAGGTAGTTGTTAGGTTTAGGTATTGGGTAGGATAAGGGATATAGAATAAGGCCATGTAGAATAGGGCATTAATATGTGCTTAATTACTACTTATAAATGGCTAATATTCTAGTAATATGCATGCTCATAAGCAACTAGTTAAGAGACCCTAAAATAAAGTGTTACCGAACTTTGTGTTTTAATGATGAATTAAAGTCATGAGTGTGAGTAAATGCTGACAGAATGTTATTAATATTTTAAGTGATTCTACTGCAATTTAGATTCTTCATGATGTTACCCCAAAATGAATCCAATTGCATCAGTTTTATGTGCATAATACTAATCAGACGCCATTCTTTTCTCATATAACTTCACCACTTCAAATGTTGAGCAGAGTGATGTGGGCACAACAGTAATCCTGAGATCAGCATTCTCAACAAACATCTCCCTTTCAAATGTGTGAATGGGTGCCAGAAAAAAAACAATGGCAGCTGTGTCGCAGACCCAGTAGGAAACGAAAATCTCTTTGGATTACTACATAAGAACTGGCACTGGCTTGCAGCAAGAGCACCGTAGCGAGAGCAGGAGGCGCTGCTGGGAAGGAGGAGATGAAGGAGACGCAGGGGTTCAGAAGCAATGAATGGATACTCAGATGCCAGCAGAGATTAGACTCTCCTGTGAATCTTTGTCTGCCTTCTCTAATCTCTGCCAATCAGACACCATGTCTTGGCTCATTTAAAGGGAGGAATGTGACGCTGAAGGCATGCGTGAGAAAGGCCTGATTGTGCGTAAAGCTCCTTCGCTGATCTTGATTAGTAAGAGGCTCTTCATTCCTCAGGGTGACTTTAAGACTCCAATGGATCTACTAGACTTTAGTCATCAGCCAGAGAATCATTATAGATGTACACAGTCCATTTTAAAATACTTTTTTAAAATAATCAATTATAATTTTCTAAAAAAGATGCTTTGCTTGTCACACAATGAATGCAACTGATTGTTGATTTTACATTGTGTGACATACTGGTGTAACATCTAAAATCAGGGATTTTTTGGGCCAAAATATATGCTAAATATATGTTGCAAACAGCACTGATTGACATAACGTAAATGATATTGCAAAATGTATTTTAGGAGTCAGTTTGGGTAAATGCAAAATGTATTTCTGACTCTAGATATATTCATATGGAAAATATATATATATATATATATATATATATATATATATATATATATATATATATATAAAAAACAACTAAACTTATTTATATTAAAATTTGTGTAAATATATTGTAACATCTATTTTAGCAATACTTTTTCTGCCTTTTTTGTTTTTGTAAATATATCAAACGATATTTGAGAGAAATAGGCCTTTTGTGTACATAGAAAAAGTCTTAGATCTTTGAGTTAAGCTCATGAAAAATGGGGGTAAAAACAAAAGTGTTGCGTTTATAATTTTGTTCAGTGTATATGTATATATATATATATATATATATATATTCATCTATTGCACTGCCTGCATGAAAGTAAATCAGTTTTTACCTTCAATTGTTTAGACAGCAGTGAGATTAAATGGAGAATTGAGAGTAAATGGAGTTTATTCTCTTTCTCAGATTTACTTTTTCATATTTCGCTTCTCACGTCACAAACTATGCTCAGATTTTACAGGATACCAAAGTCTGCAATTAAAGTCAGAGATTTTAAGACACACATTTATCATCACATTCTTCCCTGACTAATATATCCCATCCATATATTCATATATACACCCTCTGAGCAATAAAACTTTGCTCTGGGTGGTATAAGACATGTGTGGTAAGATGAGTGTGAACTGAATTCCAGAAAATACTAGCAGCAAGTGTCAGGACCCGAGGAGAGGCATACAAAGAAAACGTCCAGAGGTTAAAGCAACTCGTGTGGCCACATATTGTGCTTGGTAGTCCGGCAAGAAAACCCTGCAGTAGTTTGGCTGTGAAATGACACAAAAAGCTGAGCAGAAGTCAAGAAATGCATGTTTAACACTGTGCCAACTTAAAAATAGTCTTGATGTCCTATATCCAATTTCATTTTGCACTCTATAAGTGTGGTTATTTGGCAAGGTGCTTTGTTTAGCAATTGGGCTGGATTGACTGCCGACTCACAAAAACATAAATTCACGAGTCATAGACATGATTTTAAAGAAGTTACTTTTCAACTTGTGTACTAAACTTACAGTCCTAGAAAATATGAAATCTTTCATTCACAACTCCTTTGAAACTGATTATTTGCATGCTTCTGTTTTACTTTGCTATAAAACTAGAAGCTGTTTGTTGTTAAGCATAATGTTGCAGGAGTGGGCACTTGTAATGTGGTCCACAAATTTCCTTCCAATCACGATATAATAACTATCACAGACACATAACGTTCTCTCCATAACATTTCCCACTTCCCAGCCCATGAAAAGAGACAGTGTCTGATTAGTACAGCCCAAGGAGGCATCTCTGAAACTGCCAATCTTACAGAAAAACGAACAGAACTCATGACATGTCCTGTGTTCATAAATGTGCATCATTTCGACTGATCCTAAAATAAACCTGCATGCTCAATACGCAGGCCAAAGGCCATCCAGAGCAGGGAAATGATGGATGTGTTCCTGCGTCGATAAAAAGACAAACACAGTTCTCCACATAGCATGAACCCTTTGAATTACATTACTGAATCATCAGGGATGGATGTGCTATAATATCAAGGTCTTTCTCTCCAATATGCAATTTTGTTATTTCTCTTGCCAAGTCACAGGACCGAAATGGGTTATGCGCCCACTCGTACACTGCGGCTTCCTGATTCATCTGTGTTCTCTGGTGTACATGTGAATATGATTCTTTGTTACTTTTTCTTCGGTCTCTTTAGTATACAAACAATATGAGTCACAGTTATACTTGAGAGAGAGAAAGAGAGAGAGAGACAGATTAATAAATCTAATAGTTCAGTAAATGCTGTAAAAATGAAACTATGTAAATTTTTTATACTTTTTCATGTCTACATTTCTGTAAAACTGGATATAGACTGTACCTATATTGTCTCAGTTACATATGTAACCCTCATTCCCTGAAGGACGGAATGGAGATGTTACATTGACACTGACATTATGGGGTCTTGCTTGGGAACCGAATCACCTCTGAGTGAACTGGCGACTGGAATCTGCATGCCAAGCCACTCCCTGAGCATACAAGTAAATAAGATGCATTCACTCAGTCAGATTTGTGCTGAGGACCCGAGAACGCATCCTGGCCAGTCAGCAGTAGTTCAAGGTTGTGGTACGAGGGATGTAACGCCTCTGTTCCCCCTTCAGAGAATGAGGGTAACATACGTAACCGAGACATTCCCTTTCAGTCAGTCACGTTCAATGTTACATCGACACTAATGTTATGGGGTCCCTATGGAAAGTGCCACAACCATGAACTGTGTTACGAGAATTAGCGATACAGGTGCTGGCAAGGGAGCATGCTAAGACAGATATAATCACAAGGCATAACTTTCCCAAGGCCCCCAGTAAGTAGCTAACCCAGGATAGGAAATTTGAGAAATTAACTTACTAGGGGTAGGCCGCAGGATGTTTCTTCTTGGTCTCTAATTTTACAGCGACCATCTATGTTGGGGAAGCGGAGTGACATCCTACCCAAGGGGAGGTGACATGTGGAGATACCCATATGGACTGACCAAGGAACAGTACAACATATGGAAAGTAAATAAAGATTGTTAACGGTTGCCTGTTACACCACAGTACAGAAAATTGCACTTGCCACATAAACAGAGTAATAAGAGATGACTGAGGACAATGGCGAATGTTTTGCAGATCCTGAGCACCACTGACAAACATCTAATCTTGTAAGATGTGTGGTAAGTACTGCCGCTCCATAGTATTTAGAGTACATGCGATCGTGAATCTCGAAAGTGAAAGTGAAAGTGGAACTAAAAAGCGATCGTGCATTCAAAAGCAGTTTCAATGCCAGGCATAATAGCGGCTCCCTGATGCCCAAAATTATACAGTTTAATTACCCATGATATAACTAAGAGAAAATGAGAGAAAGCATTGATATATATATATTCCTCCCATCTTGTATTTATTCCCTTTAGGAGTTCCGTAGTACACATCATTTTCTTTCCGAACATGGTATTGGGATGCGGCGGATTGCGGGGGGTATTGGGGGGGTTCACGGTGCCAGTTCAACATTGTGATGTCTATCAGCCATCGGCAATGGATGATGGCATCGTCTATCGACCTAACCCTACCGCCCAGTACCTACTCATACCCTATTCACGGGAAGAAACTGGCTCCACCCAGAGATTATAAAATCTTGCGAAGGTGTTAGGTAATACCCAGCTCACAGCTAAAGTTCTGAGTGTGTTCCACGTAAATGCACAAAGCACAAACAGGACACAGCAATGCAAGGGCTGGATCTGCCTGGGCAGCGCTTGCAAGTTCACCACCTGACCCCCAAAAAAGAGTGGTGGGAACTCTAGGCACATATCCAGGTCAGGGTCCATACTGTTGAGGAGTTTATGTCCGAAGAAGATTATGCAAAGGACCAACATACATGGTTCGAGCCAAGAGCTTGCTCATGTGAAAAGTTCATTACTGCAGTCAACAAGTGGATGAAACAAGTCGCAGAAAATGCTGAGCAAGCAGTGTGATCTAGAAATAAATCCTGATGATAGCATTTCTTCTGTGTCAGTAACTTCAAGTAAGAAGCATAAGAAACATGGGTCAGTAGACGGCAGGTCTACAGCATCTACAACTTCTTCTGCACGCATATCTGCTGAAGCAGAAAGAGCTGCACTACTTGTTAAACATCTTGCTTTGAGGAAGAAACAAGCCATTGAATGACAAGAGGCTGAACTAAAGGCTAAAAGAGAAGAATTTGAGCTAGAAGTTGACCTTGCAGCGTCAGATGCAAAGATTAAAGTTATCAAGCAGTATGAGAGCTGTCGGTCTTCAGCAGTAAGCCGTAGAAGAAGTACATCTGGAATCAGGTAGCATAACACCTCATGAAGATGTGTTTCAACCTCTTAGGCCACAGTCAACTAATAACACGGTTCCAAATGAGTTTTATTCAGGTAGAGAGGGAAACGTAGTTGATACTTTATGCAATGCTGTGCAGCGACAAGCCAATATTGCTGAATGCTTAGTGAAGCATCAAAAATGGTCCGTGCTTCCTTCAATTGACTTGAATTACTTGTCTTCACGACTAGTGCTGTACCGATTGACAAAAAGGTTGAAGATTATGATTCAAACTTTCATTTCAAAGATTGCAAAATACACACGTCGACAGCCAGAAGAAACCATGTGTATTTTATAAAGGTCTACAGCACAACCTGGAATCATGTAAAAGGTTGAAAAGTAAGACACATCAGGAGAAAACTTACTTTTTACGTAGCAAAAAAGGCTTGTGTTTCGGCTGTTTAAAGCATGGTCACATGAGCAAACAATGCAAGGATAGAATAAGCTGCAGTCAATGCTCTTTGCTCATCCAACCATACTGCATATGAAGCCAAAGGAGACTGAGTTTCTTCCAGAGGACAAAACAGATAGCTGTGACAGACAATCTGTTACAAGTGCACTAGTCTATGCAGAAAATGACACGAGTGGAGACAAGGATACCTATGAGAATGAGTGTACTTTGTCAATTGTTCATGTTAAAGTTAAGACTACTAAGGGTACACATCTGGTCAAAACCTATGCCTTTCTCGACCCAGGTAGTTCCAACTAGAGCCCTGCGCGGGACTGTTTTCTTAAACCCGCACCCGCCAGCTCCCGCTGAATTTCTGACCAGGACCGCCCGCTCCCGCAACCTGCGAGTTCCACTACCGCCCGCGCCCGCAATGTTTGTGTCCACTCCCGCCCGCTCCCGCGAACAATGTCAACAAAGCCTTTCCCGGCAACAAAGTCAAACGGTCTGATATCTTTACAGCAAAGTGCAACACATTTTTCTGTAGTTTCTTGCTTAACGTGAGCAGGAAGTGCTGTATTGGGGAATGAGAGCTTGCTTTGACCAGAGAGAACTGTGCAGGTATGTCGCCTCAGGGCAGAGGTGCCAGATTTATGTCCGTTATAAACGACCACTTTTGCACATTTATCGCAACTAACGAAGTTTAATTCTTTCCCATTTTTTTCCTTGACAATTGAAAATTGTTTCCAAATGTCTGACTTGCCTTGCTTTGCTTTTGTCATGTAAACAGCCGCTTTAATTTTCTTCTCAACTTCATGTGTTGACTCCATTTTTATTTCACGCCAAATCCCACCGATTCCCGCGGGAGCCCAAACCCAATGCAGCCCTCTAGTTCCAACACTTTCTGTACAGAAGCGTTGATGTCCGAGCTGAAAGTGAATGGAAGAAGGACTGATATACTCCTGAGAACAATGGGAGACGAAAAACAAGTCAAAACTCAGATTAGGTTGGAGATTAGTAGTCTAGATGGTGATCAGTCGTCCAACTTCCTGACGTCTTCACACAGAGCACTATTCCAGTTCACACGGACAACATTCCACAGCAAAAGGATTTAGAGAGATGGCCGTATCTTAAGGACATTTGTCTCCCCAGCATCGAAGCAGAAATTGGATTGCTAATAGGAGCTAATGTGCCTGAAGTCATGGAGCCATGGCAAGTTATTAGTAGTAAAGACAATGGACCTTTTGCTGTAATAACTAAGTTGGGCTGAACAGTCAATGGACCCCTTAGGAACAGTAATGACATCACAAGAAAAGGAAGGTGTGTTCCAGTGTCTGTGAATCGCATATCAGTAGCCAGCCTAGATGACTTGTGGCAACAGCAATTCAAGCAGGATTTCCCTGAAGCAGAAAAAGTGGATGATCAAATTGAAATGTCCAAAGAAGACCACCAATTTATGAAAATGATGTCTGAGTCAGCTAAACTAGTGGATGGTCATTACAGCTTGTGCCTGCCTTTGAAGAACAAGGCTATTCAGATGCCAAATAACCGTGTGGTGGCTGAACAACGGGCTCTGAATTTGAAAAGAAAATTCATCAGAAATCCAGAGTTCCATACTGAGTATACATCTTTCATGAACAATCTCATCCGAAATGACTATGCTGTTGAGCTGAAAGAGGACAGTCACAGACAAACAGATGGCAAGACATGGTACATACCTCACCATGGGGTGTACCATCCCGTCCAACATAAATTGAGAGTTCATGAGGAGGATTCAGATCTTCTTAGATTCCTGTGGTGGCCTCACAGAGATTATAATGGAGACTTGGTGGAACATAAAATGGTTGTCCACTCATTTGGCGCTACTTCTTCACCCAGCTGCGCCAGCTATGCTTTGAGGAAGTGTGCTGAGGATCACGGCACATTATTCAAACCTGACATTGCTGATGCTGTTCTTTGAAATTCTTATGTAGACGACAGTTTAAAGTCCACACCCACTGAGACACAAGCTATAGAACTGTATCATGGTCTATGAGCAATATGTTCCAAAGGAGGTTTGGATCTTGACCAGGAACTACTGCCAATGGAAAGAACATTGAGTATCTATTGGGATGTTGAGTCAGATACATTTCAATTTAAGATAGTCATCAAAGATCGTCCACTTACTCGAAGAGGACTGCTCTCGATCGTCAGCTTTATCTATGACCCCATGGGTTTTCTTGCACCTGTAGTTTTACCAGCAAAGATGATCCTACAAGATTTATGTAGACTGAAAATAGGATGGGATGATGATCTGCCAGAGCAAGTAAAACAAAAGTGGACAGACTGGCTCAATGGACTTCATCAGCTTGAAGAGTTCAAGGTGAGAAGATGCATTAAACCAGCAGATTTCGGAGAAGCTGTGGTGGCACAGCTACATAACTTCGCAGATGCGAGTGAAGATGCGCATGGTACAGCAAGCTATCTTCTTCTACGTAATCAACAGGATCAGGTGCACTGTGCATTGATTATGGGGAAGGCCAGAGTTGCCCCTCTAAAAAGGCCCGCAATTCCACGAATGGAACTGACAGCTGCGACAGTGGCCACAAAAATGGATCTAATGTTAAGAAGAGAGCTACAGCTGGAACTTAAACCTTCAGTCTACTGGACGGACAGCACAGCTGTGCTTAAATACCTCAGAAATGAAAGCACAAGATTCAGAACATTTGTGGCGAACAGAGTCACAACAATTCTAAAGGGCTCAAGCAACGAACAGTGGAATCACATTGATACTGCATCAAATCCAGCAGATTGTGCCTCAGGAGGGCAGAAGGTCTATACTTTCCTGCAAAAGGAAAAATGGATCTCAGGCCCAGAATGTCTATACCAATTCCCAGAAGAGTGGCCAAAGAACATGGACCAAATGATGATATCTGCAGTGTTGGTCAATTCAATATACAGACCCAACACAGCAACAAATCAGTTAGACAACTGATGAATCGTTTCTCCTCTTGGATAAAGCTTCAGCGCACCATAGTGTGGATTCTAAAGTTTAAATTTGCTGTTGGAACTTGTGCAAAAGAGAAATATCTTTACTGCAGAGACTCCAGTTAACTCACCTAGAGTGGACAAAAGGATGACGGACATCAAAGCTAAATGGAAAGGAAGTCACATTTCAGTTGATGATTTGAAGGAGGCTGAGCTTGAAATAGTGAAGTTCTGTCAAAGAGAGAAGTTTGCTGAGGAGATATCAGCTTTGCAAAGTGGACAAGCCATAAAAAGAGGCAGTTCAATCTACCGGTTAAACCCTCAGTTGCACAATGAAGTTTTACATGTCGGTGGAAGCCTTGGCAATGCTGATATGCTGGAAGACGTCAAGCGGCCTATGATTATTCCGAAGGATCTTCATGTCACCAACTTGATCCTCCAGAATGTTCAAGAGAAAGCAGGACACTGTGGCAGAAATCACATGATTTCTACACTGCAACAGAAATACTGGATACCAGGTGCCAAATCTGCAAGCAGAAAAATGCTTGCAAGATGTGTTACTTGTCGTCGTTTACATAGCTCCACAGGAAAACAAATGATGGCAGATTTACCATCAGACAGGGTGATGCCAGATGATCCACCTTTTACAAGAGTAGGTGTAGATTACTTTGAATCATTCATGGTTAAATGTGGAAGAAGCATTGTCAAGAAATATGGAGTTATCTTCCCTTATATAGGCAATTGGTGCAGTGCACATCGAGGTTGCTTCTTCGTTGGACACCGATTCCTGTCTAAATGCTTTACGTCGGTTTGTAGCCAGAAGAGGGCAAATGAAAGTTCTCAGGTCAGACAATGGGACCAATTTTATAGCTGCTGAGCATGAGTTAAGACAATCCATTGAAAAATGGAACAACCAGAAGATTCAGGACCATCTCAGCCAACAAGGAATTAAGTGGGTTTTCAATCCTCCCACTGGGTCTCACCATGGTTGGGTATGGGAGAGACTGATACGCTCAATAAGAAAAATCCTTAAAGCTACAGTTAGAGAGCAAGTTCTTGATTAGGAATGCCTTCAAACTGTTTTCTGTGAGGCAGAGGCTATAATAAACTGTCGTCCAATCACAGCAGCATCAAGTGACATAAATGATCTGGAAGCTCTAACTCCGAATCACTTGTTGTTTCTCAAGACAAAGCCATCATTCCCTCCAGGATTGTTTGACCAAGATGACCTGTATTCTAGACGAAGATGGAAACTGGTGCAGTACGTTTCTGATTTGTTCTGGAAGCGTTGGTGTCGGGAATACTTGCCACAGTTGCAACAGAGACAAAAGTGGAACAACACAACAAGAAACTTCTCTGTTGGAGACATTGTTCTTGTAGTTGACTCTGCCCCTAGGAATTCATGGATGTTAGCAAGAGTTATTGAAACCATTACTGACAAGAAGGGCCTCATCCGACAAGTCTGCATTAATCCTCAGCCTGCATGAATCCTCAGCCCTCCACGAGACGGGCCGGCCTCCTCGACCAGGAAATCGACGGCACTGTTACCTTTGTTCCTTTTCACACAAATTATGATTATATGATTATCAATTAATAAAGATTTATTTTCACGATTCTTTGCACAATATTTTGTTGTTATGCACCATTACTGTAGTGAATAATTTGTAAACTAATACATTTTGACGTCTGCATCACATAATTAGCTCCAATATGTATGTTTTTTTTCCTCAGGTTTAAGTCCAGTAAAACATGGGGCACAACATTCCACAATGGAGCTATAGATGCTAGTTGCTTCAGCAAATGTGTTTTTTCTCACATTTGCTTAACACTATCTGTTACGTTTAGTGTAGAGTTAAGTGTAGGTGGTGCGTTAATTACAAACGCAAGCACATTAGAGCATCAACCTTTTAGCGCCACTCAGTGAACGTTTCATTTCTGATTCTGGCTAAAAAGTCCCATAAACTTACATCACATGAGGAAGCCATGCCAGTAAGCAACCGCCTAATAGCCATCCAAAATAACACCCTAGCAACCACTTCAAAAAAAAATTATAACTGCCTAGCAACTCCCTGGCCACAACAAATTACCATCATGAGCAGGCACTGCTTATACTTATTTCAGAAAATGTAAATTATTTATCTGCCATCAAAATACAATACATAGATAAAGATGAAAGCATTTCCTTAGCCAATCACTCTGTCCCCTGTTTCTCCAGGAGCTGCTGATTACACATGATTGCATGCTTTGTTTATACTTTCAGTAAGATTGTTGTGTGCCATTGAGACACTCATTAATTTTTCATTAATATTGTTCTCAACAAAAGAGATTGGCAATAACAACAACTATGCTAGTTATTCCCAGAGACAATCTATTAATGAGATGCAAATGAGCTGTTATTATCTGATTAGTGACAAAATCATTTCAACAAATAAGCCTACTAGTATGGCAGCTTGAATTTGTTTGTCCAAATTTAAAATGTTAATGTTGAATAAATAGTTTTATTAGTGCTGAGGAAAACAAGTTGTTACATTAAGCAATTAGGCTTAATGCCAGTTTTTAAATTGTAAGGCTTAAAATTGTTCTTCTTCTTAAACCGTTAGGTTGTTCAAGTCTTCCAGCGACTGAATAAGAGCAGAGCTTGTGGAAAATAACCAGAGATTAGATCTACCGTCTCTAAAATCTGTTTTACAGTGAACTAGAGGAGACACAGCGATTCCTCACAGCCAGAAGCAGCTAACAGAGCCTCATTATAGATCCCCACAGCACGTTTGGATTCAGAGATTAGAAGACGTGGCAGCGCCCATTACAGGATTGTTCTTTTAATGTTTCTTTGGAACGTTTTACTGCCTCACATTTCAGTCTTTAAATAGAGAAAAAGCTCCTGGCTATGATATCGCATGGCAGGAGAAGAAGCAGGTGTGCGTGTGCGCATGTATGTTGGTCTTATTAAATGATTAGATGGATTGTGTCCAGTGTACTTGCACTAAATGCCAGTTATTTTCACAATTACATTACTGCAAATGTGATGAAAACACAGAGATACAGTATTAGGTTCCAATCTCAGGGAATTACATGGTCAATCTGCCATTTACAGCATTTTTTCAGCCCCTGAAAGCACAAAATAGCTCCATTGAGCAAACTGGATGATGATTGAAATGGCAAGATAATATTCACCTTATTTTGCAATGCAGAAGTAAGCTATTTTCTGTGAATGTGCAAGATTTCTAATTCAATAGCTGCTCAAATAACTGGAAGAATACCAAATGAAGTAAACGGTAAAAGTATTGCACTACAAACCAGTGTGTTTATGAATATGTTAATAAATCTAAATTATATAATAACAAATGCCAGTTTGCAACATCAAGCAGCATACCGGACTGTACATCTAAAATAGCAGGATAGCCTCAAGTTAACCTCAAGTTACAAATGGCTACACCTAACGTTGTGTATTAAATTTTTTAAAGTTATGTTTTGTTTTGTACTTTTGTTGAAGGCAAGTGTTACTATTGTTAATTATATGCCCAATGTATAATACATGGTGCATATCTTATCCAGCATCATTTGTGTCATAAAACAAGCTGAAAAATCCTTTAGACAAGCCATATCTAGGAGCCTGATGTGTATCATAGAGACCTGAAGATGTGCTCTTTTGAAGTTCAAAAACAAAATCAAGTTATTATTAAAAGTGTTATGTAGTGGTGAGCACATTTGCATACATGTTCTAGAGGATCCATTAATAACCTGAACTTCCAGCTCACTGGTCAAATCCTTCAACTTCACCGTTGGACTGTACTCTTCCTTCTGCTTCATTGATTAGACAAACATTAGTAGGCATCACATCAGTTATACTGCTGTTCCATGTGCACAAATAAAGCATTTAAAATGGCTAAAGGTGCTATCAGCTATCGGTCTTTCAGATATCACTGAAATAGGTTTATGGAGAAATGAAGCCTCTGAGATAACCATAAGCAAAGAAAAATCATAGAAAATGGTCTTGTCTTTGGGGAGTGGGGTTTTGGATGGAGGTCATGTGGTCGAAGTTAGCAAAACTGCTGAACTCCATATGCGAAGACAACTAGTTATTCGTGTTTTTGCCTACTAAATAGTAGGGAAGTATGACAAAAGACTAAGGTGATGATCCATGTGCATAGAGTTTAATAGAAGATCAGCAAGCAATTCAATAAGTAAATCCACAAAGAGTAAAACGAAAAGCAGGGCAGGTCAAATGCCACACAACATCTGAATGGGCAAATTAATTCAAAACAGCAGGCACAAATCAAAAGTCATCACATCAGGCATTTCAAAGTAGTGATAAGTGCTTTCGAAAACACTGCTTCAGGAAGCTTTGAAACTTTTGGGAATAATTTGCTTTGAACCAGTGATTCATTCACGTTCATGCACGTACTGTATTGCAACAAATCATAGCTTTTTCTCAAATTTTTTACAAATTCAATGGTCCGCCAGTGGACAATCTCTGTTTTTACCTGATCAGTTTTATACATTTGTAGAGCTCTATTAATAGTCTCTTATTGGCCTGATTAACCAGCTCTCCATAAAACAAAGCCCTGCAATTAAATTAAATAGCACAAATAATGCAGACACTTCATATTTAATGGTATTATATTATTTTTGTATTGCATTTAATAGATTAAACTTCCAATAAAATAAATGGTAAAAGGTGTTCTTAAGCATGTTTGACCTGAGTTTTAATTGCATTGACACCATTCTGACCAGTGACAAGTGAACAGTGAACAATGAATCATTTTGTGATGCGATTCAGTTTTGAAAAGTTTTGTTTCTCTCATGACTAGTTCAAAGAACATAGGAGAGAGAAAAGAAATCAGAACTCTCAGAAATTACTTCAGCAAAAACAACAACAAAAATCATAACTTAACAATGGAGCAGGCACTCTTTATAAGGTACCGAACAGAAAATAAGAAATAACAGTAGATGTTACAAAGTTTACAGTGCTGTTATTTTCCTTCAAATCTAATATCTGCATTAGTTAAAATAAACAACTTCATTCATTAACAGACAAATATATTGCTTCAACACATATCTAGCCAGTGAATCATAACCTTAGGTAAAAAGTTTATTTTATAACTCCCCTCCCATTCATTTGCATTCCCAGGCTGGGGGCTGAAAAAAATCAAAGCATATTTAACAGATTGTGCTGCTAATTCTCACTTTCACCAAAAGTGTTTAAGATGACTGCTTTGCATTATGCTGAATCAGCAATTAAGCTATTCAATTAAAATGTTCTCTTAAAGGGGTCATCGGATGCCCATTTTACACAAGTTGATATGATTACTTAGGGTATTATTGAAAAGTCTATAACATTTTCTCAGTGGTAGTGTAAAAAGCACCTTCTTTACCCTGTCAAAAAATCTTAAATCCTAGTGAGCTCTGCTGACTCCGCCCCTCTTCCGTGGAGTGACGAGCTGACCATAGACTTGTGTAGATTCCCTATTCGACTGCTCCAGATACGTTGACGCGTCAGCCATCTTGCATTCACCATAATAATCAATGAATATTCAAAGATATACAAGCGTTTAACGCTTGTATATGGTGGTGACTCTTGATGCACTGACTCCAGCTTCAGTCCACTCCTTGTGAAGCTCTCCCAAGTGTTTGAATCAGCTTTGCTTGACAGTATTCTCAAGCTTGCAGTCATCCCTATTGCTTGTGCACCTTTAACATTTAATATGCTTTGATACAGCACTCTGTAAACAGCCACATCTTTCAGTAATGACCCTCTGTGACTTACCCTCTTTGTGGAGGGTGCCAATGATTGTCTTCTGGATCATTGCCAAGTCAGCAGTCTTCCCCATTATTGTGGCTTCAAAGAATAAGAGAAACCCGGAATTTATACTATAGTGACGGTCATTTAATGAAGCTTAAATGTAAATATTCTAAGATACTGGATTTTTGACTTTCATGAGCTGTAAGCTCTAATCATCAAAATTAAAACAAAAAACGTTTGAAATGTTTTACTTTACATGTAATGAATCTAGAATATATGAAAGTTTCACTTTTTGAAATGTTACAATATTTTTTTTTTTTACTTTTTCACGATATTCTAATTTTTTTAGAGGCACCTGTATGTTCAAACAACTTGAAAAGTGAATTTTGCATCCGATGACCCCTTTAAATTTTAGAATAGAAAGAAGGCTCCTTTTCTTAATTGACACCATTTTTACAACATTTTCTGTTCCTATTCATCATAAAATAACTGAATGACAAGCACAAAACACATTATCATGTAATCTTAAAACTACAAATTTATGACCAAACACATTAAAACAAAGAACCTTCCAGTGATCAGTTCTTAAAATAATAATTTTTAATTAGTGTGAAGTACATTTTCAAAACCAAAGAAACTTTTTCTCGGCTATAAAGAACCTTTTGAACAATGAACATGTCAAAATGTTCCTAATGAAACCATATATGCCAAAAAAGAACATTTATTTTTAGGAGCGCAGAAAATGTAATGTTTCAAACCCAATCATTTTCTGAGTTAAATCCAAAATGGAACCCATGATTTCTATAAACAACAATCAAGTCAAGGGTTCCTCCAATAACCTGATCAGAAAGAAAGGCTTTGATTCACTTAAGTATATTATTGTATACTCAAGGAGCTTAAATTTATATTTTAAGGCACCTGCCAGTGTGAGGAACCCCAACTCTTTACAGTGTATCTGTCTGATTAGATGGTTAACACCCAGCCGTGTCTGTGCGTATGCGAGCACCGTCGGGTCTCATTCAGTGTCTCGTCATCAGGGGATGTGGATGCACAAATCACACATCAGCACACAAGCCAATGTGTGTTACAGAAATGTTTACTCTCAATTATCATAGCAATAACATGCACTATCAGCCTGGAAAATAATGCTCTGCTCTTCATTTCCTGCCCTATCTCTCTCATTCAGTCCCTCGGCCAGGGCATAATTACTCATTCTTGACTACATTGGCGGTAGAGCTAATGAAGGATTGCCATATTCTATAATTGTCTCAAAGGAAAGTTTGCAAATCATTCTGCCGCATCCACAATAGCTCTGCCAGTGGAATAACATGATAATGCTATTTAATTTACCCACTGGGGTGAAGACAAGCAGAATAAATCAAAGCGAAGAGTGTCATAATCTATTATCTTTGTGATGATCATAAGGTCTGGGTGAAAACATTCTTGATCATCCTAAATCTATTCTGTCTATTCGGTTTGCATGTTTTTTATGCTCACCCACCACTGGAGCACCGCCACGCCTGATGGAACTATCAAACTCTGAATATCTGATAATAATGATGGCTGCAGGTTTGTGGCTTCCTATCTGATTCTCCCATTCAGTACTTGATGAGATTTTGTGATGATTTTCTTTTGAACAAATGGAAAACAATCAAAGGGACTTTGAAAATGAATGCATGGGAAGTTACTGGCACGACGATCTCACACTTTTGGAAGAGTTTTCATGATGCATATACATGATTAACTCTTTACATACTTTTTAGATTATTTCTACACTTTCTTGTGGAAAGGAAGGTGGTACAACACAAAATAAGATATTCTGAAGAATGTTTCTGTTCGTACAATAAAAAGTCAGTGGGGTCCAAAACAACACAGCTGACTTGAAAACATCACTGACAGTAAAAACATAGACACATTTTAAGGGTAAAATATGATTTTATGTGTGGGTGAACTATCCTTTTACCCCTAAAGCCTGATATATGAAATAATTAAAAAAATTATTTAATTTAGTTTTTAGCTATTTTTATTTCACAATTATATAATTTTTTCCCTCACCAATTTATATTTCACAATTTGGGATTTGTTTTTTGCAACTCTAAGTAAAAAAAAAAAAAAGTCAAAATTGTAAAATAAACTCAGAATGGTTAGATTTAAACTCAAATTGTGAGATACCGTCAGACTTTTTTTCCCTGTGTCTTGTGTTTCCATGCACATATTTGGTCTTCCCGTTCCTGTCCTCGTTAGATGTCTCATTAGTTAATTAGTTCCCAGCCCTGTGTTGTTCATTATCTAGTTTAGTCTGCCCTTTAATAGCCCTGCGTTTCCCTGTGTTTGTGTCCGGTCTTATCGTCTGTGATTGTCATGCCATGTATATCTGTATCTCCAGCGATTCCTGAGTGCTGTGATTTAAAAGTTTAAGTTTTGAGGAAGTTCCTCGCCTCCTTGTTTCCCTATGTCTGTGTGGATCGTAACAGATACAAACACTTTTTTTTTTTTTTTTTTTTTTTTTATGTTGAGTGTTTTCTTCCGCCATGGAATAAAAAAAAAATAAGAAAGGTAATTCAGACTTTTAGAATCGCAAGTTTATTTCAATTCTGTGTATGTACAATAAGTCAGTTATGTAGTTTATCAATTCTTAGTTTATATCTTGCAGTAATTGCTTTTTTTAGAACTGAGAAAGTCACAATAATTTTTATGCAAATCAATGAGATCTATAATGTATAACAGACTACTTGCATAAAATGAATATCAGTCATTGTCACTCTACAGGTGCTTTTCAAAAAATTAGCATATTGTGATAAAGTTCATTATTTTCTGTAATGTACTGATAAACATTAGACTTTCATATATTTTAGATTCATTACAACACAACTGAAGTAGTTCAAGCCCTTTATTGTTTTAATATTGATGATTTTGGCATACAGCTCATGAAAACCCAAAATTCCGATCTCAAAAAATTAGCATATTTCATCCGACCAATAAAAGAAAAGTGTTTTTAATACAAAAAAAGTCAACCTTCAAATAATTATGTTCAGTTATGCACTCAATACTTGGTCGGGAATCCTTTTGCAGAAATGACTGCTTCAATGCGGCGTGGCATGGAGGCAATCAGCCTGTGGCACTGCTGAGGTGTTATGGAGGCCCAGGATGCTTCGATAGCGGCCTTAAGCTCATCCAGAGTGTTGGGTCTTGCGTCTCTCAACTTTCTCTTCACAATATCCCACAGATTCTCTATGGGGTTCAGGTCAGGAGAGTTGGCAGGCCAATTGAGCACAGTAATACCATGGTCAGTAAACCATTTACCAGTGGTTTTGGCACTGTGAGCAGGTGCCAGGTCGTGCTGAAAAATGAAATCATCTCCATAAAGCTTTTCAGCAGATGGAAGCATGAAGTGCTCCAAAATCTCCTGATAGCTAGCTGCATTGACCCTGCACTTGATAAAACACAGTGGACCAACACCAGCATCACTGACTGTGGGTACTTGACACTGGACTTCAGGCATTTTGGCATTTCCCTCTCCCCAGTCTTCCTCCAGACTCTGGCACCTTGATTTCCGAATGACATGCAAAATTTGCTTTCATCCGAAAAAAGTACTTTGGACCACTGAGCAACAGTCCAGTGCTGCTTCTCTGTAGCCCAGGTCAGGCGCTTCTGCCGCTGTTTCTGGTTCAAAAGTGGCTTGACCTGGGGAATGCGGCACCTGTAGCCCATTTCCTGCACACGCCTGTACACGGTGGCTCTGGATGTTTCTACTCCAGACTCAGTCCACTGCTTCCGCAGGTCCCCCAAGGTCTGGAATCGGTCCTTCTCCACAATCTTCCTCAGGGTCCGGTCACCTCTTCTCGTTGTGCTGCGTTTTCTGCCACACTTTTCCCTTCCCACAGACTTCCCACTGAGGTGCCTTGATACAGCACTCTGGGAACAGCCTATTCGTTCAGAAATGTCTTTCTGTGTCTTACCCTCTTGCTTGAGGGTGTCAATGATGGCCTTCTGGACAGCAGTCAGGTCGGCAGTCTTACCCATGATTGCGGTTTTGAGTAATGAACCAGGCTGGGAGTTTTTAAAAGCCTCAGGAATATTTTGCAGGTGTTTAGAGTTAATTAGTTGATTCAGATGATTCTTAGGATTCTTAGGAACTTTTATTGTCATACCAACTCACATTTCCATGTTATGGTACGAAATTAGAACTCAGGTCCCGGTTTAAAAGCAAGAAGAAATTGTCCAAAAGAGATAATCGATAGTATTTCGCCTATAATAAATATTACATTTAAGGTGGATAAAGTGTTTGTAATGCAGATCAGTGTGTGTATGTATGTATGTGTGTATATGTATGTGCGCATGCATGCATGCGCATGTTCAAAAGGAGAGATGGAATGCCTACAGAGCATGGCTAGAGTTCAACAGTCTAACAGCTTCAGGAAAGAAGCTATTTCTGAGCCTGGTGGTCCTACTCCGGATGCTCCTCAGCCGTCTGCCTGAGGGGAGGGGTTCGAAGAGTCCGTGTGCAGGGTGAGTAGAGTCCTTCATGATGCGGAGGGCCCTCCCCCTACATCGTGCTGTGTAGAGGTCTGTGATGGTGGGAAGCCTGCTCCCCATAGTCCTCTGTGCAGCCCTTACAACCCTCTGCAGAGCCCTCCTCTCAGCAGCAGTACAGCTGCCATGCCACACCGTAATACAGGTGCAGAGGACACTCTCCACCGCACAGTTGATTAGGTTAATAGCTCGTTTAGAGAACCTTTTCATGATATGCTAATTTTTTGAGATAGGAATTTTGGGTTTTCATGAGCTGTATGCCAAAATCATCAATATTAAAACAATAAAAGGCTTGAACTACTTCAGTTGTGTTGTAATGAATCTAAAATATATGAAAGTCTAATGTTTATCAGTACATTACAGAAAATAATGAACTTTATCACAATATGCTAATTTTTTAAAAGGACCTGTATATCATAGTGCAGTGCAATATAGTGATGATTTAGAGATAATATAAATTCAGAACAGCAAGTGTTCATCTTGAAATATATTACAAAAATGAAATTCATTCTTGCGTTTACTTTGTGATCATTTAAATCAGTAAAGATTTCAAAGCAAAAAGATACTACTATCTGAAGGGGAATGCTTACAATTATACTAAGAGGCTTTTTACAGACTACTGGTATGCACTTTCAAACGGATAACAGACGGCATACATTTTATACAACAGGTTTTCAGCAAAGATGATCATAGTTTAGAGGCCTTCGGAATTAGCATATCAAATGCAATACAGCAGGCTTTAGAAGTCGACCGCTTCCATCTTGCTTAACGTAAAATGAATCACAATTTGATTAATCAAGTTTAATGCAGAGGGCCTGCAGCCTTTCTGTCAAAAGTCTTGTAAATTACCTATTTAAGACTTTTTAAAAATTCTTTTTGCTTCCAGAATGATCTAGTTCGCCCTGACGCCGTGCCAGCATCACCCGCTGACTGCATATGTCAGTGGACCGCTTCCTTTTGTTTCTGGAAAGGTTAAGACATTGGAAGTCATTGCCCTTCATCAGCCACCACACAGGATCTTTCTGCAGTGTTTTCAGAATCGGTTTATGGAACAAGAGTGAAAAGCAAAGGTTAGGGGTTCAAATCGATGCTGACAAACAAGAGTGAGAGCGCGTTTGATGAAAGTCAATATAGCATTGACTGTTTATGCAGACGCTGTAGACAAGTTGTGGTTACACAACACTTAAGTGTTTTTTACTCCCTGAGAAAATATTCTTTTATTTTTATGATTAGCTAAATTCCATTGTGAATAAGCTGATATTTTATTATTTCTCCAATTGTAAATATTCATAGCTGTGATAATATCACTCCACCTCCTCTTACATTTGCTGCCTTTTAGGTAAAAACTTCTACTCTTTCTTATCTCTCTTATTTATTCATGCATTTGAGTACTTTGGGACATAACCACCTACTTCTAAACAGCATTATTGTACATAATATACCTATATTATACACGAGATACTGACATTTATAAAGATTATGTAACAGACAATTACACCAATTTATCATATAGTACTATCACTTAAAGTGGCTTCTGAGGCTTATGTACACTGTAAAAAATTTCCTGTAAAATTTACAGTAACTTACTGGCAATTTTGGTTGCCAGTAAGACTGTAAATTTACAAGACTACTGTAAATCAATAATTACATTTGTCCTGTAAAAATTACAGCACACGGCTGTATATATGCTGTAAAATTATGGTGCTTTTTTTTACAGCTATCCCTGTAAAATTACAGTAGCAACGGTTACGAATGTGACTGAAATTACAAGAGCAACTGTGAACTTGCACTGCACATACATTTTACAGTAAATTAGTGCATTTGTTGTGAAATTCAGTTCACTAAAGTAATAGCTGAGATTTAGCACTGCTGTGAGGGTGTATAAACCTACTTTTTCCTCATTTTCAGTATTCTTTGTCAATTTATTGTGTAATGTGAAGAATAAACCTTTCAAAATAACAGGTTTTCATAAATGTAACAATTTATTGTACAATAGATGTTCATTTAACATATGCACCATTTTCCAAAACATATTTGAAACAAAATATAAGAAACAAAAATGGAGATTGCACATTAAACCAAAGGCTTTATCCTGGGGGGGGGGGACTTTCCCTCCAGTGTGACTGAACTTCATTCAGAAACTCAAAGTTTAAATAAACACAAAAGAAAGGGTCTGAACTGTGCCTACCTTTAAACTGCCAAATCCATGAAGGGGCAAGACATTGCATGTACATTAATTTGAACATCAATCATGCACTTGACAATCAGTTCAGAGTCTCTCACTTCAATTTCATTGGAACACTTTTTTTTTTTTTTTTTTAAATGGTAAGCCATTCAAAGTCCATTAGCTTCCGTAGCAGTGTGCATACATGTGGGTTCATTCCTTTCATTTTCTTGTCTCTCTTTCCAGCAACTTTTGATCCAGTTTCCGGGTTAATGCCCACAATTCCTCTATGAAAAAAACACACACAGCAATTGTTTTTTAAAAAACAGCATATACTCAATGAATAAAATAAATTTAAGTGTCATTTTAAAATATAATTTTCCTTAACATTTCATTTATTGAAGAGCTTGGGCCAAAGAAAATATTTCAATAGTTTTACTAAGTTAATTGTATTTTTATAATTAGAATATCATCAAAAAGTTGATTTATTTCACCAATTCCATTCAAAAAGTGAAACTTGTATAATGTATACATTCATTCCACACAGACTGATATATTTCAAGTGTATTTCTTTTAATTTTGATGATTGTAACTGACAACTAATGAAAAGTTATCTTATTATTATACATTACTGACACTCTATCCTCCAATTTGATACTGCTAAGTGCTTTGACACAATCTGTATTGTTAAAAGCGCTTTATAAATAAAGGTGACTTAATATTCTAATTTTCTGAGATACTGAATTTGGGGTTTTCATTAGTTGTCAGTTATAATCAAAATTAAAAGAAATAAACACTTGAAATATCAGTCTGTGTGGAATGAATGTATACATTATACAAGTTTCACTTTTTGAATGGAAATAGTTAAATAAATCAACTTTTTGATGATATTCTAATTATATGACCAGCACCTATATCCATCCATCTATCTATCTATCTATCTATCTATCTATCTATCTATCTATATGGTTTGCATCAGGCACGTGATCAGCTAGAGACAAATAAAGTAAAAACAAAAAAAACAGCAATATTGTGAAACATTACAAAAAAAAAAAAAAAAAAAACTTAAGGTATTCAGGTAACGAAATTTGTTACCTGAAGTTTTATGGTGTAAAAAAAAAAAGTTTACAATTTAAATATATTACAAAATGTAAAGTTATTCCTGTTATGCAAAGCAGAATTTAGAAATCATTACAATTTATTTGACTCAAGAAACATTTCTGATTGTTATTAAATGTAGAAAATTTTGCTGCTTCATATTGTGTGTGGAAATGGTGATACATTATATTTTTTTTCAGGATTTTTTGATAAATGTAAAGTTTAATTAACAACATTTATCTGCATTTATCAAAAATATTAATAAATGCATTAACAAACTTAATGAAATAAAAATAATTTTAGATGTCTTCATTCACTTTATATCACTTCCATGCATGATGAATAAAATTATTAATTTCTCTCCCTTTTAAATCTTATACAAATGTTTGAGTGGTATCGTTTCCACAAAAATATTAAGCAGCAAAACTATTTTTACCATTGATAATAATAAGAAATGTTTCTTGAGCAGCAAATCAGCATATTACAATGATTTCTGAAGGATCACGTGACACTGAAACTTCTCTTAGTAAACAACAACAGATTTATAAACATTTCTAATGACAAATGTTGTGTTCCCAAATGCAATTTAAATTGGCTCGAACCAAGCGCGGCTAGGAGTGAATTCAGTCCATGTTTTAGAAAACAATCTTTAGCAGTTTATTTAGGTAATAGCTTAAGGCCATTTGCATGATTTCAACACCCCCACCCCATCAAAAAAAAAAAAAAAAAAAACCTCAGATCTACGCGAATCGCATGGGTCATCCCTCAGAGGTCGGAAAATATGGAAACCCATATCCCTGATGCATATTTTGTAATAGATTTTTTTGATAAAATATTTTTGCTGGACTTTGGCTGCATGTACTAAATTCAGTGTTCAGTTTTTTGCTGTTTGACAACTTTTCCAAAAAAAATAAAAAATAAATCCAAACTTGTAAACCTAAAAAAGTAAAGAGAATTTGAATGTCTACAATACATTTTTTGTTGGGAGTTTATGCTCTGACATACCTCTGAATAAATTTGAGGGTGCATGCAGCTTCATCCGCATTAACAAGGTTTAAGTTGTAATAGGTCGCAAACAATGCTGCCAGGCCCTCAACAAATGCCTCTGAACATGGGCCAAGGACAACTTCCCTTTCGACTGACAACATCCACTTGCTTGGGGTCATGGATTCACCTGTAAAAGAAATACAGAAGGACATAGCTTAATAAGTGTTGTAAAAGCATGGTTCATGGGTAGTTCATGTTAACTAATAAAGACACTGATACTATAATACTATAAACTAAAAGATAATAAAGACTATGGTTACCAATAAGGAGAGAGAGAGGGAGAGGTTCAGAGACAATAACAAATGGAAGGAATATAGAATAGAACTGTGAAATGGAATACAGGAACAGAGATAGAAAAGGGTTACATTTCTTAGAAAAAGATTCATCCACAACTTCAGGAAAATTGTGCTCTACAACGTCTGATCTCTCACTCTCAGACACAACATCAGAAACGGGAGTTACCGTGGCCATAGCAGGCTCTATCAATTGGTTTACAGAGCACATTTTATGAGTCCGTGATACATGTGATGCGAATGTAGATCTCACCTTAAATGTCCTGTTGCAACCAAATGGGCACCGGATCTCCAGACCTGACTGAATGTGGCTCTTCAAATGAGACAAAAACTGTGTTAGGGTCCCACATTGAACTTCACAAAAGTCTACATGGCATTTAAATGTTTTATCACACATCTGTGCCTGAATCTCTTTAGCAGACGTGTGATGTTCTTTGTGATGTCTGTATATGTGGGACTTCAATGAAGAAAACATGTGGGCAATCAGGCACACCACATCTAAATTGTGAATTAGGCACATTTCTATGCAATTTCATATGCTGCACAAAATGTAGGATTGTGCAGCTCTCATTATTACAGAATTCACAGATAAACATCAACTGCAATAAAAAAAAAGTGCTAATAAAGTTACATACACAGCAGTAAAGCATGTGCACAGTAATTTCCAATGTACTTTGTAATGAACAACTAAAGTACTAATTTGACTACATACACCCTTATAAGTGATATTAACAAAACTAAAACTTAAAAAAAAAAAAACAGCATCTTCATCGAAACAAACACATGCTAATTAGTTAATAGCTTGACAGTCCAGTGAAACACTAATGTTGCCAAGTTGCATAAAACCTACATAACTTAATTTTATTAATGTAATTGCAATGTTTTAAAGTTTACGTGACTACTAACAACAATCCACACTAATTTTATACCGAACAGCTATCGAAAATGTTATAGTAATATGACAGACAGGTCACGCTTTCAAGATGAAAAAAAGTTAGTTAACGTTACCCAGCTAATGTTAATCCTAACATTGCACTAAAACAGCAAATAGCATACAATTGAACAGCTATTTATCCCTTTTGAAACGTCACAAAATAAAAAAAAATATCTTAATGACTGGTAAAACAATAACTGGATGTATCAGGATTTCACGTTTTAACTGAAGCATGAATTAGTTGTTACACTCACCTCCCTCACTCACTCTCACTCTTTTGAGGTCCTCTTCTCTGGTAATCGCAGTGTTGCCTACTTCTTTATCGTAGCGTGCAGGAGTTGAGCGCGAAATAGGAAAAAAAGAGCGCCAGAAGTCGTGACTCGTGAGAAGTCCCAAGATGTCCGCTGCTGATGACGAAATGACATCACATGCACTGCACTCCGCCGAGTTGTCTAATCATGTTTTTTTTTTTTTAAAGCAAACAGTTTTAAACTAATAGATGTGTACATTATATAATCATATGTCAGAGTCAACATGGTGTAAATATTTTGTTAAAAAGGCTGTATTTATTACAGTTGACTGAGTTCCAAAACTGGATTTCAACACTAAAAAAAAAAAAAGAATATGTATGATATCCTGTAGCATCACTGTATAATCATGTTCCCAGAATCTATAGGAAAATACATTCTTGCTTAAATAACATGCACACTATATTATGGTAGATACTACTGTAATTTTACAGCAATTATTTAGCATGTTCCCTGTAATGCTGTAAATTTCAAAATACAGTAGTCTATTGTAAATATTTACTGTAAAAATTACAGCAATTTTTTACAGTGTAGTTTGAAAATATCCAGCAGGTCACAGGTGTCTATTTGCAGAGAGCTGGAAATGGGGGAGCAGCTGGGATCAGATCATTCCCTCAGAGTTAAAACACACTATTTAAAGTATCCGTCTTAACCACAACGCAGACACAAACAGCATCACTAATATGAGCACATATATCTGTACAAATTCACTCACAAACATGCATGGTTTAATGGGTGCAGATTTTCATGCTTTGTAATTGAAGAATATTGTTCTTTCACAAGCTGTACTGGTAACACTTTATTTTGATGGTCCCTTTTGAACATTGACACTAAGTAATGTTGCACCTACATGTCAACTAACTCTCATTAGAGTATTAGTAGACCTTCTGTAGAGTAAGATTTATTACAATCATACTCCCCATCCCGATCACTTAGGTCTGCTCACCAGAAACTTTTGACTATCCCTAGGGCGAAACGTAAACTATGGGGCGATCGTGCTTTTTCAGTGATGGCTTGGAGACTTTGGAACAGTTTGCTGATAAATATTAGAACCGCTTCCACACTGGGGTCCTTCAAATCTCTTTTGAAAACCCATCTTTTTTCTTTGGCTTTTTTGTAGGTTTTTATTTAGTGATATTTTGTCATGTAATGTTGTGTGGTTAGATGTCTTTATCTGTTTTTCTTTCTCTCTGTTTAAAAGCTGTACAGCACATTGGTCAACTAACTGTTGTTTTTAATGGTGCTTTACAAATAAATTGCCTTGCCTTCTGCTTCATATCTGCTAACTCTTTACTGTGATGGTCTCCCAACAGACACTCTACTGACTGTAAGTAACTTTGCAAGTACATGTCAACTTATTCTAACCCTAACCCTACCAGTCTACTAATACACTACTAACACTCTAACGAGAGTTTGTAGAAATATAGGTGCAATGTTACTTATAGTCAACAGAATGTGTTAAAGGGACCATCAAAATAAAGTGAAACTGCTGTACTGACCAAACACTTTTTCTGTCTTATTTTTTTATTTTGTTTTGCTTGCATAGTCACAAATAGACTGGTCTAATATAAGGCAGCGGCTATTTATATTGAGTGCAAATAGAAACTATAGATAGAAACTGTCTGCGCCATGTATAAATAGGACCACACTAACTGCAAATCACGGCAGATGCTATTCACATAAAGTCTAAAAATAAGTAATACGCTATTTTACTTTATTTTACGCTAATTAATTTTTATTATGATTGGAACATTAACATTAAAATACCTGTTAATTCTGTGAAAAACTGTAATAGATCTAATGGCACATTTCATGTAATTTTACAGTAAAATGTAAATTGTGTTTTTTGGAAGAGGAAAGAACAAGCCACCTTATAATTTACAGTAAAAAATAAAATAAAATAAAAAATGTTAATTTGACATTTCCAGAATCCTCTGTGTGACAGCTCACATTTGATGGTTTTTCATTTAAATAACTGTTTCTTCTTAGTTTCTTTTCAGCTACGTTGTTAAATGAACGTTTTCTGCATTATGTTAGTGTCGTGTGTTACTAGCGTGGCTGCAGCCCCTGTTAAAATGAGTAGGGGGCATCTGTCAGTGTGTTTCTGACCCTGAGTCCTGCTGTCAGTCTAAGTGTGTGCCTTTCTGCTTCCTCACACATTGTGATAACATAGCCTTTTAACAGTCTCCCCCCATTTGCATGAACAAAAGCTCTATCTCTCTGCAGCATCTGCCCTGTGTCACAAGTTACAGATGAGACATACACAAAAAAGCCATACGATCAATGCCCACTGGTCCTTATCTGAGCACAGCATGTGCACACAAACACTGAGTTATTCCCTACACAGCAGTGTTGGCATCATTGAGATACTATATTTTTCATAAATAATTAGTCACTTTATTTTTATAGTTTCTGTTTACATTTTATTTTTGCATGTGTGTTTTTGACTATTTATAATAATTATATTATATTATTATATTTCAGTTAACCCTTTTTTTCTTGTAAAAAAAAAAAAAAAAAAAAAAAAAAGGATTTAGTTCTGAAATTTTACTTCGAAATTATTTTCACTAAGACACTGCTGTTAAATTTTACAAATAATTTAAAAAGAAAAAAAAAGTACTTGTAATCTATGCCAGGACATTATCCATTAATTTTGACAAACATTTCTGTTAAAACATAACGCAGTGCAGTGCAAATTTCAAAATACTAGTAAAGGGAAAGGGAAGTGGTGTGTGGCCAAGTCTGGTGACCCATACTCGGAATTTGTGCTCTGCATTTAACCCATCCAAGTGTACACACACAGTAGTGAACATATACCCGGTGCAGGGGCAGCCATTGCTGCGGCGCCCGGGGAGCAGTTGGGGGTACGGTACCTTGCTCAAGGGTCTCACCTCAGTCGTGGTATTGAGGGTGGAGAGAGTGTTGGTTATTCACTTCCCGACCTACAATCCCTGCCGGACCTGAGACTCGAACCCACGACCTCCAGGTTACAAGTCCAACTCTCTATCCTGTTAAAAATCAACACGGAAAATTCCTTCATATTAATACAGATTGTGCCCTATTCTTCTGCTTTTTTTCTTTTGGGTAACACATTGCAATTTTTGTAACTTGACATATAGGTAGAAAGACTGAAATAGTATTTTCTTATAAAACATACTCCTATAATTTAGAAAAAAAAATGTTTACCATGATAACCGTGCTACACTGTTGCTATGCAGTTCAAAAATATATAATTTAAAGACAAATAGTTCAAGGAACTGGCATTTACATTATTCATTTTAGTGTGGGTTATTGCCCTGCTTTAACTTGAACTGTCATTTTACATCTAATGATTATATTTATTACTCAGCATGACTAATGGTTTAAGCGATTAATTTATGAAAAGATTAGCTATTAAAAATCTTCATCAAAAACTGGCATAATCTGCAAGTAAGCCAAAGCCGGAATGTGTTTAAAGTTAAAGTGAGACATAAAAGGGTCACACTGATCAAGAAATGAACTGTCGTTAAAGCTTCATTTTTCCCCTTTAATCAACAATAGAATGTCAGATGGGCAAACGTCTGAGGTGACGTGCATGAGTCTATACATACACGGCACGACTTTAATCTTGAATCAAATTCCCCTTTCACTTCCCACTCAGCTTCAATCAAAGCCTCATGCTCACGTCGGTTGTCATTTGGTGGCACTAACTACTGCAGTCATACTGCAAATGACAGCTGGGAGGTTTTGTGATGTTATTAAAGATAATAAAAACAAGATTTTGAACTAATATATTCCTCTGATAAATCAAGAGCCTCTTTTCTCAATCAAAAGATGATTGAAATGTTCACAAGCGCCTCTTGCACATGTTTGGGTTGTGTGCATAATTAAACAAATTGAATGATTCTTGAGAGGCTTCCTGACAATCTAAACCCCAAAACTGCTTATCTACAGGACAAAAGATGCATTTTAATGTTTCGGCTCTGAATTAACACATCGGGTCAATTGGGAGTTGGACTATGAGAGAAATATCTCAGCAGGCTGAAACAAAACACCTAAAGCAATCTTGCTGCTTTTATTAGCTGCATGATCATATCATGCTTCAATAGAAAGTAATTGACATTAGCAGCACGTTTTGGATACTTGTGTTTTTGACAGTGACTGCATTTACGGCAGATCATCTAGCTGCAGCACAACTAAACTTTAGCACCTAAATAACACTTCTTTACTTCTCTAATACTTAACTTGCAGGGATAGCTGTCAGGGTATCAGCCAGCTAAATGCTTTGCTGTCAAGTCACATAGTAATTGTGCTCATCAGTGTAAAACCAACTGGAAACTGTTTATTATCTATGCATTTGTCAATGTTGAACGTGTTTGCATAGAGTGTGTTCTCGAACCTTCCACTGCATATAATGACGTTCACAGTGGTTCGCTCGTGCAATTAATTTAGCCCAAACTTTACAGACTTCATTCAACTTTGAAGGGATAGTTTTCCCAAAAATGTTTAATTCTGTCATTATTTACTCAGCCTGAAGTTGTTCCAAACCTATATGAGTTTCGTTCTCCTGCTGAACACAAAAGAAGATATTTTGAAGATTGTCGGTAACCAAACAGTTACTGGTAGACATTGACTTCTATAGTATGGGGGAAAAAAATACTATGGAAGTCAATGACTAGCAACTGATTGGTTACCAAGGCTTTGTACCAAGATCTTTTGTTGTTCAATAGAACAAAGAAACTCATACAGGTTTGGAGCAATTTTGGAACAAGGGTAAGTAAATGATAGAATTTTCATTTTTTTGAGGTGAACTATACCTTTAAGTGTTTGTTTACTTTAAGAAAACTAAAAATGAAAATCTGAAAATGTCCCTTTGACTTAAATAACAGAACGTTAAAAATGTAATCATCATGAGTACTGAATAACTGTAGTCCCATGTAGAGCCTATAATTGTTCTTCTCAGTATGCCCAATCTGTCTACTCAATCAAAATAATGTAAATGCTTTAATTAAAACAGTGTTCTGAGCAAAATTATTTCAAATAATGCTTTTTATACAATGTGTGATATGTTCTTAGGAACACTGCAGACCACTTGACATTATAAATAAAGACATCATTAAATAGTTTTTGGATTAAGAAAGGTTTTGTAATTTAAGGTAGTGCACAGAGTCCATTGGTCTAGAACTAAATGAAACAAAATATCCCCTGATTTTGACCCAACCTGCCTTCGCTGCGCAACTGAACCAGCTACATTATTGCATTATTTCTGGTCCTGTCCGAAACTGTTTGATTTCTGGAGGAAAGTCTTTAGATGCTTTTCTGTTATTTTTTCTTTACCATTAGACCCCAACCCCTTAACAGCATTGTTTGGCATTCTGCCAGAATCTGTCCATTTAAACACATTACAGGCCTTTGCAACTCTACTGGCTAGGCGACTTAATCTTATGAATATGAAAGTGATCTTTAACAGTAAAACAGACTACTCTGTTCCTCAAAAGCCTGATGGATCATATTTGATACTCATACTTTAACATGACGTTTCTAAAAATGATGTTATACTTAAATAATGCAATAAACTTTCATTAAACAACAAAAGATGTAACACAAAGCCCAAATGCACATAACTGATAACAAAAACTATTAAAAAAAAAGATTATTTAAACAAAATACTTTCAAATGTGGAGTGTCATGCAGGGTGTTATGCTCCATGGCTCGAAAAGGACGTAACAAAAACGGGGACACACAAGAAAGTGCGAATAATATACAAAATTTATTAACAAAATAGAACTATACAAAAAAAACAAAAAAACAATGTAACATGAAACAGTTAGGAATCAGTGGTGTGAAGTTCAGTGAATGCATGAAAATGTGATGGACTGTAGTAATGTTGAATGTAAAACAAAGTTGAACCAAAACCAAACGAAAACCAGGTCCAAAGGGCAGACGCCCGGGCCAGTTGTCATACAGCTTTTAAAAAGGCGAGACAAGAAACCAACAGCAGGTTTCCTCGATGAACCCATCAGTGAGCAATCAGCTGAAAGGCAGAGCAATGATCACACAATTCAACCCAGGGATGACACACATAACGCATGGCAATTCTGGGAATATCAGTTTACAGTTTTTGACTGTAAATTATACATTGATTTGTTATTTTTTACTTCTAAAAACTGTACAATTAACAGCATTTTACTGTAAAATTACATGAAATGTCTGGTTAGATCTTTTACCGTTTTTCCCTGTATATAGTATGGGAACTTACTGTTAACCTATTAACAGTTTTTTTTTCTGTAGAGTTTTTTCAAAATGTTACAGTTAAAATTACACTTAATTTTTACAGTGTATCAAGCAGGTGACAGATAGCATTGAGAAGATTGTGTACAATGGGTTTCTCAGTGAAGTTTTGATCTTGATCATTTTAAGGCCTTAGAAAGGCTTTCCTATAGGGTTAAGCTTATACTTTTTTTTTGTGATTTCTGCAATGAAATACATGATTCCAAATAACTCAAAATAAATATTCCATTACTCAAATATTCAAAATAAAACAAGCAGATTTTCAACAATAAATAATAGGTTTTTTTTCAGCAAATCAGAATACTAGAATGATTTCTGAAGGATCATGTGACACTGAAGACTGGAGCAATGATGCTGAAAATACAGCTTTGAAATCACAGGACTAAATTATATTTTAAAATGATCAAATAGAAAACGATTATTTTAAATAGTGAAAATATTTCAAAATGTTACTGTTTTTGCTGTACTTTGGATCAAATAAATGCAGGCTTGAGAAGAGACTTCTTTTAAAAAACATCAAAAATCTTATCGTTCAAAAACTGACTGGTAGTGTATATATTCTAAAAAATATAAATATCCATATATTTCAAGTCAAGAAATTTCTAAATTTAGTAATTTCTTGCTCCTGAAATACATTTTATAATATATTTTGGTATATGAAGTTTGAAAATTAATGTTTGCAATTCTAAAAAATATTTAATTAAGCAAAACATATGTGAAATATATTGTGGACAGTTCTTTGTGGAAAATGTGTTGAGGATAAAATAAATAAATGATTGCCATTATTTTAAACTTTTGACAGCCCTAATATTTTGCATTGGTGTATTTGGTATTGTGGTATTTAGTTGCTCTGGTAATACTTTAGGTCCCAAACTTTACAGGTTAACTAACAAGGACTGGTGGAATATATTTTTATTAATCTTTTTAATTGGTTAATAAAAATGCAACTGTTTATAATAGTTAATATTAGCTGAGGTCATTTAAATATGAATACAGTAGTTACGGATGGGGCAGCAGTCTGTGGTTATGGTGCATGGCTGGAGAGAGGGAAATATGTTGTTAACTTTCTTACAACCAATAAGAGAAGGACTCTGAGTGCAGTGACCTCCGATAGCTTACTGCAACTGCTGTTTTCAGCAAACACGAAGAGATAATCACAGAGTTTTAGGGGAGCTGAGATGAAAGACAAGACAAGGAGACTGAAGCCCTCCTACATTGCATTTAAAGTGCCCACTTTTATGGCACTTGTTTGTCCTTTTTGGAGCTTGACAGTCCTTGTTTACTGTCTACTTTGGTTCTGAGGAAAAGAGCAGCTTGAGCATTTTGCTAAATAACTGAATACAAATACACGATTGTAATTGGTAACATACTGAATGCAGAGAATTTTACTGAAAAAAATAAATGTAGCCAAAAACATACTCAAGTTATAAAAAAAATAAAATAAAACTTTCAATTTAAATTGGACTGAAGTATTAAAAAAAAAAAAAATCTCTATTTCCTGATGCAGCCATCATCCTGGAGCCTGTTACCTGAGATGGTTAATCATACAGTGTGTGTGTGTGTGTGTGTGTGTGTGTGTGTGTGTGTGTGTGTGTGAAATGTTGTAGTTTGAACACCTTGTTCATTTAACGCCACCACCATAGTTAAAAATAAATAAATAATTTACCCGAAATAACACTGAAGTAACACAAAGAAGATATTTTGAAGAATGTTGGTATCCAGTTTCGGTTCCCATTGAATTCCACTGTATGGACAAAGATTACGAGAGACAATACAAATAAAGAATACATGAATACAAGTCAAGGGAACTGAAACTCTTTGCTTAACAATGTTATTCAAAATATCATCTTTTTTTTTTTTTACTTGGCAGAAGTCAGTCACACAGACTAGGAATGCAATGAGGCAAAGTGAAGTCTGTCGATTCACCATAAGCTTGAGATATTATTTTTTTGATCAAATTATTATATAGTATATTCATATATTATATTTGTTATATAAATAATAATAATAAAATAAAGTAATGCATGCATGGATGAATTGTTCTCAAAATCAGTAAGACGCATTTATAAAATAGATGGGTTGAATTTCCATTTAATGCCGACTTTAAGTGTAGTACAGTTACACCCCTGTAGGTTTGAAAAGGCTTGAGATTGAGTAAATAATGAAATTGTCCACTTTAACCTTAAAGTTAGTTATTTAATATATAGGCTGTCTGAATTAGATGCTGCTTTGTAAATGTCTTTTATTTAGTACCTATTACCATGATGTAATATATTGAAGACAGAATAAGTCCTAAAGCATGTTTTCCTTGTTCACAGCGATTTCCGGCAGTGGTGTCCCCGAATGGATCGAGTTTATTTCTGTGTGGTTACTGACCTCCAATGGCTTTCTCAATTGTATCTTCTACTTCTGGATCAACCGTAGCTTTAGAAGGAAATTACATTTGGTTCTTCAGAGACTATGTCTAGGACTTTGTCCAGGTTCTGACAGCGATTCAAGCTGCGTCAACTCTGTAGAACCCTCTGTGGTTCACGGATGGTACGGTAACCACTCTCTCCATGAGCGGTTTTCTAGCGTGTCGTCCACCTGCACTCTGCTGACGCTCATGCCACCTCAAACCAATATGCGTGAACCAGAGCCAGCTTGAGATTCCTTTTAGTCTTGTGATCTGATGAAGTTTTAAAGCTCTGGTGAAGTTGAGTCACCGTGAGTGCTACTGACATGAAATTGACCTGCTCAGACAGAGGTTATTCTGATTAATGTCTTTTTAATTGCAAGTTAGCATTCAGAAACGCTCCTATTTCCTTCATGCTCTTTTAGTTCAATGGCTATTTGTGCCTTTTTACTTCTTGATGGCACCTTCTCATATTCACTCAGACCTGGTTTCTTGGCCTAATTGAAGTCTGAAATGGTTTTGCGTTGTTGATTGCCATTTCAGGTTAAACACACGAGAGCCTTTGAAACATTTCCTTATCTATTCATAAACACAATATCAAGCAGCTGTGGAAGTTTAACCTTTAAATCTCAGTTATGCAGAAGTGAAGTAATTAGCCAGGTACGTAATGTAAAGGTCAGATCAAATATGCCTTTTGGCTTTAACCTTTTTTTCACTGTTTGTTTCGGCTGTTTGATTGAAAAGATTCAGGACTTGCTGAAGTTGTAAATCATTTTTAATTGGCTAGTAGCATAGTGCTTGTGCTTTTTGAGATGGTAAGTTGTTGTTGAGCTGTGGTAGCCGAGTAAATATATCTGTTCCTGTGTGAAAACCCACACATGAGCAGTCAGACATGTAGCTTGACTTGACGAGTGAGGTTCTCTTTGACAGAGCATGACTCCATTCTGCTCTGATCACATATGCTTCATGAAGATGGCATTTATAGTGGTTCATTTCATTTTCACAAACCTCGAGGGTGTTATATAGTATGTAAGGGATGCGCCCAAGTTTGCAGAAGATGCTCCCACATCCCAAATAAAGAAAGTATATGCTGCATTTTTGTGGGCAGTTTACTTTACAGCTCAGGAGGCACAATTACTTTATGGGAGAGCTGGAGCTCATGCTGGGCAAATATGTAATAAATATAGCTCTCTGAAGTTTGTATAATGACTGCGTAGCAGTAGCCTATTTTCCTGTATATTGGGGTTTTGATTCAAGGGGTCATGGTTGGCATACTCCATTTCAGGGGTTTTCAAACTGGGGTCTGGGATTAGAGGGTTTTGCAGAATGTAAAAAAATGTAGGGCCTTTAAAAATTGTTAATTTCTTAAATTGTTTAAAACTTTTTGAAGGGATAGTTCGTTGTTTAGGTCATTTGCTTAACCTCCACTTGTTCAAAACCTTTCAGTTTCTCTTTTTCTTTTAAGCACAGAAGAAGATACAGGTACATCTCAAAATTTGAATATCACGAAAAATGTCAATATTTTGTCACTCATTTCAGAAAGTGAAACTCATATATTATATAGATTCATTACACACAGAGTGAAATATTTCAAGCTTTTATTTCTTGAAATTTTGATGATTATAGCTTACAGGTTTTTAATGAAAACCCAAAATTCAGTGTCTCAGAAAATTAGAATATTACATAAGATCAATAAAAAAAGGATATTTTAAACAGAAATGTCAGGCTTCTGAAAAGTATGTTCATTTCTATGCACTCAATACTTGGTTGAACCTCCTTTTACATGAATTACTGCAATTCGGCGTGGCATGGAGGCAATCAGCCTGTGGCACTCCTCAAATGTAATGGAAGCCCAGGTTGCTTTGATAGCGGCCTTCAGGTCATCTGCATGGGTCTGGTGTCTCTCATCTTCCTCTTGACAATACACCATAGATTCTCTATGGGGTTCAGGTCAGGCGAGTTTGCTGGTCAATCAAGCACAGTAACACCATGGTTATTGAACCAGCTTTTGGTACCTTTGGCAGTGTGGGCAGGTGCCAAGTACTGCTGGAAAATGAAATCAGCATCTTCATAAAGCTTGTCAGCAGAAGGAAGCATGAAGTGCTCTAAAATTTCCTGGTAGATGGCTGCGTTGACTGTGGACTTCAGAAAACACAGTGGACCAACACCAGCAGATGATATGGCAGCCCAAATAATCACTGACTGTGGAAACTTCACACTGGACTTCAAGCAACATGGATTCTGTGCCTCTCCACTCTTCCTCCAGACTCTGGGACCTTGATTTCCAAACGAAATGCAAAATTTACTTTCATCTGAAAAGGGGACTTTGGACCACTGAGCAACAGTCCAGTTCTTTTTCTCCACAGCCCAGGTAAGACGCTTCTGACGTTGTCTCTGGTTCAGAAGTGGCTTGGTAGCCCTTTTCCTGAAGACGTCTGAGCGTGGTGACTCTTGATGCACTGACTCTAGCTTCAGTCCACTCCTTGTGAAACTCTCCCAAGTGTTTGAATCAGCTTTGCTTGACAGTATTCTCAAGCTTACGGTCATCCATGTTGCTTGTGCACCTTTTCCTACCCAAATTCTTCCTTCCAGTCAACTTTGCTTTTAATATGCTTTGATACAGCACTCTGTAAACAGCCACACCTTTCAGTAATGACCCTCTGTGACTTACCCTCTTTGTGGAGGGCGTCAATGTTCGTCTTCTGGATCATTGCCAAGTCAGCAGTCTTCTCCATTATTGTGGCTTCAAAGAACAAGAGATACCCTGAATTTATACTGTAGGGATTGTCATCAATTGAAACTCAAATGTAAATATTCTAATATTCTGAGATACTGATTTTTGACTTTCATGAGCTGTAAGCTCTAATCATCAAAATTAAAACAAAAAAACTTTTTAAATGTTTTACTTTACAAGTAATGAATCTACAATATATGAAAGTTTCACTTTTTGAAAAAAAATAACTTTTTCACGATATCCTAATTTTTTTAGATGTACCTGTATTTAGGTAAATAAAATTTGAGGGTAGCCATTGACTTCCATAGTATGGAAAAAAATATGGACCTCAGTGGTTACCAGGGACTGTTTAGTTGCAACATTCTTCAAAATATCTTCTGTGTTCAACAGAAGAAAGAAACTCATACAAGTTTGGAACAAGTGGAGGGTGAGCAAATTATCACAATTTTCATTTTCGGGTGAACTATCCTTTTAATGAATTTGATATAACTGTTTTCTAATTTTTCATCTTTCTAAATATGGAAATGGCATTTTATTTTTATTGACAGCTTTATTTTATTTTTAAGAATGTGCATTTGTATTATGTTTTATTGTATCTAGAGTTTATCACCATATTAGACTGCTGGAATGGGTAGAATAATAATAATACAAAGTATTTTCCAGGAAACATTTTAATTTACTTGGGCTTCAGTACAGTGACAATGACAGTTTAATTTTGCAAGCAACCTCATTTTGTAAAACATACAGAATTGTTTTACATACTGAATTGTCTAGTTTGTATATTGTTTGTGCTATTTTGCATATTGTCCATTTTGTATATTTGTACTTTTTTTAATTTATTTAATTATTTTTTATTATTATTATCTGTGTCCTGTCGCTGTCATTCTGTCACACTGTGGAGCTTCTGTCACTAAAACAAATTCCTTGTATGTGCAAACATACCTGGCAATAAAGCTAATTCTGATTTTATAAAATCAAAATATTTCTCACATTATGAATGGACATTTATGCATGGGGGAGGGGGGATATTTAAGGGTCCTTGGCATTATCATTTTGAAACTCTCTGGTCTATTTCTCACATATTCGACCATATAAGTTCCATCTCACCTCCAAACAAAAATTGCATATACGTACACCCAAGGGCTATGGTAAACAGCCTGCATTAAGGCTGCAGCATATACAATAAACTTTCTTATTTGGGATGTGGGAACAATAGCTGTGAACCTCAGTGCTGCCTCAGCAACTTCTGTAGTGCTGCAGAAGATCTGATCAATTCAGCTCTTTTCTTGCCTTCTGTAATGGAGAAAAATTATGAGGATAGAGTCTCACCTAAATCCGATTATGGTGGTCATATCACCCTTGAAGGTTAAAATAGCTTTAGCAGGCTTGTTTAAGAGAATAATCTGCACAGGTCTATAAAGACTGTTTTTCACCTTTTCTCGTCTGAACTGTTCAGTTGCATGGAAAACTTGAGGTTAACACAAGACCACTGTGTGAGGCTGATTAAACCAGTTTCTTAACAGCAAATCCAGTGACAGTATTGCACAAGTATAGGAAGCTACAGCAACACCTTCAAGGATTGTTGAACTGCTGCTAATGCGAAACTGATTTTTAAAGCCTCCTCATGTGGTTCAGCTGCTAGCTGGGCAGTGACTTTGTAGCTGTTTGTTGTCATGGAGATGCAATTAGGATGAGTGTAGGAGACCATATTAGATCACATGGAAGCCCTTATGCCATTTGGAGGGGCTGCAGAGCACCAAACAGACCATCAAAGACTGTCACATCATAATCAACAAGAACAATGAAGGAGCCACTTACTCATTTACTGTTGTGTTGAGATCAGATTCTATTATAAATTGTGTGTGTGTGTGTGTGTATCTGGTGTCTGAATAATTTTTGGTTTGACATATTTTTATATTTATATATACAGTGCGAAAGTATTCATACCCCTTCAATTTTTTTCACGTTTTATGTTGCTGCCTTATATGTTAAACTGCTTTAAATTACTTTTTTTCCCATATCAATCTACACTCCATACACTATAATGGTAAAGCAAAAAAAAAAGGTTTTTAACATCTTTGCAAATTTATTAAAAATATAAAAAACTTTAATGATTCCATTGCATAAGTACTCATAGCCTTATCTGGGACAGTTGGAATTTAGCTCAGGAGCATTCATATTGCTTGTAGGTGTTTATAGACTTTGAGTGAAGGTAACCTGTGGCAAATTCAATTGAATGTGTATGATTTGGGAAAAAAAGATTCAAAGGTCCAACAGCTGATAATGCATATCAGAGCAAAAACCAAGCCCTGGGTTCAAAAGTACAGTCTGTAGAGCTCAGAAACAGGTTTGCGTCAAGCCAAACATCTGGGGAAGAGTTCAGAAAAACAATTCTGCTTCATTGAAGGGTCACAGAAGCATGTTGTCCCTGTTACCCTTAATGGAATAAGTTTGAAACAACCAGGATTCTTCTTAGAGATGGCCTCCTGGCCAAACTGAGCAATTGATGGAGAAGGGCTTTGGTTAGAGTGATGACGAAGAATCTGATGGTCACTCTAGTTGAGCTCCATGATCATATGTGGAGAAACCTACAGAAGGACAAACATCACTGCAACACTCCACCGATCTGGGCTTTATGGTGGTGTGGCCAAACTCAATCCTCTCCTCAGTGAAGACACATGAAAACACACTTGGAATTTGCAAAAAAAGCTCCTAAAGGACCCTCAAACTCTGAGAAACAATATTCTCTGGTCTGATGAACCTCAATTCTAAGTATCATGTTTGAAGGGAACCAGCTCTGCTCATCGCCTGCAGAGTACCATCCCAAAAGTAAAGTGTGCGGGTAGCAGCCTCATGCTATGGGGCTGTTTTTCAGCAGCAGGGACTGAGGGACTCATCAGAATAGAAGAAAAGCTCAATGCACCAAAATATTGAGATAGCCTTAATGAAAACCCAGTCCAGAGAATTCAGAACCTCAGACAGGCAGAAGGTTTGCCTTCCAACAGGACAATGACCCTAAGTACACAGCAAGAGTGGCTTTTACACAACGCTGTGAATGTCCTTGAGTGGCCCAGCCACAGCCTGGATTTGAACCCAATCAAATATTTCTGGAGAAACCTGAAAATGTGCGTCTGCCCCCATCCAAACTGAAAGAGCTTGAGAGGTGAAGAGGTGAGGAGAAGAATAGTTGCCAAATGTTGATGAGCAAATCTTGTCGCATCAAACAAAAAAGACTTGAGGCTGTAAAGGTACTTCAGCTAAATATTTAGTTAAGGGTATTAATACTTATGCAATGTACTTATTTGAGTTTTTTATTTTTAATAAATTTACGAAGTTGTGGCAATTCTGTTTTTGCTTTGTCAATATGGTGTATGGAGTGTAGATTGCTTTAAATTACTTTTTTCCCCCACATCAGTTTAAAAAGGCAGCAACATAACAAAATGTGAAAAAAATGAAGGGGTATGAATACATTCGCAAGGCACTGTATACATATATATATATATATATATATATATATATATATATATATATATATGTGACATATACCCACAAATTCTTCATACAGTGGACTACCAGTAAAATTGATAAACATTTGGGACCAAAAATTATTCAAACACTTTTACCTGACCATGTTTGTCTTAACTGTTTTATCTGTAATTGCTAATGCATCCTTTTTACACCACAGACTCAACAAAATTAAGCATTGCTTGGTAATTGGTTGACCTAAAATGGTATTATCTAATTGTGTACTTACATTTAACAGCTGACAGCTATTCAGCCTAATTCATAAAAATACTTTTCTATCAAAGTAATCTGACATTATCAAGATTATTTTTTTCTGATACAGTTTAACTCTGAGTTCTTGTCATATTTTATTACCATTTTTAAACTATAGCGAATAAACTGTGATGTGAGAAATGTTAAAGGTATCTGAATATATTTTGGTTTGACTTTGTGTGTGTGTGTGTGTGTGTGTGTGTGTGTGTCTGTGTGTGTGGTTTATGAGGACACAAATTTGTATAATGACATGGGTATGACAGAGGTATTACAATATGAAGGTGGTTTATGAGGACACTGCCTATGTCCCCGTAATTCAAAAGGCTTAAAAAAAACATACTAAATGGTGTTTTTTTGAAAATCTAAAAATGCACAAAGTCTCCTGTGAGGGCTAAGTTTAGGTGTAGGGTTGGTGTAGGGCAATAGCACACACAGTTTGTTCAGTATAAAACCATTACGCCTATGGAGAGTCCCCAGAAACCACAAAAACCAACGTGTGTGTGTGTGTGTGTGTGTGTGTGTGTGTGTGCGTGTGTGTGTGTGTGTGATAAACTACTAAATTGTTCAAAATAAAGTTAATTATATATTTTAAAGATATAATTCACCCAGAAATGTAAATTGTCATCATTTACTCACCCTTATGTTGATATAAACACTTATGCCTTGCTTTCTCATATGGAACATAAAAGATGAAAAGACATGAGTGTGAATTTTCTTTTTATTTCTTTTTTTCTTTTTGCTCCACAGTACAGTTAACCTACTGTACCAGGTGAGCAACGGAGCAAGTTTACTATGTCAGAAAAGCTGTACATATGGAGCTGGTTATGTGACACAAACATCAAACTCTATTTGTTTACAAATCTTGCACTATGGTAAAAGTGTTTTTGAGGTCATAACACAGTGTTGTGCAAAGAAGTGAGTGAAAGTAAATCAACTGATCATCTGCCTTTTGTAATCATAATTGGTGTGAAAAGAATAAAATATTATTTCAGCCGGAAACTGCATTGAATTGTAGGCCTATGTATAGTCATATTTTTGGAGTTTTATAGTCAAATAACACTTCATAACATTATGGCTGTGAGAGCTCATCAAAATTCCGGATTATTTGAGATTTAACCGTGTGTAGTGACATCTGATAGCTTCATCTGTGCCAGCTGGACCTGCCCAAGCAGAATTCTAATTATACTCATTGTAATGATAGCAATTCAGAGCCTCTTTTTACATTCTCATCATTACACATCTCTTTCAAAAAAGTCTATGCTAAACCATATTTAGGGGGCTTCAGCTGTGGCCCGTCTTTTATCTCAGCTCTCCTAAAAATCTGTGATTCTACGAATATTATTTCTTATTACCGAATACAGTGGTTGCAGCAACCATGCTTTTAGGGTATTTCACAATAAATACTCCCCCTTCCAGCCGCTGATTAGCTTTCAAAAATGTTTGTTATTTTTCTCTCTTTTTGATGGCGAGGCAAAATATTTGCCTAAAGCAGCAAGTCTGCTTTTTTTTCTGTTGCTTGCTCTCCAGTCTAATGAGATCACAAAAAGTGAAACCAAATGCATCCTTTTTTACCAATATGTGCCATTCTTACAACCACTTGAAATTTTAATAGATTTTATCTAACAAAAAAGAATAATAATTGTAAAAATATTGCACTTAAAGCACCAATATGTCATTATTGAGAATAATATATTAGAATCACACAGCTGTGCAAAACATAACCAACATTTAAAGGTTGTTTTTTACGTTATTATATGTTATATTTAAGATTATGTATTTTCTCCCGGTTTCACAGACAAGGCTTAAGCCTAGTCCCAGACTAAAGTGTAATTCTGAGCTGTTTAAACTGAAAGAAACTTGCACTGACTGATCTTACAAAATATCAGTGCCTTTGTTTTGTCTCAAGATGCACACCAGTAATGTTTTTTTCTAAGGCATATTAATAAAAATTACTTAAATTTCCTAACTGAACAATGGCCTAATCCTGTCTTAGTCTAAATCCTGTCTGTGAAACCGGGCCTGAAAGTTATAATTGAATTAAATCTGTGTATGTTTATTGGCCAATACAAGTCATACTGACACCTAATGGTGTGAAATGTTTTTAGTTATTGATGGCATTGTAGAATTGTGCTATTGACAGAGACATTCATAATTCATTCCATGAGTGAATGTGTCTAATAACAGGAAGGTTATTGAGATAATGTCAGCTGGTCATGTGATCTTAAGTGCTCCTAGTTCACCCAAAAATTAAAATTCTGTCATTGTTTACTTAACCTCAAATTGTTCCAAACACATTTTCTTTCTTCTGCAGAACAAAAAAAAATATTTTGAAGAATGTTGGTAACCAAATACTTTCTGATCCCCATTGACTTCCATAGTATTTTCTTTCCATACTATGGAAGTCAATGGAGAAACGATTTTAGGTTCCTAGCAACAACATTTAATGCAGTTTAAACTTTTGTGTCACCTTCTATAACTCGCTGAGAATTTCACAAGGTATTTTTATTCTGGTATCTCCATCATTCAGCTATTCAGGTCCGTCAGATTCAGTAGCACTATTCCATCACAGCAGAACGAACAAAACCTTGATAGTCTAAAAAACCTACTCTTACCACATGCAGCTCGCTGCTATACAAAAGATGTTTTAAGCTCTGGTATATTAAAGACCGTGGGTGGATTTAATTATCAATGCTGTCACGCCTCTGCAGTGAGCTTTGACCTTGGGTGTTTTTGTCAGGCCTGTGTTCATATGATGTTCTCTGACCCGTCAGGCTGTGTAGACGATGATCCGTTGCTGTGGTGACATATCGAGTCTCCTGAAGTGTCATGCCACATTTCAGGATGAGATTTCCCAGTTTATACAGCGTTCAATAAAATCTGTAAACCTCTCACATCTTATCTTTGCACACTCTACTGCCATTGACTTTGAGGCACAGATGGTGGTATAAAGAGAGAGGATAAAGCAGGAAAGACCGGACCCGATGGACATGACGCACGGTGTACAATGTCTTATTGTCTAATTCGGATAAAGAAACATGGGTTTTTAATATGAGATAGCACACTGATAAACATGAACCTGCATCATAACAGAATGTATTTTTATGCATGAGTGTCTTGCTAAAATTCATAGAGGCACTGAATTGTGATTCATCCTCAGAATCATCATAATGCATCACTCCATATGTCACAGTGGGGACAGAAAGTGAAAATCACCATCTAATTTCCTGTGTAAACATTCCCAGCTGTTGAGTGCTGCTAAACTGAGATCCCAATCACTCATTTCCTTGCATGAACGGAAATAAACAAGAGTCATTGATGACCAGGTCCACTTTTCATCTGTGCTGTTGCTCTCTTGGCCAGTTTGTCTTCATTGTAGCTGTTTTTATCTGCATTTAACATTATGCAAGTTATGCATGTATCATTAGGTTTCACTGTAAACTAGTTTGAGAGGACAGAGCCGTTACATGGTCCGCCGTCCATCTGCCAGAGAAAAGTATGCAAATATTTACTGGATTGAAGGGAAGTCTGTTGTGTGTTGTGGGACATGATGCAGAGACATACAGTACACAGAGGCAGATGCATTAGTGCTCACAATGTGTGTTTAGACTAATAAAAACAATGACGTGTAGAGAGCTGATTCAAACTTAGAGGTGAAAAACAGGGTCCAAATGTCCGAGCCACATTGAAAATAAACAGAAACATGAAAAAAATAAATATAAACTAAAATAAATACATCTGGAAATTATAACAATAAGTCTGTGGTTCTCAATCAAGAAGCTGGGAGTGGGCCCCATTTCCAAGAGGGCCGCAGATTAAGATAAAACAAGATTTAAAATATGCTAAAATGGCTCAAAATCAATATGCAAGCTGAAATCATGTTGCTTATTATGATTTATTCCTTTAAAAACTGCCAGTTTTATTTATCTTGAACAATCCGGATGTACTACACGAGGGAATTGTATGTGTATTTTTTTGACCTGGAAAAGTCATGGAAATGAATGCATATCGTCAGCCCATAAAATATATTGCTAAAAATATTTATTTATAAATTTAGAACATGATCATCGGGTCTGATACCAACTTGTGTTCTTGCAGCTCGAGTGCTGCTGTCATTAAAGCAAAACAGGGACAAACCAAACATAGATTTCTCTCAAATTGTTATTCTCATAAATTGTAATGAAAAAATTTATAATATTCAATGAATGTTTCAGATTAGGTAGATCTGTCATATACACACTTGTCCGAGCAGACTGGGGGTGTGCATGTTTGTCCTCGTGCCAAATGAACATTGTATAATGTAAAAATGCATAATCCATATATTTGTATTATGTTATTGTATATTGGATATTATTGTACACACAGCCCTATCTAAATGCATTTACTGCCACCTTGTGGCCAGTTTTAAAACTGTAGATGTTAAAGCAATGGATACACCACGAGAAGGCATCTTTTGTACAAACCTCTGAATCGATTCTCAATGTATTACTCCAAATGTAGAATTGGGCAAGGCCTAAGGAGGTGCAATGACAAATCTGTTCATGCTACCTGCAAAAAAAAAAAAAAATGCTGCTTGATGCATCCCAATTACTGCCAATCAGAACATATTTGATATTTAATATGCATCTATAGCTAACAGGAACTAGCCAGTATGATTTAATCCATCCACATACATTCAAAGCAACAAACAAAACCTCCTGTACTGAAAGAGCTTGTCAATTTATTGCATTGTGCTTGGTTAGGACATGATATCATTCTCATTCTCATCAGTCTTTGTTCAAGGTCTCAAGCATATCATTTGTTGCAATCATGCACACATAATGTACTATTGTTCAAATATTGTATAAGGTGAGCAATGATTGTTTGGCAAGACCACTTTGCATACAGTATAGCTGAATGCAAAGTTTATTGGAAACACATCAGTTTTGAACATATTTAGATTTAGTTTTGAACATTATATTTTTTAAACATTGTATTTTTAAACACAGATTTTAAGCAATAATTTAACATCACAACCAGTCTTCCCAAAATCCTACACTTTTAAAAAATAAAGGCACTTCTCTTGCCTCTTGAAGGACCCATTTGTGAATAAAGAACATTTAATTTTAACATCAATGAAAACTTTCCATTTTACCAAATGTTCTTTGGGGGGGAGGGTTGGGAAAAGGTTTTTTGATATAAAAATTCACACTAAGAAAAAACAGTTTTAGCTACTCACCAAAAGGTTATTTGAAAAACTCGAAATGGTGCTTCTGTGGCACTTTAGGGAAGAAAACAAAAATATTTTGGAACATTTAGAGATGCACTGTAAAAAAAACCTTACATATATTTAAAAAAAAAATCTTACATACACCAACATGAGAGGAAACAGTTTTTATTCAATGAAGTGGCACTTTAGAATGAAACATTAATATACAGACTTCACTTGAAAGACAAATATCCTACTTTTCACTCCACTACATTTCTAGGTCCTCGAAGTAGTAAGTCGTTTCCATGTAGCAGCTTTGAAAGTCAGTGGGTGATTTTTTTCTTCTCTGAAAATGTGACTTTTCAGACAGCATATCAGTAATCACTCTTGTAGGGCTGCACGAAGTGATTTCACAGCATTTTTTGAACAATGACCAGTTGCAAATGTAATATTTATTTACAACAATTCAATGACAAGAAGTTAATTTTGTGGTATATATTAAACACACGTCCATCATTTTTTCAATTTTAGTTATCAAGTCAAAAAAATCTTGTGCTTTTGCTTTTTTGTTAAAGCAGTGTTGCTGTTGTAAAGTTGTGTTGCTGGATTTTAAAGCAGGTTTGATTATTATTATTATTATTATTATTTTATCAGTCTGTATTTACAGCAATTTCACTGTCCACTTGGTTCAAATGTGGATGAATGGCTGCATGTAGATGGGTGCACACTGCCAGCGCTGTGTGAGATCACTACCATGCTGCTTGTGTGGGGGTGGTTATGGGTGTTATTTTTTATTTATTTTTTGGTCAACTCTAACCTTCTAAAAGCTCTTTATTTCAATGATACTACAATGCATTCAGTAGGCATAATGTATTGTAAGTTGCTTCAAAGGCATTAGGTATTGCAAGTATTACAACAACAATAATATAACAGTGCATTGACATAAAAAAAGGAAACTTACTTTTGGTAAATAAGCACTTTTAAAAGCAAGTACGTGTAATTTGTCCAACTCTGTTAATATATAAATATGTTAATAGGGATCCCCATGGACTGTGAAAAGTGATCGAAATAAAAGATGGTGGGAGAAGAAATAAACAAGAGGGGCAGGTTGACATCTGCTGCAAATCAATGCTACAAGTACACTGAAAATTAACGAAAACAGTACTCTCTCTTGGAACAAGATGCACAGATGAATCATTCCCGATAACAACTGCACATTTAAGTGAGATATCCATCAGATCCAAATGCTGAAGCCAGACCTTACAAGTGTTCACACCGTGAAGAGTCATTGCTCCCTTATCGCTCTGTGAGGAAGAAGGAAATGCACACTGGAGAAAAGCCATTCACTGCCCTGTTCGAAAACAAACCAACCGAAAGGATGTCACAACGTGCAAATGCTGACAGTTTGGAGGGAGGAAATAAAAAATTGAAGGAGTTACTTGTGGTGCATGCAACCGTTACCAAAACAAACCTACACTGTTTTAGTTCATGTAAATGATGCGAAACTAAATCTGATAAAAGCATAAACCTGCAGTCGTGAAATACAGCAAAATAGAGTCCACATCAAAACTGTGATGACAGAAAGCGAGGGTCCTGGCTGTGATGGTTGGTAATTGTGTAGCTAGATCAATATTTCAAGTTGGTCCAGTCTCATTCAAACTGCCTCGGTTCCTAAGGGCCTGAAGCTTTTTTTCTCCATTGTAGCAAAGGTATTGGATCCTCCCTTGAATGTGGGTCTCCATAAACTAAGTACAAATAAAATGTAAAAATAAATATATATATATATATACATTTTAATATATGTTGTGCTTATCCTTAATATATAGTGCACAAACACACAAAAAAGGACAATGCAATTTTTCATAAACAAACTTTGACCACTCACTCCTGGATGCAGATTTTGCATGCAACTTCAGATGGGCCTCATCACACAACTGCCGATCAGGTCACCTGCTGGACAATTTTAATAACAGTTGAGTGAACAAGTTAATGACATAACTTACATTCACACAATCTTTAGTTACCATTTTTGCCCCGCCAACAAAAATGGTTCCAAAAAAACCCATATAGTGGACTCAACCTGTCACACACTGCGTGTCCGAGCAGCACATTTCATTCCTGCGTGAATCAGAGGAATGGATTTTAGTCATACACAAAAGAAAGGATAAATTGCATAGTCTACTATAGTAGCCATTTTACCCATATGGTATACATAGAGGTGTGCCAGCCAATAAGAATTCAGTCACTTGTAACAGTATTGGAAACATTTTGGAGGGCTGAGGAAGTTACAGAACTCAAAGCCTGAACATATAAAGGTTTGGGCAGTGCACTATTGTGACTCCAATAACCATCTTTTGCATAGTTCAACCTACTTTGGCACAATCTGTTAGTTTAGGTTTACTTTAATTAAATTGAAAGATGACACATTATTTAGCATATATCAGCCGTTTAGTTTATAAATTTGAAGTGTGGCACCAAAACTTTTAGTTTAAATAATTTAAATGAAAAAAAATCATGATTTTTACAAATTCAAATAACTGAAATAGAAAATGAAATAAATAAACAATTTATAAAAACAAAGACAGCCTCTTGTGATACTGCTGTCCATGGTAGATTTTGCATATTATCTCATTGTTATTAATACAACATCAGAATCTACAGATTTAAAATGTAAAAATGGGAAAGTGCACTTATTAATGAGCCATTTCACAGATGAGACCAAATGTGAGCTCTCTGTTTTCTCTAAACAGATATCAGTAGTGCACACATGGCACTCATCACTAGCTGATTAGATATGCAAATGAGGGAAAGTTGCTTGGAATGACAAACTCAGCAAAAGTCATTAGCAAACTCATTCAGGGAAGGTTTTGTTAGTTTTGGTTTCAGGAAAGAGACAAATGAGAATAAACAGAGCAAATTAATACCTCCTCTCAACACAAATGCAGTTTCTAAACACCCAGTGTTTAGAAAAGGGAAAGGGAAGTGGTGTGTGGCGACCCATACTCTGAATTTGTGCTCTGCATTTAACCCATCCAAGTGCACACACATTAGTGAACACACACCCGGAGCAGTGGGCAGCTAATGCTGAAGCACCCGGGGAGCAGTTGGGGGTTTGGTGCCTTGCTCAAGGGTCTCACCTCAGTCAAAGGTGGAGTGTTGGCTATTCACTCCCCCCACTCAATGCAAACCTGAAACCTTTAAAAAAAAAAAAAGTGATGTTTAATAGACAGGAGTGTATAAAAATTAGCCTATATAGAATCATTAAGCTTCATTTTTACCCAGATATTATTTTGGGGGTATTAAAGCTAGACTACTTGAATATGCCTATTATTGAGACTTGAATATTTGTACTCAATTACATTTTCAAGATAAAATTAAAGCATTTTATTCAAAATTGTACTTTTTTAAAACAAAAGTTGTAAATTAAATTTTTACTTTCAAGGTCATTATGATCATTATGACTCATTATAATTATTAGATCATTATGACTTTGTTATCTTTAGTATAAATATGGTTTAATCAAGGGTTTATATGGTTTTACCATCAATGGTTGTGTCCTAAAACCTTTCATAATATTGTATATTAAGACATCTGCAGTCTTTTTTTTTTTTTTTTCTTCCAAAAGCAACTTAATGAAACTTTGCCTTAACTTTTTTGAATGTTTTTGGATTATTTATTTTTTGACATAGTAGACAATTTATTTGTTTTTACGCCTCTAAATAGACACTTACAATGCAATTGATGATATATGTGACCCTGGAGCACAAAACCAGTCTTAAGTCGCACAGGTATATTTGTAGCAATAGCCAAAAATGCACTGTATGGGTCAAAATTATCCATTTTATTTATGCCAAAAATCATTAGGATATTAAGTAAAGATCATGTTCCATGAAGATATTTTGTAAATGTCTTACCGTAAATATATTAAAACTTAATTTTTGATTAGTAACATGCATTTTCTAAGAACTTCATTTTGGACAACTTTAAAGGTGATTTTCTCAATAGTTCGATTTTTTTAGCCCTCAGATTCCAGATTTTCAAATAGTTGTATCTCGGCCAAATGTTATCCTATCCTAATAAACACAACATCGATGTAAAGCTTATTTATTCAGCTTTCATATGATGTAATATTGACCCGTATGATAGGTCCAGGGTCACAAATACATCAATCCAATCACAAAATAATATACACACGCAAACAAAAAGGTATTAAGGACTTTTGGGGTTGTGTAACGTGAGCGTAAGAACAATGTGCGCGTAACATGCGTTTGACGTCTGGCGGTCTCGTGATGATCTGCTCTTGATTCTGATTGGCTGCTACAGGGTCCTCACTGGCCGTGTGCAGAGTGAGCTGAGCGCTGATTGGCTGGTTCGGTTCGAATGAACGGATTGGGTCATTTCTCGTGACTGCTGGTGAAATGGTGTGCCGGCTGGACAAGAACTGAACTGGTCAGGTTAGGTGTATTAAAAAACAGCTTCGAGCTAAAAGATTACAGGTAAAACCCAAGCACTGGTTTCCACTGAACTCCAGCAGAGAAGCGACAGAAACCGTGTGAATATGGGGGAAGAAGCCGAGAGCTCAGTGCAAAGAGAGAACCAGGACGTGAAGGATGTAAACACACTCGCGCCGGAGGAGAACAGCCGCGTCAAATATTACACACACGAGGAGGTTCAGATCCATAACACGAGCAAAGACATATGGCTCATTATCCACGATAAAGTTTACGATATCACAAGTTTTTTGGAGGAGGTAAGAGGGTTGAAGTTTCATCATGTCCTCCACATCACACCAAATCCTGCATGCTGCGGTTTATATATCATCTTAAACACGGGCTACTCTTATTAATTAAGTTAGTAGCTGGAATGTGTCTAGACTCGAAACACAAGGATCATCAAAGTTTCTGTGGCCTGATTAGTGAGTTAGCATACTAGATTCACTGCAGTGGAGGATGAAACTAGCTAACTCTCTACGGAAATATTAGTATCTAAATTAAACATACACAGACTGCTCTGCTAGCCTGATCATGTTGAGCTGAACGGTTCAAGCTGCGTTTCATCCCCGACACGAGGTGAAATATAATTTTTTTTGGCAGGGGTTCCTCTGGTAAATGTCGCATTCCAGGGGCTAAATATCACATAATTGGGGTCGCCTCAACCCGCGGCCTATGGCAAGCCGTTTTAACATTTAATCTGTTAGCCGCACTAGTATCTAATTGAATGCTACTACTACTTATTTTTTAGATACTAGTATCTTTTCCATTAAGTATTAATACTTATCATTTAGCTACTAGTGCTTATTTTTTAGGTACTAGTGTCTTTTGTAAAGTTACTAGTACTTATTCATTAGATAGTAGTTCTTATTTACTAGATACTAGTGCTTATTTATTAGATACTAGTTCTTATTTACTAGATACTAGTGCTTATTTATTAGGTACTAGTACTTATTCATTAGATAGTAGTTCTTATTTATTAGATACTAGTGCTTATTAGGTACTAGTGCTTATTAGATACTAGTGCTTATTTATTAGATACTAGTACTTATTCATTTGATAGTAGTTCTTATTTATTAGATACTAGTGCTTATTAGGTACTAGTGCTTATTTATTAGATACTAGTTCTTATTTATTAGATACTCATGCTTATTCATTAGATACTAGCGCTTATTCATTAGATACTAGCGCTTATTCATTAGATACTAGCGCTTATTGATTAGATACTAGCGCTTATTCATTAGGTACTAGCGCTTATTCATTAGGTACTAGTGCTTATTCATTAGATACTAGCGCTTATTCATTAGATACTAGCGCTTATTGATTAGATACTAGCGCTTATTGATTAGATACTAGCGCTTATTCATTAGGTACTAGCGCTTATTCATTAGGTACTAGCGCTTATTCATTAGAGACTAGTGCTTATTCATTAGGTACTAGCGCTTATTCATTAGATACTAGCGCTTATTGATTAGATACTAGCGCTTATTCATTAGGTACTAGCGCTTATTCATTAGGTACTAGTGCTTATTAGGTACTAGTGCTTATTTAGTAGATACTAGTTCTTATTTACTAGATACTAGTGCTTATTTATTAGGTACTAGTACTTATTCATTAGATAGTAGTTCTTATTTATTAGATACTAGTGCTTATTAGGTACTAGTGCTTATTAGATACTAGTGCTTATTTATTAGATACTAGTACTTATTCATTTGATAGTAGTTCTTATTTATTAGATACTAGTGCTTATTAGGTACTAGTGCTTATTAGGTACTAGTGCTTATTTATTAGATACTAGTTCTTATTTATTAGATACTCATGCTTATTCATTAGATACTAGCGCTTATTCATTAGATACTAGCGCTTATTCATTAGATACTAGCGCTTATTGATTAGATACTAGCGCTTATTCATTAGGTACTAGCGCTTATTCATTAGGTACTAGTGCTTATTCATTAGATACTAGCGCTTATTCATTAGATACTAGCGCTTATTGATTAGATACTAGCGCTTATTGATTAGATACTAGCGCTTATTCATTAGGTACTAGCGCTTATTCATTAGGTACTAGCGCTTATTCATTAGAGACTAGTGCTTATTCATTAGGTACTAGCGCTTATTCATTAGATACTAGCGCTTATTGATTAGATACTAGCGCTTATTCATTAGGTACTAGCGCTTATTCATTAGGTACTAGTGCTTATTCATTAGGTACTAGTGCTTATTCATTAGGTACTAGCGCTTATTCATTAGATACTAGCGCTTATTCATTAGGTACTAGCGCTTATTCATTAGATACTAGTGCTTATTCATTAGGTACTAGCGCTTATTCATTAGATACTAGCGCTTATTCATTAGGTACTAGCGCTTATTCATTAGGTACTAGTGCTTATTCATTAGGTACTAGCGCTTATTCATTAGATACTAGCGCTTATTGATTAGATACTAGCGCTTATTGATTAGATACTAGCGCTTATTCATTAGGTACTAGCGCTTATTCATTAGGTACTAGCGCTTATTCATTAGAGACTAGTGCTTATTCATTAGGTACTAGCGCTTATTCATTAGATACTAGCGCTTATTGATTAGATACTAGCGCTTATTCATTAGGTACTAGCGCTTATTCATTAGGTACTAGCGCTTATTCATTAGGTACTAGCGCTTATTCATTAGGTACTAGCGCTTATTCATTAGATACTAGTGCTTATTCATTAGGTACTAGCGCTTATTCATTAGATACTAGTGCTTATTCATTAGGTACTAGCGCTTATTCATTAGATACTAGCACTTATTCATTAGGTACTAGCGCTTATTCATTAGATACTAGCGCTTATCTATTAGATACTAGCGCTTATCTATTAGATACTAGCGCTTATCTATTAGATACTAGCGCTTATTTATTAGGTACTAGCACTTATTCATTATGTACTAGTAGTTATTCATTAGGTACTAGTACATATTTTTTAGATACTAGTACTCATGCATTAGATACTAGTACCTATTAAATATACACTAGTACTTGTTCATTAGATACTAGCGCTTATTCATTAGGTACTAGCGCTTATTCATTAGATACTAGCGCTTATTCATTAGGTACTAGCGCTTATTCATTAGATACTAGCGCTTATTCATTAGGTACTAGCGCTTATTCATTAGGTACTAGCGCTTATTCATTAGATACTAGTGCTTATTCATTAGGTACTAGCGCTTATTCATTAGATACTAGCGCTTATTCATTAGGTACTAGCGCTTATTCATTAGATACTAGCGCTTATTTATTAGATACTAGCGCTTATTTATTAGATACTAGTGCTTATTAGGTACTATCACTTATTCATTAGATACTAGCGCTTATTCATTAGGTACTAGCGCTTATTCATTAGGTACTAGCGCTTATTCATTAGGTACTAGCGCTTATTCATTAGATACTAGCGCTTATTTATTAGATACTAGCGCTTATTCATTAGGTACTAGCGCTTATTCATTAGATACTAGCGCTTATTCATTAGGTACTAGCGCTTATTCATTAGATACTAGCGCTTATTCATTAGGTACTAGCGCTTATTCATTAGGTACTAGCGCTTATTCATTAGATACTAGTGCTTATTCATTAGGTACTAGCGCTTATTCATTAGATACTAGCGCTTATTCATTAGGTACTAGCGCTTATTCATTAGATACTAGCGCTTATTTATTAGATACTAGTGCTTATTTATTAGATACTAGCGCTTATTCATTAGATACTAGCGCTTATTCATTAGGTACTAGCGCTTATTCATTAGATACTAGCGCTTATTCATTAGGTACTAGCGCTTATTCATTAGATACTAGCGCTTATTCATTAGATACTAGTGCTTATTCATTAGGTACTAGCGCTTATTCATTAGATACTAGCGCTTATTCATTAGGTACTAGCGCTTATTCATTAGATACTAGCGCTTATTTATTAGATACTAGTGCTTATTTATTAGATACTAGTGCTTATTAGGTACTATCACTTATTCATTAGATACTAGCGCTTATCTATTAGATACTAGCGCTTATCTATTAGATACTAGCGCTTATCTATTAGATACTAGCGCTTATCTATTAGATACTAGCGCTTATTTATTAGGTACTAGCACTTATTCATTATGTACTAGTAGTTATTCATTAGGTACTAGTACATATTTTTTAGATACTAGTACTCATGCATTAGATACTAGTACCTATTAAATATACACTAGTACTTGTTCATTAGATACTAGTACTTATTTGTCAGATACTATAAAAATCTTGATTCCGTGATTAACAATATTTTTAGTTCTTTTGGGAAATTAATATTTGGAGAAAAAAGAGGAACTTTTAGAGGTGGAATATATACAGTTCAGACAGCTGCTAACTATATTAAATAATACTTAACAAAAATAGATAACGCTAAATTAGTTTGTTAAATAATATATTTTTTATTAACTAATTCATATTACAATTAAAATGTATCATGTTGTCATATTATGAATATGAACTAACAGTTACTAGATTTAAAGTACAACAAAACAGTAAACAGGTCCTTCGAGTTGGACTAGGTTTTAATTTGTGACTCTGTAAGTTATTTTGATTCACCAAAATGCAATGTTCTGTTTGAACTGTTTATGGAACCAAAGATTGATTCAGTTCTGAATTGAGTGCAGCAGTCGGCTTCCCAAAGTAAAAATCCATTCACTTTCTCTAGGAGAAATAGATTTTTTTTTTTTTTTTTTGCAAAATGTATAACCCTTTAAAAAGCTATGAGGTTGTTAATGGATATATCAACTTTTGCTGAAGCCGTCATGACGCTCATCAATAACTTTATCTGTCAGCCCAGGCTTTGATCCTGAGCTTATGAAGCACGTCCATATGAAAGTGTGACATCATTAATGAACAGCCAATCACATGCCTTGAAACTGTGTTTCACTTCTCACAAGACAGTAAATGCAATTCACTCCCAAAGGTTAAAAGACTGGAAACACATGAAGGATTAAACACATTTACACAGCAAGATGAAAAGAGCTGTCCATAAAAGTGGACAACTTAAAGAACACATATTGCCATATCAGTGCAAGTGACAGTTGTGAAGCTAGTTTATACAGTTAATAACATATAGGTAAAGAGACAAAAAAAAAATATTCAAAATTCATATGTAGTCATGTTTAATGCCTTATCTATCGATTATAAAGCTTATTTATATTGCATATTATCTGTATATGTATTTATTTAAAATTATAATTTTAAAACTACAACAGCTTGTGCAATAGATTAATTATATAAATCATATCAAGTAATTATAATAAATAATCATCACTAAAAGCCAGATGATTTTATCTCTAAAATGTTTTACTATGTAGTGCCCTTTAATTCGGAGCAAGCGAAGCTGGGGGAGTAACATTTTGTCAGAGATGTTACTTTGACCAAAGCTGATTGGTAAAATTTTGGTTTGAGATCTCTGAACCAAAACATAAACTGTCTGGGAGCAGGTTAGCCTCGGAGTGTAAGCTGCTATGGTAATGAACACCGCTAAGAGCCAAACCACTTTCATGATTACTAAAACCCATAATTGGTGCAAACTAAACTTACCTGGTATGCCAGCTAAATTGGCTTTATGGTATAGGCCCCTGGTGAAAAACTACATTACCTATGATTCTGTAAACAAATCTCCACCAATCAAAGAACGGTGACGAGCAAATTGCACCTGAAGAACCACCCGCTTCTATGAAGCACTGTGAATGACACAAGATAAATGTAGGCTATGCGTATTTTGCAGTAAACATGAAATATATATATTTTTCTATATGTACAATCAACATCTTTAAATCACTTTATTTCTGCATCACTTTTCATTGTCATTTACAGTAATTCATGGGATTGTAGTTTTTTCCTTCATTAAGCTGTTAAGGACCCTATTTCCAAATATGTTTTTTCTTTTAGTCAAAGGTTGTAACGTTCCAATTTACTTCTCATCTATTTGGTCCGTGGCTTGTAAGTTTTCAGTGAAGATGTATTAAAATACCTATGGAAAAAATGAAACGCACTTAGGGAATTGAAAGTGCGTGGGCACTAATATGCTATGAGAACTGGTTCTTGGATCCTAACCCTTGTATTAACATGCTTTGTGCTAAAGGCTTACACAGAAATCTTGATGTTAGTTGCCAGAATGTCAATCTTTCTCATTATTGTGTAACATTAGTGAGATTAGAGTTTGAATGTTGTGCAACACACAGTGCACTGCCCTCCAAAAGTATTGGAACAGTAAAGACAAAATTGCTCTGTTGGCTGTGGAGTCAAGACATTTACAAATATGATTAAAAGATGAATATGAGACAAAACTACAGAATGTCACATTTTATTATTGGATGATTCAACACATAGATGTTTTACCAGCTAAGAAGTTCAGCACTTTTAGAGTTTCATCCTTCTATCTGATGGGAGCATAAGTATTGGAGCAGTTGCCTCACAGGTCTTTCTAAGTGATCAGCTGTGTCCTGTTACATTAATTCTTCAGATATTAAAAGCAGGGAATGTGTCGTATCAGTTATATCCATTACTTCTGTATTCTGAATCTTGCATTCGATGATGACACACACAAACCAGGATGAAGATGAGGGAGCTGACTTTGAGAGAAAAGCAATTTGGATGCTAAAAGAAAAGAGGAAGTCAATTAGAGCTATAGCAAAAACAAAGGGCATGGAGAAATCAAGAGTTTGGAAACCACCAGCAACCAACAACTACCTGAGAACGGCTGAGAAAACAACAGTAGTTGATGACAGACAAATCATAAAAGCTGTGAAAATGAACCCTAAAAGACGTGTCTGTAAAATCACCAACAACTTCCAGAAAGCTGGGGTGATGCTCTGACAATCTACTGTCCTCAGGAGACTTTGACACAGAATTACAGATGCTACACAGCAAGATGCAAACCTCTGACCAGCACCAAAAATAGAAAGACAAGATTAGAGTTTGTTATAAAGCACAAAGGTGAGCCAGAAGAGTTTTGGAACTGTGTTTATGGACCAATGAGATAAAGATGAACCTTTATCTAAGCGATGGGAAAGCAAAAATGTGGAGAAAAAAAGGGAACTGCAATGATCCCAAGCATACAGCCTCATCTGTAAAGCATGGTGGAGGTGGTGTCATGGCATGGGCATGCATGGCTGTCTCTGGAACAGGCCCTCGCAACTTTACTGATGACTTAATGTATGATGACAGTAGCAGAATGAATTTGGAAGGGTACAAAACCATCTTGCCTACCAATATTCAAGAAAATGCCACCAGATTCATTGGGAAGTGCTTCATATTGCATCAGGACAATGACCCAAAACACCCTGCCAGTTCAGTCAAGGAAATTCCCCAAAACAAGCAACAATTGGAATTGGCTGCATTAAAGGCTGGGAAAAGCATTTCAAAGGATGAGACCAAGAGTCTGGTGATGTCTATGGGTCACAGACTCACTGCTGTGATTGTGCTCAAGGGATCTGCAACTAAATAATAGCTTTTAATCTTTTATATCTGCCTTATGTTCAACTGTCCCAATACTTATGCTCACATCCATGAGTGGGATGAACTCTAAAAGTGCTGTTCTTTTTATTTGGTAAAACATCTATGCGTTGAATCATCCAATAATAAAATGTGACATTCTGTAGTTTTGTCTCATATTCATCTTTTAATCATATTTGCAAATGTCTTGACTCCACAGCCAACAGAGCAATTTTGTCTTTACTGTTCCAATACTTTTGGAGGGCACTGTATGTCATCAGATGTATCATTAAAGAGTGCCGGTGTCCAAAGGTTTTAAACCTTGTCATCTTTTCTTTGACAGCATCCAGGAGGTGAAGAGGTTCTGCTGGAGCTAGCAGGCGCAGATGCAACAGAAAGCTTTGAGGATGTGGGTCATTCCACAGATGCCAGAGAGATGCTCCAGCAGTATTACATCGGCGAACTTCATATGGTAGTGTTTGCTCTTTTTCTTCAAATGTTGCTACTTATACATGAGATTTTTGTGATCTAGTCATCTAATCAAAAAAACATATTTTCATAGCACTTGCATATCCTTGCTCTTTTGTTAATTCTGATTGCTCCATTGTCCTCATTTCATAGTCGATTTGGATAAAAGTGTCTGCTAAATGACTAAATGTATTCATCTAGTCTAGGACTGCAACTAACAATTATTTTGATGATTGATTAATCTAATTTGAAAAGCCAAATCTTATTTTTGGTATTTTATTAAAAAACGTTATAATACATCATGCCCAGTGTTGCTGAAGTTTGTGATATTTAACATTTTGAGTTTGAGCCTTTATGCAAACTGGAAATACCCATGTGAATTTCTAATATTACATAAGGATATAACCTTATCGAATGTAAGTTATGTGCTTAGGTAAACATGCCTCAAACATATGAGTATGTTGAAGCTTAATATGACGCTTTCTCATGTTTAGGATTATTTGGAATACGTGCTTTTCTTACAGTAGTTCACTGTGCTTCTTTTTAGATGTGTATTGTTAATAGAAATGTGTTCCTCTCTGCAGTAAAAGATCGTAAACTGGATGTACGATCTTATCGATTATTCCTCCCTTATCTAGTCTGTGTCTTCAAGTATGTGGAGTCATTGAACTTTAATGATACCGATCTTTCTGTTTCAGGATGATAGAAAGAAAGTGTCAAAAAAGGTAAAAAACCAAACAAACAAAACCTGACCTTTGTGACTGATGCATGAAGATGTTGCAGTTTGTTAACGTTTGCTCGCTTTATCACATTTCTCTGTTCTAGGAAGTTTACATTACAACTTCCAAAGACACCGGGTAAGAATTCAGACTATGTTCTGCATAAACTACGGTACTCATGTTTGGTTTGTATGTTTTTTTTATTAAATGAGTGTTTGTCTTTTGCACAGGTCATGGACCACCTGGTTAATTCCCACCATAGCTGCTGTACTTGTGGGCGTCATGTACCGTTACTACATGTTGGAGCACAAATCCTCCTGAACTCCTGTAAACTTTGCCACCGAAATATATTTCTCTTGTCTGGAGGCCTTGACTTGTTTGAGTGAGTGAGTCAGCAAGATCACTCTCTAAACTGCTCATCCTCTCTTCTTTAGTTTCCACCCAGCTAGCTATTTGGAAAAGCTCCAAAGCCCATTGGCTCATGTTCACTGTTTTTTTTTTTCTCTGCCAAAATTCGCAGTTCTGTCTAACCTGCAGGACTAAACCAGCAGCATTATCTTGGTCACGCTTTCTGTCATCAGATTGTCACGCTTTTTTAAAAATGTACTTGGAAATGACTTCAACTCCTTTAAATTAATCTAGGGTGTAGTTGGAAAGATCAGGTCCTTCAGGTATGGTCCAGCTTTTGCTAATGGATTTTAATTCGCTGATCACAAAGCACGTGTCCACAGCCTTCACATAGCTGCTAATTTATGTTTGTCAGTGAATTGCTTTGGGTTTATTACCTAAGGATTTTGACCAAATGATTCAAGTGAAGTTGAAAGATACATCTCCAAGAGAAGAGAATAGCTATTAAAAAGAAATTGCTATTTTAAAAACAACATGGTTTAAAGGGATAGTTTGCCCAAAAATGAAAATTCTGTATGAGGGTGAATAAATGATTCATTTTTGGGTGAACTGTCCCTATAAGCAAAACTCGAAAATATTGTCATTGTTTCAAATGTTGTCATATCACTTTTGCATGAATATTGTCATTCAACATCAGACAACATGCAATTGCTGAAATGTAGCATAGAGTTACAGTCATACAGTGCTTTAATGTTATATGTATGCTTTTTCTTACAATGAAGATTTCTATAGTGTGGGACCGTATCTGTATCTGCAAACTTGAAATCGACTCCATTATTCAGCCTTTTTGTAATAATGCATTTGAGAGATATTTCAATGTTTTTTTTTTTTTCTAGTAGTTCTATAGTTTTGGGAAGTGTTTGATACTTGAACTGTTGTACAGCTTGTAGTGTACCTGTTCATATATTCATTATGCATGTGCTTCTCTAATGACTTGTTCTTAGCATTGCAAGCACTTGCATGTATATTCTATCTCTACTGGCTTTATCTTAAAGGGCAGGTCATGAAAAATCATCATTATGCAAGTGTCGCCTTTTACTTCAAAAGTATAAGTAAACCAAAATGTCTACTTTTGTGTACTTCTGTTGTTAAATCTTGCATTTCTTTTCCAAACAATATTGCATTTAAATCAGGTAGTTTTTAATGAAACGCATCGTGAGTCATTATTATGCAGTTATATAGTCATATATCATTAGTATTGTATGATAAAAACCGTTTCTCTTAGTAGATTTTTATTTTGTATTATTGTTTTTATTAATTTCTTGCCATGTGTTTTGTTTGAGTGTAATATTTAGAATCATTTGACATTCCTGCCCCTAGAAATGTGCAAATTAATTATTTTCCTCCCGGGATGAGTCAATGTGTTCAGCTTTGTCTAACAATTGATGTTCATGTTTGTGTGCATTTATAGATATTGATGACATTGTCAAGTTTCCATTGGTTCACATATTAATGTCATTTATATTTTAATTATAGTGGGGGGAAAAAAACTTAGTCCTGAGTTGGGAACAAGCGTGTTAGTCTCTAGATCCCTGTCTGCTCTTTGTTCAAGACCTTTATTATCGCTAAACTAAATGTCATATTTAATTAAAAGTTCTAATTTATCTGTCAGATTAGGATTATTTGTGGTATGTCATCGTGAATACGACTGATTTACTGAATCTGTGTGTGTTAAAGGTTTTAATAAATGTTTAAAAATGCAAATATATTTGTGTAGTATCATTCTTTGAATATTGTATTTTAGAATTTGGACAAAATTAGGGAGATGCATTTGAATTTAAAACGGTTAGGTATTAGTGCTAAAGCATTTATGGATGGTTTAAAGTACAGACAGTATTTGACAATGCATGAATGAACTATTGATGAATGAATGAATTATTCAATTTAGCTTTATTTAAAATCATTTTAGTGCTGTGATTTGCACGTTTAAACAGTATGAGTTATTGCACAATACATGTTGTTGCAAGCAGCATCGCAAAAAAAAAAAAAAAAAATACATATGATTCAATCGATTCACTTGTATCAGTAAGTACGCCAGTAACTAAACCAGTGCCTCTGTGACATTGAAATACAATCATTTGTGTGGTTCTGTGCTTTCACACAAAGCACAGAACAGAATTGAAAGAAATTCAAATAAATAATGAAATCTACTGGAAACTATTCATGCGAGGAGCTTCAATGAGTCGGTTCTTTCGGACGAGTTGATTCAATGCATGTGAAGTCTCCAGTGTAGCAGGCAAGCTTGGCATATGGAAAATCAAATTATATTGATTTTGTCAGGACAAAAAGATGATCTGAACACTAAATTGTGGCTTTACTTTACTCTAGCATTACAACCCACCCACATCCCCCTGATCAGCATTATATTACTATAATTAAGGCAAGACACTGCAGGTGAATAGGGTAAAAAAATAATAACTAATAGTTATCACCTTACTTACCTAGTTGATTGATTACATTGATAATTGCAAACATTTTTTGTATTACAAGCTTTCTAAAATGTTAGGTTTAAATATGCAAATGAGGCATTATTTAATGAAATAGGCGCTAATTTGCATACATTTCTAGAACTAAAATCTAAACACCGGATGAAGTTGGTTTCAAAATTCTTATTTCATTTTATTGATATACTAGAGTCAAAGGTTTATACTTTTTTGGGGTATCTCCTTTTGTCACTCCATAATTCAGAAAATACTTAGAACAGACAGAAAACAGTACATTTTCACAATTATTTATTTGGGGGGGTGTAAAATGTTGTATATAATCAAGCAAATTGTGTATGAACAAATCCCTCTGTAAAATCCCTCAGGATATAGACAGGAATAAAGATGTACAGTTTGGTGCTACTGAAGTGGAGATATATGGCTCAATGTAGGAGAGTAAACGGCCTTTAAAAATATGTATTGTAATTTAAATCTATTGACACAAATAGATAAAGTGCTATAAAAGAAATACTTAACAGTGTCTTTTGGATGCTTTCTTTCCACTAGTCTGAAAAAATACTTTATGAAAATCTCTTTTTTTTTTTTTTTTTTTGCCTGCAGTGCCTCCCATTAAACATCTTTTCTTTTCTTTTTTTGGAAAATTAAACAGTTTCTTACAAACTTATGTTATTTGCTAAAATACATAATGAAATATAATCGTATGTATGGGTAACGGAGAAATTACAATTAGCTTCGAGCTACACATGACAATTAATGAGATTAATACAACACTTCTACTTGAATGTTACTATTGAGTGATTGAGAAATAACGATCCAATGTTGATTTTGGTCAAATAATGAAGCAGAAATATGTTGTTAGTAACATTCTAGATGTATTCTGTGGGGCGTGAAGAAAAAGTAATGTAACTAATTAATTACTGTTGCCAGAAAGTAATAAATAAAGTAACAATATTACTTTTGAAAGGAGTAACTTGTAATGATTGAGTAACATATTACATTCTTTGAGTAACTAGCCCAACACTGGTGATCGGATTGACTGAATCGTTTGAAAGAACCGATTCACACGAGTGATTCATTCAGGAGTCGGATGGGACGTCACTAAGCTGGGAATGCTGGGAGAGTAATGGCGCCCTACTGTACACAATGTTGACGTTTGCCGCTATGCTGTTTAATTGAGTATTGATATTAAATCATACATTCCAGAAGTTTTATCATACCGTGTAGAACTGATTTGAGGAACTTATATGACTGGCTTCTGAGGATATCGTTTGAAAGGTAAACCCGTGTTTTCTCTCTCTTATGAATGAATAGACTGCTTTACATTAACAGACATCTCAAGAGGGTCATCATGAGCCGTTTAACCATCAGCTACATCCCTCTCGGTTTCTTATAAACGTAGATATATGATATAATGCTTATAATGTTTTTTAACCATGCAAAAAATTACCGTGGCAAACAAAATACTATGGATTAAAGTTATTTGTTATATGGCTAATACCTCCATGACTAATGCTAGGCTAGCTGTAGTAATATATTGTATATGTACATATAATGTAATGATATTGCGACAGGAACTATCAGTAGTAGAAATCACATTTTCTAGTGGCAAAACTTCCCCTAAAATTGTTTAGCGACATTTTAGACAAATTTAAATGACAAGTTAACACTTACCCCCGGTTTCACAGACAAGGCTTAAGCTAGTCCCAGACTAAAATGCACGTTTCAACTGAAAATATCTTGCTCTGACATATCTTAAAATATGTCTGTGTCAAGATGCACACCTTAATTTTTTCTTCTAAGGCATTTTTGTAAAAGTTGCTTAAATATCTTAAGGCCCCGTTTGTGAAACCGGGTCTTAAAGTTAACTCACAAGTTTACTTAAATCACATGTAATCATATTAATGTCATGTTTTATCAGCATGTGTTTACTTGGATCATAAAGACTGTGTGTTTTTGGCCAAACACAGACACTTTACCAGAAATCCATCAGCGGAGTACTGTGGTCAAGACCTCAGCAGAGATGGAGGATGATTCCTCCCTGCATCGGCTGGAAGGGAGTGACCCCAGTGTTCAGGTCGGGGGGCTGATAGTGAAGAAGAAGAGCGCTTCATCAGAACAGCATGTGTTCAGAGCACCCGCTCCACGCACCTCGCTCCTGGGCCTCGATTTTCTGGCCGCACAGAAACGCAAGGAGCGCGAGGGGAAGGAAAGACTGGATGATCAACCCAAGAAATCCAAGGTGACGTCCTACAAGGACTGGGAGGAGGGGAAAAGTGATTCGGGGTCTGATGATGAAAATCAAGAAGATGACGATAGCGGGAATCGAAAAAAAGAAAGGTGGGTTGTTCTTCAAAAAAAAATATTTAGTACATAGACATATGTTGTTGTTGTTGTTGTTGTTGTTGTTGTTTTTAAAGAACAGTGCGCCTTATTCACTAAGTGTGTATATACCAATTTTTTTATTGCATATGAACAATTATGATTCATCAATGACTTTCATAATAAAATTGATTCTAAATTTCTGAAAAATTTAGGAACAACAAATACACAAAAATGCTCTGGGTCTCCTTGTAATTACATAAATTTTTGCATAGTTAATCAATCTTAAATATATTTGATCATATACAGTGAAAGAAAAGCTCTCCATCCTAGAGTATTCTCTGTATAACAACACCAAAACACACATACAGTTAAATCTAAACTTTACTAAAACTAAATAAACCAAAGCTTTATAAAAAAAAAATTAATAAAAAACACAACTATAAACTTTAACTATAAAAGAAAAGAGAAAATGTAAAAACAAAATGTAATTCAGTATTAACAAAAATATAGTAGTATATCATCAATGATACTAAATTATATATATAATAATACATAATATCATATTATGTAATTTATATATTTGTAAACAATATATTTATTTATTTTATAATATTTTTCATTATCCAGAATATTCCTAATGCCCCCCATCTTAAATATCAAGGACACACATGAAATAAATAAATAAATGCAATGCAGTCATGAGTTTGTTACATGCTTCTACAGGAAGTACCGTGTCACTGGATCAGAAACGCCGTCAAACCCAGGAGGGGTTAGTGAGGAGTTCAAGCAGAAACATCAACAGAGGGAGAAGGACAGACGTGAGCATGGGGTTTATGCTTCTTCCAAAGAAGACAAGAGCAGAGACAAAGACAGAGCCAGAGACAGGGACAGAGACCAGGATCGCTACCGTGACAGAGACAGAAGAAGAGACAGAGGTAGGTCAGGTGATCTCGGCCTGAGAGATCCCACCTTACTGTGTCAGACTCTGATCTTGGTTTTATGGGCTTTGTGCAGATGAACAGGAAAGCAGCCGCAGCAGTCGCTCTGAGCGAGGTGATGGCAGCGTAAGGAGTGAACGCTCGCAAAGGGACGGCTGCTCCGAACGCATGAGCCGCGGTACTCGCCGCGATGAGCCCGAATCACCCCGCAACAGACCCAAAGGTCAGTCACGCTCGCAGATGTGCTCAGAACACGCTACCCTGATCAGTTTTAGCACTACTGAATGTGCTAAATGTAATTTCCTGCATTATTTATTCCTGAGATTGACCCAAGTGAACATTGTAGGGATGCACGATATTATCAGACCGATATCGGAATCGGCCGATAATGGCTTTAAATGTACATATCGGCATCGGCCTGATATGAAACAATTATGCCGATAAGTCTTGCCGATAAGAGGAATCGGTTAACTCACATGTGCTCAGGGTGTGCTAGCGATTAGATCACGTCAACAGTGTGACTCATTCTTGAAGCAAAGTTTTGCCTGAGTGGTGATTAGATTCACTGATTTCGTGCAGCGGCAGCCTCCCCCAGGTCCTAATGCCCATTCCGTAAAGTATTAATTTCGTAGGGGGCGCTGTTGACCTACTTTTAATAAAATGAAAGTAAAATACATAACATTTAAACTGTGTTTCTGATTAAATAAAGCAGTAATTGATGTCAAAAAATCATGAGTATGTTTTGATTTAAAGAAGCTATAGCTTGCATGAATAAAAAAAAAAATCACAAACATGACACTTGTAAATTAAATAATTGTATATATATATTGATTTATTCATTAATGTGTCATATGTTATTTTTTTAAACAAATTATGAGCTCTAAAAGATTTTCAGAATTTTTACAACTCTTTTGCTTTAGACCATCTACAAATGTTAAATCTTAACATAAAATGTTATGGTTACTACTGCATCGTTCTGAAAAAAAAAATGCAGCAATTTATATATAGTTTATTTATAGTTATTTTCAAAGCTTCAATGTACTGTCATTATAAAAGAACTTCATTATTGCTTATTTAATTCTAACAAATAAGTTCTTGTTAAAAACTAACCAAAATTAAAAATAATTTGCTTATAATTTCCACACAGGGGAGACTTGTTGTTTCGAAACAAAAGGAAATATATCGGTATATTCGGTATCAGATATAGGCAAAAATCCAATATCGTGCATCCCTAGAACATTGGGTCTCATTCACTAAGCTTGAGTACGCACACATTTTTGTGTGAAATGTGCATCCAAATGATTTTAAGAACAAATCACGATTCACCAAAAATTTCGTAATAAAATTTATTCTAAATTTATGAAAAAATATAGGAGCAATTGAAACCACACATATGCAAAAAGCACTTACTCTGTACGGCCTTATAATTGTGTTAAGAAGTTATATTTCATCCTAACACGACTATAATTATATTGAAGTCTGCAAACAGCGGCAAGTTTGACGACAGGCTGTAAGGAAAGCTTGTGTGGAAAGCCCCTATATGGAGTGGGTTTGTGTGTGTTTTATGACTAACCTTGTGCATGTGGCCACTCATTCAGAATACTCCAAATTCACCAACATCAGAACGATGTTAAGAATGTGTTGTGAATTAGAAGGATATTTTTCGTGAGTAGTTCTCCTGTGCGTACAAATATGAAACAATCCATGCAATTATTAGTGAATGAGACCCACTTCCTTTTACATATTATACATCCATTCCTTACCTGAACTATAAACTTATATTGGAACATAAGGGAATTGATAGGTTGGGAAGAATGTTGTTGAAGCCTCCAAAATTGAGAGACAGACCGCACACGCAGCTTTGGGTTCAGACAGTTTCATTTAGCTCCCATCGAGTTAAAAACACAAATAAATGCGCTGAATGTTATGATTGGCCCAGAGCCGCTGAATTTTGAATTTCAACGGCTCTGGATTGGCCCAGAGTACACGTTTTACATCACCGCATTCTGAAATTGTACGTGCTCATACTGGTATTCTTCATTCTGCATTCACACACAGCATCATTCCGGCAATTTACTGCTAATGTTACAACTTCTCACACCGGTAAATTGCCGGAACGAATTTACCGGTATTTTTGAAAAGGTCCTGTACATGATCTCTTTACGGCAATTTACTGGTAATTTTCCGGAAAAGTCTGTATGTGTGAAAGGGGCTTATGAATCGCGTTTGTGCCGAACTCTTATTACAAAGCAAAAACAAACACTCTCCTTCGATCCATGAACATTTCTCTCAGTTAATGTGCACGATGTCATCTCACAGTCTGATTCTCAATGGCTCTGGGTCTGTCATAGCAAATCAACACGCACTGCTGTGAATAATTAAACAAAGTGTCTTCTCATAGGATAAGAACACGCAGTCTCTTGAATAATTAAATAGACACCGACGTGTCATCGATGTACTATAGTCCATTGCCACATCACAAATTGTGACGTCAACACAATGTAGATTTTAAACCCGGAAGATGAAAATAGCTTAAAATGAACCAGTTTTCTCCAACAAATAAAATGATCGGATGCTAACATTGTTTTCTATGATGTGCAACACAAACACCTCTGCTAAAATCTCAGAAAAAGTAGTCTGGGGTATCATGACCCTTTAAGGGCTCCTTGTGGTTTTCTGTCAAAATAAAAGTTCAGTATTTTTGAAAATTATGAAATATTTATTATTTTTGTCATTTTAAAGTAGTAAAGTAAATGCATTATTGTATTATTTTTCTTAAAAAATAAATATTTTTTTATTTCACAGTGGAATATTGCAGTATTAATATTTACTGTTTTGCTTTTACTTCTGTAAATGTTGGGATGTTTTTTCAATTTGAATAAAATGTAAACTAAAAACCTTTCAAATCACATGAGCCAATATTTTATTCACAATAGGACATAGAGAACATAACAAATGTTTAAACGGAGAAATTTTACACTTTTATCCACTAAATGAGCTTATTTTAAATTTGATGCCTGTTACAGGTCTCAAAAAAGTTGGCACGGGGGGATTCAGCTGGGCGAACGTCGATTAGCTATAAAAGGGAGTCTCTCAGAAGTAAAAATTGTGGAATATTTTAAAAACAACGTTCCTCAACGTCAAATTGCAAAGGCTTTGCAAATCTCATCATCTACAGTGCATGATATCATCAAAAGATTCAGAGAAACTGGAGAAATCTCTGTGCGTAAGGGACAAGGCCAAAGACCTTTGTTGGGTGGTCGTGGTCTTCGGGCCCTCAGACGACACTGCATTACTCATCGGCATGATTCTGTCATTGACATTTTTTCTTCCCCTCCAAAATTCAATTTTTCCCTAAATTGTGTAAAATCACAATTCCATTTTTTCCCCTACATTTTGCAGCCCTAATCCTAACTATAATCTAAACCTAAACCTAAAATCTGTTTCAAAAGCTACAGTAGTCTGTTCCAGGACCAACAAGTGTGTTGGGCAACTTTTCCTGTTTGGATAAATGATGGATCAAGTGTGTTTCATATGTCCACACAGATTTGGCTACTCCGTCACGCTCCAGCTGGGATGAGGATGACAGTGGATATGTCGGCTCACGCCACTCTCACTGGGAGAGCCCGTCTCCTGCCCCCTCACACCAGGAGAACGACCGCTCCGAGCGCAGCCATCGCTCAGTCCGTGACAGCGAGAGGAGAGACAGGTGTGAATCACTTCATCAGAGCCTCAGTGATTAATGTTGAAGGTTATTTGTGCTGACGTGGTTTGTGTTGTCAGTAGGAGTATTAGTAGATGTTACATTGTCACTTTTGTTTTCAGGTCAAGTAAACCTCAATATCCAGCAGAAACTCCTCTACCAACCCCATCATATAAGTACAACGAGTGGGCCAGTGACAGGAAGCACCTTGGCTCCACTCCACGCCTGTCCCGAGGAAAAGGTAAAGACACCACTTACAAGTTCTTTTGGTGGAGAATTTTGTATGTTTATTTTAAATTTTTTTTCCTGGCGTGTTTCCTACTTAATTCAAATTCTTACATTGACATTTTTAAACTTTATTACTACTGTTTTTATTTGGTACATATTGATTGAAAATTCAAAAGTAAGTTACTTCCCAAAGTCTTATTGTTTTTACTTTATTTTATTGTCTATTTATTTGCTTTTTATTATTAATAATTCCCTTATGTATTTTATATTTTGATTTACTTAAAATTAATTTTTAAATATATATTTTTTTAAATATTATTCCTAATACCTAACATCTTAAATATCAAGAACATGTATTAAGCCAATGATTAATTTGAAAATGCACATGTATCATGTATGCACTACCGTTCAAATGTTTTATTCAGCAAAGCTGATTTAAAAAAAAAAAACTTTCTATTCATTAAAGAAAAATAACACTTCCACACACAAGGCTGAATATTTTCATCTAATAATAATAAGAAAGGTTTATTAAGCAACAAATCAGCATAGTGGAATGCATTCTTAACCTTAGAATGGTTTCTGAAGGATCATGTGACACTGAAGACTGGAGTAATGATGCTAAAAATTCAGCTTTGCCATTATATAAATAATTCACATTTTAAAATGTCATAAAATAGAAAACGTTAATTTAATTGTAATGATATTTCACAATATTTCTGTTTTTGATTATTTTTCATTAAATTAGCACAGCCTTGGTGAAAAGACTCTTCTTTAAAAAAACTAAAATCTTCCCATTCTTAGTACTAAACCTTTTTGAACAGTAGTGTACAGCATCTATAGTGTTATATTTATATAGACTCTTGTTTTTAGGTGATAAGAGGGAGGATGGAGAGGACGGCATCCTATTTAATAATGAAGAAGAGAAGGAACAGTGGGAGGAAGATCAGAGGGTGAGTGATCTTAGGATTTCTAATATATGTGCCATCCTGATCTGAATGTGTGTGTGACTCATAAGCGCATACTATGTCAAAGAAAAAACAGCTTTTTGCTGTTTGTTCTTTTTTTTCATGACTTTTGTGAATAAACTAGTGCTGTCAAATGATTAATCGCATCCAAAATAAAAGTTTTTGTTTATATAATATGTGTGTGTACTGTGTATATATAAATAGACACACATGCATCTGTTTAGTTTGTTTATTAAATATATTTATATTTAAATTCAATTATATATATGAATATAAATATATACATGTAAATATTTTCTAAATATATACTATATGGGTAAATATACACAGTGCACACACGTATTATGTAAATAAAAACGTTTATTTTGGATGCGATGAATCGTGACGGCACTAGAATAAACTGTGATAATGTGAGAAATGTTGAAGGTGTCTGAATGAATTTTGATTTGACTGTATATACACACCAGTTCACATTGTTATTTTGGTGAGTACTCACTGTGTTATGTCCGAACAGCAAGCTGATCGAGACTGGTACATGATGGATGAAGGTTTTGATGAGTTCCACAACCCCTTGACATCCAGTTCAGAGGAATATATGAAGAAGAGGGAGCAGATCCTACAGAAGCAGACCCAGAAACGCATCTCAGCACAGAAACGGCAAATCAATGAGGTACCGATGCACATCCTCACACATCTGCACCTTAAAGACCTCAACGTGTGTGTCATACTTACTCACATGTGTGTTTCTCTTCAGGACAACGAACGCTGGGAGACCAACCGCATGCTCACCAGTGGAGTGGTTCAGCGTTTGGAGGTGGATGAGGACTTTGAGGAAGACAGTGCAGCTAGAGTACATCTGCTTGTCCATAACCTCGTGCCACCCTTCCTGGACGGGAGGATTGTCTTCACTAAGCAGGTACAGATGTTTCCAAGCATGAATGTGCTTATTTGTGAGTCACTAGACTTGTGAGTCTTTAACTGATGATTTTGTATTCGTCCTGTGACTCCAGCCCGAGCCGGTCATTCCAGTGAAAGACGCGACCTCGGACATGGCCATCATCTCCCGCAAGGGCAGTCAGCTGGTCCGCCGACACCGAGAGCAGAAAGAGAGAAAGAAGGTGCACAGCTGGTTTTTTATATTTCATTTACACTTCTTTCGCTCCAGGGCAGTAGTGTAGATGTAATTATTGTTACATTTGGTTCTTTCACCTGACAGGCACAACACAAACACTGGGAGCTCGCTGGCACCAAACTGGGTGACATCATGGGAATCAAGAAAACCGAGGATGGATCAGATGGAAAAGCTGTTGGAGAAGATGGAAAAGTGGATTACAGGTGTATATCATTTTCTGATTCCTTCTATTTTAACATATTACAAAATATTACAAATTTATTTCACAGATATCTCATGTTTAGATTCATTCCCTCGGTATGAAACCATGATGTATGGCAAACTGGCATCACTACTGTTCAAAAGTTTGGGATTAGTAAAATATTTTTGTGAAAGAACTTCATACTTTTATTTCTCAAGGATGCATTAAATTAATCATAAGTGACATTAAAGACATTTATAATGTTACAAAACTGTTCCTTTGAACTTTCTATTCTTTAAAGAATCCTGAAAATAACTTTTATCATGATTGCTTATCATATTGATAATAAGAAATGTTTCTTGAGCAGCAAATCAGCGTATTAGAATGATTTCTGAAGGATCACGTGACACTGAAGACTGGAGCAATGATGCAGAAAATTCAGCTTTGCATCGCAGGAATATTTTATACTATTTTTTGTTTTACTGATCAAATTTTTTTTTTTTATGGCTTATACTTTAGGAGACTTTTTTTTATTTATTTTTTTTAAATAGTAGTGTAGATATATTTTATGTATTTGGTATCAAGCATGTAGTTTTCCCAGCTCCGCTTGGCACATTTTAGCATGTTTAAATTAATTCCACAGAATGCTGCAGTTCTTTAACCCAAAATCAGCACATAATTTGAAAAACATCTGTAGATTCTTCATGGCCTCTTTCTTATCTTTCATCTTTTCAGAGCGGAGCAGAAGTTTGCTGATCACATGAAGGAGAAGAATGAAGCGAGCAGTGAGTTTGCTAAGAAGAAGACTCTGTTAGAGCAGAGGCAGTATCTGCCCATCTTTGCTGTTCGCCAGCAGCTGCTCAACATCATCAGGTTCTGACACTAAAATTAATTCACTTACGTGCTTCCTTAAGAACAAACTGTGCCACTAAATTTGTGAGCTCATGTGTCTGCTCACCCGGTATGCTGATGTTTTTCTTTGTCTCTTTGGTAGGGATAACAATATTGTGATTGTGGTGGGGGAAACGGGCAGTGGTAAGACGACTCAGCTGACGCAGTATCTTCATGAGGACGGTTACACCAGCTATGGCATGGTGGGCTGCACACAGCCCCGCAGAGTGGCAGCCATGAGTGTGGCCAAGAGAGTCAGCGAAGAAATTAATAGTAGCCTGGGAGAAGAGGTTGGTGCCTAACATCTTGTGTGCCTAATTGTCATTTACTAAAACCATAAAGTTAATTATTGTTATTTGAAATTAAATAAATGTTAACTGAAATGATAATAATAATAATGATAATTTTCATGTACTTAACTAAAAATAAAACAAAAAATAATAAAAAAATATAAAGACATGTTTTAAAAAAATTATAAAAATGACAGAAACAACATAATTTAAACTAAAATATCACTGATGTGAATATCAATAAACATTTTAGAAAGATAAGTTGCTGTTGAATGTTAATATAGTAATGCCATTGTTGATTTCTAGATTCTGTTTGGTATCCATGAATGGCCAAAAAAAGGATATTTATTATAATATCTTGAAAATGTTAAAATTTTATAAATAAATTGTAAAATATACCATGTATAAATATGTATATGTTAGAATTATTTCTGAATAATCATGTGACACTGAAGACAGGAATAAATGACATTTTAAAATATATGAAAAATAGAAAATTATTTTAAACTGTAATAATATTTCAGAATATTACTGTTTTTGCTGTAACGTTATTGAAATAAAAACAGCCTTGTTTCTTGAGCAGCAAATCCACATATCAGAAAGATATCTGAAGGATCATGTGACACTGAAGAAGACTGGAGTAATGTTGCTGAAAATTCAACTTTGCCATGGCATAAATAAATTATATTTTAAAATGTTAAAATATAAAACAGCTATTAAAATTTCAATAATACTTCACTAGATGTCTGTTGTTACTGTATATTTAACAAACAAATGCAGTCTCTGTGAGCATAAGTGACTTCTTTTAACAACACTACAAAATCTCATAATTATTCCAAACTTTTGACCAGTAGTGTATATTATTGTAAAACTGTATTGTTATAATAACAGCACTTTCCATGGCTAAGGTTTTTTTTCTTTAATGTCTATTCCAGGTTGGTTATGCCATCCGTTTTGAAGACTGTACATCAGAGAAGACTGTGATAAAATACATGACTGATGGGATTCTTCTGAGGGAATCTCTGCGGGAGTCAGATTTGGACCACTATAGCGCTGTAATCATGGACGAGGCCCATGAGCGCTCCCTCAACACTGACGTGCTCTTCGGGCTGCTCCGAGAGGTGAGCCATTACGATCCATCTGTCTGTCCTCCACTGTTACATTAATCCATATTAAAACTGTTTTCCCCATAGTCAGTTTAATTGGTTTTCATACACTAATTTGATCGCTGCTTATATAGTTAAAGAGTACTGTTAAATTTAGATTGTGATACTGATGAGTCATCTTCTCCCTTCTTCCTTTTATCAACCTGGCTTTTTGATTACTTAGGTGGTGTCTAGACGCTCAGACTTGAAGCTCATTGTCACATCTGCCACCATGGACTCGGACAAATTTGCAAGATTCTTCGGCAATGTTCCTGTTTTCCACATTCCCGGCAGGACGTTCCCAGTGGATATCTTGTTCAGCAAGGTGGGGTGTTAATAGCGTCTTTAGATGAAGCTGAAGCTGGTTGGGGTGCTGTACTGATGCTGAGTGTTGGTGTGATTCAGGTTCCTCAGGAGGACTATGTGGAGGCGGCTGTGAAACAGGCCTTACAGATTCATCTCAGCGGGATGGTGGGTGACATCCTCATCTTCATGCCTGGTCAGGAGGACATTGAGGTGAGGAGAATCTTTAGTCATGCAAATGATGTTATGAATGGAATCGCAATTTATGTACACTATTAAAAAGATATATACACTTCTGTGTAATTTATTCATGTAATGGCAAAGCTGAATTTTCAGCATCGTTACTCCAGCCTCAGTGTAACATGATCCTTCAGAAATCAAACTAATACAAAAAAAATATATAATAATAATAATCTTTTGCTGCTTTATATTTTTCTTGAAATCATGATTCTGCATTTTTTCAGGATTCTTTGATGAATATAAATTTCAAAATAAAAGCATTTAAAAAATAAAAATAGAAATTCAGTTTAATTTACTTTACTGTCACTTTTGTTCAGTTTAATGCATTCTTTTTGGAATAAAAGTATTATTTTATTTTTTACCCCCAAATTTTATATACATGTTTCCACAAAAATGCAAATAACTGCTTTCAACATTGATAATAATAAGAAATGTTTCTTGAGCACCAAATCAGAATATTTAAATGATTTCTGAAGGATCATGTGACATTGAAGACTGGAGTAATGATGCTAAGAAATTGTGGAAAATTCAGCTTTGCGGTCTGTATTAAATTTTAAAATATAAAGCAGTTAATATTTAATAATAATTTATAATGCGTCTGTTTTTCAAAATTTAATTATTAACTTTTAAACTTTTGGCTGGTAGTATTTATATGTGAATTTCATATTTATAAACACAGAGATAGATACAAAGGTTAGTTAGAAATATAGTTATTGATATAGCTTGCAATGTATAACACAAATGATGTTTATGCTGTTGCAGGTGACGTCAGATCAGATTGTGGAGCGACTGGAGGATCTAGAGAATGCTCCGGCCCTGGCAGTGCTGCCCATCTACTCCCAGCTGCCCTCGGACCTGCAGGCCAAGATCTTCCAGAAGGTAAACTTTGGTCTCTGTTGGAAACTCTTAAGATCCTGATCATAAGACAAAACGCTTTAGATGGTTTGTGAACTAAACCTGTGTGTTTATTGTCAGGCTCCTGATGGAGTGAGGAAGTGTATTGTTGCTACAAACATCGCTGAGACGTCTCTGACTGTGGACGGCATCATGTTTGTGGTGGATTCTGGTTACTGCAAACTGAAGGTAAAACCATGTGAAACTGCTTTCTTTAATAGGGAAATGGCACATCTGATACTAACAGAATTATTACTTTCTGTTGTTTAGGTGTTCAACCCTCGAATTGGCATGGATGCGCTGCAGGTGTACCCCATCAGTCAAGCCAATGCAAACCAGCGGGCTGGAAGAGCAGGCAGAACAGGCCCGGGACAGTGTTACAGGTAAGTACAGATCAGTAAAAACCGCTGATCTTTCTTGAGCAGAGGGGGCACACATAGTTTTCAGTTTATGACAGTGGCAAAGTTTAGTGGGTCTAAGTCAGACTTGCAATGATGCTGTGTTTAAAATTTTTAAATGATTCAGAGAACTGAGAATCAAAAAGTCAAGGGATGGGGGCGTGTACAACAGGCCTGGGCATGCCTCCCTGGAAGTGACATCATCGGCCCGAGACGCAGATCACAACTGATCCAGGCACTGTCATTGAGCAGAGGCATAAGGGTGGATCGTTTCCTTTTATTCACTAGCTTTAAAACATGCATTTTTCATTTTATTAACTTTATTAACAAATGTATATGTGTATTCGCAGCGTTTGCTCAAGTTAAAGAAGTTGTTAATATGAGCATCTGCTGTTTATTTCTCTCAGTGTGCACACTTTTATAGCATTATCAAAACAGTAGGCATGGCATGGTTCAATTTTACCCGCTGGCACTTTTAGGTATACAGCGACCTCTGGTGGTTGAAGCGATGTAGACATTTACATTTACATTTACATTTATTCATTTAGCTGACGCTTTTATCCAAAGCGACTTACAATTGCTATATATGTCAGAGGTCGCACGCCTCTGGAGCAACTAGGGGTTAAGTGTCTTGCTCAGGGACACATTGGTGTTTCACAGTGGATTCGAACCCGGGTCTCTCACACCAAAGGCATGTGTCTTATCCACTGCGCCATCACCACCCATAGACAGCATTTGAATTAATTTATTATGAATAAATGTTACATTAAGTACATATAATAAAATAGGCCGACAAGAAACCTTTTTTTTCTCGCAATACTTCATTTTCTTTTGCAATTCATTATTTTTGTTTGCAAAAAGCATATTTATTTTTCTCAGTACTTTCATTTTCATTTGCAAACTTTTATTTTCTTTTGCAATGCTTCAATTCTCTTGCAAATATATATGGCATTAAATTGATTCCATAATGATACAGTTAAACTGATTCGCAAAATCAGATATTTTGATTTAGATTTTTTTTTTAATATTTTGACAGATTTTATTTTGATAATTTAAAAAACACATGCATGGATATATTTTTATTTCATGATGACTTTATGGCGAAACTTGAGTGATGAAACAGCAAGTCATGCTTTTGATCCGGTACTTTGGAACGAATCATCCAAATGAAGCGAATCGCTCAGGTGTCTCTGTAGTTTAAATACAGACTCTGGCCTCTCTTTGCTCATACAGGCAGATGAACGGCGTTCCTTCAGATCTCCAGTCCCTTTTTTCTGAAACATCTATCATCTATCAGGCAGGGGGACGGGATGGGACGGTAATCTTGAGAGGATTTCACGCAGTTTAATTTTTGTTTACACCTCTGAGAATGTGAGACAAAGGCTCCTGTGGGCTTTTTGACTGTGACCTTTTTCAAATCTGCACAGTCCTGAAGATGCGGCGACATGCTGTCTCGCTGTTGTGCGGTCACACAAAGGAAACTCACGCAGGGGCTTGTTTTGCCTCCCTGTGAGTGTCTCTGGCTGCTCGTGAAAGTGTGCGGCACTTGCCGGGTTAGTTATATATATCCTTTACCAAACATCTGTGCATCAGAAATCAATTCTGTTCAACCAGACGCTTTGTAATGCGGTCAAAAGCCGTGTGTATGTGTGTGGCATGTGTGTTAAATCTATAACTCAAAAGCTCTGGCTGTGATTGTGGCATCTTCACAAGAGCCAGTAGGACTGATATGCATAAATGCATATGTTGTACCACAGAGCTTCTTCTTCTCACCATCTTCTGAGGAATTATCCATTTAGTTGAATAGCTGCAGAAATCTGCTGTTCTCTCAGATCTGTCTCTATGGAGCGGCGAGGAGAGCTGTGATATTTTAAGATGCTCAGGGGTAGTTTGGGAATGGCTCATTGTTATGGGCTTCCCTCTGGATCTTTTAAAGATGGGATGTAGGAACCGTTTTTCAATGGTGTGCTACATGCATCTGTCTGATTTATTCTTTATTCATCAAGTCTTTATTTGGACTCTTTCCTAGATTGTCACCAACCTCTCTTAATTTCATTCTAATACTTTCTTATAAAATTAATAATTTTCTTCATCAGACTGCTGTAGCGAGGCAACAACATCACAGCCAGTCAGAACTCTCTCTCTCCCTGTTTATTTAAAGATTAATCAAAAATATTCTTAATCAGTGAAGTTTTAATAACCCAAATTTACCCAGGATTTTAAATATCTGGTAACACTTTAGATTAGAAAACGTATTCAGTATTAACTAAGAGTTTTCCCTCGATCAACTCCTAATTTTCTGCTTATTAATAGTTAATAAGGTAGTTGGTAAATTTAGGTATGGGTAGGATTAAAGGATCTAGAATATGGTCATGCAGAATAAGGCATTAATATGTGCTTTATAAGTACTAATAAACAGCCAATATGCTAGTAATGTGCATAACAATAAGCTAATATAATAAGAAATATTACCATAGTTAGTATATGGTTAATACTTTGGAAAAAATCAAGATTTTTTTTTTTAAATAAGTTGTAGAAGCCTCTTATGCTCACCAAGACAATGTATTTGATCAAAAATACAGTTGAATACAGTAATTAAGAAATATTATTATAATTTAAAAGGCCTGTCTATGTTTTCTATTGTGTGTAAGCTCCCTAACAAGAAATCCCGTGGATTTTTCTCTGGCCACTGCGTCACATTGGGTTTGGACATGTTAAAATGTCTATAGCAAATGAATTGACCTCTCTTATCTTTTGTGTTGGTCCGCTTCAGGTTATACACTCAGAGTGCCTACAAGAATGAGATGCTCACCACCACTATCCCAGAGATCCAGCGCACTAACCTGGCCAATGTTGTGCTGCTGCTCAAGTCACTGGGAGTTCAAGAACTCCTGCTCTTCCACTTCATGGACCCGCCGCCTGAAGACAACATGCTGAACTCCATGTACCAGCTGTGGATCTTAGGAGCGCTTGACAACACAGGTGAGACCACCAGCCTCAGACACTGCCCTGAGAAAGAGAATCCGCATAAGACCACATAAACCTTTTGTTTTTACTTATTGTCCTTTTGCCACATTTTATTCAAAGGTACAGTCAAGAGTGAATCTGTTCTTAGTTGAACTGTGCCATTAGATAATAGTGTCAAGAATTTATTTTGGGCATTGTTTAAAATGAAATAAAATCTTTCAAGTCAGCAAGAAAATCAAAATGGTATAGAATATTGGAGTATTTATTATAAATAATTTATTTGCATCACCCACTTTCTTTGATCCAATCAATTCCCAATGGGCAAAATCATGTCCAGCCCTACATGTTTTGAGTCTTTCACTCATTTATACAACACAATAGGGAAGAAAAGTCCGTTTTAATTTACATTTCATGCTGATTTTTTTAATTTTTTTTTTTTTAATTGTTGCACATGCTTTTCATAGAATTTTTTTAATTATTGGGTAATTAGTGTATTTTATTTTATTATTTCAGTGTGTATTGTCAGCAACAAAGTCTAATATTGTACTCTGAAAGCTGAAAGCTCTGATTTATTTAATTAATACATTTTTATTTTACTTTTAATTTATTTACTTATGCATTATTATTATTTTATTTATTTTGGTGGGGTGGGTTGTGGGAAGAGGGATGAGAAGAAAAAATGTTAAATGAAGAGAAACTTTGTCAACTCTTTGTATGTATGGAACCCTGTTCTTCCTTCAATAAAAATATTAACAAAAAAAATATTTACAGTATATATGAAAGCATGCTAAAATTACAGTCTAAAGCTTCATTAAAAAAATTAATACATAAAACTCATGAAACATGCTTATATGCACAAAAAAACATTAAAAAGCCATTAAAATGCCAAAAACACACAACAAATATACTAAACCTTCAATTAAAATTAATAGGAGTAAAGAATGAAAATGAAAAATGAATGTGATCAAAAATGTAAAAGAAAATATAAAAATATCTAATATTGGGAAAAAAATATAGTAGTAAATCAATAACACTGATTCTGATATATTCACTAGATTGTTTGGATATATCAGTGTTTAAAGATAACTGATGGTAGTGACATTATTTTTATTTGAGGGATAAAACTCTTGAGTTGTTTGAGTTACACTCAAGTGTATCTTGCATTCTAGTTGGGTAGATTGAAGCTTGCTAAGTGCTGCAGTGAAGTATCAAGGTCTTACTCAAAGTTCAGCTGTAGCAACTGAAGTAATACTGTCTGTGTGACCAGAGAGGGATCTCAATCTCATTTCCTGCGTATCTCTCAGGGTTTGTGAGGATTTGACTATGTGGAGCACTTTTCCCTCTAGCTCTCGTCTCGTGTTAACAGCAGATTAATTCTGATTAAGGCTTACCTGCCCAAATATCTGCTTTTGCTTTTCACTCCGCTCTCTCACTAATCTTCTTAGTCTGTCATGTAATCTTTGAAATCTGAGCTTCTGAAAAAGAATCTCAAATTGGAATCATTTTCCCACCATCAGCACTTTTGAAAGAGGTGCTGTCTAATCCCTTTTGACATTTGAGGATGGTTTCTTCTCGTCCCTGTTTAGGCGCTCTGACGCCCACCGGGCGGCTCATGGTGGAGTTTCCTCTGGATCCGGCTCTGTCTAAAATGCTGATCGTGTCATGTGACATGGGCTGCAGTGCAGACATTCTCATCGTCGTCTCCATGTTGTCTGTGCCGTCCATCTTCTACAGACCAAAGGTACCGAGTGTGCATTGTGTTCTAGTGTTCTTCACACACTCAAAAGCGTTAACAATCTCATAACTAGAGCATTATGATCTGTAAATGTGGCAACCGTTCAAATCTGCCGTTACTTGTCTAGGGTCGAGAGGAGGAGAGTGACCAGGTGAGAGAGAAGTTCTTGGTGCCTGAGAGTGATCACCTGACCTACCTCAACGTTTACCTGCAGTGGAAGAAGAACAATTACTCCAGCATCTGGTGTAACGATCACTTCATCCACACCAAAGCCATGCGAAAGGTACCTTAACTTGAGGTGTCACTCTTAATCAATCAAATTCATGTATTATAGGGGCAATATCATTCTTTTTGTTATTTTATTTCCTGGAAATCCACATAGAATGGTAGCCAAAGTTATTTTTGCATTAAAAAAAAAACATCTCTGACCATCACAGGTATGCATTTTTTGCTGCTGTACCATTTAAGACTTTTATGCAAATATCCTCTTCACATGCGGAAGTGAGTAGTAATATAAGCTGCGTTTTCAACAAGCTTTGTATGTGGACGTGAAAGTTTGCTTACAACAAGTCTGAATTGAATGATATTTTTCATTATTCTTTCATTTTTAATTTTTATTCATTTTATTATGTGCTGATGCCATTTTCATTTAGGTTTTGGGTTGTTATTTTAACAATACCATTTAGGTTTTTTTCTTCCCTTCCTTCCTTCCTTCCTGTCTGTTGGTAATTTTATTTCCTCAACTTCAGTTAGTTGTCAAGGCAACATTTCTAATTTTTATTTTTTCATCTAATGTTTACATTGTGTTATTATTTAAGCTTTTTCAGTTAACAAAAATGTTTTAAGAGTTTTAGCTAACGATAATATCCCTGCTTTAGGAAAATATTGAGACATAGGATGTTAACTATTAGCTTTAAGGCTTTAAAACGTCTTAATTCACCCCTCCACAAATTAAGGCCTTAAAAAGGTCTTAGTCAGAGCAGAAGGTCTTAAATTAATAAAATCATGGCATTAAATATTGCATACATTGCTAAAAAAAAAAAAAAATTGCCATACAAATTTCTTTAAATCAACTTTAAATCAAGACACATTTACTTAAAAGTACAAGATTAAGATATAAAATCTTGTTTTCCGAGAGGTGAGCAAAATTAAGTGAGTTTATGTTTAAAACAAGAACAAATATCTGTCAAATGGAAATAAAAACTTGTAATAAATTGTTCTAAGCTCATTGGCAGATCTTTGTTCTTGTTAAACCATGAACTCACTTCATTTAGAAAAAAACAAGACTTATGTCATTTTGCTTCTGAAGTAAATGTATCTTCATTTAAGCATCTTTAGATATTTGCACTGGAAAACAAGACAAAAACAAGTTTTTTTGACGTTTGGTACAATAAAAGATATTCTATTCTAGTGGTTGGAAGCAAAGGTATTCAAGCCTTTTAAAAAGTTGAAAAAGTAACGGATATTGGTTGTAATTTAAAATTTGAAGTGTTGCAAATACAACCCATTGTGTTCCTTAAATTTTCTTTATTTGGTCTTAAAATGTTAACTTCATAAAACCTGAAGAAACCCTGTTATAATCTGTCTCTGAAAGCTGAGGTGTGTAATTTCAGCACTAAATAAGTGTGCTTCCTCTTGTATTTTATTTAGTTTATCATGAATAACAGTGTGTGGTGTGTCACAGGTGCGTGAGGTGCGAGCTCAGCTCAAAGACATCATGGTGCAGCAGAAAATGAATCTGGTCTCTTGCGGCTCAGACTGGGATGTGATCAGGAAGTGCATCTGTGCTGCGTACTTTCACCAGGCTGCTAAATTAAAGGTACACAACTACTTGGCTTATTTGGCAATGTAATTATGGATTCTGTTTCATCAAGCGGCATGTGAAACATCTTCATGACATGTATTTGTTTGTTTAGGGAATAGGGGAGTATGTTAATGTGAGAACTGGGATGCCCTGCCATCTGCACCCCACCAGTGCTTTGTTCGGGATGGGCTACACCCCTGACTACATCATCTACCATGAGCTGGTCATGACAACAAAGGTACTTCTTCCTCCTCAGCTCTTGAATGTGAAGTCAGTTAGTATGAATCACGGTTTGCTTATAATGGTTAGTTAGTGCACATGCCCTGACACTGCGCTCTGGTGCTTATATGGGGGGTGCAAGTTTGAATCTAGCTTGCAACATTTTATGATTTTGTTTTAAATTGTATTAATATTTCACAAAATTACTGTTAGTACATTTACATTTATGCATTTAGCAGATGCTTTTATCCAAAGCAACTTACATTGTATTCAAGTTAGTTTTTACATTTTTATCAGCTCTTGTATGCATGTTTGTGACCATGAATTGAATTGAAGCATTGAATCAGTTTTGAATCCACGCAATCATATTTTTTGCTCCTGAATAAAAACCATATTAAATCTTCATGATATTCACAATGTTGACATTTTATACTACCAACAACATGTTATTCAATATCGTATCCCCAAATGCTAGTGAAGAGTGATTTGTTGACACGTTAGTGTGTTTGTGTTTCAGGAGTACATGCAGTGTGTGACGGCGGTGGATGGCGAGTGGCTGGCTGAGCTGGGACCCATGTTCTACAGCATCAAACATGCAGGAAAGACCAGACAGGTGAGCAACATCCTTCCTGAATATCACACCCAACACATACAGTACGCCTTTGAGACCCTGGACCACAAAACCAGTTATAAGGGTCCATTTTTTTATACATCATATGAAAGCTGGATAAATAAGCTTTTCATTGATGTATGGTTTGTTAGGATAAATAGGACATTATTTGGCTGATACACAACTAACTGAGGGTGCAAACAAATCTAAATCACCTTTAAAGTTGTCCATATATTTATGGTAGGAAATTTACAAAATATCTTCATGGGACATGATCTTTACTTAATATCCTAATGATTTTTGGCATTAAAGAAAAATCTATAATTTTGAACCATACGATGTACTGTTGGCTATTGCTACCTGTGCGACTTATGACTGGTTTTGTGGTCCAGGGTCACATTTGTCTCACTCACTTTTGGTCGCTCTTCCAGGAGAACCGAAAGAGAGCCAAAGAGGAGATCACCAACATGGAGGAGGAGATGTCTCTTGCACAAGAACAGATCCGTGCACGGAAAGATGAGCAGGAGAGGAAGAACAATCTGGGCACCGTCAGGTATTTCAGCCATCACTGCTGTCACTCAGAGTTTAGAGTCACTTTCTGCTCTTTAGAGCGACTGCTCGCACTCTCGCGAAATCAGAATCGTCCTATTTAGACGGAAGCCATCAAATGACTGCCGTGCTAAAATACTAATGTCGCAATTTTTGGGAAGGCTATTATCCCCTTCACACCCATCTCTTTCCTCACCTAACATCTCCTTGTCTTACCCATGATGAGCTTTTCTCACCTCCCATCTCCACAGGAAGGAAAAAGAAATAATATTGACTCCTGGCTGACCCCCATTACTGTAGCAATTTAAATTGTACCGCCACGGACGGGGGACGAGAGAGACGGACGCTAATTTTCAGACTAATCCGGGAAATTAATTTTACACACACCTGTCAGCTCCACAAAAGCGAGAAATGTGTCCTGTAAAATAACACTTCATTAATTAATCAGGATTTTTATCTCTGAATCAAAGCCTTCGGCTGACTGTCGGCGTGATGGACGTCCTGACAATAATCACATTAAAAGTGGAGATTAGACATTTGATTTGCATGATGGGAGATGGATAATTAAGGTGCCGGCCTCCCTCTTGGGCTCTGATGCCTTCATGGGGTTTTAAATAAGCTGATAGGAAGACACTGGCTGATCTAAGATGAGATCACAGCTCAGCTCACCTGACCTGAATCCTGCGGGACCCACAGGTCACTTAGAGGACATTTTACATTTCTTCTGAAGAAAGTACTTTGAAAATCACTGCCATAAAGCGCCAGGAAGTTGTGCTTGGTTGCCAGGGCGTTGATGTGCGGTTGCTAAGGTGTTCTGCTGGTTTTTAGTGATCTGGTTGATGGCTCCTGACGAGACAAAAGAATCTCTTTCATTTCCATTTTCAAATATTTTCATTTTGATGGATTTTGATAGTAAGATTTTTAAACAAATTCTGTTTTTGGAAAGGCAGTAAAATAAGAATAACCGTTTTTCTGAAAGTGCAAAAAGTACAGTACATTCTCACATTTTTTAAATTTTAAATTTTTTTGCATTCCGCTGAGCTGCTTTTCCTTTGTTTATCCAGGTGAACACGATGTTGTAATTGTGAGCATGATGTGCCATTCTCAAAATGCAGGGCTCAAGTTAAAAGAAGTTCAGCTTTTAAAAATTGTCTTCAGACCTTGCTTTTTCATTTCATGTGTTTGGCATTTTTATTCGCAAATGTAGGAAATTTCTTGAAGTTTAAAGGAATAATTCACCCAAAAATTAAACTCACTATTTACTCATCCTCAGAGCATCCAAGATGCGTTTGTTTCAGAACAGATTCTGAGAAATTTAGCATTACAAGTAAATGGGTGCCATGTTTGTAATAAATCCATCAAGAAGTTTTTAGCTTCAAACTGTTGCATCCAGCTAAAATGCGAGTCCTCTCTCCATAATATCATAATATAATATCAAGTCAAGTCAAGTCGAGCTTTATTGTCATTCTTCTACATGTAGTGGAACGAAATGTCATGTCTCACAGGACCGCAGTGCTCCATACTAATTAAACAAATATAAACAGAACAATAGAAGTAAAAGAAAAACAATTATAAACCTATACACAGTTAACCATCCGGCTATACTTATACTATAAATAGATGACTGCATACACATAATCTGAGTGAGACTGTACTAGAACTTTACATAAATACTGTACAACGAGATCTTTTAGGGGAAGCAGCACAGAGTGCAAGATGATTTGTAGTGCAATGCACAAGTAAACATATATTATCTTACTTTGTAGGTGGTAGTGTTTATAAAAGTGAAATATGCACAGATCGAGCCTCTTTTACAAGTGAAAACAGTCTAACGCAAAAATGTCAGTGTGAGGAAGCATTATTATGGATTATGGACTCTTACTTTGGTCTTAATGATGGATTTGTTTATTGCAAACATACAGTTTTTTGCTTCAGAAGACGTTAATTGATGGACTGGAGTGGTGTGGATTATTGTGATGTTTTTATCAGCTGTTTGGACTCTCATTCTGACGGCACCCATTCACTGCAGAGGATCCATTGGTGAGCAAGTGATGTAATGCTACATTTCTCCCAATCTGTGAAGACAAAGAAACAAACTCCTCTACATATAATGGCCTACGTGTGTATAATTGTTCAGAAAATTTTGGGTGAACTATTCCTTTAATGCTGCAACCGCATAGCAACATGCTGAAAAACATTCAAAGTAATGTCAAAATGCAACCACTCAGAACGCCACAGCACCGTGTCAGAGAGTTCTGCAACCCACATTTTCTTTATAAAATGTAAAAGTTAATTGGAATATTCTTTAAGAAAAAAGTATAAAATAGGCTAAAAGTTCAAATTTTGAGATGGCAGGCAGCAGAAAGTGAAGTGATGGAGGTGTGAGCCGAGTCTGTGGTGGAGGAGCAGGAGGGTCATGGCCTGATGGATGTAATTGCTGGCGGTGTGAGGAGGGGAGCGCTGTGCACCGCTGTAATTAAAGATGATAGATCACCCTGTCAGCTACATCAGACCCTCGTCCCGCAGGTCCCCACAGAGACAAACTGTCCTTTTCTCTCGGCCCGAAGCTCCTTGTCACCGCTCTGTCTATTCTTCTCATTTAACCTTAGAGCAAATCTTACAACTTCTGCTGTGTGGCACGTCACAGTCACACACACACAAGCTTTCTGTTTAAATTAACATCCTGAAATAAACACGTCTTTTCATTATTTCCAAACAGGGCAATAAAGATCTGCACCCCAGGAAGGAGGGAGGAAACACCCATGACACCAAAACGAACACCGGCCCGATTTGGCTTATAGTGCTCGTATCTACAATTTCAACCAGATAATATTGCAAATGTGATTTTATTTGCCATAGTTGCTTCAGTCAGTGCAATGTTATTAAATATGATCATCACAGTGCTTGTCACATGCAGCTTCCAGATTTGTCCAGAAGTAGGAGCAATTGTATAAGGTGAAAATTTCTTCCCCTCAGACAAAGTGTTATTTGTGAATCTTTTGGACTCTCTGGATTGAGACAAAAAAAAAGGATGCTAGTACTGCATTCAATCAATTTTTAGCCAAATTCAAAAACAAACACATTTGTCCTTATATTTGAACGCACTTCAACAACAACAAAAAAAAGCTTTATTTGACGTTATAAATATACTCAACCCAACAACAGGTTTTTTTTTTAATTCTTGAATGTTTGTGTAAACCACAACAGCAGAATTTATTCATGTCCTGCTGTAATATTCACCTTACCATTGAATTATAATTCACATTCTGTCATATTTTGGTTTGTGAAGCGCAGCTGTTGTATCATTCTTTCAGAAAACACAGAGCAGCCATGAATATTAACTTCCTATACTTTGATAGGTTAATCCCCTGTGGATGAAGCTTGTCTTTGTTATTCTGACAAAAACATTGCTAGAATATTTCATCATTCTGCTGGAATCAACACTGACCAGGCGGCGGTCAAATCCTGCGTCGTCTTTGATGCAATTGGGCTGCAAGTCATTGAACAGATGTGCTGTGTAGCGACAGAGATGACCGGCCTCTATGCTGCACATTCACACAATCCACAACATGATCAACCGCTTGCCACCGAGGGTCTTTCTGGTGTTCAGGGCTCTGTTTGTGTTTATGGAAACTTTGAAATAAGAGGTCTGTTGAGCTTTATTATTCTTCATTACTGATGTGTACAGTACGTCTGTATATTCTGGTTCTTTCTTTTGTTGTATGATTTAGAGTCAAAACATGTTTAGATGTGACAAATAGTTTTCAGAAAGGCTGGGAATAACTTTATTTTTGAGTGTGTAAAAAGTTCATTCTGTGTCTCCTTTGTATTTCAATTTTACTGTTTTATATTAGATATTAAAAAAATGAATATAGAAGTGCTTTATTATTTGTAAGTAGTGACTGAATCACTGCATTTAGTGTGTTAAAGATAACATTTAATACATTTGCACAATTAGGGGCTGTATACACAAAATTAATTTTTGCTATCCATTGTGTGGTTTTTCCATTGTAAACATGTACTAAATGGACATCTTTGACCATTGCCCTCGAGTCTTTTGCAGCGTCTCATTTTGTTCCCCAGAAAGTGTTCAAGGCACTTCAAGATCAAAAAAAAGTGTCCTTCCTTAGGGCTTCAATTTGTCATATGATCCCACATTCCTGGAAATACCATGGAGTTTAAAAAGTGTGACTTCCAGGTCTGTAAAAATCTTGGAAACGAATAAAATATTATAAGGTCCTGGAAATTTCTAGAGTCAAATTTTTCTAGTTATGTTCAATTATTATATTTTTCTACAGTTAGCAATGACTCTGTGATTGCGTTCTCAGTAACATTTACAATACTATAATAGTTCAAATAACAGCAAACCAATTTGATAATACATTACAATTAACGATTGTATCTGTTAATAGGAATTAACAGTAAACAGTTGTTTATTAACTAATGCTAATAACTATACAGAAAAAAAAAAAACCCTAACAAATGTATTGGTCATTGTTAATGTTAGTTTCTCTCCGGTTGATCATCTGCAATGAATGGGTGCCGTCAGAATGAGAGTCCAGACAGCTGATAAAAACATTACAATAATCCACACCACTCCAGTCCATTAACAGCTTGTGATGTAAGAAACAAATTAATCATTAAGGTGTTTTAAAATGTCAATTCTGGCCAAAACATGTGGCCATATTCCATAACAGTGCTTTCTGCAGTGAAAAATCCATCCCTTGTCCTCTCAAATCCACCAACATATATAAAACTTTTTTTGGTCTGCTTTTACAAATAAACAGTGCTTGATCTGTGCATAATTCTCTCGTGATTCAGATGAGATGAGTTTTTCCACTTGAAAAAGCAATATTATTGATAGAGAACTCATTTTAGCCAGAAGCAACAGTTTGAAGTTAAAAGCGTCTTGAGCAGGGCTGTCCAAACTCGGTCCTGGAGGGCCGGTGTCCTGCAGAGTTTAGCTCCAACCCTAATTAAACACACCTGAAGCAGCTAATCAAACTCTTACTAGGCATATAGAAGCTTCCATGCAGGTGTGTTGAGGCAAGTTGGAGCTACACGCTGCAGGACACCGAGTTTGGACAGCCCTGGTCTTGAGGGATTGTTTATTACAAACACTCAACATTTCACAAGACATTACCTGATGGACTGGAGTCACGTGGACTGTGATGTTTTTTTTTTTTTAATCAGCTTTTGGACTCATTCTGACGGCACCCATTCATTGCAGAGGATCCATTGGTGACCAAGTGATGTAAGGCTGAATTTCTATAAGTCTGTTCTGACCAGAAAACAACTCCTCTACGTGGGCTTTGGGTAAGTACATTTTCATTTTGGGTAACTTATTCTAGTGTTTCCAAAGTCTATATGATGATTTAGAAAAACCATTATCTAGTTATAAAATACTGGTAGTCATGGAACACAAAATCGTTCTCATTTATTGTTCACAAAGTATGAGAATACTGTCACATATGATGGTGTAAATTTAAGTATTCCTAATTTCAGTGGTAGAAATAGGAAAGGGAATAAAAAAAGCATTTGTAATGAAAGTATGACAACCACTGGCACATTTTGGATGGCTCCCTGAATTAAAACTCATGATCCATATCATCAGCTTCACAGTATCTCTAAGACAGGGGTGTCAATCCTTCAGCTGGAGGGCCACACTTCTGCAGACTTGAGCTGCAACCCTAATTAAACACACAAGAGATTTCTGAATCGTCAGGATTTCTTCAGTTACAGACAGGAGGGTTGGAGTTAAACTCTGCAGACGTGGCCCTACTGGAGCAGGTTTTGACACTCCTGCTGAAGGGCCTTACCCGGGTGTCACAATCCAAAATGAGCAATGCTGGGAAACTTCAGGACCAACACAGAACAACTGAGTTATGACTACACATAGCTTTACTATTAAACTGATCAATGTCAAGTCAAAATTAGTTGTATAGCTCTTTACAAAATGAATGAATGATGCATTTATATAGCGTTTTATTGTGTATTGCTGTACACCTAAAGCGCTTTACAATCATGTGGGGGGGGGTCTCTCCTCAACCACCACCAGTGTGCAGCATCCACTTGGATGATCCGACGGCAGCCACACTATAACGGCGCCAGTGCGCTCGCCACACACCAGATACAGGTGGAGAGGAGAGAGAGTCATTGAGCCAATCAAGTGGATGGAGATTGTTAGGAGGCCATGATAGACAAGGGCCAGTGGAGGGAATTTGGCCAGGACACCCCTACTCTTTACGAGAGGTGCCATTGGATTTTTAATGACCACAGAGAGTCAGGACCTCGGTTTAACGTCTCATCCGAAAGACGGTGCTTTTTGACATTATAGTGTCCCCGTCACTACACTGGGGGGTTAGGACCCACACAGACCACAATACATATTGTTACAAAGCAACTTTACAGAAAATGATGCTAATGTTTAAAATATCTTGATATCTTCACGCTTTAAATTCACAAATAGGAGATTATAGCTGGGTGAGAAAATGGCTTATAGTTTTCTTTTTCTTTCTTTCTCTTTTTAGCTTTCCTTTCTTTGTATGTGGATAAAGTTACTTGTCCAACTTTATATAAACAGCTTGGAAATAATATAGTTACATTATGCAAAATAAAATATTAGGCAGTTCAGATTTTGTATATATTAATTTACATGGGTATAAAAAGCCTGGGACCTAAAAACTGATATATCAGTAAAATATGTTTTTCCCAAATAAATAAATACATAAAAATGAATTAATCATTTTAAGAATCTTGTTATCCAAACAATGAAATCATAAATATTCCTGGGTCTCGGTAGCAATACTAAAGTTTATATTTTATGATGATGATAATACAATCAGGCTGCCGAGATTTGCTATATACTGGTTTATGTGAGTATTTGCATTTATAGCAGGATGTACTCCATATCCAATTTTTAATATATCTTTGGGCAATAATATAGTTTGACGATAACAATCAAGTATTTGAGATTTGCTTATAGTCTTCATACTGCTTGACGTGTCTATGTTTCAGGTGTCTTGACATTTTGGATCTGCCCATACTAGGCTAACTGTATTTGATATTAATTATTATCTGATATTAAATTCAAAAGAATTAGAAGAGTTAGGATTAAAAGAATGCTAATTCTTGACCACTCTGAAAACTGTTATAGGCCCTGATGAACACCTCCAGAGTTCAATTTAGGACGCAGGCTCAGTGATAACCATCAAAATCTAATTATAAGCTTTCTTCATTGTTCAGATTCCCTTTTATTATCTGCAGATGGTCTTTGCTGCAAAGTAAATCGAGTAGGGACAGTTCATAAGTCTCCCAGTGTAGTCAAGCTGCCTTCACATTTACTTGGGCCAGTAAAAACCCTGACACCTGGAGCCTGGATCTGGACACAGCAGCGGACTGACCTGAGCTCTGCCTGGAGCCTCATAAACATGCTTTCATAAGATTTGCTGCTATCCTTTGATCAAAAATTCATTTCAGGTGCCATAACGAATTATGTTACCGTTAATTGGGTTTTTTTTTTTTTCAATTACAGCTGATATTCCAGAGTTCAGTAAAATACTTGGTGAGCTCAAAGAGAAGCCGAAAGATCAAGTCCGTATCACTATTAGTGTGAGCTCACCAGACAGACATCCCAGAATTCAATTATTCACCACAGCCAGGGGACATTTAATTAGACGTCCATCAGGCAGAGGTGAGGTAATACACTCTGATTATAATTATGATTGATAACCCTGTGTGATAAAATGTCCTTTGCTGAGTGTTTGTTTTCTTCATTTTGCAAGGCATTATCATGAACATCACAAGGGGGGTGTAATGGGTTACGTATTACATGATGTTAACCCATAACCTGCAGTCTGATGATAACGTTTGTTTTATGGCAAGACACTAATGGCAAAACCACTTTCAGATCCTGGTTAATTTTGAGGTTTTGAGCTATTTGGCTTCAATAACTTCAATTCAGACTTCTCTCAAACTAGTGCAAAGAAAACATCCAAAATGCACATTTAAGAGAAATGTATCTATTTGGGTCTGTAAATTTGAATTACAATGCATATCGCAACAGGCAGTTTTCTTAAAACTAGTCTTTTTCTCCTGCGCTGTGCTTTAAATCCTTGGAAGCTTTTTATCTCACAATTCAGACTTCTTTCTTGCAATTCTGAGAAAAAAGACAGAATTATGAGCTATAAACTCAGAGAAATTTGCAGTTGCGAGAGTTTTTTTTTTTTTTTTTTTTTTTTTTTAACTTAAGAAAAAAAAAAAGATTTTGTGGCAGAAACAAAAAATCCACAGAATTCAGAGAGAAACGTCAGAATTACGAGATGTAAACTCGGGAAAGAAAGTTTATAAATTACAGTTTGACCATTTTATTTTCACAGAACTGTGAGTTTATAGCTGACAATTTTTACTTATTTCTCGCAATTCTGACTTAATTGTGAGATATAAACTAGGAACTGCAAGATATAAACTAAATTGTGAGAGATAAATGTGCAATTACAAGAAAAAAGTCAGAACTGTGAGAGGAAAAAGTCATTTTTTTTCATGGCAGAAATAAAATATTTGATAACTCAGAATTTAGATGTAAATTTGGAATTGCAAGAAAGTAAGTCCTGGATTCTGAGTTTATATCCATTTCTGTTTTATGGAGCGATTAAAAAGAGGTCATCAATTTTGAACCTGGCTTTATCCAGTGTTCACATTTCTGTTCTCAGAATGTATGCAAATGTGTGCATATATGATTAGATAAAGCCTCATTTGCATATTTAAACGCAACACTTCAGAAAACTTGTAATACAAAACAGTTGTCTTAATGTACTGTGATTAATCAACTGGGGACATTATGGCCATATCTATAGTGTCTTGCCTTAAAATAAACAGTGCTTTTAACGATATTAAATATAATAGACAGACCATACACTATATTTCCCCTGAACTCTTCCCTCTCATAATGGTCTTGGGGAAAAGCCCCCCTCAACCCACTTTAATGAGGCAAATCTCTGATATTGGCTGACATTTTAAAATCCTCTTCCTGAATGGCAGTGCCAGCAGTCATCTTTACAAGAGATTTCTGCTGAAGGTCTTTGCGATGATGGAGGGCATTATAATGGCCTTGGTGTCAGTGTGAATAGGAGCCGGTGGCTTAAGAGTAAAACCTCACCTTACAGATGAGCTCGGGGATCCCAAGATGCTTTGGGTCTTGAAGCCCGTTCATTTTACAGGTGGGTTTAGACCAGATGCCCTCCGCTCTACTGAGATTTAGGGTGACTAAAGAGGGGAGGGGGGGTCATGTCATGTATTGGTCATTGTCAACAAAGAGAAAAGCAATAAAGAGTGAGTCTCCATTTCAACTGCGTCTACTGCCATTATAAAGCCTAATGTCTGAAAACATTCCGTTGTGCTCCGTTAACACCAGATTGAATAAAAATAGCAATAGGATCCACAGTACTATGAAGTTCTAGAAGGGTCATCCCTACATTTACGTTTTTCTTGTCATCTGTTTAACACCATAACATCTTCTGTCATATTTGATGCATGAATTAGTAGTTATCTAAATGATCAGCATAATCAAAAATATTGAAAACCTATTGTAACCAATATTCTATACACCTTCTTTCATGTGATTGATAGTTTGTGCTTTTAAGAAAATAAAAGGCCTTTTAATATGAATATTAATCATTTCTGTAGTTAATTGCAGAATTGCTTTACTGATGTTAATGTTACAAATGTAGGCCTACATTAAGACTTTTCTCCCTGAGAAAAAACGTGGAACTAAACAATAAAAAGGACATGCCATATCATGACATAAGACAATTTACTGATGCATTATTACTCATGAACAAATAAAAGGTCTGATATTTGCATACCAGTGTACCATTGCAAAGTTCTCAATGAATATGACATCTGATGTTTGCGTAATTGTCACATATGCAAATATAGTCTCCAATACAGCAATTTCATTGGCTGCTGTACATGTTGTTGCATTAACGGGGACAAACATGTGATTGTTGACATGGTCAAATTTCAGGCGATCCGTTTAAAGACTTTTGGCTTTGCCATGAACAAAGTCGCATCTTCAACCAACGCTCGATTAGTGGTGTTTTCTTCCTTAATGAGTCAGTGTTATTAAACAAGTCTGATAGGAGTGAATGACTCGATGACTACGTTTACATGGACATCAGTAATCTAATTATTTACCTTATTCTGAATAAGATATTATGATTAAGGTGTTTACATGAGTTGCTTTCATATTCCCGTTTTACATATTATAGTTCATAGATCGAACAGCACACGCCATTACGACGCCATCCGGCATCCCCTCCAGAATTATATGTTGATACATGAAATTCTGGAGGGGACGCCGGATGGCGTCGTAATGGCGTATGCTGTTCGAGAGGCTGGTATGCATGTTTTGGGTGTTTAATTTTTTATTTTACGAAAGCTTCAGTGCAGTTAAATATTTGTCATGCTATACATGCAAACAGACGACGACTTTGTTGAAGCCATGCTTTTTTGTTTGCCGTCAAACGGTTGACTGCTGCGTGTGTATCCTGTTGCAAAATGGGGCATAAAGTCCTACACCACTGTAATAGTGTGATTTAGTATACATGTCTGTACTGCACTTTGATAATGCGACTAAAATGTGTCTTAATTTGATTTGTTAACTTCGAGTATGACTTTAGCCGGATTAAGGTATAAGCAAAAATCTGTTTACATGGTAGATTCTTAATCAGAGTATTGTGTTAAAATCGGAATATTGTTGTCCATGTTAACGTACTGAGTGACTCATTCACAACTTGTCGCCATCTACTGGCGCAACAATGTAACTTGCAGAAAATCTTCACCTCTAATGCAGACCTACACGCTGTCAATAATACTAACATATTGAGTAGGTACCTAGTTTGTTCTATATAGTATGAATCAGCGGCTCCGGTATGACTGTGTTTCATGAATATAATCTATACTTACCACATTGGTCATGTTGTCAATGTTATGTGACCTACCAGCGTAAATTGCATTGCTTCACTGGATAGTAAAGTGTCCATTGATGCAAACTTAAGAATCTTGGTGGAAAGAGGTCATGCACTTTTAGTAGGTCGCTGGACTTTTAGTATTTTACAAATATGCCTGTGAATTTGGACATGCTAGGCTACGGTTTTCACTTACTATAAAATAGGGAAATATACAAATTTTGATGCATCCACACTCTGTCTGAACAAACTGGGGAAAAAATAATTGGTGTAGGATTTACCTTGAAACTATTTTAACTCAAAGTAAATTTGCTCGTAAAGTTCACATCTTACAAAGAAATGGTATCTCACTGAATTAAAGTTCAAGTAGAAAGACTGAAATAATATTTTCTTGTAAAACGTACTCCAGTAGTCTTTGTTTTTTTACAAATTTGAAAAATCTTTTTTTTTTTTTATTTCACCTAGAAGCGGAGTGCTTAAAAATATTTAATTGCTGATGGCAAATCATATATTGCATAAAATAGTGTTTAAATCAGGATATTATTAATAACGTACCTTCATCCCTTATTTAAAAAACAAAACAAACCAATTGTCGACTATTACCTAATTTTAATAATCACATGATTTGTCTATAATGTGGCATGAATAAAGTTGCTTTATTGCCTTTCTTGGAACACAACCCGAGATGAGTTTGAAAATGAGATGTGCGAAGATCAAAAGCACTACACAGATGCATATGACCCACTTATTATTTACGCTGTTGTTCACTGCTGTTCACAGTCCTTCCTCATTATTTACAACATAATCATAACCTTGTTTTGCATGCGATTATGGTTGCGTAGCTTCAGGGCACCATTGTGTTTGAGAAGTCTGTTTCACTAGAATTGCCCTTAAACAGTGTTCTGGGAAAATCGGAGTATTACTAACAATTATTGGCATGCTTTTTTTCAACGGGCACCTTAAGTGTTGGGTATCGACTGTCGTGTATCGATTTCACAGCTTGTCACTTGGGATTCAACGCTCATCGACTCAGAACACTTCAAACAAGCCCTCAATCACCGACACGCTCTCCACATGCATATGTGAGCACAACTATCAGTGCAACTCAGGCAGGAGGATTTTATTCTAAATAGCATCGTGATCTGAAATAGAAAAATTAAAGCATGATTTGACAAAAAAGTAGATAGTTTGCTGCTGTCATCCACTGAAATGGTTTCATTTAATCCTGACTAGTTAAAAAAAACTGCCAAACACAAACATGTATCACATTTATTGACCGATTTGTGTTTATAGGAAATGCATGATGACATAGTGAATAAGGCATGACATTATTTAATAATTTAAGTGCTATTAATGTTGCTGAATAATACGACACATCACTGAAATCTTTTCATTGCCTTCTACGTGAAATCCATTATAATGTTAGGTACTAGGCGATCAGTCATATGAGGCATTATTACATGATTGATTAATGTACAAATACAAGCAATACCTTTAACTTTTTTAAACCACAAACTATGACAGAAGCAGCATTGAAACTTTACCTGCCATTAGAATTCATACTCGCATTCATCTACAAATGTAACTAGGCACAAAATTCACAGTAGAACGTTCATTAAAAATGAAGTATTGCATGTCAACAAATTTAATTTGAAAGACAAAGATAAATCAGCAGCTGATGTCAGATTATAAATGAACATGAGGGGCATCAGATACTTAGTGCAGAGCTATTCAGAAATGAATCAGGTTTCATCAACAGATGAGATGTAGTCATTTTTACGATGAGTACCCAGACGAAAAGTCCAGTTTAGACATGAATTCTCGAGCTGGTCCAGGTCTGTTTATGGTCTTTAGTGTTTCTCAGGTGCTGGTGAAGCTGGTTGAACGTCTTGATGGCTAAAGCAGGAAAAACAGCTTAAAGCAGTATTAAGACGGTCTGCTGGTTTTAACAGGCCTCCCAGTGTGGTTTTAGGTATTTTTTTTTGGCTGGTCAGGCTGGAAGAGACCAGTTGAAGACCAGCTTGGTCAGTTTGAGAGGTAATCGTAAATCATCTTAGACATGTTTTAAGCTGTGTCAGCGAGGTATAGTGACCCAAATGACCTTACGACAGCAATTACTTACTGCCGCTACTTTCCAAGGGTGGGTGTACTCCATATCCGTCAAACAAAATGATAATGAGAGTCAGTGATGTATATGCGAATGATGTACCTGATGATTTTGGTATAAATTACCTCTAATCATTGTGCAGAAAAACAGAAAGCACAGGCTTTTGTATCAGGTTATTAAGTTGAAATGCTAAATGTAGAAGATAAGAAAATGGTGAAATTACAAAGGAAAATCTAGCCAAGTGTGAAGAAGTCAGACAGTTGACATAAATTAATAAATAGGAAAATTATGTAATGGACACTTTTTGCAGATGCAAAGAGGACAAATGCATTTTTGTGTTTTTCTTAAAGCTAATTTTGGCTGCATATGTGTGGTCTTTCTATTTAATGGAGCAAACTATTCAGTGTTGAATGAATGTCAATGTCCTAAAGAACGACGAGTGCTTTTTATCCTTTGTATTTTGGATGTAATCGTTATGTTCTGGGTCAACTAATCCTAAAATGAATTCAAAACAATTAACCAAAAATAACATGACTTTAAAAAAAAAAAAAAAAACGGTAAACCATTTAACATGAATATTTTTTTACATATTACAAAAAAAGTAAACATGAGATCATACTATTTTTAAACTGGTTTTTAACAACTATTTTTTTTAAAACATCTGTTCAGTATTTCTGTATTTAATTTTTGTTTTGGAGTTTTTTTTTCTTTGTTTTTTTTTTGTGTGTGCATGGCATTTAAAACAAAAAGATAAAAATCATATGCATGAACTATTTTGGGTCTGTGCACCTGCCTTTAACCATGAGATGTGTGGGTCAAAGTGTCGAAACTTTGTGAGCACGTTAAAGACCATGAGAAATATTCACACAATTTCAAGTAAAAACAACCAAAGTAAACCAGTATTTTTGACAACGTCAACAAACTGACCAGAAACATAATGATTCCCCTTTTTGTAAACATTTATCCTGTATTTATTCCTTTCCTTTGTGCAAACATATATTTGTTTTGCTTTTGCACGATCATTCAGAAGTTTAGAGCTTTTTTTGTGACCGGTTTCAGGAATGGAACAAACAACTCCATTCACTAGCCTCTCAGCATACCTGTTATCTGAATTACATGCACCGTAACAATACCTGTTTACCATAATGCTGGGAATTTGCCAAATAGGAGACAGATTGATTGTATGACAGACAACTCAGTGAGCTTGACGGACAGAAGTCTGCAAATTGATTTGCTTGGCTATTTGGGCTGTCAGGAAGTTATCTGTCATAAGGTCATTATCAGTCATCATTTGATAATCATCGAGTCATTGATGAAGAAAGGATCCAAGAGTGTGTTTGTTCGCAGAACAGTTCTATTGCCATCCACGTCGATCAGGTACTGACTGGCACAGACTTGCGCTGCTGGTGGTCAGCAAGTGCTTTCTTCTTCCTCGGCCTCATTCTTCACTGTAAGAACAAACAACATGCAATTTATTTACAGCCAACTCATAAACAAGGTCATTACTGCTTCAATGGGCTCCTCCAATTAACTAAACAACCATTATTTCCAGACATGTCCATCATAATTACACTCTCGTGCATGACACTGGGAAATTAATATTCTATTCTAGCAGCATCTCTCTCTTTCTCGACTGGCTTTGGCTTCTTCCTACCCCTGCTTTTGATTTCTGAGAGCTCTGAAGGTCTGACCACAGTTACATAGAAGATGAAAGGTCAAAGGCTACCGACGAATCCTGCGGCACGTTCCCCAGATATAATGAGCACTCTCATTCTTCAACAGTTCATTAAGGTTTTTAGTCAAGCCTTATGCTCTCTGTGGAAAACAAATCCAGCTTATTAGCCAAATATGTATCTCTTTTTTCGCACCGTGTCTCTGTGGCTGCATGCAAATTTCACCCTTTATTTAAGGAGAAAATCACCGTTCCTCGTATTCCCCGAACTCTTCACTGTCTGCGTCAGACAGCTTAGCATATACAATGGGCTCGTCGGTGACTTCAGCCGCATAGCTAATGCACGACCTTTTGCGCTGCTTAATTCCGGAAGGATAAACATGCTAAATTATTCAAACACATAATTAACCGGGGAAACAATCAGCTGTATGAATAATAATCCGCAGTGGTAGACATTATAACTTTTGAGCATAAGAATAAGATGGATGTGGGTACCTTGGGCATGAGCTTATCAAATAAAGCTCGGTAAACGTACCCTGAATGAAATGAGTCAATCATTTTAATGTGCGAGAGAAGCCCTGAGGAGAACAAATAAGCAATCACTACATCACGCAGCGCGAGCAAATGAACCTGCTGCACAATTAGGCAGGGTCACATTCGGCGAGGGCTGCGAGCACTCCATGTGCTAATGAGCTCTGTGCGTGTCAGGGAAAGGGGGATGGAGAGAGAGAGAGAGAAATGGAGAGCGAGACAATTGCCGCCTGAATAAAGAGCCTACAACCACAGCACTTACGGATAGCTGTGGTTGTAGGCTAATAGCGCTTCATTAAGGACCCTTTCACACCACAGCTTTTGGTGCCATTTGACGTCAAAGTTCGGTTCATTTTCTCAAACATCAACCGAGTTCTCTTCAAAAGGTGGTCTGGGGTGCAATTTATTCGAACGCAGGTGTGGTTCACACTGGGTAGGAACTAGTGCTGTCAAACGATTAATCGCGCTTAAATCGCATCCAAAATAAAAGTTTTTGTTTAGATAATATATGTATGTGTACTATGCACGTGAGACAAACTGCTAAAAGAATTGTAAAAGATTTCTTTCATTATAGGGCAGCTTTTGACCACTTCAGTTTTGACACAAGCACTTAGCCTATACAAACACATCTGAACACACAGCCTTTCAAAGTACACTCCATTTGATAACATGTGCGAAGACCGTCGGACAACACATGGAAACTGAAAAGTTGTCTCCAGAAGTTATGAGTTACAAAAATGCCTTTTACTCTTTTAAACCAGAGTTGCAAGTACCTCTAAACCCATCTTTTCACTTTCTTGTTTGACTGTGAAACAATTGACCTATCGGTAAGCCCCTCCCCTCAAACGCAGACTAGCCAATGGTAGTAGAGTATCAGTTGCACGGAGAGCGGAACTCGGACATCTTTAGATTTCAGCACCAGAGAAACATTGGAAGATCCAAAGCTCGCATCGGTTTTATGGGGTTTATGCTTCAAAAATGGAAAAAGGATGTGCCTGGAGTACTTGTTACACTGATTCCGGGTATCCTGAGAGAATGGGCAATATAATTTATTACATTTCCTGAATCCAAAAACATTGATTTTCTGGTTGTCATACACTCATTAAGTTACAATTTTCATCTGCTTAAGCAGAACGTTAACGTTATCTTGTGCTTCAGCAAGGTATCTCTGGCTAAAACTAGCTAACGTTAAAGTTAGTGAGTCCATGATAACATACAAACCTAAAAAGCGGACTGTTCTCACAATTGTACAGTGTAAGTCAAAAACACATAAACGAAGGTCTACATTTCAGTGCCTCTCCATATTAAACTGGTTAAATGCACATTAATTTAATCGTACCCTGCGATACATGAACAGTGTTGATCCTGCTTGTTGTCATCCGCGATCGTGATGGCCAATGAAACTTCTCCCGCTTGCATTGTTGAATTGATGTTGATTGTGAGATAGAGGGATGTTCAGTTAAAATAGTTGACTTTATGATCATAGAATAAATATGACCTCAATTTTGCTCTATAGAATGAGCGAAATTGCTCCAAGGAATGAGTTCCCAAAATCCCTGTTTCACTAAACCATGAGACTCTTGAGACTCGGGGTGTTTACATGACACCGCTTTCATACAGTTATTATTTTTTTGTGTGTCTGTGTGTTTGTTTTGGCCATATTTTTTTTTTTTTTTTTTTACATGGCAACGGTGTTTTGAGGGCCTGAAAATGCGAACGTTTGAATACAAATTTCAAAGTGTAAGGTTATTAGTTTTTAATACAATTGTTGTCATGCAAACTTAGTCAAATTTAGCTTTTTTTTTTTTTTTTTCTAGCATGCAAAGTACCATTTTTCCACTATTACCTAGCCTGACATAAAAAAAAATAAACAAAAAAAATGTTGCATAGACTTTTAACCAAGATCCTACCCAGGTCACATGTGACAAGCAACAATCATATGAGACAAAAAACACTTAAGTGTGAAAACAGCTTAAAAGTCAGTCTTATATGAAGATAAAGAGTGCGAGATGATGTGCAGAAGATGCACATGAGGCCAGATGAGCAAGAGGGGAAGAGGCTGACAGACAGCCAGTAATAAGGGCAGTTAGCAGCAAACAAACACTCAGGTACGCCAGCCTCACCACGAGCCAACCGAACAGGCCCCATGGCGCAGGCTTTCAAAGCAAAGTCAAAGTTATTAAGTATTCAATCATATAAAAGGGAGAGGAAGTGTGAAAGGTTGCGGACCAAAGCACTTTTGCTCCAGTGCATTAAGAGGCTATGCAGCCGCTCCAAGTCTGCGTGAAAAGAAATAGATTGCCTCCCCAGAAGATGGCAGCTTCCCTGTAACCCCCTCCTTTTTTTCTCTTTAATAACTGCAATCTGCTGTGAAAATCTAATCCCAAGTACCATTTACGCTGCACCCAGATAACTTCTGCTTGGAAAAGCGTACAATATGAATATTTCATTCCCTGATATCCAAATAAACATGGCAGGCTTTCCATCAATCAGGGGACGTTGCAAGAAGTGAACTGGAAAGTGGAAATTGCTAATGAATAGCAAGGTTTGGGCGGGGGGGGCATGTCTTGTAAAAGCATCTCGGTTTTATTTCTCTTCTAAAATCTATACATTAAAAAAAACAAGCTCGAGCGCAGTGATAAACATCCCTCCTGATCATTTTGATCAAGGCTTGCCATTAAATGCGACCGTATATGCCCTCATCCGCAGCGGTATGAACACAACCGTAGCTTTCTGATGGAACGACTGAGGCTATTATAAGTTATTTATCACAACAAAGCAAGCGGTCATACGGTTCTGTATTTACTAAAAGCTGAATCTACTCAACCAAAGGATCAAGCCCCTTCTTCTTGGAAGAGTCCATCCATATACACGCTGCCTCGAATCGGGCTGTATGTCAGGTCTCAGCAGATTTGTAAGGCCACACCTGGCCTAAGAGCTCTAGTAATGACACTTAATGAAAGCTGGGAATCCATGCATGCAGAAGGAGCCCTGCCGGTCATAAATAAACCACAAGCCTACAAGCCATTTCCTCTCCTATCTATTTATTTGTATTTACTCTGTCCTGAAGGTACTTGGAGTGTCCTAGAAGAACATTAGCTGAGCTTTACTTTGGTATCAGAACTCAACAAATGGGCTGTGTGGATGTCGTTTGTCCTTTCTACTGGTCTCACATCTACCAACAAAAATTTACATGCACACAAAGGAATCGTTCACCCAAAAATTATTATTATTATTAATTTGTCATTATTTGCTTATCCTCATGTTGTTACAGACCTGTACGATTTTTTTTTTTTTTTTTTTTTTTTTTTTTTTTTTCTTCAGTGAAACATGAAAAATATTCAAGACCTTATTTCAATAGTCAAAGGGAACTAATGTGTCAAATAAGCACCGTAATAAAACCAACATAAAAATGGTTCATGAGTCAATGAAGTATGAGCGTGTTCACAATGAATTCTCTTAATCTAGTTTCAAACATATGCCAAGTTCTTAGAAATCAGAGATGTATAAAGTTAAGTAACATGTTTTTGTTAATTGGAATAAAACTGAAATAAAAGAAAATATTAATATACTTGATTAAAACTTAAAAATTAGAAATACTACCTTGACATTTACTTGAAATGAAATGACTTTAACTACTAAGATTACTAAAAAAAGCTAAATAGAAATATAACCAATCTAATAAAAATGAAAAAAAGCACAAAGCAAAATTACTAAAACTAAAATGAAAACAAAATATTCTCTGTATTAATGTCATGCGGTGTGACCATCAAGTAAAAATGATAAAACATGTAAACAATATAATACAAGTGTATAAAAGTCAAAAAATATTCTTACACCTTAAATGCAAACACGTGTATCTTAATCATTGTTTTTATAGTTATTGTTTCATAAAAAAAAAATAAAAAAAAAAAATATATATAATAATATACACACACACACACACACATATATACATACATACATACAGGTGCATCTAAAAAAATAAGAATATCACGAAAGTTTTTTTTTTTTTAAAAAGTGAAACTTTTATATATTATAGATTTAATTCCATGTAAAGTAAAACATTTCAAAAGTTTTGTTTTAATTTTGATGATTAGAGCTGATTAGATGATTAATAAAGATGATTAGAGGTGGCATGGAAGCGATCAGCCTGTGGCTCTGCTGAGGCACTATTGAGCCTTCAGCTCGTCTGTATTGTTGGATTGACTGTTTCTCATCTTTCTCTTGAAAATATCCGATAGATTCCATATGGGGTTCAGGTCAGGCATGTTGGCTGGCCAATCAAGCACAGTAATATCATGGTCCGCAAAACACTTGGAAGTGGTTTTGGCAGTGTGGGCAGGTGCTAAAGTCCTGCTGGAAAAGGAAATCGGCATCTCCACATAAAGCTTGTCAGCAGATGGAAGCATAAAGTGCTCCAAAATCTCCTGGTAGACGGCTGCATTGACTTCGGACTTGCTAAAACACAATGGACCAACACCAGCAGACGTCACGGCACCCCAAATCATCACTGACTTCAGAAACTTCACACTGGACTTCAAGCAGCTTTGATTCTGTGCCTCTCCAGCCTTCCTTCAGACTCCAGAGCTTGATTTCCAAATGAAATGCAAAATTTACTTTTATCTGAAAAGAGTGGCGGGAAAGCGAAAATGTGGAGAAAAAAAGGGAACTGCAAATGATCCCAAGCATACAGCCTCATCTGTAAAGCATGGTGGAGGTGGTGTTATGGCATGGGCATGCATGGCTGCCTCTGGAGCAGACCCTCTCAACTTTACTGATGACTTAATGTATGATGACAGTAGCAGAATGAATTTGGAAGGATACAAAGCCATCTTGCCTACCAATATTCAAGAAAATGCCCCCAGATTCATTGGGAAGTGCTTCATATTGCATCAGGACAATGACCCAAAACACCCTGCCAGTTCAGTCAAGGACTTTATAAGGGCAAAGAAATGGAAAGTCTTAGATTACCCAAGTCAATCTCCAGATTTAATTTCACCAGCTGGAGAGGAGAGTAAAGGCAGAAACTCCCCAAAACAAGCAACAATTGGAATTGGCTGCATTAAAGGCTGGGAAAAGCATTTCAAAGGATGAGACCAAGAGTCTGGTGATGTCTACGAGTCCCAGACTCACTGCTGTGATTGTGCGCAAGGGATCTGCAACTAAATAATAGCTTTTAATCTTTTATCTGCATTATGTTCAACTGTCCCAATACTTCTGCTCACATCAATGAGTGGGATGAACTCTAAAAGTGCTGTTTTTTTTATTTGGTAAAACATGTTGAAACGGCTAATAATAAAATGTGACATTCCGTAGTTTTGTCTCATATTCATCTTTTAATACATATTTGCAAATGTCTTGACTCCACAGCCAACAGCAATTTTGTCTTTACTGTTCCAATACGTGTGTGTGTTCTTGCATGTTGGTTGGAGCACATTTTTGAATAGGTGACAAACGTTTTTCAAATATTAATATTAGCAGTAAAGCAGCTTTGTTAAAACATATGGAAATGCATTCCAAGTTTTCAGTAGCCATTATAACTTTCAGGAATAGACCGAAATTTAAGCCATTTCTTTGACGACCTTCATGTTCATGTCCACCAAAGATGTCCAATGGACTACAAAAGTTGTATGCACTTGGTGCCATTTCAAATTATTGATCCAAAATGGGTTCTCAAGTCTCTCATGACCAAATGTCACAGACATCAAACCTGACAAAGAACATATTACGGCACCATATTTGGGGAGTTACAGCAAAGAAACACAGCAATAAATAATAAAAATTTCGTTTGTGTTCCAAGAAAGAAATAAAGTCATAGAGGTTTGGTAAACTAAATGAGAGAATTTTCAATTTTGGGTGAACCGAAAAAGCACTATGCATTATTAGTCTTTCTGTGGTAACAACACCAGACGCTTCACTGGCTCTTTGACTTTTCTTTGACTAAAACTTCTGAAGTACTGTAACTCTGAGCAGGTCTCCGACTCTCCTGCTCCTTCTCCCTCATCAATAATGGAATAAGGTGGCATGTGGAGCAGGTCCTGGACCTTCAGAACAAACAGGGAGGAGAATGGATTCACCCCTGCAGGACGTGCTCATCAGCACGGTCAACAACGCCCCAATGATTGGGTTCAGACCGGCAGATCCGCAACTATGCCAAAAGTTCTCCAATCATCTCTAGACTTCTCCTTTCCAATTTCACAAGTGTGAATCAGATCAGACCCCATTACAGAGGATAAGCCTGTACCTACAGAGTGGGATCATTGCGCGGCGTGAGGACAGGCCCTCCAGAATGAGATGGCTAATGGTGACACGGACCTTCAACTATGGGTATAGGACACCTTTTCTCTGCATCTGATAGAAATACCAACCTAATCACAACAAAGACGGTCTCGCTGATGTTATGCATGAGTACGGGATAACAGAGAATAGAGGAAGAGAGAAAAAATAATAAGACAGGGAGAGGTGAAATAGGAAATGGCCAGCACTGGGTCATTCAGGAATTATAAGAGGAGAAGAAAGATCAAACTGGACAGGTGATTCGAGGCAAAACCTACATATAAGAGCTGTTTATCCTGAAGATTGGTGGTACGGCCTGTTTGCCACAGAGGTGAATGTTAATATTCACTTAATGACGATTGTAACTTGTGAGGTGAGTGCTGCGGTTATCGTGAAAAACAGTTGATTGTTACAAATAAGATAAGAATCTTATCAAAATATGTTACCAAGAATACACAAAGAGAAATACAAATTCTACAGGGTAGCTTACATAAAACATATTTGAAAAGTTGATATTTTCTGCACCGTGGCATGCTATACTCAATCTGCAAGGATTTGGAACAATATTTTCACCCTATAACCTCAGCCATATGTTTGCACTCTGTCCCAAACGGCAAATTTCTGGAACTCTTTCTTTAAAATTGTCTCCGATGTTCTTCAAATCAAACAGACATCTGCCCTTTAATTGCCATTTCAGTCAGGACCACTTTCGTAAAAGTTACAGTTACTGTTGGTGGCATGGTTCTGTTCTGGGCGAACTCCATGCGCCCGTCCATGCAGCCATGCCTGGACAGAGCGGGGAGAGCAGCAAGTCAAACCCCCCTGGGGTAACAGAACAGATCCAGTAATCATGCATACATATATCAATTCACAATTTACCGAGAGTTGTTGTAAACAGCCAGATACATACAGGATGATTGCCATGTACTCAAACAACCTCAACAGATATCAAATTTAAATAAATAAATCCCAGCTAGGAGGAGTTGGGGATGGAGGAGGAAGTTAAGAGTGACGTGCAGCCAAGCAATAGAAGAGAGGCTGAATGAATGGGATTTAAATAGACCTCTGTAATGGGTGTCGAAACTGGATTGGTACACGTCAGGAACAGCTGATGACGTGGCCTGCCTGAACTAACGTGATGCTTGATTTTTGGTGTTCCAGCTCAATGAGTGCATTTACATGGACCCTCGTAATGCGATTATAATGAGATTTTGACAGTATTGCGATTAACCTTTACCGCCGATTTTAATCGAAATATACAGGCATGTAAACACCTTTATCGCAGTATTGCCGCTCTGACCAAAGTGCGCATGCGCTTGTGACATACATGAATAACGTGACACGCACCTGTAATAATACGGAGATTATGCTGCATTCACGTGCTATCGGAATTATCGTAAATACAAGTCTCCTAGTCGGAAATTGGTCATATAAGGCCTCTCTAAGGCCGTTCATGTCCAATTTCCGACTAGGAAGCTCATATTTATGATAATTCACGTGAATGCAGCATAAGAAACGATGGCGGGGAAGAAAGCATCGCATTCTGGGGAAAACACAACTAGCTGCCACCAGTCTCTGTTCCTTACCCTCATCCAGAAACGGTGAGTAGAACGCGACGGCAGCGTATAGGCAAATAAATTCCATCACATTTCTATGGCGCCGAAAAAGCGTGGAATACAGCCAAACAAAATCATTATGCATTAGACGTAAATCAATTAAAACAGCGGCCAGTAACACACCTGCTCTTTCTGAGTCCATCATTTGTGCTGTCCAGTGGGGTATGTGAATAATGGTAGTAAAAAAATTTACCACAATTCTTAGCGAGTAATAAGAATAATGGAAATTGCATGTAAAATGAAATATTAGCATATTGCCTGCCACTAGGTGCATTAAAAACAGCCGTTTCCCCAGTAACGGCTGTACACAGCACTGCTCACAATCACAAACACTGCTTTAAATGAAATCGACCAATCACCGCAGATTAGCATCACGCAAAGGAGGGGTTTGGAAAAATTAATCATTGAGCGAATTGTTTGGGAGTCGTTGAGCAAACAAGATAAAAATAAATGCATATTATAAGAAAAAGTGTTTTTTGACCTTGCATGCATGTCAACCTGTTGTTGGGGACTCCCAAAACCAAAAATAGAACCTTTCATAACCCATAATAGGATGCATGTTACTGGACTAATTGCGAGCAATTCACCTGTGAATTTATTTGATATATATTTGGGGTAATATTTTCCAATGCTTTTGAAGTCTCTTGTGCTCATCAAGGCTGCATTTATTTGATCAAAAACTGAAATAGTAAAAATGGTAATATTGTGAAAAATTATTACAATTTCAAATAATTTTCTTTTTAATATATTTTAAAACATAATTTATTAGTCTTCATTGTCACATGGTTTTCCTTCAGAAATCATTGTAATATATTAATATAATTTGCTGCTCAATAAACATTTCTGATTATTATCAATGTTGAAAACACTGCTGCTAAATATTTTTTGTGGAAAACATGATACAGCTTTTTTTGATGAATTAAAAGAACAGCATTTATTTGGAACCGAAATGTTTTGTAACATTATAAATGTCTTTACTGTCACTTTTGATCAATTTAACGTGCCCCTATTTTCTTAAAAAATAAATAAATAAAATAAAAACAAAAATAAACTGTACTGCCTCCAAACTTTTGAATGGTAGTGTATTATTGATTGATTTGTTTTTTTTTACTTTTAAAAAATCTTTAATCAGAATGTTGTAACTTGCTCTTCCTGTGAAACGACTAACTCGGTGTCTGACTGCAGTTAAGCCAGCTGCATTCAGACCTGCCTGCAATGATCAGTTCTCATTGTCCAATCAGTAACTGATTAAGTGCCGCCCAACATTTTTTTTTTTCTTGCTCAATAGCCGTCTCACTCTGAAATATGTCACAATACAGTAGTAAAGTCAGTCATAACTTCAGTTTCATGTTGACTTCAACTTAAAAATTGATACTGATAAAAAATATCTATGGCCGTGTGCTGGAGTGTGTTAGAGGCTTTGCGCTGGAGTGTGTGTTACCTTCAGTCGCTCTGCTTCCATTCTCTCTTTATTCAGCTCTGCTTTCAGCCTCCTGATTTCCCCCTGTAAACCCTTCACATTCTCCTGAAGGTGACTGCATGAAGACAGGACAAACATTACAGCCTAATCCCATTTCACACAAGCGCACCCTCTCTCCGTATCTTTGCATGCACATTCCCTGCTACTTGGACCTAAAATCCATGTTTGTACACACTCCTAGCTGAGAGGAGCGGAAACCGCTTTGGACAGGGTGAGCGGGGCTTACTCTCTCTCAGCTGTCAGGTGGATGATCTTCCTGCTCTGGTCTTTGATCTTGAGTGCCAGTTTCTCATTAGTGTGCCTGGAGTGGAGCAGGGGCAGAGATAATGGGCTGCAGTGAGGAAGCTGCGAGCTGTTGTCACAATGAACCATGATGCTGAATGATAATGATACAGCCATTATAACACTGCCTCTCTCTGGATGCAAAACTTCTGATGCACCACAGACACTTTCTAGACTTTGTAAATCTATATACTGGTTCCAATAAGAAATACACAGTGCAACATGGGATACGATCTGCGATATGTAATGCAGTAAAAACTCACATTTGATGTTATGCAAGGAAAAACATTCAGCCAGACGGGCATTACTGCAATTTAAACACTAAAAGGGTGATAAGTAAAAAAAAAAAAAAAAAAATTGCTTATAAATCTCTCAACAAATTACATAAAATGGAATTAAAAATATTAAACAGGTTAATATTTGTTTTATTTTACAACATTGAAAAATATTTTTTTTAAATGTATGAAGGTGTTTATTTGGCAATGATGACCGACTGTTAATTAGTCAGCTATTTATAAAATACAAAATATACACAAAATAAAAACATAAATAGACACAAAGTGCTGATTTGAGTGGAACTTATTATTTTGTTATAATAGAAGAGATGGAGTGATACAAAACGCATTAAACTAGCAAAGCTACACTATAAAAAAATATTTTTTGAACTTGTAGATTTTTGGAGTATGCTTTACTTGAAAATTTCATGTTTATTTCAATGTGTTACTTGCTATTTCTTTGTAATTTTTTGTGAAATTTACTAGCAATTTCTGAGAAAAAATATTCAAAGTAAATAATATTTGTCAGTATAAATAAGAAATCAGTTGCTTGGGGCCAGTGTTATTTTAGTATTATTTATATACTTATTATTAATATTTTGAATTCAGGTTTATTTATTTATTTAGTTTTGATTTTAAATATAGTGACGTTTTAATCATTTTATGCGATTTTGTGAATATTTCTATCAAGCTTTATTTTTATTTTCAGTTTTAGTAATTTTAGTACTTCAACATAAACATTTCTTTCTGTTAGTTGACAAGGCAACATTTCTAATATTCATATTTAGATTTTTTTTTTTTTTTTATAATTTTGTTTTTGTTTTCATCTTAATAGTTTTAGTTTTAAGAATACAATGTAGTTGGCATTATACAAAAAATATTTGTCCGCAGAATGCAGAATCAAGTATTCCAACAGCTGTGCTTTTAGCATTTTACACTTACAAAAAAGTTATGTAATTTCATGGTACTGAATGATTTCTTGTCAAAAAGATCATATTTGTTGAATGCAGAAGACGAGATTCTTACTTTTGCTCCTTCACCCACTGGTTCTCATTGGTCACGACTAGCTCGCTTTCCCTGTGAAGTCGAGAGCTGTCACTCCGTGCGTCTCCTAAACAGTGCCGCAGAACATCGGCTTCACACACAGCTGCGCTGTACTTCTGATTGACAGCGTCCATCTGTGAGAGCAAAGCCTCGACCTGCACAGGAAGAGACAAATGAACACAAAAACACAGCAGGATAATAGAAATGAGGTTAGGATACTGTGGCTGACCTGAGCTACTTTAGCAGTGTAGTTGTCTCTGAGAGAGTCCATCTCCATCTTTAGCCTGAGCACTTCCTCGTCTCTGGCCCGCAGGGCCGTCATCTGCTGCTGTGAGCGCGTCAGCTGGGTGTGCAGCTCCGCCAGTCACCCCTCACACGCCCGAGCCTGAAGCGACAGAAATCAGTCCTAATTAAAGGCCAAATGTGTAATTTTGATGTTAAAATCTTAAATACTTCCTAATGTGCAGAGACTATAACTATATCTTTTGTTAACTTCCCCAGTTAATTTGTGGCTCTACAAATGACCTGATTTTGGGGCAAGACTGCCTGTAATAAGCTTTTTACCTGGAAATCGACTGCTTTGTCTGAAGAAACTATTAAGCATCGATAAATTAAATTGATAAAATGTGACAGTAAAGACATTTATAATGTATGTTTTGTTTTTTTAAGCATTCTTTTGAACTTTTTATAAAAAAGATGTATCACATTTTCCACAAAAATATTAAGCAGCACAACCATTTTCAATATAAGAAATGTTTCTTGAGCAGCAAATCAGTAATTAGTATGATTTCTGAAGGATCATGTGACACTGCAGACTGGAGTAATGATGTTGATAATTGAGTTGAGTTGACATCAGAGGTATTGTTAAAATTACATTTTAAAACAGATATTTTCATATTTTTTGTATTGTAAATATCCCACTGACCCCATACTTTTGTGTGTATTAATAGTATAGTAATAGTCCCTATTATTGATATACTATTATAGTTTTTGTTAATATTTTTCGTTTTCATTTTCATTTTAGTAAATAACATTTTTGTAATTGTGTTTTGTCATTTTAATGAGTTTTTGTTTTTAAAAGTATGTCTATATCAGGTTTTAGTTTATTTAGTATTAGTATATTTACTTTAGTTCTTAAAGAGATAGTTCACCCAAAAATTAACATTCATTAAGGGTCAAAGCTCTCAGATTACATCAAAAATGTCATATTTTTTGTTCGAAGATGAGCGAAGGTCTTATGGGTTTGGAATGACAGGGTGAGTACTTAATGACAGAATTTTAATTTTTGGGAGAACTATCCCTTTAAGCTAAATTAAATCTTAAAGTAAACTACGTGGAAATGGGAAATGCTGCAAGCTGAAATAAAATTATATATAAATATGTGTGTGTGTGTACATACACAAGTTTGTGGTATATAATATGCTGATAATATTCCTCTGCAAAGGACACAAAATATAAGTGCTGACTTAATCTTTACCTGCATTAAAATCTCTATCCCTGAACAAATCACTATTACACTCTTACGATGTGGCAAATCTATAGCACCTCACGCAATTTTGGCTCATATGAGATCTCAGGTTTTCAGCATAGCAGAATTCAGCTTAAATTAAAAGGCAGACTAGTTTCATGGCTAGTAACGCTGTCAGTGTGTAAGATGGTGGAGCGCAGTGACCTTTACCCAGAGCACACACACACACAGCAGAGGGGAGCCAATAAAAGCGGTGAAGAAAAGGAGAAAGACAATTAAAATGCTGCGAGCGTGTGTGTGTGTGTGTGTGAACGGGCTATGAGGTAGTCTCAGACACCTGTGCAGCTTTATATCCAACTCTAATCCCTCTGTGATCCCACACACAAACTCAAATGAGATTCTCGACTCATCAGTTTCTTCAATTCACACATGATTTATAGACGGGGGCCAGAGTATATTTGCAAACACACACACACGCTCGCTCGCTGTAATCATAGCACCTCACACACACACACTCCATATGAATACACAACCTTATGCAACCATAATTATGTGCCAGGCAGACAACACACACACACAGAAATGATAGCCGCCTTTATTCTGGCGTCTGTCTCCTCCCGCTTCCCCGCATCCTGCGTTCCACACGACTGGCGAGAATCATTACTGGCCTTCCTCTGATATGGCTGCAGCACCAACAGCAATTATTTTTAAAAGCCAGAGCTGAAAACAGACAACCGATGCACAACACACGCATAATCATTATTTCTGCAGTCCGACCGGGGTGTATGCATGAGTGTGTGTATATGTATACATTAGGGCCTGGACAGTGGAGACATTTTATTTTTTATTTTTCAGTTTTATTGTTATCCTGTAGAGTTTGCTGACCATAAAATGATGAGGATGGTTATCCAAAACCAATTAGAGTTACCCTACAACACTGACAGCACTTAAAGAATGAGAGTGAATGGTTTAAATAACTACACTGGCCCTACTGTCTGCACAAGCACTGCAGTTTTGCACATATTTTAGGTACTTCAGGACAAAGTGTCACTGAGGGGTCTGCCAAAGTCAGAGAACTCCCTTCCTTATGGACATCACTGTTGGTTCTGGAACATTTCTATCAACCAATCAGACTTTAAGTGTAGGTTTGGGTTTGTGGCTTAATGGCATTAGTATTAGTCAACCCTTTCTGTACTTTACCCAAAATTCTGTCATCGTTTACTCACCCTCATGTCACTCCAAACCTATAAGACTTGGGTTAATCTTAATATATCTTAAACACAAATTAAGATATTTTTTATGAAACCTGAGCGATTCCCGTCCCTCCATTGAAAATCCAAGTAACCAAAACTTTTAAGCTTTAAAACGTTCATAAAGACATTGTGAAATTAATCAATATAAATTGAGTTGAGGCTTTTATTTGCATTAAAACAGAAAAGTAATTTGCTGAAATCCAGGAAAAATAATGAAAACAAAAAAAGATTAGATGACCAAATTGTGACCTAAATGAATTTATGAAAATTTCCTTTTTGAACTAAACAATAAAATATCCACCCATTTCCTTAAATTTTAATTCTGAAAATGAAAATGCTTTTTAATTGTGATGAAATTAATAAACATGTAGTATGGGAAATAGAAAATGACAATTACATTAATTTTAATCATTTTGAACCTAGTGTTGCATGCATGGGTATGAAAATGTTAGTTGAAATACAGGTGTATGTTACTACTTTACAAATTGAATTGGTGAGGAATTTTACATATTCAATTTCTTACTGTATAAAGACCATACATATACATCTACAAAGCTGCAATTAATCTAGTGGCTGATGTTCCTGTAGCTGATGTTACTGAATACTTAAATAGTACAGCATGGGACACCCGATGCCAAGATTGCGGGTTCGATTACCCAGGGAATGCATGAACTAATAATAAAAAGCATACCTTGAATGCAATGCATGTTGCTTTGGATAAAATCATCTTGCCAAATGAATATATGTAAATGGTAACAAATATAGGCTGAACAATGAATCCCAATATGCATATGCATCAGTCTTACCTCCTCCTGAGAGCACCTGCTCTCATTGTGCGCTCTCTGTAGATCTGCGCTCATCTGTCTGACTCGCTCCTCCTGAGTCACCCTCTCTTCTGTCAGCTGGATCAGGCACTGCTGCAGACGGGCCTGCTCACTCCTCTGGGCCCTCACCTCTCGGCTGTACTCAGCCATCTAGAACACACAGCTAACTGGTGATATTTGTCTCCAGTGTGTTGGCATGTTTCACATTGTGTCTGTGTGGTAGTAGAAGTGAGCGTACCAGCTCCATATACTCTTTATGGGAGGCCTGTGCTGTGCTGAGCTCCAGTCTAAGGTCTCTCCCTCTTGGCTGCCTCTCGTATCCCCTGCTGCCACCTCTCCTGCTCCTGCTCCAGATCCAGCTTCAGCCTGGTCACCGTAGCCTGCAGAGCGCTCATCTGAGAAAAGAGCAGCAAGAAATGCAACATTTATCTCAAACTACTGTTCAAAGTTTGGGGTCTGTAAGAAATTAATACTCTTATTTAGCAAGGATGCATTAAAAGACTTTCACATTGTTAGGATAAAAAACTTAATGAAACTTGCCTTGATAACTATCTAAAATAAAAATAATTTCAAAAAGAAGTTTAAGGTTTTATATTTCAGTTTGTGTTTGATTCCAAATAATATATATTTATTATTATGTTTTTACATTTAGTCATTTAGCAGACGCTTTTATCCAAAGCAACTCGCAAATGAGGACAATAGAAGAACAAAATAGCACTGGATAGAGACTCTGGGCTGGATTATTAAAGGGGTCATACGATGATGCTAAAAATAACATTATTTTGTGTATCTGGTGTAATCCAATGTGTTTACGCAGTTTAAGCTTCAAAAAACACATTATTTTCCACATTCTGACGCCTTTCTGAAATGCGTCGATTTTTACATAGCTCATCGTTCTGAGAAGCGTGGTGTGCTCTGATTGGCCAGCTATCCAGTGCATTGTGATTGGCCAGATACCTCAAGCATGAGACGGAAATGTTACACCCAATATTTGAAAACACACAGCGTCTCCACGACATGGCGGCAGTGGCAACAATACTACAGCGAGAATAAAACTTACGCCTTCTTTCTTTGCGTAAACGTGGGTGGTGTTATCCTGTCATGTAGGGGCGTGTTTGAATGAGGCGTTTTAGGATGAGTTTTAAGCGTAGATGAGTCTTACCTTTTATATAGAAGAACTCTTTGGTTTTGAGACTTTGCAACTTTACGGATCTTATATGCAAGAACAGCTTGTAACACTTCAAAGACAAAGGAAGACTCGCATCATAAATAAAACCCTTTAATATGTGGCTCCCATAATACCTCTTGGTAGTGCATCTGCACTTGTTCATCTTTGGTCTCCGAATCGCTCCTGCACAGCTGCAGCTGAGTCTGGCTGTTCACTTCCTTTTCCTGCAGTCTGTGGATGGTGAACTGCAGCTCAGAAACACGCTCCTGATGTGTGTTTAGAAGCTTCTCCTGTTCACACAGCTACAGTATACACACACACACAAATACAGAGAAGATGGAGAGCTGACAATCACATTCTTTTAAGGCACTGTATCACATAGGCTACATATACATGCTTTTATAAGGATTTCTGAAAAAGCCATTTTTGCAACACAAATGTTGAGGAGTTTTGCATTTTGAAAGTTACAGCGTTTATTACCTTAAACTTTTATTTTCAAAAGATCAAATTTGAATCCTCATGATATGACGTCCTAATAGTGCAGAGCATCACAGATAAACTGGAAAGATGTGAAGGGAACTCAACGGCTGACATATTCACTCAGATGGCTGACTAAATTAGAGATATACTCCTGTACAACATATATTAAACTGGGATTAGGGAGATTAATTTGAAACTGCCCCTGACTTTTGGATCAGATCTACAAAAGTTTCTATAGATAGAAGAGTAAATTTACAACCAGATGAACAGAGGGAGCAGCTTTGCTTTAGACTAACATCTCTTCAGCGCAGAGTAATAAAATCATATTTCTACCTGATTTGTACACATTTGCATCATTTAAACTATATCGTAACGTGGAGGGTGCTAAATTATATTAAATTGAAAACAAATTGATTTGAATGAATGAGGCATTTATATAGCACTTTATTGTGTATTGCTGTACACCCAAAGTGCTTTACAATTATGTGGGGGTCTCTCCTCAACCACCACCAGAGTGCATGTGCAGCCACAGGACAACGGCGCCAGTGAGCTCACCACACACCAGCTACAGGTGGAGAGGAGAGAGAGTGATAGAGCCAATTCAATGAATGGGGACTATTAGGAGGCCAGTGGAGGGAATTTGGCCAGGCTACCGGGGTTACACCCCTACTCTGTTACGAGAAGTGCCATGGGAACATTTTTAATGACCACAGAGAGTCAGGACCTCGGTTTAATGTCTGAGATGGAGATTTTGATGGAGATTTTTTTTTTTTTTTTCTTTAAAATCAAATATTTTTACCAAGTTCACACCATTAAACAGAATTGTGTAAAAGTCTAATTTAAACCTAATAAACAAAGTTTTAGAATTTTAAAGGATTTAAAACAAACTCATTTTATTATGTAAAATAAATAAGAAATATTAAATATTCAGTACTATTTCTAGGTCACTAATCAAATTAGCAAATGCATGACATTGTCCATAAGAACACTGTACAGACAGTCAGATGTGCTTCTCTCCACAAGATGGATTATTCACAAATCATGCTGGATATCATAAGCATCAGGTTTACACAAACATGTGGAGCTCATGCTCTTTCCACAAAACTACAGACATACACGAGAATGCATGCAAGCATGCGTGGTTCCTCAGGCACACAGTAATCGATACAGATCAATACAGTGGATCATGGCCTTACAGGGGGCTTTGTGAAGCACTTTTGTTTAATAATGCTGCCGTTTAAAGCACCTTAATCTGCAGGGCTGAGATGGTCTCTCTGCTGATGTCCAGCTCTTCCTGGATCTGCTGTTTCTCCTGCTGGAGTCTCCGGTCTTCACACGCTCCAGCATCCTCCTGAAGAGGACAACATGAGCCTTATTTTACCAAATTCCATCCTCCACCAGTCCAGACAACGTAATATGAGTTTCAAAGTATCAAATCACCACATGCTGTGGTGATTTTATATATATATATATATATATATATATATATATATATATATATATATATATATTTTTTTTTTTTATGGGGGCCACCAGGGAGGACCTATGGGAAGCTGGATCATACCAGACCAGCGCTAACTAGCAAAACCCATACTGGAATTTATAATAGTTTAAAAGGTTAGTTCACCCAAAGATTAAAATTCTGTCATCATTTACTAACCTTAAGTTGTTCCAAACACATACAGTAAGACTTTCATTTGTCTTTTTGAAGTTTGGGTGGAATGGACTTTCAATTGAGGGACAGACATATCTCAGGTGTCATTAAACATATCTTCATTTGTGCTTTGAAGATGAATGAAAGTCTAATAGGTTTGGAACGACACGAGGGTGAGTAAATAATAACAGAATTTTCATTTTGGTTCTGCATATGAGTCTGTGCTTTGACATGCTTTAAAGAAGTAAACTTATTTCACTGTGTTAACTAACATAGTAAAGCAAATGTAAAGTACGTGATTATAATTTTAATTGCAGTGTGTTATTCAATATTACATTTAAGGTTAATATGTTTTTTTAATCTAATAAACTGCAACTTCATCATTACAAATGACATATTAATATATTTAAATGCATTATATAAAAGTTTCAATAGAAATTACAGCCAGTTAGCCAGTACATTCAGCACTACACTTTAACATATTTCAAAGACAATAGAAGTAATTATGAAATTACACATAAAAGTGTATTTCAGTTCTACTTAAGTGGGTCAACACTAGTTCACTGCTTCACTATTACATGACTAGTTCATCTACTTGCATTGAATAAAAATTTGAACTATGATACATTTTCATTTAATTGCAATTAAAATGCAATTAAGTGTCCAAAAATATTGCATTTAGTTTGCACTTAAAGGAATAGTTCACCCAAAAATAAAAATCTGTTGCAAATTTACTCAACTCCAAGATGTAGATGAGTTTATTTCTCCATCAAAAGAGATTTGGAGAAATTTAGCATTACATCACTTCCTCACCGGTGTATCCTCTGCAATGAATGGGTGCTATTAGAATGAGAGTCCAAAGCAGCTGATAAAAACATCACAATGATCCACATGGCATACTTTAATTATTATGGAAATAATATACTTTCCATAATAATTAAAGTATGCCAACCATTCCTATGTGCCATTCGCATTAGAACGACAGTGAATGGACTCTGGAGCATCTAAGGCCAAGTCTGGTTGAAGCTGGTCTTTTTTTTTTTTTGCATAGCATGGAGTGCTTACAGAGCAAATTGTGTATCAGGCATGAGAGAATGGGACACTTCCAGAACATCTCTCTCCAACTCAACTAGTCAGTCAGACAGACCAGAACGCATCTTAATTGAGGCATGATAACATGCAGGAACGGTGAGCATGAGAGAGAGGTTAGATTTAATTAGAGAAGGCAAGCGTGAATATTTAATGAGCGTGGCCGAAACTAATTACGAGTGCAGGGCGGCGATGAGCTCATGCAGCGTTTCAGCATGGATCAACAAATCACACCCAACTACAACAAATCAGACCCACCACAGCATCTCAAATCACTCACAAAAAAACTGGAAAAGCAAGAGAAAAGCTTAATGTAGCAGAAGTGAGAGTTATTGACCAACCCAAACCTTCTCGGCCTTCAGATGAAACCCAAACAAGTCAAGGGCAAGAGAGGGTGTCTGGGCACCGAAGCGGGCGGTTGACTAGGTGATGTGTCACTTTTTCATAAGGTTAAGAGCGTGGGGAGATCATGTGAAAGCCCCACGTGTCTCTCTTACCTCTTTCTCTGCTATTGGCGAAGCAGCCACGGTAACAGCTAATCGATCGCTCGCGAAATCCCCCAGCACACCCTCGCCGGGAATGATCAATATCCCTAGCAATTAGAATCCCCTATCTGCATGGCTGCAGGGACCTTGGGGTAGATCTGCGGCCCACAAACACCCAATTTAGTCTTCAACTTACCACTTAATTACTAAATCCTCTGTAATGCGTATTGGCAGATGGGAAGTTGTGCTGAGCACCAGCGGATGGCTGACTGAACAAGAGACCTTTGGCAAGGTGCAAGTTAAGATGCGTTCTCTCGTCCCCTTCCAGCTAGTTAAACATCTGTTTCCACATATGGATCCAGACCCACAGTGATTCCTCCATTGAGCAGCACACCTTCTCATAGGAGGGGAGAGCGAGAGGTAAAAGCAGCACGCCAAGGATCATGAAGGCAAAAACACACTCTGAGCTGTCCTGAGAATTGCAGCTTCGCTTTATAAAATTCGGTAAGTGTCAAAGGACACGTAATGTAAGAGCTGTTGGCTCATTTGGGAACTTGGTTTGAGTTCCAATCCCATTCGCTCTCCCTAGCTGATGCTGCATGCAAGTCCTCCAGGGAAACTCATAATTATGGGTTCATAGTATAATTAAGTAATTAGGACTGTGTGTTGAAGTGATTTTGTTTGGAACATAATGGTGCCCATTTACACTTGCCACTTTATCGGTTTTTATTAATCAGATACCTATCATTTACACTTGGCCACATGCAGTAAAATGAATATAAATCTGATCTGATGCAAATTCAACAGTGTTCACGTCACCAGAAGCAAAAGATATGTTCTGCATTTTAGATCATTTCAAAATCAAAGGACGAACGTTGAGAGAACATCATCAGCACTGATGACAGAATTTAGCATTCACCACTTTTAATGAAGACGACTGTGTGTTTAACTTTAAGATGAATGTTGAGTTTCATTTGCATGTGCTTTCTGAAGAAAGAAGCTCATATCTGGTGCTGCAGTAGTGCTGCATGGTTACCAGAAGCTGTTATAACACTCTTTCACACCTTATTTTTTTGCCATTTTGGAATGAGTAAAATTTAGATATGAGACTTTTTTTCAGTTTTGGGAAGAGTAGCATTCACATATGTGGCTTCAACAACCAAAACATTCATGCAAACAGTTGCATCTGGGATGGTTTGTGCATTTTGAAGGGCATTTACACCTTTACGTGAACAAGTAGCTATTTATTCAAAGAAATTGCATGACGTGGGCAAATGTAAATAAGCCGATGGACATTTAGGGTAAATTGTAGTTTTCTTTCTTCCTTTCTCTTTTATCTACCAACAAACCAAAGATGCTTTTTTAGCAACTGCAACACAAAATGGAGAGCAAATGTGTATTAGGTGTGTAATTGAGGCTGACGTACTTTATCATGACTTCCATAGAGTTCAACAGTGCCGTCCCTTAGCTCCAAAAGTATTTTTGACCATTAATTTTTTTTTTTTACCGCTAGGGGTTTAGAAATAAGCTGTTATCAAACCATACAGCTACAAGGTGAATCGCAACATTACAAACTTTAATTTAAAGCAAAGAAGCATTTAAAGGGATAGTTCACTCCCCCCAAAATAAAGTATAATCAACTAAACCTCTTACTTCTGTTGGGCACAAAAGAAGATATTTTGAAGAATGTTGGTAACCAAACAGTTGCTGGTAGTCATTGACTAGTATTCTATGGATTTTTAATTTTTTTTCATTTTTGGGTGAACTATCCCTTTCAAAACTGGACAAAAAAGCTTTGCAACCTTTAATAAAAGAACCAACAGTCCAATGAAGCATTGCGAATGACATAATCGAAATAAATGGAAATATAAAACTATTGATTTAAAGATGTTGATTCTATATATAGGAACAATCGTGTATTATGCAAACAAATATTTAAGTATTTTTAGAGTGTAGAGACTAACTAGATTACGTTATTGATTATTGTCAGTGCTTCATAGGAGAAGAGGGTCGCTAAAGAGTTCTTAGGCACAATTTGATTGTCGTCATTCTGTTTGGCAGAAATTTCGGGTAACACTTTAGTATAGGGACCAATTCTAACTATTAACTAGTTGCTTATTAAAATGCCTATTATTAACATATTGTCTGATTATTAGTACTTATAAAGCACATATTCTGACCATTTTCTACATTCCTAATTCTACCCAATACCTAAACTTAACAAGTACCATACTATTAATTAGCCGCAAATTAAAAGTTTAATGGGGTAAACGTTGAAGTTAAAAGTTGTGGTTAATGAAGTGTGACTGAAATGTCTTTACAAAACTATGAGTAATGTAGTTTCTTACCAGTAATCCTACTGTTAAACCTGACTATTCAAAAAATAATTTGAAATAATATGCACCGATGATTAACAACACAGTAGCTCACAGTAAGTCTGTCTGTAAAGGTTTCGAAGTTAGTGTTAAAAATCAATTCCTCTATGGAGAAAATTAATAGAATATTTTTACTGTTGGAACCCAACTGGTGCACTCTATTATCATGCTGCTGTCATCATGGGAAATGTAGTTTTAAATTAATACCTACATTTTAAATTAATAAATTATTTTCTGCAGTAATTGACAGCTGCCATCCATAGAGTTTAAGTTGTATTTAACCTGAAATAGGTATACATTAGACCTGCCCCAAACTCTGAAAGTCAGGGCTCAAAGAAAATCCAGAGTTTCCCACTGGTAAGACTGGCATTGTGGTGGCGTTCATGTGCGCTCATCTGGTAAATACGATCATTCAGACATGACTTGAAGACAGTATAAAGCTGAGAAAATCAGCTCATAGCTTCACTAGCAGCCTTAATATGAGTGTGATATGAGAGCGTCATCCTGAGGAACTGAGTTTGGAAAGCTGTCCAACTAATCACTCAAACTGCATTCAAGCACACTGGAAAACAGTCAATGCTGAGAAAGCAACATGCAAAAATGGCAGCCATTTTTGCTCACAGGTGTTTAAAGGGCACCTATTTGGACATAAATGTGTGTTGGGAGTGTGTGAACACAACCACCCTACAATGATAAAAATCCACTCACTCCTCATTTTTTAATCCCCTTTAATCCAAGTCAGTCTCTCTAGGCCTGCCGTTTTGATTTTCACGCACTGTGATGTCACATTGCGTAGGGCCAGGCCACGGGGGCAGATTGACAGGCCTGCATTGCCATAGTTTCTGCCCTCAGCGGTTGTAAGCTGTCCTCTATTTTCTCTGCGCTCAAGCAGCTGTGACATCAACAATGTCTCGCAAGCAATCCTTGTGCTCTGTGTTTGGATGTAAGACTGAACATAAGAGTCTTAATTTTCTCCCAACATCTGAACTGCTGAGGACGCCGTGGATTACTTTCATTTTTCAAGGTATGATTGTATGTTGCTGCAAACAGTTTTGTCAGAACACATGGTTACTTTTGAATGGCCATCCATTTTTTACCCATATACAGTAATTGTGTAGTTGTGGAATCTACCAGCAGGGGCTAGCTGGACCATGCTAACCCCCTAGTTTTGGGTTTACCGTGAGTCCTGGAGCTCCTGCTGGGTACTTTCCAGACACTCTGTTATTCTCTTGAGCTCTGCCTGGAGTCTCCTCTGGGCTTTCTCTGCCCGCACCACCTCTGCCACACGCTCTGAGAGCTGCTCCTGAGCCAGACACTGACCTCTTTCCAACAGCTGCTCTTTCTCCTGCTGCCGCATCAGCTCCTGGGTTGAAACATATGCACATATAAAACATAATATCTGTGATTTCACTTCGAAAGCGTCAGAGTTTTGGATGTGATTAACAATATATGCACTACCGATCAAATGATTGAGGTATGTGTGTGTGTGTGTGTGTGTGTGTGCATATATATATATATATATATATATATATATATATACACACCGAACAAAATTATAAACGCAACACTTTTGTTATTGCCTCCATTTTTCATGAGCTGAACTCAAAGATCTAAGACTTTTTCTATGTACACAAAAGGCCTATTTCGCTCAAATATTGTTCACAAATCTGTTTAAATCTGTGTTAGTGAGCACTTCTCCTTTACCGAGATAATCCATCCACCTCACAGGTGTGGCATATTGTTCAGTGTATATATATACACATACATACAAATGCATATAAATAACCTTTCATTAAGTCTAAGTCATTATATGTTGTAGCCCATAAAAAATAACATGCCAATCCCTTTTTAGGGTATACCATGGCCACATCTGCCTGTCTTCATCTACGTTGAGGATATTGTTTCTAATGAGCATCATTCCCACAGTGGTGTGTGTGAAGATGTGCATGTATCTAATGGCTTGAGGCTCTGAATTGATGAGCTGTTTAATTTCAGACGGGAGACTCAGACTGCTGAAGAATACAAACAGGTGCACAAACCCACACACTCTGTCACACAGATTTAAATGCAATTGGTTTTCTTTTGCAAAATCAAGAGAAAATCACTGCCTTTACTGAAATGACCAAATTAGACCAGCATGAATTTCCATGGTTTGTTCTCGTGGGTCAAGCAAGCACATGTGAAGAAACAAGCTTTCTCTGAACCAAAATTTCTCATTTTTGATCCATTTTAACAAAGACTTTTTATCAGCTGGCGCCAAGATTGTTTTTAATGAATGTGTCCTATCAGAGTAAGCACAGGTATAGTTTAGTGTGTAATACATTTTAAAATGCTCATAATCAGACTACAGTTCCATTTTTATCAATAACCTGATTATATATTGTTTACACAATGGCTGTAAATTATTCTTAATTCATTGATTATCCCTTTGTTTATATTTTAAGTTTTCTTTTCTAAAAAAGCTTTTCAATTATATATGTTCAGATAGGCTTCTACATTTGATGGTGAATGGATCTGTCTGATGTTGGTTAATGGCCACATACTGTAATATGCAGGTAAACAAATACAATATTTAATCCTGTTTGCTGTGCATTTTATATTTATTTGTTTTTACTTATATAAAATTTTTATGATTTCATTATTTACTAGATTTTCATCAACTTGAACCCCCTGCAGTACCTTCAAGAAGCCCTGTTTGGGAAATCTTGACTAAGGTATGTTTAATGCACACCATGTCTTTGATAACAAAAAAATTAATATAATTTCTATTACCTAAATTGTATAATGTACTTGATTATGGTAATAACTACAATTGTTGTCATGTAATTTGCTATCAATAACTAACTACAATTTGTAAGTAATCTATCCAGCACCAAGTTTGGCTTAGGTGTCCAAATGTATTTGCAGTTTCAGCAAATCTTCAGCAAAGCTTTTTTCTCATTTATTTAGGAAATTTACAATTATTCATATCATGGCAATTCACCATGAAATTTCTACAGGTGTTCTGCTCTGTTACCCCTGTCTCTGCAACTGTCTCCTTCAGTTGTTCTCTGAGCTGAAGCATATGTGTTTTGAGGGAGGCGCACTCTTTCTCCCTCTGCCTTTTCTCTTTCTTGGATCTCTGTAGATCAGCATCCAGCCCTCGAGTAGAGATGGCCTGCCTCTCTACCTCCACCGCCTTGTTTCGGATCTTCTCCCGCGCCTGCAGAAGATCAGCCTCGGACTGTCTCAGTAGGGCGTCTCTCTTCTGGATAGCCTGAGAGAGAGCGACTGTGAGAATCTGCCATAGGCAAAACGTATCTGATCTGTACATACAGTGTGTATATATGTGTTTGTGTACTTGTTTACCTGATCACACTGCCTTTGAGCTGCCTGTAGTTCTCCTTCCAGATTGGCTACCTTCTGTTCCAGAGAATCAACTTGTGCTCGTCTCCGGCCCTCATCCGCTGCATCCGCCTGGAGCTTCCTCACTTGCTCCTGCAGCCGCTGCACCTCTGCAAAACACACGGCTGATTGGAATCAGTGTGAGAATCGAGTGAGAAAGTGAACTGCGAGTTCACTCACCTGCCGCACTGGAATCTCGGTGCCGTGCTGACTCCAGCTGGTAGACCCCGCAACTCCTGGGCGTTCTGACCGCAGCGCTCCAGCGACTGGAACAGCGCCTAAGGACAAACACACACACACTTCCACTAACATGCGAAGTCGTCACACAGCTGTCAAACTTCTGTGACTGTGCCTTGGGGGAGTCATGTTGATGCCCGGGGCGCTGGAGGGGCCGACCTAAGGCGGATAAGAATTCCCCCTCTTCCCCGAGCTGTCTCCATTCCTAAGGCTATCGCTATGCCCGCTGCTTCCGCTCGCCTCTCCGACTCCGTTCCTCTCCCATCTGACCTTCACTTAGCATCCCCACTGCGGCATGTACATATATGCCTGCTGAGGTTTCGTCGCAAGGCAAATACCCGGTTTGTCCCTGACAGGTGTTGCCTCCAATCTGGCAGCCTGTGCTTTAGACACGCCAACCATTCAATTAAGTCTCTGGGATGCTCTACGTGTGGGTGCCATCTCTTAATTACCCTGGGAACCGCGTTGCGCTCGCATGTCACGGCTCTGACAGGTGAACCGGCGTATCACGGCTCTTGACGCCGCGTTTCTGTCTGCTGCATGCAAACAGGACAGGTTTTAGCGAGATCTGATTGTGAAACTAATATAGAAGAGGCATAATCAGCAAACACGGGCAAGGTTGAGGGCCAACACGTGTCAAGACAAATTTATATTTCATGGCCACTTACAGATGTATAAATAGCCGAACGAGGTGCTGAAATCATCTATAAAACCTTGCTAAAAGGTTGCCAGAAGATGGCGGGCACTGTCATCGGGACAGAAGGGTAATCAATCTGAGAAGGGGGAGCGGGTGGGCAGTGGCATGAGGAGGGCACTAAATCACGCCGCCGTTTGCATAGAGTGCGACGAAACTCTGACACTTCGGCTGACGTGCGAGCTCCCCGACAGCCTGATGGATCGCTCCACTACACTCCATTAAAGCTGGATGGCTTGCTGCCACGCTGACATAACAAACAATTAGTCACAAAGGTGCCCATGAACTTGCGCGAAGACTCTCCGGATTCAATCAAAGCCTCCGCTCATGACTGATAAATAGTCCCCGAGTTGCACGGTGTCAATGCATACAGTAACGTGCGACACGGGGAGCAGGTGGGTCCATTTAAAGCCCATCTTTGTAACAGGCAGAGATTACGGTGATGGATCCATGCAGATGTGAGAGTAGCATGTGGTGTTTCTCTCAACTAGAAAGACAAACACTTATAGCCCTTCACTCACGTGCTCCAGTTCCTGAATGCGGGACAGCTGGGATTCGTAGTCTGAGTCAGAGTGAGCATGAGTGGCCCGGTAGATGGAGAAATCAGCCTGTGTCTTCACTACCATCTCTTCTTGCTCTTCAGCCTAGAAAAGACACAAGGTTTTAAGATTTACGGTGATGTTGGAAATTCATATGACAGCAACTGGCCGTTTACACAATCAAACTTGGGGGCAATAAATATGAAAATTGTCTTCCTGTTATTACATGGATGCTAGAAACACCATGGACATTGGTTTCGTTCATAGGGAACACATATACTAAAAAATATATCTTGAAAAACCTTAAAGCCCAGTAGTGCCGACTTACCTGCTTTTTAGTTAAGACTACTGAATATTAATTAGGTGACAAATGATCTATCACCTAATTAATCTTCATAAGCCAGGATGATGCAGTTTATTACGTGCCCCGAACTTCTCCAATGTCTCTTATGTGCCTGGAAATTAGTTGAATTATCTCTTAAAAATAGCTATAAAATAGGGAAGCAATTTGTAATCTAGAGAGAAAGAGTGGGTAGTCATTATTCTGAACTGTAAAACAGCATATAAAACCACAGCTCTGTTTTGATCTGGTCTCTATTTTCATCTCTTCAGCCGTTAAGGTCTGATAACAGGCCCTATTGACAGTTAAGTTCTTCTTCCTTCTGAGAAAGATAAATCAGTCCAGCACAGCGCTGTCAGAACTGAAGACTGAATATAAAACAGTTCCAAATGGGCTCGGGCCTAATGAAGATAATATTTCATTATGTAATACTGTCTGCTGCTGCTGTTCTGAGAAACACATAAAACAATGAGCAATGAAATACATGAAATATAGACATCTGATTAAAATAAATTAAGATCTTAATTTTAAGGCAATTAAAATAATAAAAGCACATATGAATGAATGAATGAATGAAAATGACATGAAGAAAAAACAAAACAAACCGTAAAACTTAAAGTTAATCCACAAATTAAAATACTGTTACCATTTACTCACCCTCATGTCATTCAAACCGGTATGATTTTCTTTCTTCTGTGGTACATAAAAGAAGATATTTTGAGAAATATCTTTGTTTTTCTGTTTTTTGTCCATACAATAGAAATCAATATAGAATAATAAAAAATTTGGTAAATTTGGTTCGGTTACCAACATTCTTCAAAATATCTTCTCTTGTGTTCTGCAAACGAAATAAGTAGCATGAGAGAAGAAGTTATGTCCAATTTATGAATGAAATGTTAATTTCAGTTCAATGATTTGATAGATGTACACAAAACCGATCTGAATGATTCGTTTAGAAATTAGACTGATCCGGTTCCTTAGTTGACTCAATGAGCAGATAACAGTCCACTGGAGCGGAAGATTGGCAGTAAATAATGACTAAAATCTCACACAAGCTATTATACTAATTCAGAACTCAGACATCATATAAACTACTTTATGGATACTTTTATGACGCATTGGCACTTTTCTTGAATCTTGCATCAGTCCCAGTTTATAATTTTATGGAAAGAGCAACCTGCACATTCAACACTTGTGTTGCACAGAAGATTCAGATTCATACAGGTTTGATTTGACATGAGGGTGAGTAAATGACCAAATTTTCAAGTTTGAATGATCTACCTCAAAATAGCTGTATCAAAATCGTTAGAAAGCCCCTGGTCCAGCTGAGCATCATCTCAGAGAGTCCTATACAGCAGTCTGTCTACGAGTATATTACAGCTGACAGCTTCCACTGAGAATGAAGACAGTGAGGCGACTGACTGATGTGATTGTTTTACATCACAATCACAGATAAAGGAAACTTTCCTTCTCACTCTGTTGAAGGTTACGTGCTGCAATGCCGACAGCCCAGCAGGTTCTGAGTGAGCGGGAGCAATTAGGGGGAGCTTACACATACGGGAAGGAGACATGGGCGAACGGCTGAAGGACGTGTGTGTTCTGAAGTCCTGACTGCAAACAGTTAGATCAAAATAGCGTGTATGAGTGCGATGTTTAGGGATTGCTAATGGGACGCTGGGCATCACAGGCATCTGAGAGGAGAAGCCAGAGGTGCTGGAGGAGAAAAAGGCACGGGAAGGTCCTCACACCAAGTGTGCACAGTATCTGACAGAGGTGACCGCACCGCTGGGCTGTAGACAAGGCCTGTCCCTGCACCGCTGAGAGCAATGCCCATTATTTCAAGGAGACACTGCAGACCCAGCAGGCTTTTCCACTTTACGCCACCCAGCTGCCCTCCCGGTGAATGTACAGGCAAGTCAAAACAACTTCAGGTCCATTTAAACACCAGTCGCTGTGTCTGAAAGGGCCACACATGCAATCTTTACCTAACAACTACAAATCAATAGCAACTTCAACTCCCAGAATTCCTCAAGAGAGCCTACAGCAGCTCTTTCGCTGACACTGTGGGAAATGAAACACCTGGAAATGCTCTCTCCTCACATAGCGAGAAGTGGGAAGGTTTTGACCTGGATCAATACAATCCGGTAAGAACACAAACGTATCTGAAGCTCAGATTGGCTTTTGCACCCGGAGAATAGCGTAGATTCGCTTCCCCATTGTGTTCACACCTCAGGCAGCACTAACAAGCCACTTTCCACCTGTATGTGTGGTAACTAGGTTTCAATTGGCTTGATATGCAATCTGAACCCAACAGAATTCAACTCTAGGGAACAGATGAGCATGCTAAGTCCGTTGCATTATGGGGCATTCATTGTTCAGATCTGCAGCCTTTCTCATACTCAGTTTAATAGTTCACAGGTGTGAAAATACAGCGGTTTCTCAGAAGCAGGACAACTCTTCTGAATCAATATCTCTAGAGTAATATTCCTGGGTCAATGACATGATGTTGATTGTTTTGATGGATCTAATAACTTTTTTTTCAAAACCATTAAAAATGCAATTCATACATGCGATGAATCGGATATACATCTTCTGTGAGGAGCATGTTTTCATTTTCTTAATTAAAATTGATTTTGATATATTTGGGGAGAGACACCAAGCAAAACATCAGGGTGATACAACTCTCCAGAAAAGCATAAATAAAGAAATAAAGAAATTATTAGTATCAAGAAATATATTTTAACAAAAATATGTTATAGCTTTTTAATATTTAAAAAACAACTGTTTTCTTAAAGTCATGTGATAATCTTTTTTAAGACGAGACAATGATATTTATGAAATAATAAGAAATAAATTCTACTGTGAGATAAAACTACCTTTTAACTTTAATTTTTCTTTAAAAATAAGTAAATAAAAAGGTTAACAAAATTAAATATATATGAAAACACTAATATCAATATTATTCATAGCTTAATAAACTTAAGAATATAGTAAAGTCAGGGTGATACAACTGTAATAATAACATAATTGTAAATACCTTTTATCTTTTTTTATCAAAGGTTAAAAAAGGTTTTATATATATATATTAGTGCTGTCAAATGATTAATCGCGATTAATCGCATACAAAATAAAAGTTTGTTTGCATAATATACGTGTTCTGTGTATATTTATCATGTATATATTAAATACATACACATACAGTATATATTTTGAAAATATTTACATGCATTTACATGTCTATATTTATACTCATATAATATAAATAAATATATTTAATGTATAAACATAACATATTTTTCTGAAATATATACATGCATGTGTGTGTATTTATATATACATAATAAATATACACAGCACACATACATATATTATGTAAACAAAAACCTTTATATTGGATGCGATTAAACGCAAATAATCATTTGACAGCACTAATATATATATATATATATATATAACAACATATTCAATATATACACTTAATATTACTATTTATTATTATTATTGTTTGTTTGTTTAAATATTGATGATGATATTGATCTTGTTGTTTGAGGATATCGATAATAAAAATGTTTTCATTGAAACATCATATTTCATCATTGAATAATCAACTAATCAGATTCCTCATATTCCCTTTGAGTTTAGTGATTATTAATGGTTAGGAGTAGAGGTAGGGTTTGGACTACATTTGTTTGACAGGAATGACAAAGATGTTTGATTCCACTTGAGAAGGAACCCACCTACTCAAGCTGTGGGTTAGTTAGTGGTGTTTCTGGTCGGGTTACCTGTCGATGAAGGGTAGCAGCGGTGTCTCTGAGATGTGCTCCAGCTCTGAGAGGTGCTCCAGCTCTCCCAGTGTGTCTCAGAGCTGCTGGCTCAGAGCGGCGAGGGCATCGTCTCCACTCTCCAGCTGGGTGCAGTGTACCTGCAGATCCCCCTGCAGAGCTACAACCTGAGCCCTCAGACGGAGGACCTGCTCTTCCCTCTGTGCCACCTGAAGAGACACAAACAACAGGCCAAAAGCACTTCAACACCACCACTGTCTTCTCTCAGTAATGCAATATACAGCTTTATAGTTTCAGTTTAGCTAAAAAATTAGGGTCATTAGGGATCTGTTTTTATAAACTAAATGCATGACTGAGTCTGTTTGGTATTTGCTGCAATGTAAAAAGGTATTAAAATTGTATATTTAACAGTCTTTTACTGTAAAAATACATTAAATATATGGTAAGATCGATTACAGTTATTCACTGTATTTACAGTAGTAAGGAAACTTACTGTTAAAATCATGATCATTTTTTTACAGTGTGACACTGATACAATACCTGTATTTATAGCAATTCTGTTATTTTTAAGTACAGTACAGTACAGTAAAATGATGATTTGATTATTTTCTTCATTTGGTCCATTGAATGTCCACTACCATTTAAAAGTCTGGGTTCGGTAAGATTTTTTTTTTACATGAAAGAATTCTCTTATACACACCAAACTTGTATTTCTTTTTTTTTAAGTTGTAAAAATACAGTAAAAAATATATATTTTTATATATATTTTAAAGTTATATTTTTAAATATTATTACAATTTAAAGTAATTGTTTTGTATTTGAATACATTTTTAAATGTACTTTATATCTGTGAAGAAAAGCTGAATTTTCAGCATCATTATTCCAGTCTTCAGCGCTGATGCTGATTTGAAGCTCAAAATATTTCATAATATCATCAATGGTGAAAACAGTAGTGCTGCTTAATATTTTTGTGGAAACTGATAATTTTTTTCCAAGATTCTTTGATGAATAGAAAGTTCATAAGTACAGCATTTATTTGAAGCCTTCTTTAATCATACAAATGTCTCTAATGTCACTTTCATAAATTTATTGCTGAATAAAAATATGAATTTCTAAAGAAAATGCATTTCTCATTTCTGGTGCACTGGAAGGTATTGGTTTAGAGGAGAAGTACAACTACATAGCACTTTGGTTTGGTTTATTTATATAGCACTACTAAAAGAACCCCAGGGGTTAACCACAGTGCTTTACATAAATGCAAACAACCAAAACACCATCGCACACATACAGACAATCTAATAATCACATATAACCTACTATGTAATTTAACTCACATAAACTGCCACCCTAAAGTGAGCTTTCAGAAGTTTCTTAAACATTGACAGAGATTTAGTAGACCTGATATGTAGCGGCAACTCATTCCACAATCTCGGCCCCATTACCGAAAAAGCTCTATCGCTTTTTTGATGACAAATTGTCCTAGGCACTACCAGAAGTTTATAGTTTTCTGAGCGCAAGGCTCTAGGGGGGTTTTAAGGTGTCAAGAGGTTTGTGAGGTACAACAGTGCCTGGTTGTTTAATGATTTATATACAAAAATTTAAATCTTATATTTAATACTAAAACAAACAGTGAGCCAGTGCAAGTTTGCAAGTACCGGGGAATAGAATCATATTTCTTTACCCTTTTTAGAAGCCTCGTGGCATTCTGAACTGATTGTAATTGAGCCAAGGATGCGGCGGAGTTGCCCCCATACAGCGAATTACAAAAATCCAGACATAATAGGACAAATGTATGAATAACTCTTTCGAAGTCGGCATTTGAAAATTTGAAAATGTTTGTTTTTTTGCTTTTCCATTTTTAAATTGTCATCAATTTGAAAACCTAACTCTCTTACCAATGTTTTAAGATATGTGCCAATGGGCTTAAGTCTAAAAGTGATTTAGTAGAATCTTTTGGCTGGCCAAAAACAATGACCTCAGTCAGAGATTTCGTTGGGTGTTTTAGTGGCAAGTAGAGTTGGGTGTCAACCGTGTCATTGGCAAAGCAATGGAATGATACTCCATGCTTTCTAAAAGTGCTACCTAAGGGGAGCAGATATAAAGAAAACAGTGTAGGAGAGAGAACTGATCCCTGTGGGACCCCCCATGGAAGCAGTCTTTTCTTTGAAATTGCGCTCCCATAATTAACTGAGAAATATCTGTCGCTTAGAAAAGATCGAAACTATTTCAAGACCATGCCTTTCAGGCCTACCAGATTTTCAAGGCGAGAGATGAGAATTTCATGATCTATCATGTCGAAAGCCGCACTAAGATCCAATAGTACTAAAATAACACAGTCTCCCTTATCTAGCACTAAAAAGATATCGTTGAAAACTTTCAATAGTGCTCACTCTGTACTGTGAGCCACCTTAAACCCAGATTGAAACATTTCTAAAAGAATTTATTTAAAAATTCAAGTAGCTGCTGCAAAACCACTTTTTCTAAAATTTTTGATATAAAAGGCAACTGTGAGATAGGTCTGTAGTTCTTCATCTCATCTGGGGCCAAATTAGGCCGTTTAAGCCGAGGTGACACAACAGCATACTTAAAATCTAATGGACAATTTTTTTTTTCACCAGAACATAGTCAAAGGATAATTTAAGAAATGAATTGGTGAAAAATGCAACTAGAATTGCCCGTGACAGACTGTTACAGTGTCTTTTGTAACTGGTAGTGAGCTGTTACTCTGTGTTAAATCCTGTAGGAGGACAGTCATAAACAAAAAGCCACATTTGTGTGGCGGTGTACAATCAGAGTATGTTAGCGAAGTGGAGCATCAACATTTTCCCCTCCGCGCTCCGAGCATTTAATAATCACTCCACTTCGGGTTCACCATTTCCCACTCCGCACTCACTGATATCAGAAACACCGCTCCGCATCTAAAATATTTCAGTATGTTTGAAATATCACAGTTCTGTTCATCACGTATATTAAAAATTTTAATAAATAAAATAACAGGAGAGTTTCAAAGTGACTTATTGAAACACTAGTGTGCAAACGTTTTTCCTACCACGTCCACATGACTAATAACATGGTTGTCAGCATTATAATAGCTGATTTTTGCGGTGCAAATTTTGTTTATGATGAAAATAACTACGTTTTCGTCAGTTATTTTACCTACGGATCGATGCATTTCTTACAGATTTCTGCTCATTTGAAATTGGATACAGATGAAGTAGCACTGAAAGATTGCATTTATTTGAATATTGAGAGAGCGATTGCGTGTGAACAAGTGTTGTAGTACTTGTTTAAATCATGCTTTCAGCTGAAAATAGTCAGTATCTAGACTAGAAGGAACGAACAAATTCCTTGAGAACTATAACTTACTGCTCATGTCCATTGCCGTCATCATATAGTCACATTCTTTCTGATTTGAGTGATCCTTCTCTATCAAGCTAGCTAAATATTAACATGTGAATTCTTGCTAAATATGCAGTTATATTACGGGTTGTTGGCATGCATTGTACTTGGTGGTGGAGCGGTCTTGGAGCGAGTGAAAACCACGACGCTCCGACTTTTAAAAAATCTGTTCCTCGTTCCATTCAAAATCACACCGCTCCGCGCTCTGTTCACATACTCTGATTGTGAGTAAATGTTGCTGTCATGACAGATTTATTTCAGAAGCAGCCGCTATCAAAATAATCTGGCTGCAGGCACAGGCCAGATATAATTGCTGGCGGGCCAGTTTTGGCCTGTTGCCGACCACTGCTGTACATAAACTTTTGTTAATCAAGTGCAATATGCTCAGCGATACACAGTTGAAAGCCTGCTTTAACAAACGACTAGGCATCATGTTGTTTTCACAAAAGGTAGGCTTCAGGTTTTGAACAATCGTTTGTAATATGGATGTATTTATAAGCTGGAACTCGCTGCACTATAGGCAGGGGAATCTGATGGGTCCATTTCCACTGTCGGAATCTGGAGACGCTGGTCAGCGATCTTCTGACTAAAAAAACTTAGAAATTCATCACAAGAACTCGATGAGGACTTTTGGTGCATATTATTCAATGGATTTATAACCATATTTATAATAGAGAACAATAATTTCGGGTTACTGGCCTCAGCCCTAATAATATTGGAAAGGTAGGTATTTTTTGCTTCCCTTACAGCTTTCTAAAACTTAAAGAATCTCAAAGTGCTTCATAATGGACTTGAAGTTTACTCTTTTTCCATCTTCTCTCCACCTGCCTACATAGTCTTCTGAGGGAGCGAGTGGATTCATTTAACCAGGGATTTACTTTAAATTTTTGCTTTATTAATCTTAGTGGGGCAATACAGTCCAATGTGTCCACACAAGTTGACCTTAACAAAGTCCAATGCTCATCCATGTCTAGATGTAACAGCGGAGATTCAAGCATCAAGGGTTTACAATTTGTTTTAAACAACAGAGAGAAATCTGCATTTGTTTTTGTACTTATTTTCCTTGACCAGCACAACAACTTGTCCAAGAGAACAGGTTGAATATCAATAAAAGTCTTAAATATAATAGGCATATGATCTGAAAAGTTTGTCACACAGACCTCTATATCTTCAATTTGCAGATTATGAGTTAAAACTAAATTTAATAAGTGGCCCAGTTTATGAGTTTATTACCCATTGCACCAAATCAAACGATTCAATGACATTTGCAAATAAAATAACTTTATTGTGATACCCTTTCCAAATAATTATTTTCATGTTACGGCTGATTATCAAAAAGATGGTCAATTATTGCACAGTACAAACAAAATGGATATTCTGTTGGAAACGGGAAAGAATAAGGATTAATATTATAAGAAATATAGTCAAAACCAGTATACTTTGCATCCCTACAGCTGCGATGCAGGTTTAATTTTTAAAGGTAACTAATACTAATGTAAATACCAACCTGATTGTGGGCCTCTTTCAGGTCCTCCTCGCGGCCATGCAGTGTGTTCTCCAGCTGTGCGATCTTGCTAAGGCAGGCCTTGTACTTGTGTTTGCAGATTTCGAGGGATTCACTAAGAGGCTGCAGTCGGGCCTCTGCGTCTGTGCCCAGTTTCTCAGCCTCCAGTAGACCTGCCTTCAGCTCAATCAACTCTGCATCCTGACTGCGGAGAGCTTCCGCCCTGCAGGAGCCCTGACACCCACAAACACTTATTTTTAGAAGCAGAAGCTGTAATATAGTGAAAGTGAAGTCTGCTGAGCTGTCTCACCTCGTCCTCCGTGTCTCTCTGCTGTCTGTGGGCCGTCTCCAGCTCTCGGCACAGACTCTCCTGGTTATCTCTGTGCGTCTGCAGATGGCTTTGTGTGCTCTGCAGCTCTTCCTTAAGGGCCTGCACCTCCTTCACCCGGCTCTCCATCTGTTCTTGCGCCTCCTGTTGCCACTGCTGCACCTCCTCACGCAGATCACACAGCTCCTCCTTCTGGACTTCACACTTACACACAACAAACAACAAAACTGAGTGATAAACAGAATGTGTTATAACACCTAGTTTGCCTGATAGCGTGAAAAAAGCATATTTTGATAGCTTTTCTTGGACACCACAAGTGTGTTGAAATGTTCAAATCAATTGAACAGCCCAGGGTTTTTATAAGTTAACTAAAACTTAAATAAAAATAATAAAAACTATATAGGGATATTAAAAAAGGAAAAACATAGAAATAACAAAAACACAACAAAACTACTAAACCTTTAACTATAATTTAAATGAATAATTTAAATAGAAAATAATAATAAAAAATTTAAATTAAAACCTAAAAACAAAAAAGACAACAAAATTACTAAAACTTATATATATATATATATATATATATATATATATATATATATATATATATATATACACACACACACACACAATGGGGAAATCAATTATTTGATCCCCTGCTGGTTTTGTACGTTTGCCCACTGACAAAGGAATGATCAATCTATAATTTTTAACGGTAGGTTTATTTGAACAGCGAGAGACAGAATAACAACAAAAAAAAAAAAAGAGAAAAACGCATTTCAAAAATATTATAAATTGATTTGCATTTTACTGAGTCAAATAAGTATTTGATCCCCTATCAATCAGCAAGATTTCTGGCTCCCAGTTGTCTTTTATACAGGAAAGGATCTGAGATAAGGGGCACTCTCTTAAAGGGAGTGCTCCTAATCTCAGTTTGTTACCTGTATAAAAGACACCTGTCCACAGAAGCAATCAATCAATCAGATTCCAAACTCTCCACCATGGCCAAGACCAAAGAGCTGTCCAAGGATGTCAGGGACAAGATTGTAGACCTACACAAGACTGGAATGGGCTACAAGACCATCGCCAAGCAGCTTGGTGAGAAGGTGACAGAAGAAACACAAAATAATTGTCAATCTCCCTCGGTCTGGGGCTCCATGCAAGATCTCACCTCGTGGAGTTTCAATGATCATGTCAAAGCCCAGAACTACACGGGAGGATCTTGTCAATGATCACAGGCAGCTGGGACCATAGTCACTAAGAAAACAATTGGTAACACACTACGCCGTGAAGGACTGAAATCCAGCAATGCCTGCAACGCGAGGTCCCATGCTCAAGAAAGCACATGTACAGGCCCGTCTGAAGTTTGCCAATGATTCAGAGGAGAACTGGGTGAAAGTGTTGTGGTCAGATGAGACCAAAATCCAGCTCTTTGGCATCAACTCAACTCGCCATGTTTGGAGGAGGAGGAATGCTGCCTATGATCCCAAGAACACCATCCCCACCGTCAAACATGGAGGTGGTAGCATTATGCTTTGGGGGTGTTTTTCTGCTAAGGGGACAGGACAACTGCACCGCATCAAAGGGACGATGGACGGGGCCATATACCGTCAGGGCCAGGGCATTGAAGCCAACCAGGGCACTGAAAATGGGTCGTGGATTCCAGCATGACAATGACCCAAAACACACAGCCAAGGAAACAAAGGAGTGGCTCAAGAAGAAGCACATTAAAGTCCTGGAGTGGCCTAGCCAGTCTCCAGACCTTCATCCCATAGAAAATCTGTGGAGGGAGCTGAAGGTTCAAGTTGCCAAACGTCAGCCTCGAAACCTTAATGACTTGGAGAGTATCTGCAAAGAGGAGTGGGACAAAATCCCTCCTGAGATGTTTGCAAACCTGGTGGCCAACTACAAGAAACGTCTGACCTCTGTGATTGCCAACAAGGGTTTTGCCACCAAGTACTAAGTCATTTTTTGCGAAGGGGTCAAATACTTATTTCACTCATTAAAATGCAAATTAATTTATAACTTTTTTGAAATGCGTTTTTTTCTGGATTTCTTTGTTGTTATTCTGTCTCTCGCTGTTCAAATAAACCTACCATTAAAATTATAGATTGATAATTTCTTTGTCAGTGGGCAAACGTACAAAATCAGCAGGGGATCAAAAACATTTTTCCCCACTGTATATATATATATATATATATATATATATATATATATATACACATTACTTAAACTTAATAATTCAACATGTCAATTAAAAACTATTATATTCAATGATAAAATTACACTTTAGTTCGGGGGAGAATTCCCACTATTAACTAACTATTAACTATTAAGTCTATTAACTAGAATTTTGCTTCAATAAACTACAAATTTACTGCTCATTATTAGTTAGTAAGGTAGATTAGGTATGGGGTATGATTAAGGGATCTACAATATGGACATGCATATAAGACATTAATATGTGATTGTAAAGTACTAATAAACAGCCAATATGTTAGTAATATGCATTCTAATAAGCTGGTTGGTTGTATTTAAATGTATTGCCATATCCGGTTCACCAGCAGATGTATCAGGATTACATGGCAGATACAAATTAAACATTGTTGGAAACTTTTTCCTTCGTCAAAGCAGAGACCAGGAGACTTTGGGATAAGTTACTCTTTATTGAGAACTCGCAGTAGTCGCTGTAGTCATCCAAGTCTGACTCAAACAGTATGCATTGTAGTTTATATACATTTCGAGGGGGAGGGATACAGAGGTGGAGACAATCTAAACAAAGAATTCAAATACAGTACAGGAATCGGCCCATTACCAGAATTTCCCTAGCCCTGATATCATCAGCATAACAGTGTGATTCAAATGCATAGGTGCTAATCCAATCAGCCTGACAGTATCACCCAAATGGTCAGGAAGTGCCTAAAGACAAAAGGTTAATGTCTCAGACACCTGGGCTGCCTGACTTCATCTTAGAATGTCATCATCTTTACCTCAAAATGTAAAACACACTGTTTCAGTTTATATATAGTTATATAAATAGTTATACTATTACATTGGAACCTAGATTTATCATTTTATAAATTTGTAATCCAACAACATTTAACAACATAATATCGTAAATACAATAAAATAAATACAATACTTTCATAAAATTTACTATTTTGCTTGATGCTTGGGCTTCTTTTGGAACTTTCTATTTTTATTAGCAAAAAATAAATATACAAAGTTACTTCTAATTTCTAGTTCACAGAAGTGCTCGAATCATAGCCGTGCTGCTATTCAGTACAATGGCACTCTTAATTAGTACACTTGAATACAGCTCATTTAGTCATAATTTAGAGTCACAAGCATCCTGTTTTACTCTATATTTACAGACTCACATCTGCAGTCACAGGCTGGCATATATAATGAATGCTAGAGATTCTCAGACTGAAATCAGCGAAGCCTGTTTGCTCCCTGAAGCGTGTCTGTGGTGCCTCACTGATAGCAGCTCTACATTAGATTATTAGACTCCAGAGAGAGAGACGATCCCAGATTGGATAATATAATTTTTTTCCCCTGGCTGATGATGCATTACAAAAATAAGGAGCACTGCAACAGATGTCTCGCAGGGTGAAAATAATAAATCACACAGACTATTGCGCGCACACACATGCGGTATATTAGTTCTGTGAGTTAACTTGCGTGATTTATTGGGCATGGTGAAGGCCCTGGATGGAGTCTCCTCAGTGCACATGACTTCCCTTGCAAGCATCATTAAGACTACACCGCTAATTGTGTTTTTTTTAAAAAGTGGAAGCTGATAATGACTCCATTAGTGATTCACCTACGCTTCTGTTTCCTTGGAATCGAGCCGGGAGGAGAAACACGGACATGCACATGGGAAAACCACTGACAGATGAATGGGATAAATGAAGCAAGCAAGCAGAGGGAAGGAGAGAATATGAATGTTCCTTAAGTTGATGTAAACTAGTAAAAGGTGGTAAAGGCAAGGCGAGACTTGACAACCACAAGCAAAATGTGGACATTTGAGACTTTGGCCAACTAAATTGATTTACACTGCAGTTGTGGCACAAAAGAAGCATTGATGCAGACTTTTTAAATGAGGCAAAGATATGGCATATAGATGTATAACCAGGATTCAAAATCGCAGAAAATAGTACAGTTAAAAGGTGGTTCTTATTTATTATTATTATTTGCCAAAGTTAATCATGAGACTTCTATAAGGTTTTCATTTAGTCAGCCTGGCAATGAATTAGAAAAAAATATTTTTATTGCTCTTCTTATATATTAAGTGCCAGTTTTACTAAACAGGGCAAATTTGCGCAAGAGCGCAATTCCAAAACAGCGCTGATGGGAGGGGAAGTGTCTGCCAGTGATTTACTAACAACCACGCAAATTAAAGAACACAGACGCAACTAGGGGTGTGCGATATGACAATTTTTTTTTTCTCCACGATCTGCTTTTGAAGAAATATCGTAGTATCGTGCTACAGCGCACATTCTATCAATTACAGTTCTGGCGCCCGTCGTATCAATATACTGTACAGCGCGACATGCATTCACATCAGTGTTAACTCAATGGTAGAGTTACACTCATGAACAGTGTTGGGGAAAGTTACTTTTAAAAGTAATGCATTGCAATATTGCGTTACTCCCTAAAAAAGTAACTAATTACGTTACATGGAAAGTAATGCGTTACGTTACTTTTCTGTAACTTTTTAAATATGAGCAGGGCTTGATTGTTTTTAATACAAGAAGTTCTAATCATAGCAAATGTAAAAGCCCTTTCACAACAAAAAGTGTAATGAATAAACCTCAGGCTGAAGGAAAAGTAAATTCACGTCTGTAGAGTAGAAGACAGGAGAAGAAGGTTCAACACTCTTTAGCAATAAAAAACAATGAAGCACAATTGTTAGTTTATCTAAGGTCATTTTTGCTTATTAGTAGGTTGAACTGGATCATCAAAGGTCAGCAGCAAAAACATCGGTTAATAAAATGAGATTAGATATATTTGTGGTAAAGTATTGAATTATTGCAGGTTTGTCTCATATTCTGAGTTTGCACTTGTAATGCGTTACCCCCAACACTGCTCATGGAACACTGCACTTATTCGCAATCACAAAAGTACATTATTTGCGTGTGTTTTAAAGCCTTGCCGGTTAAGCTTTTCATTTTTTGAGCCCGTACACCTGAAGCGCGCGCACTAAAACACCTGTCTAACAGCGCCTGATTACTCAACTAAGTTATCTTTTGAGCTAATACTGTCAAAACACACAAGGTTTACATATAGACTCAGTTGTTTATGTCTAAAATGAAAGTAAACAGTTGAGAGAGAAATGGATGCGTGCCTGTTTATTTAATGCGTGCAGGTCTTAAAGGGACAGGACACTAAACATGCAGCCGACTGTCATTAAAGGGATAGTTCAACCAAACATTTAATTCCTGTCATTATTTACTCACTCACGTTGTCCCAAACCTGTATTCATTTCTTTCTAGTGCTGAACACAAAAGAAGATATTTTGAAGAACGTGGGTAACCAAACAGTTGCTGGTCCTCATTGACTTTGATAGTAGGGGGAAAAAAATACTATGTAAGACTTTTAGTTTTATTTTTACATTTGTTCATTCAATTTCTTGAATGCTCCTGCTAAATATGCCTATTGTACCTGGAAATACACTGTTTGTTTTATTTGTATATTATGTGTATTTGTAATGTGTATCTTTGTTCTTTTTTTTAAATAACAAATATTAAATAATGACAAAGATTTTTATCTTCGCCCACTTTGGCCTAAATATCCACCATTCTTTTTTATATTTTGTTACCTTGAAAGGCTTTGTCTTTATAATAGGGAAATTAGTTTGGCTGTACTGCTCAGACAAAATCCCATTATTCCTACAATAATAATAATACAAATCAGTAATAATTATTATATTACGAAATGTACTCTTTATGCTTGACTATAGATTTCTGTATTACTGTATAGTTGACTTCATATTCCCTATTCATTATTCCTATATTGTTACAATTTTTGAGACAGGTGAATGAAGCTTTTTAGAAAAGTTGACAAATATAGATTTTAATTTTCAAAAGTTTTGAAGCCTCATCTCATTATATCAGTAACCTAATCAAATGTTTTATTCTACATGGAGTTGGTTGCCTAATCTGGGCAGACATGTTCACATTACCAGCTATCTACTTTATGCCTGTCCTTCCTCGTTTGGACACTTTCTCGCACAGAATAAATCAATGGCTGACTGTGAATACTGCATGTCTACATCAATGGCATCAGCGATATTGCATTCACATCTCTAGGTGTCAGTATACGTCCAAGATGGGCCAAAGCGACATAAACAAAAAATTACTCCACACACCTTGATGAGTCCTTGGAAGAAGTAGACAGCGGTGTGTCGCGTGGTGGCGTTACAACATGAATCAGTGCTAAGCTCAGTCTAATTTTCTAAGTCCCTATTTCAGTCGCAAACTCATCACACAGACAACAGCCTGTGGCTATTTCAGATGAGACTCAGACAGACAGAGAGAGAGGAGGGTAGACACACTTTTTATGGAGCTCTCTCACTCTTTTCCACCGCTGATTAATTTCGTACTTGATCGGCTGGCCAGCAGTGTTATTAGCATAAAATTTCCATGGATCAAGGCCTGCAATAAAACCCTGTCATCAAGTCACTTGTCAAACACACAATTTCAAATCTCATTTAGTTTCTAATATAAATTTCATACCAGGCGGAGAGAGGTGGGGGCGATCGGGAGGTGGAGGGCTAGAACAGAGACAGGAATGTGTTATGTAAAGGATAAACGGAGTCATCGATCAAAATTAAAAGCTGAGCTTTATGATTAGAAATACTATGGATCAGCATCAAGTGTTTATCAGATGAAGCATACAGCAGGAGATTGAGAAGCACTGCATCTTCTAGAGGGCTTTAAGTGTTATGCAAGCGGTCAGCATCTGCTATAACAATCATCTACTACAATAATCTAATGCCACCGTGAAAGAAAATACATTTTCATATTTTGTAAATAAAATCAGTAAAATCCTGATGTGCAAAACTAGCCAACATATAACACTAGGCCTGTTCACATGACTATAAACATGTTTCTAATGATTGTTGTAATTCTATGAGAACAAAGATACAGAGAAACAATATCATTAGTATCACTATCAGAAAGATTTTTTTCCATGCTAGGTGTTTTCTGGTCAGGTTTTTCCAAACGAGATTTTATTAATGAAAGTTAATAATTAACAACACTGAATGTAAAATTTAAATAAATAAATGTGGCTGCATGAGACAATCAGTCTCAGAGGCTCGGTTTACATTAAATGCAGTTTAACATGCATTTTGGAATGCAACATGCGTTAAGTTTACTTTATTTACACAGTTGCATAATATACAGAAAATTACAGCTTAAAATAAAAGCACATAGATTTGAAATGTTTGAAGATCAAGGGTTTGGACTTTAAGTGAAAATAAGATTATTATTGTAATTATCATTACATATTCATTTTTTTTACAGTACGTATACACATAATTTACAATAGTAATGTATTTCTGTGTTCATTTTTATAATTTAAGTTAATATATTGATATAAACACAAAACAAAACAAAGCATTTCATGTATTTAGGACCTATTCTGTTGGAAAATGCAACTAATAAACAGCACACAAACATTTAATGAAACTTCCACTAAATCATAAAGTGACTACCACTACAACAGTTTTTCAGATGCTGTAATGAAGTATGATAAACATGATTTTCATACCACACACACATACCTAAAGACAAGCTGAAGGCACAGGCACTAATTATGAAAAATAACACTGGTTTGGAGAGAGTAGAGTGGGGGGGCTGTTTCATTTTAATAAGGACAGAGAATCAATGCAATTTAATCAATCTTCCCTAATTAAAAAAATCTATATTGTGAAACAATCAAGGTGCATAAACAAGATTAAAATAAATGAAGGAACTGTGCCATGAGCAAGGGAGGGCCTAATTAAAGGGAGTTAATTGGAATTCCATGGCTATGTGTGGACTGTCGATGCAGCAGACAGGAAATATTACACACAAGTGCGCTCACAAACACCCTTCAGCTAAACGCACACAAGCGCTTCACAACAACACCACCAAACTCATGCTTACGCTGGATCTTTCTCAGGTGTCAATACCCAGACTGGCCAATTTGTGATTTTTAGTGTGTTTGTACTTTGTGTGTGTGTGTTTACCTGTCTGTAAAGGGAGTCTGTCTCTCGCTGGAGCTGTGTCGTGTTTGCTCTTCTCCATCATATCTACTCTCTGTTTCAGGATCTCCTGAAGTCTGCACCTCCTTCTGCAGGGCCACAACCTCCTCTTCCCTAGACGTGACCTGCTGCATCTGCTCTGCCAGCTAAACACACCACAGTCAAACAAATGACAATATTAACTGTAAGTTTATGGTAAAGCATATGGCTATTTTGATCATATTTTATCTTGTGTGTGGGGAATAATTAAGTCTCTTATGTTCACCAAGGCTGCATTTATTTGATAAAAAATACAGTAAAAAAGTAATATTGTGAAATAGCATTACAATTAAAAACAACTTTTCTATACATTTTAAAATGTTGTTTATTCTGAATATTCAGCAGCTGTTACGCCAGCCATCAGTATCACATGATCCTTCAGAAATCCTTCATATTTTCAATGAAAAAAAATAAATAAAAAATTTAAGCTGCTAAATATTTTTGTGGAAACCAAGAACATATTTTAGGATTATTTGATGAGTAGAAAAATCAAAAGAACAACATATATTTAAGATGTTTTACTGTCACTTTTGATCAATTTCCTGTGTCCTTGTTGAATAAAAGTACTATTAATTTAATTTCAACGAAAATATTAAATGTTTTCAACCTTGATAATAATGATTTCAGCTTTGCCATCATATGAATACATTACATTTTAAAGTATATTAAAATAGGAAACACTTAATGTAAATGGTTTTACTATGATCTGAATTACTAAATAATAATATTAATATTACCACTCAATCTGATGCTTGGCATTGTACTTGTTGATGCGAGGCCATGGAAACCCATTCCATGAAGCTCCCGCTGCATAGATCTTGTGCTGATATTAATGTCAGTAGAGCAGAGCGTTGGCGACTTTTACGTACCATGTGCCTCAGCACTAAGCAACACCGCTCTGTGCTTCACGAACTGACTAATTGCAATGATGGCATCCCATTTTGCAAATGCAGACTGCATGCTTAGATGCTAGATCTTATACACATATGGAAGTGGGTCTAACTGAAACACCTGAATTCAATAATTAAGAGGTGTGTTCCAATACGTTTGTCCATATAGTGTGCATATATGGGCAACTGAGCAGTAAAGGAATGGGCAGAAAAAGCAGGAAGGCACAGATGCCTGAGGGAATTCAGCATGAAACACGGCTGTAGCACAGAACCGTGGATATACAAGGACTATCAAATTCATCCCTCTTTCATTAAATGTCTCGCTATAATCCTGCACCATCACCCTTATAGTTTTTGCAGATGGAGTACTCGCTTTCTTTTTTGTATCTCCCTGTCTGTATCTCCCGTCTCTTCAGCCGTCTGCTTGGATTAAAATGCCATCTCCCCTTGAGTCTTAGGAAATGCCACATGAAGCAGTTCCTAACAAACCTGATGTGCAGGAGGGAGGGAGAGCGGATTGAGGTGTGGTGGGGGAGGGATGGATGTGCCCTTCAGCAAAAATGAATTTTCCAATTGCAGTTAGTTCTGCCATGAATAAATAAACAAATGAATAATTGAGAGGGCAACATAAATAAATAACATCACAAACATTTCACAGGCACTCATAAGTTCGGAAGATAACTGGGGCTGAATGCTAATGATAAAAACAGTACATGGAGCAGAATCCAATGCATTACTCACCGCTCGCTCGCTCTGAAAAAAGTAAAAATAAATGAATAAATATGAAAAAGAAAATCTCTCAAAGAACTCAAAACACCCAGTCAGCACTGAAGTGACAGCTTTGTCCCATTTATAACATACATGGACACTCTGCCAAACAAATAACTGACCAGTCAGAGATGTATAAATCAACCAGAACAGCTTCTACTTCAATTGACAGGTTATGCAAAAGTTTGGCTGCGAGCAGGAGGCGGGCCGGGCGTCAAGTCCATCTTTATTCTTCTGAGTGTGTGAGTGAGAGCGGATGGACTGGACGGCCCGCGTCCTTGATCCGGCCCACAGAGACCTTTAGATGCAGTCTTCTAGTCTGAGAGTTATATATGTACCTGAGCTACATCTCAGCACCAAAATAAACAAGTAAATCTTGATATGATCAAGGTGAAATGAAACAATGTTCGCAAGCTCCAAGCTGACCAAGTTTACTCAATGTAAAAAAGTATTTTTCAATGTTTCAAAATTCAAAGATTATTTGAATCTCATCATTTTATCAGTTAATGAAATTAGGCTTTTTTTGTGAATTTAAGTTAAGTCTGTAAAACCTATTTTTTTATTTGTTTTACGGTAAAGGTCTGGTAGCCACAGCTGCTGGTATTTTACTGTAAATGTCACAAATAGTTTTTTACAGTGTTACAAAAGATATCTATTTAAAATAAATGCATTTTATGAGATTTTAAGCAGTTTTCAACACTGTTAAAAATAAGAAATGTTTCTTGAGCAGCAAATCAGCATATTAGAATGATTTCTGAAGGATCGTGTGACACTGAAGACTGGCGTAATGATGCTGGAAATTCAGCTTTGCATCACAGGAATAAATTACATTTGAAAATATATTCAAATAGAAAACAGTTCTTTTAACTGAAATACAGTTCCATAAAAGCAGCTTTGGTGAGCATTTCAATAATGGTGTAGGTGGCTGTATTTTCAAAGTGTATGTCATAGTCAAAAGGTGAGCAAAATGATTGATAGGTGTTCCTCACCTCCTCTTGTGCAGCGGTCAGATTCTCCTGATTCTCCCGCAGGTCTGCCGTCAATCTCAGAACTGTCTCATCTCTACTGGACACCTACCACACACACAGCTTTTACTCTACATGAACACTTACTAGACACTATAAAAGATACCAAAGTATGTGGTGCGGTGTACCTCGTCCTGCTCTGTGAGCTGCCTGCAGTCTTTCTGCTGGATGTCACAGCTCAGCTCAGCTGCTCTAGAGTCCAGGAGATCCCTCTGATGTTCTGCTTCCTGTAGCTCACGCTTCAGCCTGGAGACTGTGGACTGCTCTTCCACCAGCTGTCCAAACACATGCACAGAAACAGAGATGCAATGTTTCTTAATACAGGTCAAGTTGCATCATGCCGGTTAGTGGATGTGTTTATAGATGTGCAGATCATGGAGGCTGGAGGGAGTGTAGCAGGTGGTGTATTGATGTGGATCAGTCTTAAACTCAGTCCATCTCTGATCTAGACCTGCTTGTTGCTTTTCTTACACAGCACATTACACTGCACTTACAACACAATCAATAAAACTGGAGCAAAACTAATAAAAGCAAAACATGAAAAGGCACGGTGGTGAAAACAATTACATTTTAGAAATGTCTAAGTACTTTTTCGCATTGAAAATGGCTTAAACGTCTTGTTTCAACATGTGAAAAAAACAAAAACACTTGTCAAGCTGATCATGGGGTTATTAACACCAGTTAGCTACTGTCAAACCTTAGCATTGGCAAAGTGGTAAACAGCTATGGTTAACATCTATTTACCAACGTCTGCCTCACAGAAAATCAGGTACTGGATGACTGTTGTGCATTTGATATTCATGGGCCAAGATGATTAGTTGCACCTCCACAATTTTCAGATTCCTGCACCCTTGTGAAAAGGTATAAACTCTGCATCAAAACCTAGGGAGATGCCTATAATATTGATTTGAGATATTGATTACAAATATAAATAATTAATTTAATGCTGAACATGCATTGAAATAATAAATAAATACTATTTCACCTCAAATATTTATATATACTGTATGTACACTCACCTAAAGGATTATTAGGAACACCATACTAATACTGTGTTTGACCCCCTTTCACCTTCAGAACTGCCTTAATTCTACGTGGCATTGATTCAACAAGGTGCTGAAAGCATTCTTTAGAAATGTTGGCCCATATTGATAGGATAGCATCTTGCAGTTGATGGAGATTTGTGGGATGCACATCCAGGGCACGAAGCTCCAGTTCCACCACATCCCAAAGATGCTCTATTGGGTTGAGATCTGGTGACTGTGGGGGCCATTTTAGTACAGTGAACTCATTGTCATGTTCAAGAAACCAATTTGAAATGATTCGAGCTTTGTGACATGGTGCATTATCCTGCTGGAAGTAGCCATCAGAGGATGGGTACATGGTGGTCATAAAGGGATGGACATGGTCAGAAACAATGCTCAGGTAGGCCGTGGCATTTAAACGATGCCCAATTGGCACTAAGGGGCCTAAAGTGTGCCAAGAAAACATCCCCCACACCATTACACCACCACCACCAGCCTGCACAGTGGTAACAAGGCATGATGGATCCATGTTCTCATTCTGTTTACGCCAAATTCTGACTCTACCATCTGAATGTCTCAACAGAAATCGAGACTCATCAGACCAGGCAACATTTTTCCAGTCTTCAACTGTCCAATTTTGGTGAGCTCGTGCAAATTGTAGCCTCTTTTTCCTATTTGTAGTGGAGATGAGTGGTACCCGGTGGGGTCTTCTGCTGTTGTAGCCCATCCGCCTCAAGGTTGTGCGTGTTGTGGCTTCACAAATGCTTTGCTGCATACCTCGGTTGTAACGAGTGGTTATTTCAGTCAAAGTTGCTCTTCTATCAGCTTGAATCAGTCGGCCCATTCTCCTCTGACCTCTAGAATCAACAAGGCATTTTCGCCCACAGGACTGCCGCATACTGGATGTTTTTCCCTTTTCACACCATTCTTTGTAAACCCTAGAAATGGTTGTGCGTGAAAATCCCAGTAACTGAGCAGATTGTGAAATACTCAGACCAAGCAACTGCCATGTGATTGGTTGATTAGATAATTGCATTAATGAGAAATTGAACAGGTGTTCCTAATAATCCTTTAGGTGAGTGTATATACACACATTCTTTAATAAAAAAGAAATGAACACTTTTATTCAGCCAGCATGCACTGAATTGACAAAAAGTGACAGTACAGACACTCTTTTGCATTAGACCTTTCCATTCATCAAATAATGCTGAAAAAAGAAAGTAAATCATAGTTTCTGCAAAAATATTAAGCAGGAAAAAAATATTTTCAAAACTGATAATAATCAGAAATGTTTCTTGAGCAGCAAATCAGTATATTAGAATGATTTCCAAAGGCTCATGTGACACTGAAGACTGGAGTAATGATGCTGACAATTCAGCTTTGAGTAACACTTTATTTTAAGGTGCCCTTGTTACACGTTACATGTACTTACTACTATAATAACAATAAATTATGCATAATTACATGCAAATAACCCTAAGTCAAACCCTAACTCTAGCACCTAACCATATAGTAAGTATGTGTAGTTAATTAATATAACTCAGTACTTAAATGTATAATTACACCGTAACAAGGACACCTTAAAATAAAGTGTAACCCAGCTTTGCATCACCGGAATAAATACAATTTTGCAATACATTCAAATAGAAAATTGTTATTTGAAATTATAATGATATTTATGTGAACTATGTAATTACAACAATATTACTGTGTAAATAAATAAAACTGTAGTTTGCTGCTCATGTCCTAGCAGTCTCTTTCTCAACAATCCTGTTTCCTGGCTCAAATCTTGCAGTTTGTCCTCACACTGACCCATCTGACAGACCCTGAGCAGGCATCGATTAAACACAGCAGGGTTCAATCCAATCAAAACAAAGAATGGAAAACAAACAAAAATCATCTTCTGTTTCTATATAAAGAAGACAGTACTGGAATATGAAGTTCCATCATTTCTGTGCTCTATGCATCCTGGAAGCAGGGCAAATTACCGATTTAAGGAAATGGTTCAATTCTTAGGAAGCGAGCAGCACCCTATCTCACATTAAATGGCAAATTGTATAACATGGGCTCAAACCACTTCGTCTGTTATTATTGGAAATGATCGTGGATTACACATAATTATCTGCTAAAGTACCATTCCCCCCCTTTATTCCAAACACAATGATCCAACTTCAAATAAAACATGATGCTAGCTTCTTTCTGCAAGTGGATGTAGTATATAAAGCAGAGAATAGATGGTCTAATCAAATTGCCTACAGTAATCATAAAGGAAGACACAACACAAATTGAAGAAGCAGGGGTCCTTGAAATATTTAGTAAGAATTTGGGCCGGACCAGTTTTAAGGGTCATGTGAAGTACACAAATGAGCAAGATTTAATTTTTATTTATATTTTATGTCACAATACATAGTCTTAACCCAGGTTATTGGTCATTGACTACTATACGTATGCAATTTGTGTGTTTATTTCCTCCCAGGCACCAGCAAATCATTTAGAGCTGTCCGCTCAGATCTGTCAATCTCTTCCCAGCTCAACCAATAGCAAGCGTTAGGGGTGTGGCTACTGTAGCAGACTGAACATGTTACATGGGAAAAGGAATTGAAGTGCAAGCCAAAATTCTAAAACTGCTCAAAATACGCTGAAACAGAAACGTGGTAAAACAAGGGTAAACACTGGAAGTGTTTTTACAAGATGGAGGAATTCGATGGAATGTTTGGGTTTCATTAGAGAAGAGAGTCCCAGATAAAACAGTAAAATGTTGTAAAGATAAGAATAATCTCAACTAGATGGTGATTGTAAGGGGCAATGGCAGAGGTTGTTTGAAAGTATGCTTTAGTTTTGTAATTCCATGGTAGTGCAGAAACTGCATACTGCATTTTTAACTATTATACAAAGACAGTAAAAATTTTGGACAAAATTATTTGATAGCAGAACACTTAAAGTCATCACGCAATGGAAGAAGAAACAAAGCTTTTCCATATTGTGATGAAGATCCGAGTGAAATGAATAGGGCGGAGACTTGGTTCTATCCACTGGTTGTTGATTGGATGAGGCAGATCTGAATGCATGCTTGCAGCCAATTGGAAGAAAGGGGCGTGGTTACGTGTACAAAATGATTGGAGAAGTCTGGAATATGTCACATGAGACAAGTCTGCCGTTTTAGCGGACAATCAAGATGTGACATTTTGATTAGAATTATATTTACATTTACGCATTTAGCAATCGCTTTTATCCAAAGCGACTTAAATTGCATTCAAGTTACAGTTTTTACATTTTATCAGCTCTTGCTTTCCCTGGGAATCGAACCCATGACCTTGGCGTTCCTAACGCCATGCTCTACTATTTGAGCTACAGGAAAGCTAGTAATCATGATATAATGATAAAAAGTATTACAAACTAAATTGAGTAAATTGTTGTCAAATTGAATGAAAACTCTAATTTACTGGCAATCAAAAGTGAACTGCTTTTCTTCCGTTTCTTTCCTCTATTAAAGTGCAAAGGTCTTTGTGTAGGTGCAAACTGATGAATAAAAACCCAGTGCTCATGTACATGTTTTAAAAAGTGTGTGGAGGGAAGGGTAGGAGCTCAAAAAGCTCAGCTCAGCTTAATTGGCCCCCAGTGTGCTGATGTGTGAATGAGGAGAGGTCACGGGGTCAAAGTCAGGAGACCTGTCAACCTCTAGCCATCCACACACAACCTGTTCTTCCTCATTTATCTCCTTCCAGTCTTTCCACCAGTCTCTATCACAGCTCTTCACTTCCCCACATCCTTTATGTCTTTATATCTATAACCTCCCTGACTTGTCTTCTTCATTTTTCCAAGTATTTTAACAGGCTAATGCATGCAATTAATTAAATATGTTTAACACCCTTCTATTTATATATTTTTTATATAAAATGATAACTTCTTCATTCTGTTTGTATGATTTCAAACCGTTTAGACTAATCACACACGCATATTAACAGAGCTTCTGTTAAATAAGTGAATCGATTGACTCTAATTTTGACCTTTGACCTTGACCTTTATCCTTTAATTCTAGTGTTTTGTCCTGTCCTCACTGCAGTATGGAGATTGTCTACATCATCAGGCTGCGGTTCTTCTCCTGCTGTATTTCCAGGCTGTCCTGGGCCTGCTGGAGCTGTGTGTGAGCGTGCCGGAGTACCAGCTCTCTTTCCATTCCTTCAGCTCTTTCTCTTTCTGGTCAAATCCAGCCTTTTCCAGCTCTTTCTGCAGCTCTGCGATAAACTCTTCTTGATGTCTGACCTACACGCACATGCACAGGAAGCTTCATTCATGCATGCACAGTGGCCACAAAAAATATTTGGACAATTTAGCAAAATGCATGAATGTTATTGAATTAGCTACGTAAATATCAAACCAAGTGCCATTTATTTTATCCCTATAAAGGATACTGTATCATATTTGAAATACAAATGTCTAACACCTACAAATTATTAACATGATCAAAATACTCCACCTTCAGATTGTGGTACACTTGTTTTTTTTTGCTGTGAAATGTATTGAAATGTAATTTTTAAGAAGTATAACAGAATAACTTTTCTATTGTTAGTTATATTTCAAGATAAACACTTGACTGGAGCAACTTAGGTTTACTTTATTATCCATAAATTATTATTATTATTTAATTTGTGTTAAAATATGAGTATCAGACATCATACATAAGGCTTTTGATGAACAAAGAACGTTCATTTGTACATCTGTCAATCATCACTGTATTGCATTGCATTATATGTTTGAAACTACAAAGCTTTGATCATAAAACTAAGCATTTAAATATTATTTGAGTAAGACATTACTGGGAGATGTCAAGTGACAACTCATATTTACATAAATTTGATAGCAGAATTTCATCTTCCTTTGGCCATATGTAAATATCGGCTCCTGCACTAAAATGCATATTTTTTTCTCTTTTTTTGTAGACCGTAGACTGACTTGCTGTCTCCAGTTTAGAAACACATCTATTCTGTCTGCGCTTTGGTCCAGTTATATGTCCAGTTATCATTTTCTGTCCTATCTCTCACTGTACACACACATAAAAGTAGCAAGAAAGCCAATAAACTGAGCTGAAGATATATCAAGACCATATACAGCATGTTCATCACAGCTTTAGTCACTAATATACATGCAGAAGCCTTAGTAAGACATTCTATATTTACATAAATCTTTTAATGAATGTTGCATCACACCGTGACTGATGCCCATACACAGATGAAAAGCAAGTTAGTTTAGAAGTGACCTTGTCCATCAGCTCTTAAACTCAACATCTAGAATCTTTAATGAGTTTTCCCAGACATCGTCTCAAAGAGCTGTGTTTTTTTAATGAACTGATGGACTCCTGTGGTGAAAGGTTCAGCGCATAAAAGTCCATGCGAATGAAATGAGCATAAGTAAGTGTGAAAATATACTGTGGCAGGCACCTCGGTGGACCCCTCTATTAATCAAGCTGTCTGCACTCTGTTTGGAAAGTAATCTTGTCCGAGGAGCAGAGGAAAATGCAGTGGTAAGTGGCGGTTGGTCGCACTTTAAAGCAGCTGCGTTACGGAGGTCTAAGCTCATGGAGGCCACACTGTAAAAACAAGAGCGTCTGAGCACTCGCCCTCAGGTTACCCTCACCCAAACATGAGTCCAGCCTATCTAAAGCCAAAACTATGCTTCTCTCGTCTGCATTTTTTCCAACTCCACTGTCTGTGTGACGTTCACAGTGTGCCCGACTTGTGCATGGACAGCAACGCAAGTCATTTGAGTGATTGAAAAGAAAGCTCCAGTAGATGGGCCAAATGTATCCATCAATGCTCAAAGTCAATGGAGTAAACTTTGAAATGCTTGTGCACTAAACTGTGAGCAGAACATGGGAAATAAAACATACCTGGGGGGTCTTAACACTTAACCTAAAGTCTGCTTCACCCTTCGGGTCAGAATGGTCAATTAGTGAGGTAAGTTAACAATTTAAACGGTATTAAACTATTTAATATTATTATAAAAAATATTATATTGTTATAATAATAAACTTATTGAATATTATTAAATATTGAACAGAGAAAAACTGTGTGATAATATAATATATTAATATATAATATCTCTAAAGATAAAAATGATTCTTTCTAAAGACATCATATATATATTTTATTCTATTGACAGCCATAGTTTTATGTGTTTTTTTAGGTCTGTATATCCAACAGCTGTAAAAAAAAAAAAAAATTGTATAGATTTTTATATTTACAGTATAAATAAAGATATATAGTTGCCTTTATATTTGAGGAAGAGAGAGCTTCTTGACTATTCGATTTAGAAAATATGTCTTTTTGCAGCTTTTCAATAGTGGCCTGTTGAGTGGTGACTGGCGTCCTGATGCTGAGATCTGGCCCCTGCAGCACATAATATTAGATTTTATTTTAGGGCCAGTCATAATATGAGATGTTGTTTTGATCACTGGCGATTGTGTATGCGTGTGCGTGGGGTCTCGGTGTTAAGTGTCTAACACGTGCGGCTGCAGCTCTAATTCAAACTATGGCAAGGTTATGACTGCCACTTAACTGCGGTGAGGAAGACATTGCTTAGAAGCTAATAGGCAGTGGATTGTTGAGAGACCTTGTCCTTGAGTTGCTCTTCGCTCAGTCGTTCCAGCTCCTCGACCTCTACACAATCCTGCAGCAAAAGAGAGGGAGAGATGAAGAGAACAGAGAGGTGCTGAGGGATGAATGTGTAAGAACAACAGGAAAATAAAATAAAGGAAATGCACAGTCCTTCAGAGTGTCCTAGAGAAGATGCTCTACCTGATCTTTCCTCCATAGGTAAACTACAGGAGAATGCAACAATGGATTCTTATTATATTGTGTGCATTGACTGATTTCCTCTATTCTTCTTGTTCTTTTGTAGTGGAAAACAAAAGCAAGGTCTCATGCAAGGTGTGAGCGTTAATCACAAGCATTGAAACACACACTGCACTTTATATTCTGGGCATGTTTTATAAAACATGCTGTGATGATTGGTTTAGCAGATAACCAAGAATATAAACCCAAAACTAAGAAACGAAGCATTGAAACATGACAAAACAGAAGGCTGTCTTTATCAAGGCTACATAGCAAACTGTAACTGTAATAAACAAAATATAACATTAAATCATGATCAAACCATGATCCAATTAAACGATGCATTATAAAACTGAGCAAAGAATCATAATCAAATTAAATATTTACATCTTAGTACTAATTTTGATCTTTTTTTCTCCTCCTTTTTCTACTTTCTAAATAATTTGAGTATGACAGAAATTCAAAACTGAGACAGCCTTGATTGGATTCAAGATATTAGGGGAAGCGAACGGACAATGAAAGCTTTTCAACAGGTGCTTGTAATGCTCTCAGAATACTGAAACCATTAAATCTCAATCTACACTCTCAGAAAAAAAAGGACCAAACAAAGCTGTCAAATGTAGACTTTAGGTATTAATATGTACTTTTAAAAGTGCTAAAACATACCTTTAAGGTACTACTGTCAGGGCTGCTGCTGGCCAAATGGGTGCCCTAAGCAGGATTGCATTGTTGTGCCCCCCTCCTTCAAATATTATGGAAGTAAAAAAAAATTGCGGTTACCATGGCTACAAAAACAATGATTTTTGGTTTTATTCTTGTTAAAACCATGGCTAATATTCGTAAGGGGACATGGAAACTCAGAGAGAATATTAGATGTCAAAAACAAAAACAAAAAGTGGATTCCATTGCAAAACAAAAAATCCACATACAGGCACATAGCAAGCGAAGTACAAAAACTTTTATTAGACAGAGCTACATATTAAAAAACACCTAAGCGTATCAGCCCAAGCAGGCCTTCGTTGCTATGTGAGGGCCTGGATGTGGATTTTTTGTTTTGCAATGGAATCCATTTTTTGTTTTTGACATTTTGTTCCCGCTCTGGAGCACCCATAGTCTCGCTTGTGATCACTTGACGTGCCCCTGGTCTAGATCATTTTCTTCTTTGAGTAGAATATTAGATGTGTTGGTGAAATTATTTCCGACATTAAAACACGTTATTAGCGTCAACAGCCAAAAAATTTCATAGGATTATGAAGTGATGCACGGGCTTCGTTTTCACTTTTTCTTTTTTTTCGGCGCGGGATTGATGTCTTTTCACGGGCATAGTTGTCTATCAATTATGATAATTTGCATTCAGATGCAAACATGAGGTGCGAGCGGTCGCGGATGTGGAAATGGCGTGTCAAGTTGTTTTTTTTTTTTTAGTAACTGGGATGGTGCCCTCCTGGGAGTTGGTGCCCTACGCAAACTACGTACTCTGCGTATTGGGAGCGGCGGTACTGACTACTATGCAGTGCTGGGTAGTAACTGATTACATGTAATCTGGATTACAGTTACTTTTTTTTATAGATTACATTATTACATATTATTAACACAATGGTAGTAAATTATTCATAATTTGATTTGCCCTCATTTTCACCCCTTAAATGTTCCTTTCTAAAATTCTACTGCTTATAGTTCATTCATGAACCGCAGTTTAAGAAACCCTGGCATAATGTAATGTTTAATACACTTCAAGATGTTGATAACAAAGAATGGAATATACTTTTGGGTCAAAAGTAATCTAAAAGTAATCAAAAAGTAGTCAGTATACATTATCCAACAGATTACATTACAAACTATAATTTCCGTCACGTAATTTGTAATCAGTAACAGACTACAATTTGTAAGTAATCTACCCAGCACTGCTAGTACAGTATGTACCATTTAGGTGTAAACAAGGTATGAAAAAGCACCTTTTTAGTTTTTGTACCTTAGGGTACCGCCCCAGTGACAGCTTTGTATTGTGTGGAGATAAAGCTGAGAAACCGCACTACTTAGTATGATCCCTGAGCTTCCTCTTAACCTGTGCATTAACTTTACCAATGCTGTGGCACTTAAAATGAAAGGTCCATTACAGAAAGTAGCAGATATTCAGAGCTCAGGAGAGCTGAAGAAGAGAATGTGAATAATAGCAGCGTGTAGAAAGTGGAAAACTGTTCTATTTTATCGTGCTGTGTATAACATGCTGCTGTGTTCTGAGCTTTGAGCACCATCAAGAGTACAGCGAGAGTCTTGAGACGAATAAGGGTCAGACGTGTCAAGGATTTCAGAGACCCAGCAGGCCTAACCATCAGGGAGCCTTTTACTTTAAAAAATAAATAAAAAATGGCAGATAAAGAAGTGTGAACTTCAAGCTCACTGCAACCGGAGGTACATCCTTACGTTTTCACATGGCACATTTAAAAAGTGCACCCCAAAATGCATGTACAGGAGGCTATTAAATAAGGTTTTGCTGACCTCTCTCTCCTTTTCAAGCAGTGCCAGCGTCTTGTCAACCTCTCTTTGGAGTTCATCAATCTGCAGCACTTTCAGCCGATGCTCTTCTTCCTACACACACACACGAACAAAGGCAACTGAAGGTGAGACGCACAGGGAGGAAAGGCTTTGTTAAAAGTGTCAAGCGGATGCCTTTGCATAATGCATATCACACCTTTGAGATGATCCATTAGCAGGTTGTGGTGTGGAAGCCGCTAAATAAGCTGACTTGACTCCACAGAAAAGACACAATATCCTCTCATCCTTTCTTTATGAGTGGACAGTGGATGAACAATCAAAGCCCAGTGGGTTTAGATTATCCCGAGCGGGACCTAGTCATGAGGGGACCTTTAACCCCCACCCCACGTTTGTTCCTTCAACCCAGACATTGATTTATAATTTTAATATCTCTAATTTCCACCGCAGCGGCGCTTTCCAAATGTCATTTTCCAATTTGTGTCAAACCGCGTGACCATTTTTCTTAATACGGTTTATGACAATCTCAGCGACAGGGCGTATATGCAATTCAGATGGAGTGTCGTACAGACACGGACGCAGCCGCCGTCGCCTGTTTGTGTGTTTATCTTTATCAACGGCTCGACATTTTAGGATGGGGACGCAGACTAAGAAGCTGTCTGTTTATGACGGGGGGAAAAATTGGGTTTGCTGAGCAAAATGGCTGCAGGGGACGAAAATAATAATTCGGCCGTAAATCTGGTAATTACGTTTACCGTAATAAGAGTTATGATGGCGGTAATGATAATCTATTAAAATATGCATCAACATTAAGAGCTGGAAATGGAATGTGGGATGGGCTCGTAGTCGTTATTGGAATATTTATGATTTGTTTGAATATTTATGAGCAGCGTGGACTCTTTTCACAGACAATGATGCTTTTCCATGCTTATTAACCTCGTAAATCTAGCAACTTTTATATTTTCATTATTAGAAAAATGAATGTACATTTATAACACTATACTTTGTGTTATATAGCACTGGTATTAAATTACAGATAACTAGATAAGAGTGTTTTTAACACAATGTCTGAGGAAGTGATTATGCAATCTTATCCAAAATATAATTCTTGTGGTTATGAATGTAAAATCTGGTTAATTTGTTGTCAGTATTCCACTTATATTCCATTACACTTGTGTCTTCAGCATATATATATATATATATATATATATATATATATATATATATGTATATATATATATATATATATGTATATATATATATATATGTATATATATATATATATATATATATATATATATGTATGTATATATATATATATATATGTATGTATATATATATATATATATATATATATATATATATATATGTATGTATGTATTAGAGCTAGGCGGTATATCGAGTTTGTACGATATATTTTTTAATAGGCGATACGGTATGAAGCAATACCGTTAATATCGATATAGCCTACAGTAGTTTAATACAAGCACATCTGAAAAAATATCTGCATAATACAATTTCTTCTAAACATGTGACAAGCTTTATATGAAGGGTTTAAACTTGTAAGATATAGTATAGCTATAGTTTATAGTTTCAGTTTAAAGCAGCTCTGACAGAAAGGCTGAGTGTGAAGCTGACAGAGATGCTACTCGCGCTGTTTAATGTGTTTGAGATGTGCCGTTTTCCTTAATGCATAACTTACATTTCACAAGTATAGCCTATTCTCCATCTGTAAATGTTAGAAAGCCATGGAAATATTTCCATTTTGCTGTCAGAAGTGCATGAGCTTTTGCTTTGCTATTCTTCGCTAAACTTCACAGACTTCATTTAGAACGAGCACCGCCGCACACATGCACGCCAAACAGACAGAGCGCAATGAAATAGGAGCGCAATAACTCCATACATTTTGCTGAAATGAATTTTAAACCTACAATAAGTGTATTTGTATGATAGCACGAACTGTATAGTATAACGGGGTAATCAAAATAGCCTTTTTACTCAATTAGTCTGTGCTTTTTTATTATTTTAATTTTTAGTTTAGTAAATTTAACTTCTGCTTTAAAAGCAAAGCATTATTTTTGTTTTTAGATCGCAATGTTACAATGTTAGAATGTAATGTGATTTTAACCCTTTTTTGCACATAACATAAGCCTACATGCTACATTCACTTTATTTAATTCACATACAAAATACCGAGATATACCATATACCACAAATCAGCCAAAAAATACCGAGATATGAATTTGTGCTCATATCGCCCAGCCCTAATATATATAGAATCTCTCAATATTTTGTCATAGAAAAGTCCGAAATATTATGAACGATACTGATTTTTGCTACTGGAGCAAATGGGAACACAAACATTATTTCTGTTATAGTTTCCATTCATCACTATAGTAGTTTACCCAACTAAGACAACTTCCACTTCTGAGAAATATGAAAAGGCTAATGGGAAGAAAGGTTTGGCGGTGGTACCCTGAGGTTGGCGCGGTGGAGCTCCTCTCTGACGCCATTGAGCTGCTCTTGAAAGAAGGATCTCTCTTTCTTCCACTCCTCTTCTCTTGCTTTCAGCTCCTCGTGCCCTCCAGAGCCGACACCATTCCTGTAGGTACACACACACACATTATGGGTCATACAAAAGTTTAAAAGCGAAGGAAATGGATTCTATCATCTCTCATTTTGGCCAAATTCAAAGGCCCCTTACAGTACAGACCCTCAGCTAACAGTAGAACAGTTCACCTCTACTGACCTTTACCTTCAGCCTTCATACGGCTATTGACCCACGCTGAGCGACGTTCTGAGTCTTGCTTCTCGGTCGAAAAAAAGGCAAAAAATAAAAGGAACAAGTTGTCGGAAATGAAATTTCAATTCATCCATCCAAAAAGAGCTGGTGAGGAGAGCAGGGGGATCAATAGTGTTTAGACAGCAGAGCAGATTTTCTAAGAGCCGAATCAATAGGAAGGAGAGAGGGAAAAATACCTCGGCTTTTCTTTGGGTGTTGCAGTAAATACGAACAAATCAGTGGCCTTAGGCTAAATGGATTGACCAGCCGTTTCCAACTCCTGTGCTGTAAATAAAGATCTATTGGGAAAGCTGTGCCCGGGTCCCTGAGAGGGGGGAGAGACGGCCACCGTGCCGAAGCACTCTCACACACACCTGCACTTAACCTGGACGCACGCAGCGAACTGACACACGGAGGAACCGCCCTCAGACGTGACATCATTAATCATGCGCTGCGGTGATCCCAACTAAACACTTACTGCTGTTTTTCTAACTTTGGGTCCCGGGGCTCTTTTATTAAAACTAACAGATTTATATATGAAGATCGATTAAAAATGACTTTATTATTAAATTTAGCTATTTTTCAAAGGCCTTGACCTTTGAATGTACAGGCTTGTTTTACCCTTGATCCAGATCCAGACTATCCATCTTCAGTTATGAAAATCCATCATAAAAATATGAAGTTGTGGCATCATTTTCCCAATGAACATTTACTCACGGAGTCATTTTACCATGACTGCTTTTTTCCCAAAGAGGCGACATGCTAGAGATAGGTAATAGAAGGCAACAAGTAATAATATTAAAGGTAAACAAACAAACAAGGTAAATCAATGTAAATAAATAAATATTTATTTCTATTGTGCATTATTTCCAATCCAGCTGCTATTTTGTCAAATTTCGCAAAAATGCTATTATTTAATTGCGAACAATGAAATGAGCCCAGATGAACACGATTTATTTTATTATTACATATTAAGGTTTTAATTGTAATTTATTTTACAGAATGTTATTAAACATGTCATTTGAGATTTGCTGGGAATTTGAAACAAAACAAAAAAAGATCAAATAAAATAAAAATTAATATAGTTAGTGGATAAGTTAACTATTAAGAGTGTTAAAAAAAACCTGGGCGTAATTTAAAAAAATGACCCTACTATATACAGTCGTGAAAATTATTATATTTAGCATTTCTGACATGTAATTCCAATGTTCATTACTATATTGTTATTATAAGAATATAAATGAACGTTTAAAAAAAATCCATAATTTTCAGAATGTCAAATCTATTTATTTTAAATGTCCAGCTCAATAATAGATTCTGAACCGCAGACTTTCAGTGTGGTCTCAGACTTTTGGATCTCACAGTATGTTTATTTTACATTTCCACTCAGCACTTCTGAATGATAGTTCTCTCTCCATTTACAGCTGTTGCCGTGAGGAGAGTGATCCTTAATGAAGAGGTTGAACTTGGCCACCTCCGTGACTATGGTCTAATTACTGACGAACACCACAGGCTAGCGAGGGCAAACTGTGCAGAAGTGCATGATACATGAGCACGCTCCGCACTCCTAAACAAAACAAAAACATATCACAAAAGCCAAAGCAATAAAAGTACCGTCTCGCTCCAAAAGAAAACATTAATCAATAAAATGGAGAGAAATGTGGAAATAAACGTATGAACTGTGCTATTGACCCTCGCAGCAGGGCTGAGGGTGGACTCACTGATTTGCCATGTTTGGTCAGGTTACATGGATTAAGATCTTCTACAGTGTCATGATCAGCCCATTCCACAAAAAGAATGAGTGAGAATGACTGAAAAATAAAATAAAATAAAAAATATACAAATAAGTCATTTTTATATGTGCTTTAATAGTACATTTTTTATTTTAAATCAGATTTAGTTTTAAATACTTCAACTGAAAATAAAACATAAATAAAATTCTGTGTAAAAAATCTAAAAATAAGTAATCTTGTTATGTGCTTTATTTTTAATATTTCGATTTAGCTTTAACTGATTATTTTATTTTAGTCTTATTAAATTACTACTTCAACTTATTAAAATTATATTGAATAAAATTATATTTTATATGTACAAATAAAATATATTATATTAAACAGCCATTCTGTTATGTGCTTTATTTAGCTTTTTAATATTTCAATTTAGCTTTAGTTTTTATTTCAGATTATTTTAATACTTAAATAAAAAGTTTAAATTATGCAATTATACAATTATATGCAAAAAGTATAAAAAGGTAATTTTATGCATTTTATTAGTTTTTTGTTTTAATTATTTTGATTTAGCTTTAATTTATTTTTTTTATTATTTTTTTTGTTTTTTAGTAATTTTGATACTTCAACTTAAAAAAATAAACAAATAAATAAATAGAATTAAAAAAATAAATGTGATTTTTTTTATTAAATTTTAAAAAAATGTCCACAATTCATAGTATCAGTGCATCATTGCCACAAGTACAAAGTTGAAAATTTCTACTTCCCAAGCTGAACTGAACGTTGAACATGCCAAGGAACAATTTTATTAATGAGCAAAGGAAGAGGCTGTGCTTGTAAACAGGAGTTTTTTTTTTTTTTTACTTTGTGAAGAGTCGTTTGGTTCAGGATGTGTTTGCATATTCAGTGCTGATATATTCTGCTGCAAAGGTCACTGTAGACTGGGCTGAGACTGCAGCTGCTGGAGGAGCAGAGGGACATCACAGTTCAGCTAAACGCCCTCTCAAGAACATTACCTTAATGATAGCATTCCTCACACCCGATCAGAGCCAGAGAGAACAAAATGAGTCAAAAAGAACATTCTTTGACCCAGATTCCTTGATTGGACAGAGGTGTTAAAAAGCACCCTTTCAAAGTCTGCCTTAACAAACCAGGAAAGTTCAACTTCCTAAAGTTTTTAAGAGGACATATTTTAACTAAAACTCGCTTGGACAAAAATAATCCATGTTCATTGCCTTAACTCATGCAACTACTGTACATGTTCAGAATTCGTATTGGTTTAGTACTGACTTTATTAAATGTTCATTAGTGTTGCATCTTACACCAAGCATTACTATTATTAATGCTCTTGCTAATCATTACATGGCTCTCTGGAATATTTGATTTTGATTGGTTGATCATGGCCTTCTGTGGTCAAATATTTTGAAAATGACCACTTGATTGTATATTTGACCACTCTTTATCAGTTTTTCTACATACTGTAGCTTTAGCTCACAGATGCAAAATAATCTCCATCAGGTTGATATTAGGGCCCTTTGCTTCATGCTGGCATCCTGATTTTGTCATATTGACCAGCTGGTACGTTATTTTTTATGAAATAAACTTAAATAAACACTCTGTGCACTATAAAGCCAATGCTGTGAAAATGCATGACAGATTTGTATGGTTTATCATCAGACACTTTGGAAACACAGAGCTCCACTGGAGACAGCAATTTCATCCAAACAGTCCTCACTGTGAGGTCCATCTGCAGATGTTTCCTCAGGTCTGGACAGTAGCTTGTGTCCAGAGGCACTCCGGCATGCAGCCGCCGCGGGCCATTCTCTAAGTGCTCTTTACTCTGAAAACACAGCAGGTCTCCAGGGGCCAGGATGAGTGCAGGGCCTCCCAGACCTGCACAACACTTTGAATAATAAATCCATACATCATAAGGACACGGTCAGAGCTTGATTCACGGCAGTAAAGCGCTGAGGTATTAGCTTTAATAACACAGGCTGGAGTCAGGCACTTGCTCTTTCCCGACAAATACGGGCAAATCAATTAATTCCACTGACATTCCCCCCGAAAGCACACAATATAAATTCCACGTGGCCACGACTTTTGTGTTTTTGTTTTAGGAAGAAGGGGCGAATGTGTGAGTAATTTCTTACTTTTATGCCCTAATTTCTGAAATATTCCACTGGCTAGCACATTTGTTATTGTTGAGAACTTTGTCTTAAAGGTTATAGGATCTGGAGCGCAGGAGAAAGACAAGTAGCTCGAGCTGAATCTCTCTGTTATCAGAAAGCATAAGGTGCTCTATTCTCCTGCTGTTGATATTCTGCACATAATGATGGATAGAAGCATCAGCCAGGCCTATCAATCCCCAGAGACTTATGCAGCACCGCTTCAAGGGTAAAACATAGCTCACACTTGGAGCGCTAGTGCTAATGGCCGTAGGAAGAAATCAGGGGAGTCTGGTTGGAAACACTGAAGAAACACTGACAATAATAGTGACAAGAGAACAGGAAATCACTAGAATCTTTTGAAATGGACTCAAAGTTTGGATGTCACCATCTTGGGTCACACTACCATTCAAAAGTTAGGGGTCAGTAAGATTTCTTAATTTTTTTGGAAAGAAATTTCTATTGCAAAGCTGCATTTCTGTGATCAAGAATACAGTAAAAACAGTGAAATTTTATTACAATCTAAAAATCCTTCAGAAATTATTCTAACAATCTGGGCCCGTATTCACAAAACATGTTATCTTAGCACTAAGAGTTCTCCTTAATAACAGTAAAAAAAATTTAACTACGAGTTTTCTCTTAAAACCTATTCACAAAGCTGCTGAGACAAACTTTTACTAAGGAATAAAGAGAAGTCTTAAGCTAAGAGTAAGGGCAGGGTTGACCTCGTTGCTATGGATGATATCAGCATGCTTACTAACTATGCACACAGTGATCCATTATTTTTAAGATTTTCTCTTAATTCGGCGAGTTATAAACTATTTTTAGCCTTAAGGTGTTTTGTGAATACGGGCCCTGATTTGCTGCTTTTTAAATGGCAGTCACTTGAGGTGATGAAGCTGGATTTTGAAACATGCTAAATGGTTAAGTTATTATTTAGCAAGACTGTAACCACTTAAATCGGTGATTAAAAAGAGCATTTTGGCAATTCCAGATAATTTACCATAGAAATATGATGTTTATGATGATATGCGCCCCCTATAATCCGATCGCCATTAAGGTCGGCATGCTTCTTTATTATCATATGCAGCATGTGCTCACCTAGTTTCGTGAAGTTTTGAGTTTTCATTTAGGATTTATACGCTTTTGGGTAGATTTGGCCACATCTATTATAAACAACCCTGGTATAGCTAACCAAAGTGTAAAGTTGTAAAGTGTAAAGTAAAACATGATGTTACCGGTGTTAAGCTGCAAACACAGGTTACGTCATTTGCCCACCACGGCACCGCCCCCCACCATCGTTTTGATTTTTTTTTTAGTATTGAAAATCATTTAGCTCAGTTAGATGAAAGACACTGCAATTAAAAACTGAAATTTTATTACAATATCAATGCTCAATGCAGCATGCCAAATGATAGTGGCATCACAGATCAGGAGCAGGAGTCAGATTTAATTTATCACGTGAGGAAAGTGAGTCGAGCTGACTGACAAGAAGAGTGAGATGAGAAAGACAAGACGATGGCAGAAGGTTTAGTTTAGAAACTAAATGCAAAAGCGCCTGTTTGGCAATATTTCGTATTTTGAAAAGCCTGTTGACTTTTGCCATTTATTTAGGTGATTGTGGAAGCTTTTTTAAACATTTGTTTCTTATTTATTTAGCTCCACAGTGTTTACTGATTTTTACTTTATTTAAACTTTGTGTATTTTATTTATTTTATTTTACATCAAGGTGTATATGCCATTCCCCCAAGCTTTCTTATTCATTTTGCTAATAAACGTTCTATCTTTCTTATTTATTCGCTTCCACAGTGTTTGTTGATTTTCAGTTTTATATATTTATGTAAACTTTGGGTAGCCTAAGTAATTCGTTATTTTACATTAGGCATATAGCATGGTGTATTTTTATTTGTTTTGTTAATAAAAGTTCTAGGAGTTTGACGTTGTATTTTACTGTTGCTTGAATTGAATCAACGCCGAATTGCCGCTAATTTGAGAGTGAAAGTAAAATGTGCACTACGCTTATACAAGCTATTTAAAAGCGAAGGAATGCGAGGAAAAGAGGGAAAACTCAAATGAACAATTGCTTGATGCCGAATTGCCGCTAATTTGCAAGTGAAAGTAAAATGCGCACAGTGCTTTTACAAGCTATTTAAAAGTGAAAGAAAGCGAGGAAAAGAGGGAAAACTCAAACGAACTAACTTCCCCCAACTGTGATACCGGTATTACTCGTATTGTCACACATCGATCAACCTGTGGGAAAATTTTCTAACCGTCACAACCCTACTAGAGATTCCAGAGAATTGTACTGCAGTGGTTTTGTTGAGTTTGAGCGAAAAACCTAGGACTAGTTTGCAAAAGTAGATTTTTCAAATAATCTCCAATATTTAAACGATTTGATTGACATCAGCTGTCCTAGAGGGAAACTTGTTCAGAATGAGGAGCTCTAACATATTATATGAATAATGTGTGTGTGTGTGTGAAAATTCGCACAATATGGAATCATTTACACACTTGAAAAATGCAATATCGTATTATAATGCCACACAGTGGTCAAACCATTGAAAAGCCTTTTAGGAAAAGTGGCCCTGCCAATTTCGAATGTTTTGCCATTGTTTTTTTGATAATTACTGATTCTCAGTCTCCAGTGAATTTTTCTGTGCTGCGTTTGGTTTGAGCAAAAATCCTAGGACTAGTTTGCAAAAGTAGGTTTTTCAAACAAAATCCAAAATAGCATGATAGAAATAGAAATAGCAAATAGAAAATTTCATGATAGAATCCAACAAGTGTGTTTTGTTTGTCTTGAGCCAAGGCTTCCCATGATATAAGAGACTTGAGTCTGTGACGAGCGGTTTAGGAGTTTTGCGATTACGTACTTTTGATCGCCGTAGCGCCCCCATCATGACCATCAGGGCAAGCCTTGGTGATGTTGTAGATGGGGTGGGCAATACCACCCTTCAAAGTTTCAGGTCTATACACCTTACAGTTTGTTCTGCCTGATCACTTTTAAAAATCTTAACAATTAAAGGACTAGTTAAACTAAAATGTAAATTATTATCTTGAATTAGTGAAACGTTCTGAAAAACTTTCAGATTTTCTTTGCCATATTGTCCTAGCTTATTGTAATCACAGTAAGCTAGACTGTGTTTGCATTAACCTAATGTTAACCTTTCCAGCATGTGAGTATCTAGGTCAGTGGTCGGCAATAGGCGGGCCGCGGGCCAAAAGTGGCCAGCAATAATATCTGGGCCGCGCCCGTAGCCAGATTATTTTGATAGCGGCTAGTTCTGAAATAGAGCTGTCATGACAGCAACAGTTACTCACAATCAGAGTATGTGAACGGAGCGCGAGTGGAGCGGTGTGAATTTGAATGGAGCGAAGAGCGGATTTTTTAAAAGTTGGAGTGTCGTGGTTTTCACTCGCTCCGAGAGCGCTCCATCACCGCTCCTTCACGAGTACAATTCATGCCAACGACCTGTAATATAACTGCATATTTAGCAAGAATTCACATGTTAAACATATTTAGCTAGCTAGATAGAAAAGCATCACTCAAATCAGAAAGAATGTGAAGGCTATGATGACTGCAGTGGATATGAGCAGGAAGTTATATTTCTCAAGGAATTTGTTCCTTCTGAATATTTTAAACTGACAGCTGACTTTTTTTCTCAGAATTGCATGATATAAACTCGCAATTGTGAGATAAAAAGTCATAATTCTGAGATATAAACTCGCAATTCTGAGAACATATCAGTCTTTTTCCCCCTCAAAACTGGACTTTAACTCGCAATTCTTACTTTATAACTTGCAAGTTATAAAGTAAAGTTTATATAAAGGAAGTTTATATCTCACAATTCTGTGAAAAAAACCAAAATCATAATTGTGAGTTAAAAGTCACAATAGGCTTTTTAAATTTTTTATTCAGTGGCGGAAACGGGCTTCCATAGAACTGTGATATTTAAAACATCCTGAAATACTTTAGACGCGGAGCGGTGTTTCGGATATCAGTGAGCACGGAGTTGAGCGGGAGTGGAGTAATTATTAAATGCTCGGAGCACAGAGGGGAAATTGTTGACGCTCCACTCCGCTCACATACTCTGATCGGATACCGCCACACAAATGTGGCTATTTGTTAATGACCGTTGCAGGATTTTACACAGAGTAACAGCTCACTCCCAGTTACAAAATACATTGTAACAGTCAGTCACAGGCAACTTTGGTTGCATTTTTCATAAATTAATATCTTACATTATCCTTCGGCTATGTTCTGGCCCGCCAACTAGTGGTGAACTTTTTTTTTGGCCCGATGCCAAACTTACTTGCCGACCCCTGATCTAGGTATTCATTATCTTCAGTGGAGCCGATCGGTCATCTATGCCAGTTAATGACCAGAAATGTCCAGCTTGGACCACCACGTAAAACCATCATCAACCATCTACATCTGTTTTCCAGCACCGTCTACCTTTGAAATTTACCTCTCCATCCACTGTCCACTAATGCACCGTTCATAAATATTGTCTTATCACTATTTTCATCATCATCATTTTTCCCCAATACTCTCCCAGGCAGGGAAATTCTGAGGCAATTACCGAAGTAACAAGTGAAATGGGAACAAGAAGCACTAGAAAGAGAGGGTTGCCATGGAAACGGTGTGAGGGGATCAGATTGCATGCGCGGTGGTCAGGTGAACCCCCTCCCCTCAGTCCTACTGCATACAGCGGCCTGGCAGCACACAACAGACCAAAGGCCACTTAACCTCAATCAGTGCTTGCAATCGCCAGCCAATCAGGCTGAATGTATTTGCTATTTTTGTCCAAAGGTCAGCTGCTTGTGTGCATCTGGGGCTGCAGAATGTACAGTACACTTTCAACCCAAAGCTGGAGAATGCTGGCAGGGACCAAGATGATGGCATTTGAAAGAGAGTACCGAAATGATAATCATTATAATATCATAACAATATAGTACAGCATATGTATGTATGTGTGTGTGTGAGTGCATATATACATATATAGTGCTGGTTGTAGTCTGTTACTGATTACAGATTATAGAAAATAGTATTTAGTAACATAATCAATGTTACTCATTTTAGGTAATGCATTCTGACAAAATTCATGGATCACAAAATTATTTACATGACTTTTACAAGGCCTTTCTATATTGTGAATGTTGTCAAAGTTAAATGGTATGACATACAGTAGGATTTTTGGAAAGGAAACTTTAAAAGAAAAAAAGAAGAAGAAGAATTGGGGAAAATCAATAAATTATGAATAATTTACTGCCAATTTAGAAATAATATGCAATCATGTAATCCATATGTAAGTAACTGTAATCTGATTATGAGCATTTCAAAATGTAATATAATCCAATTAGGAGTACTAAATTTTAGGAATCTGATTACATAATCCAGATTGCATGTAATCAGTTCCGTATGCGTATATACAGTATATGATTTGGATTAATCTAACTAATTGCAAATTAATCACATATTTAATGTGCATAAAAAAATGATATCAGTGGCCAGCGGTGACTTTTTTAACCGGGCATGCTGAGTGATAAGATTAAGATCGGCTTTTAGAATCCACACTCCAAGAGGGATCACAGACAACAAATAAGAAACCCCGTGGCAGGTGTCGATTTAAAAGTATGCACATTTCCTGCCTTATTTGTAAATAAAATGAATCTCCAAATCCTTCTTCTATCGTTTCAGGTTTAACCAGTTTTATTCGAATGCTAGAAAAAATATAGCTGGTTTTCCAAGTAAAAACCATCAAAATAATGTCTACACGTAGTTACATTGTGATACATAATAAACAGAGGGTGTGGAGATGGGGGGATTCCCCCGGTCTATATGTCTCTGCATCGACTGAATGATTTTTCTTATTCCCAGTGAATAGGAGTTAAAACTCCCACATGGGTGATACTACTCCAATATGCAAAGTACCCAAATTAATAATATTTTTTAATTATTGCCAAGTTGCAACGCTGCAAACAACAATAAAATCATAGACGGACTTTAACTGCAAGTGACATGAGCATACGCAAAACAAAGGGAACAATAACATCTTAATGTTCAAAATGTTCAGAGGATTGTTTCTTTCTTTTCCTGCTTGTAATTATTAAAATGTATATAGCCCACGTTTTTATAAACATTTTTGACAATAACGTATATCTTCAACATACATTGTCTATGATAATAAGAAGATATGTTTTCAGTGGACTTTTAAAATTTGCTTTGCTTGAGAAAACATAAAAATATACAGTTTCACTGTTTTTTTCTTTTGATTTAGTCGAGTGCGGTATGCGGAGCATTCACAGCTTAGATGGACGGAACGCCACTGATATATACACATATATACACATATATATATATATATATATATATATATATATATATATATATATATATATATATATATATATATATATATAGAATGTCATGAAAAAGTTAATTTTTTCTTGTAAGTTATTTCAAAAAGTGAAACTTTCATATATTTTAGATTCATTGCATATAAAGTAAAACATTTCAAAAGTTTTTTTGTTTTAATTTTGATGATTAGAGCTTACAGCTCATGAAAGTCAAAAATCAGTATCTCAGAATATTAGAATATTTACATTTGAGTTTCATTAAATGACCATCCCTACAGTATAAATTCCGGGTATCTCTTGTTCTTTGAAGCCACGATAATGGAGAAGACTGCTGACTTGGCAATGATCCAGAAGACGAACATTGACGCCCTCCACAAAGAGGGTAAGTCACAGAGGGTCATTACTGAAAGATGTGGCTGTTTACAGAGTGCTGTATCAAAGCATATTAAATGCAAAGTTGACTGGAAGGAAGAAATTGGGTAGGAAAAGGTGCAAAAGCAACAGGGATGACTGCAAGCTTGAGAATACTGTCAAGCAAAGCTGATTCAAACACTTGTGAGAGCTTCAGAAGGAGTGGACTGAAGCTAGAGTCAGTGCATCAAGAGTCACCACGCTCAGACGTCTTCAGGAAAAGGGCTACCAAGCCACTTCTGAACCAGAAACAACGTCAGAAGCGTCTTACCTGGGCTGTGGAGAAAAAGAACTGGACTGTTGCTCAGTGGTCCAAAGTCCTCTTTTCAGATGAAAGTAAATTTTGCATTTCATTTGGAAATCAAGGTCCCAGAGTCTGGAGGAAGAGTGGAGAGGCACAGAGTCCATGTTGCTTGAAGACCAGTGTGAAGTTTCCACAGTCAGTGATGATTTGGGCTGCCATGTCATCTGCTGGTGTTGGTCCACTGTGTTTTCTGAAGTCCACAGTCAACGCAGCCATCTACCAGGAAATTTTAGAGCACTTCATGCTTTCTTCTGCTGACAAGCTTTATGGAGATGCTGATTTCATTTTCCAGCAGGACTTGGCACCTGCCCAGACTGCCAAAGGTACCAAAAGCTGGTTCAATAACCATGGTGTTACTGTGCTTGATTGGCCAGCAAACTCGCCTGACCTGAACCCCATAGAGAATCTATGGGGTATTGTCAAGAGGAAGATGAGAGACACCAGACCCAACAATGCAGATGACCTGAAGGCCGCTATCAAAGCAACCTGGGCTTCCATACCACCTCAGCAGTGCCACAAACTGATCACCTCCATGCCACGCCGAATTGAGGCAGTAATTAAAGCAAAAGGAGCCCCCACCAAGTATTGAGTACATATACAGTAAATTAACTACTTTCCAGAAGGCCAACAATTCACTAAAAATGTGTATTCTTATGAAGTATTCTAATTTTTTGAGATTTTTTTGTTAAATGTGAGCCTAAATCATCACAATTAAAAGAACCAAAGACTTAAACTACTTCAGTCTGTGTGCATTGAATTTATTTAATACACGATTTTCACAATCGATTTTCACAAATTGTTTCACAATTTGAGTTGAAATTTACTGAAATAAATGAACTTTTCCATGACATTCTAATTGAGATGCACCTGTGTATATATATATATATATAGAGAGAGAGAGAGAGAGAGAGAGAGAGAGAGAGCTCTCAGTTTAATTCTGATTCTATATATTCCTCTAGATTATTATGTCCATTTTGATTACGAATTCTTAACATCAGAGGGATAGAGGAAAAAAAACAGGAATATGTTTCAGACTGATTCATACAATCTTTTTGAACTATTCATTGAAAGAACCAGCTAATAAGAGTGATCAGTTTGGATAAACTAGCTAATCCGTTTCTGATTTACTAAAAAGCACCAGCTCATAGAAGTCATTTTTGTAAAACAAACACACACAGAATAACCCGAAATAAAGAATGGGAATATATCACTATTACGACCCAACCCTATCATTCTTGTCCATTTACTCGCCAAAGTATAATACATACTTTTAAGGTTAAGAGTTCGTTCAGATCCTTAACTCTGAACATGAGCTACTGTAGCGAATGATTCAAATGATTTAGTGAATCATTTGAAGTTTGATGGTCGGACGTCATTTTTACCCAACAGAGAGGAAAATCTTCCTATTTACATTATCTACACATTTACATGCTTCATTCCAGCCCTGATGTTATTTAATCCAAATTTAATTTAATTTAATCTAGAGCAATCTACATTTAATCAAGCACAGCTAAATGTGAGACGCATGTGCAAATCAGGCAGAAGAGCGAGCGTTTAGAGTTCAGGCTTTCATTAGTACCGCCATTAACACGTCACCTCAGAGTGTTTTGCAAACATCTTCAAACCGGCGAATGCAATTGTCTATTCATCGTGAAACCGTGCAAGTGGCGTGCATTTCAATAAGACACCTTAAAACCGCTCGTGCCTCGTTTACAAGCCTCCTGTCATTATTCGATTTCATTTTAAAAAGCTGTTCTGACTAGAATGTGTGACAAACACCTTAAAGGTGACAGCAAAGACATTAAACCCCCAGGACGAACGTCTCCATGCCGCTGGCAAATTACCACTGATTAGCATTGATTTGAAAACAAAAACCACAGCGTGACACAAATCAAAAGTGCAGTCAATGTTGATGCATAAGTAAAATGGCAAATCTCAAAATAGCTCAATAAATAAGTCGGAAAGTTACGAACGAGAAAAACGGAGGGTGAGAGAGGGAGAAAAAATCAGAGTGAAGCAATTACAGATCTAATCAGAGCTTTCTGCATGAAGGTACGGCTCTCCTATCTCCCTCCCATTTGCATCATAACACAGCGTGCAATATTAATTTCCGAGTTTACTGCTTATTGGAAGTGCAAAGTATGAAAAGCCATTAAGGCTGCAAATGGGAAAGCAATTTGCTGTCACACGGATTCGGCTCTATTCGGCTCTTGTTAACCATTTGGAATTAGAGTCATTTGGTGAGAGGCATTCTACAGCAGTCCACTAAAATAAGTAATTATGCTCGCCTTCTCTCTCCCTCCATCTCCCGCCTCTCGCTCTTTTATTTGCGCGGGCGAGGAAAGCGGGATGGGTGGATGAGGTTGAAGGGCGTTAGGGGTGAGTAAGTGGATGCAGAGGCAATTAAAGTTGGTAGCTATCTGTTTGGCTAATGCAGGCGCACACACATTATATAACACTCGCGCGCTGCCTGAGGGCCAGGAGGAAAGAGGGAGAACAGATGCTGGGCGGCCATCTCCTTTTTCTGCCCGTGTAACTCTTAATCCAATCTTGCGCGCCTCGTTTCAACCCGCTGTGCTTCACACGCCAAATCACGACTGCGTGTGTTCTTGCTGCGAAGCGTCGTGAAGGTAAAAATCACTTGTAATGAATCATGCTGGGACTTGGAGAACCTCTACCGCTACAAATGCTTTCCGTCTCACAAACATCTCATCAACAGTTGAGCTTACCCCGCTGAAAAGATCAGCTTAGATGGCATGCATTTTGGCGGCTATAATTCCGCCGAGTAGGACGTGATCAACATCTTTTGTTGATGTGTAAGAAAAATAGACCGAACCATTGACTACCCCTTCAATCAGATTGCTAGGTGAAATTACACAGAAAACCCTAGCAACCCCATAGTCATGTCCAGGCAACCACCAGCAACAAGATATGAGAATTTAACGATTATAATACCAATTCCTCTGAGCGATTACTGATTCTATTGAATTTGAGGAAGAAATATAAAAAGTGTATCTTTTAAAGGGTTACTCCGCCCCAAAATGAAAATTTTGTCCTTAATCACTTACCCCCATGTCGTTCCAAACCCGTAAAAGCTTTGTTCATCTTCGGAACAGTTTAAGATATTTAAGGATATAAGGATACATCTTCTACATTTGTTTACGCTTTGAATTGAATGAAAACAGCACATCCGTGTGGCACGGCTGACACACTGCTTGCGTCCAGTGAATATTCTCCAAAATGGCGCTACGCTGACACAGAGGAGACGAATTGTTGAATAAAATAGTTTTTCTTTGGGTTTTCTTTGCGCAGAAAAAAAGTGTTCTCGTCGCTTCATTAAATTCAGATTGAACCACTGATGGCAGATGGACTATTCTGACGATGCTTTTCATACTTTTATGGACCTTGACAGTGCAATTTACTATGCAGTCAATGGGACAGTCACAAGCCTCCCTGTTTTCATCCAAAATATCTTAAATTGTGTTCCGAAGACGAATGAAGCTTTTACGGGTTTGGAACGACAAGGGGGTAAGTGATTAATGACAAAATTTTCATTTTGGGGTGGAGTATCCCTTTAAATGCTTGTTTGTTGGGCTGCACACATTGGTGCAAAATTTTGTGATTATATGAACATGACTTTAAAGTATTAATAATAATAATAATAATTAGCATTTACTGTGCCCCCCGGATCCAGTACGTATCCAGATCAGATGGTGGATCAGCTCCTAGAGGTGACCTCTACAGCCCTGAACGCCAGCGGAGACCAGGACAACTAGATGATCCCCAGTGAAGACCCTGTCTCCTAGATGGCCATCGGGACAAGACCACAGGAACCAGATGAGTCCTTTGCACAAAAGCTCTTCTTTAGCCTAGATTTAAACTGCTGATTTTGTCTGGCCAGAGAATGACACTATTTCTACAAACTATTTCCCCGTCTAAATACTGTAAAGCTGATGTAAAGCCACCCAGCTTTATATCAAGCCGATGTATAGCTGCTTTGACACAATTTGCATTGTTAAAAGCGCTATACAAATAATAGCGACTTGACTTGATAAGAATCATTTGCTCGAGAATCAGACATCACTGCTCACACGGTATGATTCACCTACAAGAACCAGCTCATAAGAATCAGTCACTCGAGAATCAGACATCACTGCTCGTGCTTTATGATTCACCTACAAGAACTGGCTCATAAGAGTCATTAGCTTGAGAACCAGATTACATCGGTCACTGGTTATGTTTTATGTTCTACGCTGAACTGTATTGCACTTTTTTAGTACATTGTTCTATACAGTTTTCTAGCTCCATTTTCATTGGTGCCAGATTCAACATATTAGAACCGCCAAAAGAACCAAACGTCCTGATTCCAGTATTGTTATAAAATAGAATTTGTCTTGCTGATTAAGCTAATTTAAATAGTTTCCTGTGCTAAATGAAAGAAGAAAACACACGTTCATGCCAGCCCACTCCATAAAAACATTCCCAATACTTTCCTTTCAAGCTATACACTGTTCAGATGATCCCTTGTGCCGCCCAGCACGACTCTGTTTCAGCCCCAACCCCATGTGGCTGCATTCAGTCCCACTCCATCTTGCAGAGACACTGAGAGAGAGAGAAATTTATGAAGCCTCTGGTCCTCAGGTCTGTAGAGGTGTTTTATGGTAGGACCTGCAGGACCTATTAAGGCAGTGCAGATCTCTCCTATCCAAGCACAGGTATCGATCGACAGCAGCACCAGGACTGGGCCTGCCGGCCTAGTTAAAGCCATGTGTATGTGTGTGTGTATGTGTGCGTCTGTACGCAGTAGGAAATGAAAATGGGGTCTTGGTGTGTAATGATCTGTGTGTGAATAAAATGAGCAGACTGGAGAGACAAAAAGGAAGATAAATTAAATTATCCCTCTTTTCCTGCAGGAGCTGCGCCGCAGCCGTCCATGCTTAGCTGCTTTACCGAGGATCTGTTTTCTGAGGAGGAAATGAAAGGAAGGCAGATGGGGAGATGTGCGAAAAGAGTTGAGGAGATGTGATGAGACAGACGCACTTATCTGTAAGCTCTGTTTCCAAACCTAGTGAGCTGCTATGCTGTCTATTGCCTACATAGGCAGCTAAACTCTAAGGCAGAATCATAACTTTAAGGGAACTTCTTAAGTGACTGATATGGAATGGTCTAAATAGGCAGCAACACAGCATGGGAGACTCAAAACAAGCAATGATAGGTATTGGAACAAAGCAATACACAAGTTTTCCTTTCATTCTTTGGCTTAATTTGCCACTTAAGTTATTGTGTATGACAGAGCACAAAGTTAAGTAACGTAAACGTGAATTATGCAAAGTTGAATTATTTGTTAGTTTATCACAAAAAAAGTGATATTGGTAAATGCCCATAACCTCAAAATGCCTTTTATGACCTGATATATCAGCCTATCCCATGCCACTGTAGCATGGTACAGTAATACCATGTTTTTGGATATACAGCATAATATTGTTTAAAGTATCTTAGAGTACTATGTCAATATCAAGGTATAAATATGGTAATCTATGGATATCAAAGTAACATAGTATTACCATCTGATACTATCACTGCTCCATGGTATAACTATTTTTTACTGGCATTGCATACACAGCCTCAGAGCCAACAGAACAAAGCAAACACATGAACAGAGAGAGAGAGAGAGAGAGAGGGGAAGGGAGAGCTTTTGGGGGTTTGGAGTGAAGAGGGGGGTCTAAGAGCGGTCCTGGTAAATCCAGACCCCCTGTACCCCACCCCCACCTGCTCTCATTAATGCACATCTCGCACATCATTAAGACGTTTGCTGCAGAATTAATAGAAAGACAGATTAAAAATAAATTAAGAAAAATGCGTTGGTGAATGCCTGCACGCACTTCATAAATCACCCGGGCAAAGGCAGGCGCTGGCTCCCTATAATTAACTGCAGACTATTTATTTTATCCTGACGGTATAAATTAGAATTCAGACACACAGATTATATTAGGGGTGTCTGTCATGCGGAACTGCAGCGAGATGTGCGGAATATTTTAAGGATACAAAGAGGAGAGCAGAGAAGAGGAATGAGAAAGAGAAAAGGGGGTTGGGTGGAAATATTCCTCAGCACTCTGTGATAAAACACATTTTTAGTGTTAGTACCAATTATTTTTTCCAAAATAAGTGCATATGTGTGTGTTTACAATTTTTTTGGTATATATACACTATACATGTTGTATCGCAGGACTCTGACTCTTCTACCTGTATCTGATGGGTCAAATGTGTTTATATGTATGTCTGTGTGTGAGAGGAAGGCTCAGGCCACACACTGCCTCCTCGTGGGCACCGTGCCCATATTGGCATTAACTCTATCACTCTACATGGTTTATAGTTCCACAACAGAGATGCACACATTCTGTTGTGTAAAAAAAAACCCAAAAACACTAGTATGATAGCATGTTGCCAAACAAATGGCATATTCAACTACTTACAGTTCTCTACTACTCTATATAAACCCCTTAAAGGGTTACTCCAGCCCAAAATGAAAATTTAGTCATTAATCACCCCCATTTCGTTCCAAACCAGTAAAAACTTTGTTCGTCTTCGGAACACAATTTAAGATATTTTGGATGAAAACCGGGAGGCTTGTGACTGTCCCATTGACTGCCAAACAATTAACACTGTCAAGGCACAGAAAAGTATGAAAGACATTGTCAAAATAGTCCATCTGCCATCAGTGGTTCAACCATAATGTTATTTTTTTGGTAATGTACATGTAATATATTTGGTCTTGGTGGAATAGATATGCTGGCACTGCCAATACATCCTGTTGTGGATGTATTGGCAGATGCTGCTGTGAGCATGTAAGAAATACTGCTGCTGCACATATAACATATGAATAACCTCCATAACATACATGATCACCCCGTAGCAGATCTGTACAGGTGGAGCTGGGGAAGGTGGAGGGTTTTCTGAAGTGTGCTGCAACCACAAGCATTAGCCAAGTATTTGAATGTTGGGCAGCGAGCTCATTGGCTACCGATACAGGAGAGAACCAATCATGCTACATGTGAAAATGATGTCATTATGTCATATTGAGTTCTGTGCCATCTAGAGTTTCATGCCAGAACTTTGTATTTTTGCTTTCAGATAGGATGGACTAATGACTAGAAACCTGTCGCGATGCATTGTCATGACATTCCTTTTTTGTTGATTCAGAGCAGCACAGTTGATCAACAGGTCAGAGTCACATCCACCAGTACTGAAGACACAAATACCCATGACAACCCTGCGTGGGTAAAAGCATTCCTCTTTGTTTATAAATGTTTGTGTGCCTCAAAGATACTTCCGTCCTCGTTTCGCAGTCACAAACACGCACAGAGACGAGGATCCTTCTCAGGAAGCACGGCACGTCTGCAGCGGCCTCTTCATGAAAGAGAAGTGAAGACACAGGCTCCTGTCCTCCTCGTTCACATTCCCCTGCTCTGTCGGTGTATTAAGTCAGTCCACTGAAGACAGGCATCTTAAAACAAACCCCAGCGCTCTCATAATCAATGACGAAAACAGACGCACTGGACCAAAGGCTTTTTACTCGTCCATTTTCTTCTAAGAACGCAAAAAAAAGAAGTATTTTTTCTCCATCTTTATCACTAGTTGAGGCCTTATGGAGAGGATAATGCATTTGGACCCTGTCACGTCACGGCCCTCATAAAGCTCAGCGGCAATTTTAGGCTTCCATCCCATTTTCAGTCGCCTCAGTCCAGCACCACAGAGACTTTTGCTTGAAACAGGATGTACAAATACACATACGCACAAGCCCAAAAAATAACAAAAACAGTCACAATGTAGTAATAAAAAGGATTGCACTGCAAAAAACAGTGTGATCTGATACATCAAGCTCATTGCAGATGGTTGTTCTCCTCTCCCTCCTCCAAGCCAGGGGAGAGTAAATCAGTCTGGAGGAAATAAATACACACTGATTACGTTCTATGTGCTGCATACATTCACCTCTGTAATGCATTGCAGTGTTCGGTGCGGTGCACGCTGGGGTGAAAAATGAGAATGCAGAAGCACTGCAGAAAGATAAAAAGGCTGTATAGTGAGACAGAGCTTGGTTGCTACACACCAAAAGATGTACATTTACAAAATGTCTGGGATTCGTTTCGATATTGAAATGCTCTCCATTGTCTTTATACATTCTATGTACAAGTATTAGCATCGCTTTGACCATTCTCTGTACATCCCGCCTTTTCGTATGCCACAATTGGTCGATTATGTCCACTGCTTGCATGCTATTGGTCAAACTACTTTTCTATCAGCAAATATGTTTGTGTTAATGGATTATAGCATTTACAAATAAAATCATAAAAAAATGTTTGCCAAGGCAACATTTAAGTAAAACTGAAACAAAATTACTAAAATTTTAATTAAAATAAAACAGAAAATGAATATAAAAAACTTATTCAAGTATTATTAAAAAAAATCTATATAAAAACTACAGTATCTTTATGACGATAAATAACACTGGAAACAAGAATTCGTCCCATTACCAGAATTCATGTCCCAAAAATTGCCTCATTCCCTGAAATGAAAATGCCTTAGCTGTATGTGTGAAACCAGCATAAAAATCGTGGCGCAGCTTCATGTACAGTAGCGAATGGCTGGTTCCATCTGTACTGCACAAATGAAAATGTAAATTCATGGAAGAGCCTGCGAAGCTAGCTGACACATGTCAGTGGCAAATAAAGGTGCAAACCACTGAGAAGCACACGTTTGTCTAGCAAAGCACAAAACATTTGCCAAAAGAGTGTATTTGTAAGCCAAATTAAATAAATTAAACACTTTACAATAAGGCTTGTTAACATTGCATTAGGTATGAACTAACAATAAACAAATTGATAAATAGAAATTAGTTGACGTCTGCATATTTGCATTTGACAAGTTGTATAAATGGTATATTTATAGCTGATTGCTGATGCACTAAAAATCCATTATATAAATAAGTGTCCTCTTTTGTGAAAAGCACAATATGGTGTTTTACTCATATTCATGTATTCTGGCTGTCTTTCACTGATTTGTACTACGAACAATATAGTTAATAAAGAAACCGCAATTCTCGGGAATGCCATGTTCCACCGACGCATTCCACGTAAGCTACACGGGTTACACGCAAGCCAATCACACATCTGTCATGCAACCATCAAACCCCCTGCACAGCGTCCCGGCAGTTTGGACCGCAACCAGTAGGTGTCTCTCTTTCACTGTGCATGGCCCTCATCCCGTCTGCCTTCCACCGCTGGCCCCCTCCCCTCTCTCAAAATCCCCATCTCCACATAATACATACACCATCATTTGAAAATGGCAGCTTTTTGAAAATTCACCTTGATTATCAGACATTAAAAGTGACTTGAGCAGCACTGAGTGTCTGGCTGGGGAGATGGCTGCAGACAGCCGAACAATGCGGCGGGCGCGGCATTAACGCCTCGCTGGGCCATGCAGCCGCGCAAGGGAGAGGCAGCCCTTTGTTCTCTCCCTCATCCAATTATTTTTAACGTGCACCTCTTTCACAACAACAAGAGAGAATTTAATTTTAATGCACTCTGTAAGAAAAGCCCCCCAAAATACATCTATTCTTAAAAGAAGGAGGAAAGAATACGGACGAGGGTTAAGAATTAATCAGGGCGCGTGCGTGATCGTGGAGTGCAGGCATTGCAATGTCTGCAACCGTAGCCCTTACAAAAACCGGATGCATGCGATCGCTCGTACACATGCTGCGAGGGCAAAAACACACATGCCGCATTCGTGGAGCGAAAAACAAACAACCAAAATGCCCGAGATTCCATATAAAAAGGATTTGAGAATAAAAAAGCTGGGGACTCTCGCAGGAAGGTATGCGCCCAAATATTTTTCTAATTGGACGAGCACTTTATCTTGCTGTCAGTGAGGTTTTAAAAATGCGTGCAGTTCCCAGAAGGAGAGAAGCAGCTCTATAGCCGGCCCTTTATTACTGCATGCTAGTGTCTGATATATGCTCCTGCGTTAACCTTTCATCTGAGCCCAACACACACACACACGCAAGCAAGCGTGTTTTATGCAAAGTTCTGAAATTCTGAGTTGTTGTTATTGTTGTGAACGTTACAGGGGTGATTATATACTGGGAGTGCAGCAAAAATGCATTTAGTCAATCATACGGTGCATTAATACAACGTCTGCATGCAGTCAGGTACACACACACCTCAGCAACACGATTCAACCTGACAGAAAAACAAATTAGAATCCGACGTGTTCTGCGCAAGGCTGTTGCCATCTTAGCCGCACTACGGCCAATTTTCTCAGCAGTATGAAATGATTGTTTTTTTCTTATCAGCATCGAGGCAGCATCTACAGCAGTGAGAATTTAAAATGAAAAGCCCTTAGTTTTTGTCCCCAGGAACACAAAATAGACCAACACCTGAACGTGCGCACGCACACACGCTCGCGCGAGCAAAATTAGATCTTCGGTTCTAGGCTAGACAACTAACTGTTTGTGTATAAGCCTCGCTCTGCGGCACAGCAAAAGCAATTCTCTGGAGATGGTGAAATTAAAGGGCAGAATCCAGCCTGTTTATGGTTGGCACTCCGCTCTCCTCTCAATCAAATGTTTTATTAGCAATCATTCGGCACTCTCCGGGCCCTAACACTCCTCCGCCGGAGGAAGGAGGGGGGCTCCAGGAGAGAGCGTTGGTCGGCGCTGACCCCTGCTGGACTGCATACAGCTGATTACTCCCACCTGGAGCCCGAGTCACCATTAACTTCCACGAGGGCTGTGTCCAAATTCAGGGTCTGCATCCTTCGGAGTACTCATTTGAAGGATGTTACTTCACAGCGCCACGACGAAGGCTGTCCAAATTCGTAGGATCCTTCAAATGCGGCCCACAAATACGTCCTCCTTTTCCCCGAATTGGAAGGATGGGTGTGGTGCATCCTTTCCCGTCCTACCTATCCCATAATTCTTTTCGGCAGAGCGTAATGGCGGACGAAGCGAGCGGTAGCGGAGTGGGAGAGGAGTTTCTCTGACAAAACAAGCTAAAGTTTATGCTTCGGCTCAATGAATTTGTAGGAGAAATTAGTAGAATACTTAAAAACAAATAAAAATAGGCTATAATGGCTTACCTGGATGTGACTGTCTTGTAGTCTGATATAAAAAACTCTCCGACAACGAGCAAAGAAAGTATTTAATTTATTTAATTGCTTTATTTCTTCCAAAAGAATTACAATGAGGAGAATAACGTAACTCTTTGTTTGTCCATTTTCCCGCTTCTTGCTTGGCGCTGTCACGGTTGCTAGGCGACAGGATATGAGCAACGGGTAAGGGAGGGAACTGAAAGAAGGGTAGGCTGTCCAAATTCACAAACACCGACTTCCGGGTTTTGCGGACGTCGGAGGATCCCTCCTCCTTCAACCGGGTAGGAAGGATCCTAAGGAGGATGCAGACCCTGAATTTGGACACAGCCGAGGGCTCAAGCGGCCAGCTGTCCCCACTGCTTCCCCAAGAGAACGGAGGGTACCCTCTGTTTGCACCCCGAGTACCTTAGCAACCGCATAGCAACTGCCTTAGCAACCACCCCAGTTAGCCTAGCAACCATCATAGCAACCTCTCTAAGTACCCTAGTAAACACTTTGAGGTCCTTAGTATCTATCTGTCTGTCTGTCTGTCTGTCTGTCTGTCTGTCTATCAAACTTTAAGCTTTTAAAACTACTTTAAACTTCAATGTTTTTCAGACTGAAAACCATCAAACATAAAACTTTTTAAACTTTTTACACTTTTTCTAACTTTCTGGTCCGGCTTTCTCAAGCCAACTTAAAGTTTGTCTCGACAAACTTTTTTATCTAGTTAATCATTCAAATCTCTTTATCTAAATTCTCTTCATTAACTGCGAGTGCCATGCTTATAGTTTTTTTTTTTTTTACACTTTTGATGCAGGTCTGTAGTTCTGATCCTCCTCAAAATTGCAATGAGTTGAAGCCAATATAGGCTGTTAAAATGTGCATGGATCTGCACTTCGAATTTCCATTGGAAAATATCAGTTGAACCCTTTGGCCTAAAATATTTACTTAAAGCACCACCTGAGATTTTAGGTAATTCAACAACAAATTCTCACATTCCCAGTTCTCTGATGTTGGTTAATGGTCACATGACCAATAAAATATTATTCTTTTTTTGTAAGTTTTTAATTTAATTTTATTTTATAACTTTACTTTTTGTGATTTAAATTGAGCATGTGCATTTGCTGGACCATACAGTTTTTGGAGTAATTTAAGCAATATTATTGGTGATTTGACACATAATGTGGTCCAAATGTCTGAGACCATTATTGAATTTATTTATTTATTTCAAGAATCAAAAGCTTTTTATGGTTTTAGTTTACTATAACTCTGGTGCTACAAGCCATTTTTCTTTAATGGCAGCAGAAATCCAGCTAAATTAACTTAAGTTAATAGAGGGATTTGCCAAGAGTATACAACGTGCCTTAAAGGGACTGATATGGGCCCCCATCTATCTCTTGATTGCCTTTCAATATTTAAGTAGAAAAAGGTCCAAAAAAGAAAAGTGACAGTTTAAGTGACAGTTCTGTTGACAGGGTAACACTGGGAGCAAAGACCTGCTGTTACCTGCTGACTGACTGAACTATGCTGAGATTTCAGCCTGGACACTTCCTCCTCCAGCCGCTGGATCTGCTCAGCCTGGGAACACACATGCACAAAGATCATGAAATTCACATCACAAATGTTTACCATCAAACACAGAAATGTTCTGAGAAGGAGACAATAACCAGAGCAAAGATGGTAGCTCAGAACAAACAGATCAGTGAGAAAATGGCTGCACTGTTCTGTCATAATGAGAAGCGGTTCCCCTGCTCTCATCACATCTGCTGTCAGTAATCTGTTCCTGAGCCAGCAGTGCTGGGATTAAGTGCAGGCTGCAGATAAAAGATGTATGCGTCATTAAAACACGCAAGACAGACACGTATACACTCACACAATCACCGGTGAGTAATAATGCGGCCACAGTTTCAATCACGAACGCAGCTTCATTTCTGTGAAAATCATGAGCGTTAAGAGTGTGGAAGTGTGTGATCTGTGGGCAGACGGGTTTGTGCCGGGGGCTTATTTTAACCTCTGATATGAAGGTCTTTCAAAAGGCAAAATTGTCCAGCTGTGCAGTGGAGTAATAATGATTTTAAAAGCAATAGTTCAGCCAAAAATGAAAATTCTCATTATTTACTCACCCTCATGTTCTTTCCAAAAAGGACAAAGAGCACAATAAAGTAGTCCATATGACTTATATGATATAAATGAAGTAATATGATAGATTTGTGAGAGGAATAGATAAAAATTTGCTATACGCTGGAAACCTTGAGACAATATATTTAAATATGTAGATGAAACTGTACAATAATGGACTGATAATTTCAGTCTGCTCCTCATCATAAAGTTTCAGATGATTTGAAATATAGAGTACAGGACATATGGACCACCTCTATGACTCCTTTTAGACATTTCGACAAGTTATTCTGGTTTGGAACATCATGAGTGTGAGAACTTATGAATGCATTTTCATTTTGGAGAGAGCTATGCCTTTAAGTAAACAATATGGCATTCGTGTATATGAATTATAGGTCTGATTCTAGGTGAGGCTTTGCAGGTAATGCTGAAATATACTATGTTTAGAAACTTCTCAAAAGAAGAAATTTGATTAAAGTTCTAGATCATGAACAATCATTCAAATATAATCATAAAACACAAAGAATCAGAATGTAGCACCCATGAGCTCTCATTGATATTCTGACAGAGATTTTCTGCCATTCACAATTTCATGTGGAATTTCACAAAAAAGGGGTCTGATAACTGATAGAAAGAAACAAGGGGCAATTCTGATCAAATCAAAACAAAACAAAATATACAATTATATTTAACTAATTGGTCTGCAAATTCGAATATACTAAAACTTTTTCTACAAATTTGCATTTTATTATTTTATTTTATTATCAAAGTGGCATGAATAATAAACTAAAAACAGCAAAAACAGAACAGACAGTACCCTAGTAAGTTGTAATCAGCCATAATATTTCTACTTTCTTCTTTAACAAGTTCCTCTATCCTAAACATCTGTCAGTATAATGCATGTTCAGGGTAAAAACTATTCCAAAAATCTGAAGTCTGTAAAATTGCTCAGTAAAATGTGTAGAGGTCAACTGGATAAACAGAATAGCATTAACCGCAGTAATGACTCCCAGACCATGTGACATTACAGAGAGCAGTAGATGGTATTTGAAAGACAGAGGCCCTGTCCCAAATCACACCCTAAAACCCTTGCGTTCTTCTGAGTCCACACTTTTGTGATGAAATGCCGCTTTGACTGCCAGGTAGAAGTCTGCATTGAGTGTGCATAGCAGCCGCAAAGGGATGTTCGCTAAAATGATGAATAGGACAACCTATAGTATCATGCATACACAGTGGACACTGCAAGTCCACAAGTGCACGTGAAGTGTGTAATCTGGGCCAAGGCTACAATGACATACAAACTAGAGAATGACAATGGTTTCTCAGACACATCCGATGGTAATAAATGGTATTTACTGAAGTACCTTGGAATGCCATGTAGATACAGTGGTGCATATGAATATTCATCATTCAGTACCATGATATTAACAGCCAATAGCATCACTGCATGATGGTATCAGTGTTGTTTTAGTATCACTGATATACTATTATAGTTTTTATTAGTATTTTGAGTTGGATTTTATGTTTATATCTTCTGTTTTCATGTTAATTTTGGTTAAAGTTTTAGTCATTTTGCTGTGTGTTTTTACAATATTTAACTTTTTATTCAGTTTATTTAGTTTATTTCATTTAATATTTATTTTGATTCAAGTATAAATTCTTCTTCTCATTATTATTATTTTAAAGTTTTACTTAATGATAATAACCCTGAATGGTATGGCCAGGTACATTTCCATTCCTAGCGCAACTACTCAAGTGCATATATTCACCGTCGGTTTGATTGTATTTGTAAACTGTGAAATATCCAATCTCATTTTGTTTTTGGCACCCTGCGTCCCTTCCCGGCACCGGCTCAGCTGGGCTCGGACAACAGACAGCTCATCCTCCAGTTTGTGGCATTTCTTCCTAGCTTCTTGGGCCTCTTTGCTCTTTTGCTCCGCCGTGGACCGAACCAAACCTAGCTCCACAGTGATTCTGTCCACCTACAGGGCGGCGCCTGACATGAGAAACTTAATGCAATTGAAGCTTCTTTCCAAGGGCGCACACAGACACACTCATTCAATCTGACCCTTGGTGGAGGTGACCTCCTTGCAATCAGCCCCGTGGAGCACTTATTTCCCAGCTATAATCAGACTCGCTCACTAAGGCCTGACCTTTTCTCAGCAGCCCCTCAGCCATGGCTATGTATAACTCCAATATAAAACCCAGCCCCCTAGAGAGAGAGACATCTCCTAGAGCTCAGATCCACGGCCATACAGGTTAATGAGGGAGAGAGAGCGTGAACATATACACACAACACCGCTGCACAAACAAGCTAAAAAGATCTCAGACTATATGAAAGGTACGAGACATGCTGCACCCAATATCAAAGTATTTCGTGTGTCACAGGGTTATACTTCTAATTATATGTAATGCTCATGGTAACAAACTAAATTAAAGAAACAACTTGGTACCAATTTCCTTTAATCAATCCTTTTAATCAATTTTTAACATCCCAAGCTATTTACAAGCCATGCAAGTGTAGCACCAATCTTCATTATGACAGACCAAAATCTCCAAAAGTTTATACATCAATACCGTTTTTCAAATACACAATAAAGCATGAAAATAATTTAATGAATTAATTTATAGATCTAAATTGTCATCAGCAGTTGTACCTCAGTGGCCTGGTGTCGTATGTTTCCCAGTAGAGCTTCATCCTCCAGCTGCAGCTTCACCAGATTCCCTTTCACCTCTGAGAGCTACAAGAGAGCAGACACACTTCATATACAGTAGCTCTACTATAGAAAACAAAGTATTTTATTACAGCTAAAGCAATGAATAGTTTTGAAAGATCGTGTGCACACATATGAGATAAAGACAGTGCTGTGTTATTTCACATAGAGTGGGTTGCCCACTCATGGAGGTCTCCATATTGAGTCACATGAAGAGTACTACATACTCATACAAATAAACAGAATCAGACGTGACCGAATAAGCGTGTCCTCTTTCTTTTGTGAAATAACAGCAAATACCACTTTATTTCTGTGTGACTAATTTTCAGTCCTGACAAATAATTGGTAAAACATCGATGCTTTTGGATTTAAATCTTTAAGTAAACAACAAAGCATAAAACAAATGGCCACTTTTATCACTTTCATTTTGTGATCTCTCTAGCTCCAGTGATTTATTTCTGATTAGTTTTCTGATAACTTCTCATTGTTGGTGAAATAATGGGGTTGCGTGACATTGTTCGGGTTTTAGTGAAAAAAAAAAAAAAAAAAAAGTGACAACGAAGCCCGTGCATCACTTCATAATCCTATGAAACTTTTTTGGCTGTTGACGTAATAACGTGTTTTAATGTGGGAAATAATGTCACCACCACCAACACATCTAATATTCTCTCTGAGTTTCCATGTTCCCTTACGAAAATTAGCCATTGGTTTTTTTTTTTTTACCAAAAATCATTGTTTTTGTAGCCATTGTAACCGCAAATTAACCATGGTTTTGTTACTTCAAATAATAATTTACAAAGAAGTATTAAGATAATTTTTTTTGGTTATAAAAACAGAAGCCAACAATAGCCTATAAAATTACTTATAATGCATTATATAAAAACAATGAGGCAATAATGATTGGTTAATTAATAATTATATGGTTTCATCAAATAACTGTTAAAATACATAATGTAGGCTAATACAAAATAAACAATTTATGTACATTACGCACCCATTTGGCCACCAGCGGCCCTGAGTACTCAAACTATGGCTTCATTTGCACCTGGTATTAACATCCTGTTCAGCTGATCTCATTTTTGAAATGGGACAATGCTAAATAAAATAATTCATTATCCTAATAAATGAAATAAAATAATAATAATAATAATAAATATTTTGAGATTTCTTTACTTCAACAACATTGGACAAAAAGGCACATGGCAACACTGCATTGTAAAACAGGGCCATAACCACCAATAATCAAATATGGCTGCCTCAGTGGTCTAACAGTTCTTGTCAATGTCAAAATGATTGCGATGGTCAATCAAAGAAGGCAGGCTGTTATCAGAAGCCGAACATGAATTCCAGCGGACTGCTTCAGTGAAAGCATGTAAGGCAAGATGTAAGTAGTTAAATATTTATGATGTTTAAATGTTTACATTAAAAATGTTTAGAGAATGACAGTAATATCCAGTAATGCATATTTTTGTTCCTCAAATTTATCAATTTTCAATTGCAATTCATGTACATCATTTGTGTATTTAATAACTGAAAGCAATGAAACAATAAAAAATAAATGAAACCATTTTTGCTATATTAGGCATCTGATTAAGAAAGAATGTGTGGATAATTATTTATTTACTGATTACAATAAATTATAGTTACTTTTACTGCTCATCTATCATTTTCTTTATTCCCTGAAATTTCTTTAAATCCTATTTAGATCTGTTCAAAAAAAGAAAAAAGTTTTTGTCCGTCCCAATGTTCAAGACATGGTTACGGCCTTATTGTAAACACTAACGCATGACATTACCAGATGTATAGAGCAATGTGTCTTGGCTGATTGGATCAACAGGTATGGAGCTTACAACCTCTATAATTGAACCTTTCACCCTTCAATAAATGAATCAGCTATAGCCCAGTGTACACTGTGCGATTTGGGCCACGATTTGGTCATCTGAAACAAATTTTGAAAATCCTAAAATTGTCCTATAATTCTAGGCTATAGTCTTTGATCGCTGGTTTGACATGTTCACCAACAGCCGATTAATGGCCATTGCAATCAAATTGGACCGCCAATGAAATTCTGGCAGTGTCAGATTTGCCGCTCAGTCTTGCAGTGAAGATGTCTCCTACGACGAACATCAAACTGCCTTTGTTTTTTAATTCATGATCAGAATTAATGATAGAGATTTCTTCTAACCATCATAAACTCTGGCATTCCCTTTCTCCACTCATGGAGCTCATATGATATGTTGCCTTTGCTATGATAAACACCGGTTGCGCCGCTGTTTTCATGTGCTTGTGTAGTGCTGCTTACACTATTCTTCTTAAATATGCCGGTATTTCCACCATCCATATCCACCTTATTCCTAAACGCGGACGTAAGCCTATGGGCGAGACTTCCGGTTAATTATAAGGAAAAAAACGCAGTAAACGGTAAAACTGTTTAACTACAAACCAGTGTTCATAATTAAGATAATACACTAAAATAATATGATAAGACACACCAATTTGCAACATCAAGCAGCAAAACGAGCAGTTTTGTACATCTAAAAATAGCTGGAAGCAAATGAGACCGGAAGCAAGACCCATAAAATTTACTGGATTTTTACTGGAATAATAAGGTGGATGCTTTTCATGATACGCCTACATTTCAGCCCCATGTGTAATGCAGCTCACAGTCACAGAATGAGTATGAGCTGATAACGTCAAACTCCTGACAAGTTTTCTTACACACCTTTTCTGTTTCTTGCGTACAGTGTGTTCCCGGTATATGATATTTATTTAAAACAGCACTGGTGACCACAAATGCGATGCTGCATCCACAGCAATAGGTGTCAGTATAAAGTGCAACAGCACTATAGCATCAATCAGCAAATCATGAAGAAAAAATACTTAGTGCACATTTAACAATTAAATATATCTTCTAAACAGAAGAAAATATAATAATAATTTGCGTTGCCTCTATTTTTCATCATGTCTTGAGAACTGAAAATGATACTGCACATAAAACTCAGGCTGACAAAGTAATGAATATGGTTAAAATACTATAAAGCGGTGAACACTGAGATGATAAAGGTGCCCCTCATGATAGCAAACAAACTGCAGCTGGAGCATAAAAAGGCCATGAACTTAACTGTGGGAGTGTTAGTAAACAAAGGCACTGTGAGATTGTTCTCTGAGCAATCAGTGTTGAGCTCCCCCAACAAGTCTGCCATGACGCCTAGAGACAGGTGACACAGCCACTGGTGACGGACAGCACTGGCTTGAGCTCTGATTGGTCAGCAGTCCCATCCAGGAGGGGAGGGTTCAGAGTCTCATTGCAGCAAACAAGCTTGCAGCTACGTGCCTAATACAACAAACTGTTTGTTTAGTTAGATGCATTTAAATTATGTATGTGTTACACTTTACAGCCCAAAAGAGAGAAAACACACAACATTCAATATCCAAATGAGAATAAATGGAGAATACAGCTTTAACCTTCTCTGATTTTTGTCATTTCAATGTGTCCTTTACTAGAGTTTCAGGAAGTTCAATGTAAGCTCAAATATTTCTCATCAATTAATCTTAAAATCAAATGATTATACTGCATAGCTGTCCGAAGAAACATCTCAGACAGGGTTGATATATAAAAAAACATAACTTAGATCATAAAGTCTCTTGAGCTTTGTTTGAAAGAGCTACCTTAGTAGGGTTTTGTGACATGTTTTTAATATCTATTTGCAGTTTTCCTTCCAGAGTAAATGTCTTCTTTGGGATCATGTTCCCTGGCATCTGGCAGGAAAATTGTGGGACCCTCCTCACCTCAACAAGGGAGGGGAAACACCTGCCTAAAAGTAAACTCTAACTTCAGTCAAGCTGGAAGAGTTCAGACAGGCACTGCCAGCTGCTCAACACATGCACTGCAGTCTCTATAACAAACCTGGAATATAACAAGGCTAGCAGAGTCACCTAAACAAATACAGAGCTTATTTGGTCCCTAAAAACAACAGATTTCAGACTCCCAACAAACTGTATATTAAGTATTTCAGTGAGCCAAAACATCCATTCACATGTCAAAGTTGCAACTGGAGCTCATAAGCCGCTGTCATTACAGCAAGAGCCATGTAGAAAAACAAAAAAAGCTTCAAACTACATAAAGTATCTTGGATTTAGATCATTTTTTGTTTTGTTTTTCTCTCAAAGCTTTTTCAAAATCATTCCCGACTAACATTTCCTCTTGGTAAACTTGGTGTGTTACAGCACAAGCCAGTTCTTTATACTTAAAGCTATTATTCTTCTTATATGAAATGACCATGCTTACAAGAAGAGAAAAATACATGAATTACTGCAAATGTAGCAGTCTGAAATCAAAGTATGTAACAAAGAAAAGCCCAGAACAAAAGCACTGACATTGAGAAAGCGAGAAAGAGAGAGAGTGTGTGGGCCCGAGCAGCCTGGGCCTGGCTGTGAAGCTTTTACCTGAGCCTGCAGCTCCTGATCTTGCTTCCTGGCATCTTGTAGCTGCCTGTGCAGCTGCTGGTTGCATTCGTGTCCCCTCTGGAGCTCTCTCTGCAGATCCCACAGTCTCTGCTCTTGGACGTCCAGCTATCCAACCACAATAGAGGGCAGGGCGCAAAGGAAGAGAAAATCAATTCACTACAAAGAGCTCGTTTCTCTGCTCGCCTGCTGGTTTCGCAGAACCCTTCATGACTAGAGCTCCGGCAAAGAGGAACCGGTGTTCATCTGGCCCTCATCGCAGCCCCAACATCCACCCCGAGAGGTTCTAGGACCCTTCACATACACCCTGACACTCCGGACAAGCTAGGGCTGCCCTGCACTAAATGCAGAAGCAAAAATCAATGCTTCTTAACCAAATGCGAAATCGCAGCTCATTGTTCGACAGGAAGAGCGGGAGAACAAGCAATACTTCTGCAGAAGGATCTTTACGATTTTCGGTTACATACACAAGCAGTTTGCACCATGTCACTCCATTATCCGCTTTTTGAAGCAAAAAAATATTCATTAATGTTGTTATTTTTCAAATAATTAAAGCAAGGCCCACCACGTCACATCGAAAATAAATAATTATTATTGTAATTAGCACAATATGGTCACCTGCTAAAGAGAACGGAGAGGAGGGGAAGATGGGAGTCGAGAAAAAGAGAGAGGAGGAGGAGGTTTGGCAGACCCCTGGTTCCGGTCCAGTCTGACATTATCCGCCATCCTCGTCTGCATTTCAAATCGTCGCACGATGACAGTCGCATATCCAAAATGGAGGCCCGGGGACTCCCCGCTGACGATAAATTAATCAGCCTTGCTCATTAGAGGCCCAAGAGTAATCCAAAAATTTGCCTAAGTCACCTAAATCAAACAGTCGCCCCTCGCCTTACCCATTGATTGTGGTCTGGTGTCAAGCACTTCAAGCCTTGCCTCGTCTTCCCATCCGTCTGTTGGCATAGCGAACGCTCAAATTCCTGCCAGACTGTGGACTAAAACGATGAGGGAAGAATAAGAATAATTTCTCTTTAATCCTAAAAACCCAGCTCATCCTTTAGCTCTGCTTTTCGGTGTGTGATGCAAGCCGATAACCCTGCTCTTTCTTTGCCTTACAATTGCGCTCTCTCTCCATTCTCCCCTCCTAAACTGATCAATACTTCATTTAAATCATGACATTAGCACACTACAACTGGAAAAAAAGCAGAAAGGAATAGCAAAACTCTTCTTATGGCAAATGGTGGGTTGGAAAATGGATCATGCATCCATTTAGTGACCATAATTGTTTGTTTATACGTAAAAACTAAGGTTAAAATGCATGTGGTGCAGAGGACCGGCATCATTGTTTTGATTTGAGCTCCCGAGACTGACTGATCAATATCGCATTTGAATCCAGAGAGAGGGGCAGTGTCGCTTTAGCACTCGACGTTAAATGAAATGCAAACAGCACTGCCGTAATCAACATGTATTTCGGACATTATCGTCCCGCTGAAACAAACCAAAATTATATTTCCATACACAAAAAACGTGTAGCCATACGCATTGGCGTGATATGCGCCCTCATGCATTTGTTTATTCATGCAGTATGCCGTGAGAATAATCAGAGCGCTATTCGAACACTGCACACTTAAAAGACTTGAAGGCATGGTAATCATCGATGCAGGGGGGTGTGGGAGGAGAGAAGAAGAAGAAGGAAAAAAAAGGTAATTTCCTGTCGCGGATCTGCATAACAGGCGCGCAAGAGAGCGAGAGCGAGTCTTATCTGCCTAATGGTCATTAGCGGAGCTTATTTACCTGAACGCTCTGGGCGTCACGGGCCTGATGAGAGAGGAGCAGGTCTTTCCGGAGTCTTTGAATGCTTGCGTCCCGACGTGACAACTGCGGTTCGGGTTTCCCATCCCAAACGTGGCGAAGAGGAAGGAACGGAGGGCGTGAGGTGTTTTTGAGAGTAAAGAGAGGGAGGTGGAGAGAGAGAGGGAAGGGAAGAGTGAATCACTCCAGGAACATGCACTTACATATAGCCGGGTGCCAATGTCAACCAATGAGCAATTAGGTAGACAAGACCAAAGTTATTGATCGGGGTTTGGGGCTCTTTTTCCCAGGCTAACTAAGCTGAGTATGTGTGATGGCTGCAGAAGCAGTGGGGAAAGAGAGAAGGAGGGGGCGAGTTCGGAAGAGTGACTCCCTCTTGCTCTCGCTGGGCCTGTAGTGCTGAAGAGGGGCCGGTCATTTAACCTTCTATTGATCTTCCTCCTAAATAACCCCCCTCCCTTGACAGACGTGTGCGTTCAATGTATGCACTTAATGTAGACTGCTCAACTGTCAATACATTACACAGTCAGATTTGTCTGCAAGACGTGAAGTGACATTCAGCCAAGTATGGTGACCCATACTCGGAATTCGTGCTCTGCATTTAACCCATCCAACGTGCACACACACAGCAGTGAACACACACACACACAGCAGTGAACACACACACACCGTGAACACACACCCGGAGCAGTGGGCAGCCATTTTATGCTGCAGCGCCCGGGGAGCAGTTGGGGGTTCGGTGCCTTGCTCAAGGGCACCTCAGTCGTGGTATTGAGGGTGGAGAGAGCGCTGGACATTCACTGCCCCCACCTACAATTCCTGCCGGCCGGAGACTCGAACCCGCAACCTTCGGATTACAAGTCCTACTCTCTAACCATTAGGCAAGGCAAGGCAAGTTTATTTATATAGCACATTTCATACACAGTGGTAATTCAAAGTGCTTTACATAAAAGAAAGTGAAATAGACATTAAAATCAATAAAAACATGGAAATAAAAATAATAAAAACAAGGAATTTTAAAATGATATAGAAAATGATTTAAAAAAATTTAAAGAAAATGATTATACATAAAATGTATTGCAGTCGGTACCGTGTTTTGCACAAGAGATCAGGGTTCTTGGGAAGATACAGCGCTGTGTGCCAATCATGTATTACCAACCAGATTGCAGACTTTAGCATTGCTTTATGGACTTGTTTACATTTGGTTTGAGGTTATACACCATATTTCCTTTGAGATAAATTATAACAAGGCTGTAAGGGATAGAATTATAGTGTTTCAATAGGCTGTAGTGTACAGTCTTTAAGGGATAGTTCACCAAGAAATGGAAATTCTGTAATCATTTACTCACCCACACATCATTCAAAATGTGCATGTTTTGAACACAAAAGTAGATATTTTGAAGGTTGACTGAAAGTCAGCAGAAGAAAAAAGGCATACGGAACAACATGAGAATGAACCATCCCTGTAGGTTCAAATCTAATTTTCATGTCAGCTTTTTTTAGTTCACTGGAAATTAATTCAGAAGGCAGATTTTAAATGCTTCATTGGCTAAACAATAAACGCCAAGAACAACAGCAATTGAACACACTGTACATCTGTCCCTTACAGACTTGTTCTCATCCATGTAAAATCAAGCAAGCCATCTACCCTCTAGGGTTATGTGCCATTCAGAATTGAACTTTTAAATTCCAACTTCATACATTAACATCCATCTCAGGTGATTGGGTCGGGACATCAGAACAGACAGATCAGCCAGTATTAAAACAAATGAAGGTGTCATAATACAGAGTAATTACCTAATTAAGTACTTAGTAGTAGCCATTGTACTTACATGAAATAAAATGTACTTATTATGTAACTAAGTTGTGGAACAGCCTGTAATTGCAGTTTGTAATTATGTAGATGTAATAGGCAGCTACTGTTACATATATGTAACAAACAAGTCTGTTACACCGCTACTAGTACACTTAAGTACAATCTTGATACACTTTATTTTAAGTAGCTTATGCCTGTGTAATATTCTGTAATTTTAATGTAATTAGAAAGGTATTACATGTATTTAAGCTGTGTATTGGTGGGTTAAATCAAACTAAGGTGCAGCTGGATAAGGTGTACAGTATAGATACACTTGAAATACACTTAAGTACAATCTTGATACACTATTTTAAGTAGCTTATGCCTGTGTACTTACATTTGTAATTACGTTGTATAATGTCTGCAACACATGTAACAATCTTTTGGTTACACATGTTGCTGTGTAACAGACTCGGCCTGTTACATATGTGTAAGAGTCGCTGCCTATTACATCTATATTATTACAAACTGTAAGTACAGGCTGTTCCATAACTTAGTTACATGGTAAGTACATTTTATTGAAATTGTAATGTAATAAATATTGAGGTCATGAGAAGGTAAAGTCATTAGGGGTAGTAAAATGTCACGTGGTACAACTCCCTAAAAATATAATAATATTTGAGAGTGACATATACTTTTGACATTGACAATATACTGTATTTAAAAACTTAAAAATTCAAGATGTGAGAAATATACCTTTTACTTGGTCACACCACATGATCTGTCATTTTCTTTGAAAATGACAAAAAAAGCTTTTTTAAAACCATTATAACCACTATGAATTCAAAGAGTACATTTCTACAACTTGTTACATCTGATTTGACTAGTTTTTATACATTTATTTTCTTTCTTGTGGAGACTCTTACAGTATATGTCATGGACACACAGGCAAACAATATACAGTAGTCAACATTTGAAGTGGATCAAAACCTTTCATCAAAGATGTCCTAAAACCAAAGCAATACCCGTTCTTGTCTTAGGACAACTTTGATGAACTTCTTTGAGCCACTTCAAATGTTGACTACTGTATACCATCAATGTTAACTCATCTTCTCATCAAATCTATTCACGACCAAATGATCGGAGCTGCTACCTACATTCATGTTACAGCTCTATTTTCATACGGTATAACATCAAAATCTTTCTTTTTTTTTTCTCCGAAGAAGTTTTAGGAGAAACATCAATGAGAGAGTTGATTAAAATAAGACTAGAAAGAGATGAACTATAAACACAGCTAGCAAATACAGAGACGAAAGAACTCAATGAGACAGGGCAAAACATCTGCTCCCAGAGCGTGTGTAATTGAAGAACATATATTTCATGAGATCCGCTTTGTTGTGAAGGCAGAAAGTTAAAGAGTTCACAAGTGCTGGTGAGAGGAGCCGATGACGACATGATGATCCTTCCTTCCACGCTCGTATTGACCCTTTCCTCAATACCGTCTCTGGAGAACAGTTAGTTAACACTGATTGCCTACAAACCTGCTCACAAGGACAAGCGTGGCCTCAGCAAACTATACTTCAACACAATCAATTATTTCCTCACTACCCATGGCCAAGAACATCCTTAAACCACACAATCTGCGCTGGAGAAACACTCCATTAGGAAGGTGAGGAAAGGACATTAGGAACCTGCTTTTCTCATTGCAGGCAAAGAAAGGTGGAAAAAAACAGAAACGCTACCTTGTGTTTTTTTTAAGCCTCATTCTGATCAGATCATCAAAAATATGTTTACTCCTACCATAGATTCAGACGGTGACTGCATATTGTACAATAGCGCTGTTTAGGTATTTACTAGAAAGCCAAGCTCTCTTCTGCATAGCTTGATGTCTCTCCGAGTTTATCCGTCAGTGTGTTTTGAAAATCAATGGTGATATTTCCAGAGAGACAGACATGATAATGAAAGAGAGAGGCGAGAAAATGTAACCCTCAGAGGTGATTGCTCATTCCGAGCGGCTCTGCGTTAGAAGGACACCTTAAATATTCGGACTTTTCATGTCACTCCAGACTAAATCCCTAGCAATCACCATAGCAACACACTTCCACTTCGACGTGAAATGCATTGTAAGTTCCCCCCGCAACCAGAGATGGAAGAGGGGAGGGAGGGTGAGTGCAGGAGGACAGGCAGAGAAAAACAGCATCACGGAATGAAGGCATGAGAGGCGAAAGGAGAAAAACAAGTCAGGTAGACTTCATTCATATCAATAGCACAAACAGTCATATAAGCAAACGTGCCAATGGGTGAGGCTGAATGAAACTCTGAAGAGGGAAAAATCTGCTTTTTTGTTTTTCATCTGCATTGTTTATCTGTTTCTGTATGCAAGGAATGTAATGTGCCCTGAACTATCATCTGCTTTGCCAGAACATCCTAACCTTAAAACATATATCTGCAATCTGTCTGAGCCTGTGTTGTCACCACAGATAATAAAAGATTTCTTTCTATTTTTGTATTTCTTAGCTAAATTTTCTAACTTTACCAGTCTACTGAACTATAAAGAGCTACATTCTACATATTTCAAGGCTGTTACACTTGGCCAATTCAAATGGAAGGAAATGTTATGTGTAATATCGTAAATCTTAAATGCATGATATATATATATATTGTATATATATACAGTGCGGGGAAAAATACTTATTTGATCCCCTGCTGATTTTGTACGTTTGCCCACTGACAAAGGAATGATCAGTCTATAATTTTAACGGTAGGTTTATTTGAACAGTGAGAGACAGAATAACAAAAAAAAAAAAATAGATTTGCATTTTACTGAGTCAAATAAGTATTTGATCCCCTATCAATCAGCAAGATTTCTGGCTCCCAGTTGTCTTTTATACAGGTAAGGATCTGAGATAAGGAGCACTCTCTTAAAGGGAGTGCTCCTAATCTCAGTTTGTTACCTGTATATAAGACACCTGTCCACAGAAGCAATCAATCAATCAGATTCCAAACTCTCCACCATGGCCAAGACCAAAGAGCTGTCCAAGGATGTCAGGGACAAGATTGTAGACCTACACAAGACTGGAATGGGCTACAAGACCATCGCCAAGTAGCTTGGTGAGAAGGTGACAACAGTTGATGTGATTATTTGCAAATGGAAGAAACACAAAATAATTGTCAATCTCCCTCGGTCTGGGGCTCCATGCAAGATCTCACCTCGTGGAGTTTCAGTGATCATGAGAACGGTGAGGAATCAGCCCAGAACTACACGGGAGGATCTTGTCAATGATCTCAAGGCAGCTGGGACCATAATCACCAAGAAAACAATTGGTAACACACTACGCCGTGAAGGACTGAAATCCTGCAGCACCCGCAAGGTCCTCCTGCTCAACAAAGCACATGTACAGGCCCGTCTGAAGTTTGCCAATGATTCAGAGGAGAACTGGGTGAAAGTGTTGTGGTCAGATGAGACCAAAATCGATCTCTTTGGCATCAACTCAACTCGCCATGTTTGGAGGAGGAGGAATGCTGCCTATGACGCCAAGAACACCATCCCCACCGTCAAACATGGAGGTGGAAACATTATGCTTTGGGGGTGTTTTTCTGCTAAGGGGACAGGACAACTGCACCGCATCAAAGGGACGATGGACGGGGCCATATACCGTCAGGGCCAGGGCATTGAAGCCAACCAGGGCACTGGAAATGGGTCGTGGATTCCAGCATGACAATAACCCAAAACACATGGCCAAGGAAACAAAGGAGTGGCTCAAGAAGAAGCACATTAAAGTCCTGGAGTGGCCTAGCCAGTCTCCAGACCTTCATCCCATAGAAAATCTGTGGAGGGAGCTGAAGATTCGAGTCGCCAAACGTCAGCCTTGAAACCTTAATGACTTGGAGAGGATCTGCAAAGAGGAGTGGGACAAAATCCCTCCTGAGATGTTTGCAAACCTGGTGGCCAACTACAAGAAACGTCTGACCTCTGTGATTGCCAACAAGGGTTTTGCCACCAAGTACTAAGTCATGTTTTGCAAAAATGCAAAGCAAAAATGAATGAGATTGGATTTATTGATTATAAATACATAAACCTGGTTGTGTATTTAAAACACTTTTCCTTTGTTAGTATGACTGTCTGTTTCATTTATGTATGACTGACTGACAAATCCCATTAAGTTTATTAGCTTGTTAAACCTACATAAAAATATAATAACTATATAATATAATCCAAATGGATGAACATTTTATATGCAATTCATATACATAAATCTTAAATAATATTAATAATAATACGAATTGCCTTTCAACCCCATTTTGCTTACACAATGTGATGTACACAAGAAAATATGGGCAGTAATTAATCGGTTTGTGAAACATTGGCATTCCAAACAAAAATGAAGCCAGACTGAATATGGGTTTGCTAAAATTCTGCTTAAATATTGGTCAACATTATCCAATGGCCCATGCGGCATAGGTGACATCAGTTATTTCTCTTCATATAATTCCTATATTGTACTAATCTAATGTATACTTACAGACAGCATTTGCTCTGACTCTTTTGATAAATGATCAAATGTTCCTCACTTTGTGATGTATCAGATGAAGAGCAAGTTACAGTATTTCACAAGTCAAACATTCACAATAATACGAGGAATGTGTGTGAAAAATGTAAAAAGGGTTCATTCTGATTCAATGTTGAATTTAACCAAGTTTCCACTTAGTTATGTTTGAGTGAATGCAAGCTTAACACAGGTATGTTAAAACTGGTTGTGAATACGTTCTAATGAATGGATCTACATCAGCAATGTGCTTTGACAAAAGCCTTTGGTTTTTAGGGAGTTTATCTTAGAAATGCTGACACTCAAGAAAACATAAACTGACTTGCTTCTTGTAAAAATATTGTGCAATGAACAAAATATTTTTGTTCTAAGTTGTAAAGTCAAAATTGTTTGAAAATTTGTATTGAAACAACCAAAATGGCAGCAGCTTTATAACTGCTACTTGCTTTACAGTTGAATTTCTTCATTATTAATGTGACTTATAGATCATTCTGAATGGCATTTCAAGTCTAATACATTAAAAATGAAAAATCACCCTCTAAAAATTCCAATATTTCAGAGTTGTTGACTTGTACTTTTGGTGATTTGTATGAATGCAGCATTCTTTAGAACCATCACAATTACCAGTAGTACACTAAATTCCTACCTTTTTTAAAGTCAACTCGAGTTTGGAGTTTCTTTCTCCTCACTAAAAGAGAAAAAAATATAATAAAAGTGAAGGGGAACAAAGCATGTGGGTTGCAACCCCCCAACCCTACTCTTTCTGTTACCCCCTCTCCATTCACATGGGACTTCCTGTAGAACAGTAATGACCTCTAAGTGAGCCGATTCCTTTGGAAATTTCTGCTTTTCTTCCCCCTCCACATCTGCTTTCTCTGTCTCTGAGATCCTGATACTCAGACGCTGATGAGTTTAGTCAAACTTCATTAAGTTCACAGCCCCAGCCTCGCGCTCCCTAGTGGCACACTCCACCAAACAAGCTCTTCGTCTGCCAGACAGCACTTTACTGCTCCATCTCACAAATGGGGAGGGGAGCACAATCTATCTCTGTCACTCTCTTTCCCCTTCCCCTTTTCTCTGGGATTGTGTGGGTCTCCGGTCTGTTCACCATTCACCAATTGGTTTGCAATAAGTTCATGGAAATGCATTAATGAATGCATTAATGTGACCCTGAGAGCTCTTCTGTAGGGGGGCAAAGGTCACACAGGCTGATGGCGGAGTGGTTAGGCCTTCTCCATGCAGCATGAGCATGCTTTTTTCTATGACCTCTAGCATTTCCCCATAGATGGGAACACACAGCACATGCTCAGTGTAAATTTGGTCTTTATTGGCACAATGTGGGCAAAAATATGGCACAGTATGACCTACCTTCTAAAGTCCAGCCTCTTCTCTGAAATAAATCATGGAGGTCTATAATACGAACCAAAGCTTTCCATTTATACCCCTACTTATCTTTTGTACACATCAACAGAAACTAAATCTCCCTGAGCTTGATGCGTAAGTTTATCATTTCCACCTAATGAAAACAAGTTATTATATTAATATATTTGCACACTTGGCTGGAATATAAAACACAACAAATTTTAATGCAAGAAAAAAACTAACAAACAATGACTTTGTTTTTACATAAACTAATAAACTTAATTTAATGCATATTTGTCAATCAAACATTAATAAAATAGGTTAAAAAAAACAGTTAAGAAAAATGCATAAATAAATAAATCTTTTATTTGATCTGACTTCAATAATAGTTCAAATGCATTAATAATCAGCATAAATCCGTTCATTGTGAAAATTACATTTATTTAGTAAAAAAGTATGAACATTAATACATTATCTAAAATATTTTTTTGAGTGAAACAAAGTTCAACTTAAAAAATGTGTCTCAAAACCTTGCAATTTTCCTTACATCCATTCCTCTGCTCATGTCTCTAATTTTCAACTCAAAAATACCTTTTTTGTGAATGGGCCCTAAGTCACCAAAGCTTGTGTAGGCCAATAATTGTAAGTAACTTAAGACACTGGAAGTACTTATTTAATTATTTGGATGAAATACCCCAGCATGCATCCTGCCTTGGAATCAAATCCCTAAACATAAAATCTCCAAACAACAAGTGGCATATTTATATGAACGTTCTGAACATGATTCACCTGAAAAACTCTCTTAGGTTTAGCAGTACATGAGCCGAAGGGTAGTGTAAAATGGCTTTCTGTGTACTAAGAAATGTGTGATGGTTTCCTTGCATAATGAACTCATTGTTTGTGTATATCTGAAGGTCTTATGCTCTGGACCAACCTTTCCACTGTACATTTAATCCACTTGGCTAACCTGAAGTTTCAGATGAGCAGTTTAATCCAGCTCATGGCTCTGTTTGACCTCTGGCAAGCATCTCAAACTGTCCGAGGGGAAGTCAGAGCAGTCTGGCATTTCTCACAGCAGTACTAAATCTAATTAGCCTATAAATGATAATTCTGAGCATCGTTTCATGAAATAATAATCAGCAGTAAAGACTCCATGTCCTTCTTAATTTAATAAAGCTGCATTTGTTTGTTTTAATCACTGGAACACAATAACATAATGTGGTGTTCACGTTAATGGCTGTGAACTGACCAAATCAGTCAGCTTAACATGGACATCTCAATTAAAAAGAGGTACCCTGGGATGTGGTTAAATTGTGAATATAGTTTTTATAGTTTTTTTTTTATGGTGTGTGTGATAGCACACAGGGTGTGTGTGAAGCATCTAGTGCAGTAGTGCAGTAGTGACACTAGTGCATATTAGTGCATGCTGTTCAAGTTCAAGTTCAAGTTCAAGTCAAACTTGAACAAGGTTAAGGGAGCACACCTTGACAGAAAAGCATTGCGCTGGAGGTGCACAATACAGATGAAGCTTCATCGGCTTAACAGATGAAGGACCCGGCAACCTCCTGCAGCCAAGATGTGGGACCAGTTGTCCTGGGACCACCCTTGCCACCGGGATTTACCTCATCATGGTGAAGATAGTGCTACTGGAGATGGCGCACCCCCTTTGGCACTTTAAAACTCTCCTTGCGCAGGTCTCCACCTCTGACCACGGTGATAATATCTGGACCTTACATATAGTTGACGTCTGACGGCGATGGGGCATCTGTCAATGGGAGCAGGTTTGAATAGACTGGGAGCTCCTAGTCAGAACCCTGTGCGACTGAGCAGCCCTATTTAGGGACCGCACTGCTCACCTCAACTGGGGAAGGGCCTAGAAAAGGTGGCCTAAAAATTGCCCATTCAATGACTTACCTGGATAGGTTACCGCGCCTATCGGGTTATTCCACTACTGCGGTCAAAATAAGGAAAATAAGAAACGATACAGTATAAAACTGGCAACATGGAATGTAAGGATTCTCCTGGACCCGCATGGTACCTCTGACAGACCTCACCGGAGAACAGCCCTGATCGCTGCTGAGATGAGCTGTTACAACATCGATAATGCGTCCCCAAGGGTATAACCCGTCCCTTCTACGGAAGGGACGGGTTATTTACATTTACATTTACATTTAGTCATTTGGCAGACGCTTTTATCCAAAGCGACTTACAATTGGGGAATACAAAAAAGCGATTCATCTTGAAGAGGCAGTCAGACAGAGGAAGTGTTCGTAACACCAAGTCTCAGTCATTGTTCAAATAAGTACAAGCTAGTAGGTGGAGAGAAAGATAGAGGGAAAGTTTTTTTTTTTTTTTGAGTTTAGGATGAAGTCAAGTACTGCCGAAAGAGATGAGTTTTCAGTTGTTGCTTGAAGGTTGCCAGGGATCCGGCGTTCCGGATAGGGGTGGGAAGATTATTCCACCAGCCAGGAATGGTGAACGAGAATGTTCTGGAGAGTGATTTTGAGCCTCTCTGTGATGGTACCACAAGGCGTCGCTCACTAGCAGATCTCAAACTTCTGGAGGGGATGTAGGTTCGTAATAGTGAGCGGAAGTAGGAGGGTGCAGAGCCTGTGGTAGATCTGTACGCAAGCATCAGTGACTTGAACTGGATGCGAGCTGCCACTGGTAGTCAGTGCAAGGAGATGAAGAGAGGTGTAACATGCGCTCTTTTGGGCTCGTTGAAGATCAGTCGTGCCACTGCATTCTGAATCATTTGTAGAGGTTTGATTGCGTTTGATGGCAGACCAGCCAGAAGAGCATTGCAGTAGTCCAGTCTAGAAACAACAAGGGCCTGGACAAGAAGTTGCGCAGCATGCTCTGTCAGAAAGGGCCTGATCTTTCTGATGTTGTGTAGAGCAAACCTGCAGGAACGAGCAGTCTTTGCAATGTGCTCTTTGAAGGTCAGCTGGTCATCAAAGATTACACCAAGATTTCTGACCGAAGTTGATGGGGTAATCATTGATGAGCCGAACTGAATCGTGAAGTCATGCCGTAGAGTCGGAGTGGCAGGGAAGGCCAGAAGTTCCGTCTTTGCCAGGTTGAGCTGTAGGTGATGTTCTTTCATCCACGCCGAGATGTCCGCCAGGCAGCCTGAGATCCGTGCAGCTACCGTTGGGTCATCTGGTTGAAAAGAGAGATAGAGCTGTGTGTCATCGGCGTAGCAGTGATAGGAGAAGCCATGTGCATGTATGATGGGACCCAGCGATGTAGTGTACGTGGAGAAGAGGAGGGGTCCAAGAACCGATCCCTGAGGAACTCCAGTGACCAGTTGATGTGGTTTGGATACCATGGGTTATACCTTCTTCTGGAAAGGTTTCCCACCAGGTGGACAACATCTCTATGGAATAGGATTTGCCATCAAGAATACCATTCTACCAAGTCTCACAAAAACACCCGTTGGCATTAGTGAAAGGCTATTGACCCTCCGTATCCCCCTGGCAAAAAAGCATTATGCCACACTTCTCAGTGCCTATGCACCAACTTTACCATCTGAGAATGAGGATAAGGAATGCTTTTATCAGGCAATGGATGAAGCTCTTTGCCAGACCCTAAGAGTAATAAGATCCTCTTGCTTGGGGATTTCAATGCTCGGGTCGGACAGAACAACAGAATATGGATTGGAGTACTAGGCAGGCATGGCATGGTAGGGTGAATGCAAAGGGCATGAGACTATTGACTCTTTGCTCTGAGCATAACCTTACTATAACCAATACCATCTTCCAGCAGAAGGCAAAGTATAAGACCTCGTGGATGCACCCTCGCTCTAAACACTGGCACATGATTGAATTTATCATTGTATCATTGTAATGACATCAAGGATGTTCTCATCACTCGTGCCATGAGAGGTGCAGAGTGCTGGACAGACCATCGTATGATTGTGGCCAAGCTCCATATGACAGTGCGCCCCCCCTTGCGTCTGCAAAAGCCCAACAAAAAGAAGCTAAATTGTAACCGCTTGGGAAACACAGAAGCAAGAAATGAGTTTTGACGTCTCCTAGATGAGAAACTAAGGGAGTCGGAACCTTGTCTGAGCTCAGAAAACACCATGGAACAACAGTGGGCCTATATCAGTTCTGTGCTTTACGACGCAGCTGCCCAATCCATCGGCTATAAGAGCAGGAACCAGCAAAACTGGTTTGACGAGAACTCAGACGCCATCCATAACTTGCTTAAGGATATGCACAAAGCACACCGGGCAACTTTAGAAAACCCTTCATCCACCAAAACCAGACAGCATTTGCAGAAAATCCGGGGGAAAGTGCAAAGGGAAACAAGTGCCATGCAGAATGAATGGTGGATTGAAAAGGCACACAAAATCCAGTCTTTTGCCAATAAAAATGACATGCATAACTTTTATAATGCTGTCAAAACCATCTACGGACCAACAAATCGCTGCATCACTTCCCTGAAAACAGCAGATGGACTAACACTTCTGAAGGACCAAAATAGTATCCTGTTGAGGTGGGCTGAACATTTTGACCGGTACATCACCCAGGTCTGGACTGATGAGAACATCCCACAGCAATGGAGAGATGCAAATATTGCTGTTATCTACTAGAACAAGGGTGACAAGGCCATCTGTGGCAATAGTAGGGGCATATCACTCCTTTCTGTGGGTGGTAAGGTCCTGGACAAGGTGATGTTTCAGAGACTCATTAACAACATTACTGAGTCAATGCTGCCTGAATCGTAGTGTGGATTTAGGAAGAATAAGAGCACTATTGACATGATTTTCACAGCCCGGCAGCTTCAGGAAAACTGCCGGGAGCAACATCAGGACATGTTTATGGCCTTTGTCGATCTCTCTAAAGCATTCGACACTGTGAAAAGAGAGCTCTTATGGGATGTACTCCTCAGGTTTGGCTATCCCAATAAATTCACAACAAGAATCTTCATCCTTCCACAAAAGTTGCTGTATACCAAGTGGTCTGTGTCACCACCCTCCTTTATAGCTGTGAAGCTTGGGTAACCTACAGCTGTCACATCAGGTCCCTAGAGCGCTTCCATATAAGCTGCCTTCAGCACATTCTGGGAGTTACCTGGCGGGATCGTGTGCCTCACACTGAAATACTTAAAAAGACCATCTGTAGAAGTATTGAGGCCATGATCACCCAGCGCCAGCTGCAGTGGCTGGGGCACGTGATAAGGATGCCCCCATGTCGACTGCCCCCCAGAGTGCTCTACGGTCAGCTACATCATGGTCAACGTTTAGCTGGGGGGCCGAAGAAGCGATATAAGGATCAGATGAAGAGCACCTTGAAGAAGTGTAAGATCAGACCCGAAGACCAGGAGGATGTTGACCATACCATCTGGCAAAAGCTGTGTAGAGATGGGGTTCATACGCTCGAGATGGAGAGGACAACCATAAGACAGCAGAAGTGAGCCAGGAGAAATACAGCCATGGCTGCCACCACTGCCACTACTACTACCATTACATACATATGCCCCACCTGCAATAGAGTTGTGGGTCCAGGATAGGACTGTTTAGTCATCAAAAGTCTCACCGTTAAAGGTGTGGACGTCGTCATCGGATGTCGATGGACAACCGAGAGAGATAGTTTTTATGTAACATGTAAAACTAAAAAATACATGTTTTATTATATTTTAAGAAAAAGTTGCGTCCCCCCAGTTTTATGTCTGTGGAGTTACAACAAATATGTTGCCTCTTGAAGAAAAGGGGAATTTTATTCAGACTACTTTTAGTGTGCAAAGGCAATTGCAAGTAATGGTTCATCTGACAGGTATATGATTAATTCTTATTAATGTTCATAAGTTTAGCTAAATTTCATGTAACATTTTACTACAGTATATGGTTTTATGCTTTATACCTGTGAATTTCACATCTTTAATACAATTTTGATAAATATGATCTTGTCTAAACATAAAATTTGAACATTTATTTATATTTAAAAAACATTAACATATTTTTTTAAAAAGTTTGGATTTGTGCTAATTTGTTAATTTAAGTAGTAAGCACCATTATTTGATTAAAATTAATTTTTAAAAATGCTTACATTTAACTGAATATAATATATTAAACCAATTTTAAATGCATAGAAATACATTTTATTATTAACCATTAACTATCATTAATTATTTTTAACCACTCTAGTTGAAGAATGAGCCACACATTTATGCTATTGCAGAAACACCATATTTGGCATATTTATAACTTATAACTTATTCCACAGCCAGATGTGTTTACAAATATTAACAAGACAAATCAAGTCGTATTCTCCTGGTTATGTGATCCTGACATTTTGTAAACTGCTATGTATTTCTTTATGTGCAAAAGAAATACATGCAAATACAGTGCAAATTGCCAACAGATTTGCATTGAAACTGGTTTTCCTCAGTACTTCAGTGGGTATAAATAAAAAAACAATTTTTGGTGGAATAAATTGTGTTCCTTCTGGCTTTGCTTTTTGCTTGTGCAGTCCAATATCTGGCCTGTCCCCATGGGCTGGGCTCTTGATTATCTCCTGCCTCTTCAACGCTTTGTGTGTTGCATGCTGCGACGTATTAACTGAAATAAGATGGCCAGCCAGGTCACCCTCCCTTTCCCCCCTCCACACTTCCACTATAGGTAATCAGTGGCCAGGAGGCCTTGCCCGCACCCAACTGCATACATTAGCATTAATCACAGCCCTGCGCCCTGCTGCACTATTCATACCAGCCACAAACAAAAGGTTACACTTCTCCTCTGGCCCCTTCTTCTCCATCGCTCCTATTCTTCCTACCTCTTCTTGTTGCATCCTGACTGGAGAATTTCCTCTATCTTATCTGGCGCAGACAGGCGAGATAAATGCTTTGAAAGCAGGCAGGAAAGCAAGCCGAGCTCCACCACAGCCACCAGATAAATCATAAATGAGTCAGTCTGAGCGCTGTTCATATAATCCCACCATTCACACTGACTAATACAGTAAACTGAGAATGCAGTGTTCTTCATCAAATATTCATGCATACATAATTAGACAATGTCAAATGCATGCATAAGGTATGTCTGTGTGTTTATTCATGTAGGTTGATGTATAAGATGTATTAGTATAGATGCACACAGAAAGAAAGGCTGTTTCTGTGCAACTAGAAGAAAAAAAAGCATTGTATGTGTGTGCATGTGCGTGTTAAAGACTGTCAATATAAAATGCTGATGCACAGTATATTTCTGCCTTCTTTCCTATGCCTGACTCCCTTGTGATCACCAGGCAATTACTGAAAAAGAAATCATTGCTTCACTTCATTCGCGCGCTCCCTAACTTTAATTGCTTAATGCATCCTTTACTGCTGGACTGTTACCCTCTGCCTCTCTCTCCCTCGCTTCCTCTTTTCTTTGTTTCTCTCGCTCACATCCATTGCAGCACACTGCAGCTGAGCCCTGCTAATTAAAACTGAATCTGGACATAAAGCAAAATGTGATGACGTCCACCGTTTCATGCATAGGCGCTGATATACCCTATTTAGCAGGCTATTTGGTCCCCCATCTTTCATCTTCCAACCCCCTAAAAATCTGCAATGAACTACAGTGAGCTGTCTCATAAAACAATCAGGGACATTGTGAGATCTCTAAATGTTTTCTGAGGTTATGTTACTGTGAATTTTCCACTTATCTGTCAGTATAAGCTTTAAAGTTGTTTATTTTAAGTATTATATTTGTTCTAGTTAGTGGTGGATCCAGTCCAGTGTGTCACATTAATTACATTAGACTTTGGCCCGCCATAGTATCATAATGAACCGAAAATATTTAGAAACCTCTCATAATAATATACAGAAAGAGATCTCTAATGTGGTGGTTTGTATCATTGCTTGGCTTAGTACGCTTATCAAAAGGCTGTGGTTTAATTAAGTATATAGTTTGTTTCAGAATGTAGCGCGGCACTGTGTTCACATGAGCATCTCATGATCCGGTGTTTTCAGCCTCTCACAGTGAAGCGAGCTCTATGTCTGCATGTGTGAGTTTAACGTGCATCTGGTAATACAGTCAGAGTCTATCCACAAAGAGTTTATCAATCCCCTCATAATACCTATTTTGGTTACAGTGCCTTAGAAGACAGCAGCCTATGTAGGCTGTAAAAAGCAAGGCAGTTCACTGTGTTTTAGAATAGAGCTGTTGAGTCATAGTGCTCATGCAGCAATGTGATTTCAAATTCACCTCATGTCACATCCTGACTCCTGTTCCCTTATTATTTCCAGCCTCAATGTCCTAGTAAATACAAGAAATATCTGTAAATAAATAAATAAATAATATACTCACTAAATTCACAGATAACTGTCACAGGTTATTTAATTAATATCTCACATTCTAAGAGTATATATATATATATATATATATATATATTTTTTTTTTTTTTTTTTTTGAAAGAGCAGCAAATAACAGACAGAGGTGTATTATCCAGCCGGGCTGCTCGTCTTGACAGCAGATACAGGACAGGCTGTTATTAAGCAGCGGTCCTGCGTCTGTGCAGGAGCACAATAAACCTTCCTCTTCTTTAATTAACTTTTATGGCTGCCGAAGAGGACACCCTGACACCTGTCTTACAGCACGCAGCAGCTTATTTCATCCCTCGCCACGGGCACATCTGTGTGTGTGTGTGTGTGTGTGTGTGAACAGCTGAGACAGAAGCAGAGCAAACGAGAGAAAGAACGAGAAAGTCGGAACATGAACAGCACTCGCAAAGCCGCAACCTTAAATAGGTCCACCTTTCCTCTTCCCTGGCACCAGAATTTGACAGAAGTTGGAGACTTTGCCCATTTCTTTAGGCATTCACCTTCAAAAATGCAAGCGAAAATCATCTAATCAGTTTTCTATTCTGTCCTCAGTAAACCTGCCACCCACTCTCTCTGTTCGCTCCGCTGAGCACTCACCATTAACTCTGTTTGCTGAGTATCACAATGCGTGGTTATTCTCACTCCTGACACTGGGCCAAACATTCATTTTATCACCGCCACCTACACAAACTAATGAAAAAAGTTTCATCTGTGTATGGGTAGATCGAATGAGCTAAAAATAATTCTCAAGAGCCTATTGGTGGACTGGCTTCAGCTGAGAATGTTTCTGCATCCTTGACACTTCGCTATTAGCGCTGCTCAATTAACGTTAACACGCGGCCCGGCTCTGCTTTACAAACAGAGGGAAGTCTGCTTGGATCTAGAGTCGGAAGTCTGTGGGATTTAATGATGGTCTATAAAAGATATAATTTTTTCATGCCTGCATGACAAGAAAGTTCTTAATTGGCCTTCACAAGCTGAAGAGGTCAAACTAAACCATGTGAGGCCAAAGTAAACAAAATATTAGGGCTACAGCTAACAATTATTTGGCTAATTGATTAATCTGGTGGTTGTTTCTTCAATTAATCAGATAAAAACAATAGGGCTAACCCTAACCATAACAATTATTTTTGATAATCGATTAATTTGTTGATTATTTAATTGATTAATTGGATAACAAAAAAATAAGAATTATAATTAAAAATTAATTCTAAGGAAAATAAAACAGCACATGCATCAGGTAAAGCACATAATAGGGCAGGTCGCATAAAAAAGTCTGCTTTTATTTGAAGCATGCAATACTAAGCATTCTCACGTTTAGGACAATCGGGGTCATTATATCTGTTTTTTCGATTAGTTTCTGCAGCCCTATTAAAATCCTATTTTTTATATTCTGTATTTTATTAAAAAAATATATTCACATCACAATGTTGTCCTCCAACCAATGGAAGGCTATGAAAACAAATATAGAGAATGCATCTTTGTAGAATATAGTATGCATTTTGTTCAAAAAAGCATTAAAAATATAAATATAAAAAAATACAATTTTCCATTTTAAAGCAGAAATTACAATCTCTAGTTAAAAAAAAAAAAAAAAAAAAAAGCACAGACTATAGTATGTTGACTGAGAAACATTCCCTTTGTCTCCACAAACTTGTCATCAGTGACTTTATTTGGAACTTTATTAATAATTGTGAGTTTCTAACATTTAATTAAGATTTCATTGCACAACTGTGACTTTATTGAATCAGAATTTGTGACATTTCTCATATTGTAAAACTGCATTTAAATTCAAATTCCAACTTTATTTCTCATAATTTGAACTTTACCACATAATTACCTGTTTATGGCCAGCTGTGACCTTTTAATTCTCTGTTTGTTATTTTTAGGTAATTATTTATTTATTTGTTAGGTGAATTTGCAAATTAGAGTTCGCTAAACTTTGGAAAATGAAATGGTTTTGCATTCTTCTTGAGTCTTCAGTCTCCCATGCTCGTATTTGTTTGAATTAAAGAGACTGTAACCCAAGTTTTAGTTAGTGAGCTACGATAGCTTAGGGCCAACAAGTATGAAAACACATCTACACAAGTACACAAATGCAGAAACTAATGCTTGAGCAACACATTGCTGGCATGTGATTGGGTTGATAGTGCATAACTCTAAAAATAACAAACCTCATGGGAGTGACAGTTACCTTCAAAATTGCTAATCAGTTAGCATGTCCATTTAACTTGCTCAGCAAGATTCTCTTCAGCTGTTCTGCCTTGACTTTAGCAAAAAGAGGAAACCATATAATACAGATTGCCCACTATAGCAATTAGAACAAAACAATTATTAGAATGTAGAAGCCTTAGCATTCACATTCACCTGACAATCAAAATCAAAAGACTTGAATAGAACAAGACAGATGTGAGACTAAAGAGCGATGATTGAGCATTCCTGGATTAATTTGACACGTGACTATAGCTCAGGTGCTATAGCGAGGCACAGCAAGTCGGCTACTCTAGGCAAAACCGCACAGTGGCAAGAGTAGGGTTAGCTATTGACTTACTCTATTGATTTTGGCAAAGGAGTTGAGTGCTTAAAAATCACAACAACTTTTAATCCAATGTGATGATTGTGTGCAATAGCAATTCCCCACAGAATGCATGTGAAATCAGCGCTGAGCAGCTGTGGTGGCTTAGGATAAACTGGCAGCCACTACTATCCCATAATGACACAGGGAATCTCCACCACAAGACCATTTTCACCCGCTGATTACCCCCGGCAGGAGGAAGAGAAAACAGCCTGTCAAAAACCCTTCACACTATGATGGCACAAACTCCCATCTATCCAAAAAGCGGATAATTTGTGTGAAAGATTATGTGGCCCTTTGAATGGCAAATAAATCCAATTTAGCCACCAAGGTGATTTATGTCGAACTGCGAACCTCTAACTCAGCACAGCACGGCTTCGTTATATTACCTTCACACCCCCTTGCTCCTACTGACCTCCCCGTCCCACCAATGACTTTCAGGAACCTTCCATCAGCCCTCACAGTTTCACTCTGACACGTGGTCACACCTCCTGCCCACGGCAAGCCGACTTTACAGCCTTTTTGGTGGACCAAAACCTGGGCTGCCCCATTTATGGGTGCTGGCACACCATTATGTATAATCGACTGTGTTTAAGGTCATTTAATGATTATTAGCATGGAGGGAGTCCTTGGGGATGTGACCCTAAAGTGTGGGACTGATGGTCAGAAGTGAGTAGTTATGGGCCTTAGACTCCATATTTAATTTTGCACAAATTAAAACAACTACATTAGTGTTAAATCATTAAGCTGACACAAAATTCCCAGTGGACACAAATGCTGCTGACAAAAATGTCCTTTACATTTAGCAATTTAGCTCATAAAATCTTATTTATGAAATATTATTAAAACTTCTGATTATAATATTTTTTCTTAAATGTAATATGAAGATTTCTCTATTTTACAGTGAAATGTTACAATAGTAATATTTCTAGTAATATTTATATTTTTATATTTTATTTATGATGAATAATTTGATATAACTGCATATATATATATATATATATATATATATATACACAGTACATATATATTGTTGTTTGTTGTTGTTGTTGTATATAATAATAATAATAATAAAAATAGCACACCTGGAGCTTTTTTTATTGAATTTTGAATCACAATCTTTAAAACAGAATTAAATGTTTGACACTAACTGTGCAGCTCCCCCAAAAAAGTATGAAAATTAATTAAATGTAACATATATGAACAACATGTATCAAAAAATATACAACATAAACAAAAGAGAATATCTGAAAATGTCAATGGCCAGTCGGGCGACTTCTACTGAAATGAATGCTATCGGATGTCTCCAGGTATTATAGACCTCGGTGCTCCATCCTGACTGAAGTCTTTGGAGAGGAAGGAAGCTGTAATCTGCATGGCTAAAGTCGGCAAGGCTCCAATCTCTCCTTTGCTAGCTGTAAACAGATCATTGAAGCCCACTAAAGGTGCAGAAGACAGAAAAAAGTGTATGTGCCTTTAATACTAAAGCAGGCTGCTGCCAGAGCTCATTACAACAGCCCGCTCTGATGCGCGTACACACACACACACACACACACACAAACGTGGCAGCTCTTAGGAAATGAATTCCATTGTCACCCAGCATCAAGTCACATGGGAATTGGAGGAGCGGCCGTGTCCATGTGACTATTCTGTCTCATGCCTTCCTCCTCTGCCACGACCGCACCTCCATTTTGCTGCAGGGAGATTTAGAACAGTGTCTGCTTGATGAATAATAAAACAGGATTGTTTTGCTCAGAGGGAGAGGAGGCAAAAAAAAGCAGTTTATCCAAATACACAGAGGCAAATGCTGAACACGTTTGTATTAAGGGAACAATAGACTGTGGTAATGCCATAAATAGTCATTGTCCGTGGACAAATCTCAGAAAAAATAGAGCAGAGTAAATACAAATTTACAGAGAACTGCAGAAGATGATGTTTAGACGTAGATGTGTATGAATATTCTCCACCCTGGCTCTGGATGTGAGGAGCTATGGAGCAGAAGGTATGGCCGGTGCCTACAGGCCCATGTATCAGGGTCGTCCCACAGCAAACAAAAATAAATGATTTGAAGTGTTTGTTCTACTACCATTAGAGCATTGACTTTAATGTATTGCCTTTAATATTATACTTTCCAATCATTTACCACAAGATATGAAATCAGTCAATTTGAAGAAGTGCATGACAACATTTGTATGTAGTTTGTCAAGACTGTTCTTGTGAAAAAGAGTTTAAGGGTGGGTTAAGGTGTAAGGGATGGGTCAATGGTGTAATTATAAATATAATTACAGAAATTAATTACAGATGTAAATACATGCAGGATTTTTTTTAAATACAAGTACAATGTAAAATCATGTATGTACACAATAAGTGCATTGTGCTAAATGACTAATTGAAATGTAATTACATAGTAGTTAAAGCGACTTAATATAAAGTGGGACCTACTTTTTTATGATATAAAGTACACTACAAGTGCATGTTCAATAAAAACACCCTTCTTTTTCATAAGTACAGAACATCATAATGTCTTTAGGCCTAAAAACATCACTGATTCTCAAACACTCCTAAACATTAGCTTGTTAGGTTTCTAACTAACATTAACTAAGCTCTTGATTGAAAAAACTTTCCAATTTTCAATGCTAACAGTGACTTTTATAGTTGGTGAATCTCACTTTTGTATTTTAGTTAGTGTAGCACTTTTATTCTTACTAGTTAAAGGTGCAATAGGTGATTGTCTTCAGAAACATTTGTTGTTATTCTGGTTGAAAGTCACTTCACATCCTGATAGCAATCATTAAGTTAAGTGGTCTAAATGTATTTATCTGTATTTATATATTCTGTGTAAGGTGTAGGACCAAGAAATGTTCGACCAATCAAAAAGCTCGGTCCGAGCGTTTTAATTGGCTTTCCTACCTGCCTGTCAGCGTATGTATTTGCATACCTCTGCGCACCCTGTTCGCGCAGACACGATACGTCATCAGCGAGTTCACGCACGCTGTGCAGACGAGCAAGAATGGCAGGCAAACATCAACAACTCAATCTTCCTTCCTGGTATTGTAGTACTTTTACTAAATGTGCTATAAAGTTTCCTCACTGGTGAATGACACATGATGTAGCCCAGCGGTTCCCAATTCCAGTCCTCAAGCCCCCGCTCTGCATATTTTGCATGTCTCGCTTAGTTAAGAGATAACCAGATAACCAGCTCGTTAGAAGAGAGCTACGTGCATGAACTGTGTGCCAATTGACATGCTCCCTACACAGTGTTCATTGCTCCCTACTCCCTGAACAGGGAAAATCCGCTGAAGTTTATTTCACTTCGGAACATTCACTCATGGATTTACGCTGCGCAGCATCTTCACACACACAGACTAAACTTACTAGAGAAGTGTGACATAATATTCCGCTGTAAATAAATACAACTGAAATTCACGTCTCGCACACTTAAATGTCATTTGTATAGAACATATTCGCTCACTTTGAACTGGAATCATGGCGGAATATCTGGTGATGTCCACTTCACAGGGCACTTAATGACTTACGGTCAAACAGAACAACCGTCAGACGTGATAAGATATACATATGAAATGTGCAGAGCGGGGAGGGTGCGAGGACTGTAATTAGAAACCGATGATGTAGCCTATTTTAGTAATTTAATGTTGTCTCTGGTATTTACATTTGAGTATTTCAAATGAAATACTCAAATGTAAATATTCTAATATTTTGAGATACTGGATTTTTGACTTTCATGAGCCGTAAGCTCTAATCATCAGAAAACAAAAATTTTTGAAAAGTTTTCACTTTTTGAAATATGTTACCAAAAAAAAAAAAAAAGAGACATTTTTTAGATGCACCTGTAAGCATGTTCACACAAATAGTGAATGAAACCCTAATTTTTCTACTAAAAACAAATAAATCAATTGTTTGGGAGTGAGATTTCATATTCCAGCATGAGGTAAATGAAAGGTAGAAGAGGTAAAAACAGAGAGAGAAAATGAGATGGAAGAGTAAAGAGCATGCAGGAGGCGGTCGGTAAGGAGCAATGGAGGGAAAAGAGAAATGAGGTCATTATGTATATTGCGGGCAATTCAAACTCTCCCACATTCCATATAAGATCCCATCAGCTGTCAAATTGGGAAAGTGAAGGGGATGCAGGGTGCCGAGCATCTCAACAAGAGAACAGCAGGACGCGGCACAGAGACCTCATCAAAACACAATCACGTCCTCAGCCAGAACGCACACTCTCACAATTCGGTCGCTCACCCTTATACACACACACAAAACACAACCAATAAACACACTCGAATCTAAGCCTCATTTAACTTACCTCACTAAACGAACCAGTTCTGAGAAATAATATCAGATGCAATGCTGTGATAACCCACAGCGCTTGCTGACAGATGTAATGATTACCTTTCTTACATTACAAACCTAAGTCTGCAAGGGACCGGAAAAACTAGAGCTGCAGAGGTGCTCTAATGAAGCCCTACAGTGCAGACAGGACCTCAGCTGACCACGAGAGCTGGCAGCAATCATGGTCAGCACTTCCAGCCCGTATATGATCCGCTGGCTGGGAGCCTACAGTGGCCTCAGCTTAGCTCACTCAAAGCCAGGTGTTGCAGTTTGGGAGTGAGGGTGACTTTTCTGTCCTGTGATATATTGTGATTTATTCTTCTCTTCTTAAACTTGGGCCTAGATCTATCTATCTATCTACTATCTATCGTTCTACAACATTTGATTTTCAGTTCTTTTTAAATTTGCCTCCTTTCATTCACATTTGAATTGGAATTCTGCATTCTGTTTTTTACCTTTATTCAAATTCAAGTCAAATTCAGAGTTTAAATTTGTTTTTAAAAGGAATTCACAATTCTGAATGGCACAGTATTGCAAACATTTTGCTGAAGTGTCTGTCACTCTGCATAATCTTCTGAAAGATCCTGGCATTAGGAAAGAACAGAACACACTGCAGAACACACTGGGATCTGCATTTGCAATAATCAGTCCTTGTAACATTCAACATTATTGAACCACTTTTTGTGCAGTATGAGGAAAGGGGGAAATATTCAAGTGCTTGCATGATTCTTTAGTTAAATGTATGTATAAAATGTATTTTATAAAAAGAAAAATATATATTTATAGGCTCTACTTTAAAGGTTTACAGTTTAAGTTTACAATTGTGACATACAATGTCACAACATTTAGGGGTGTGGTCCTGGTCAAGACAATCTCCTGAACTCCAAACTGAATGTCAGAATGGGAAAGAAAGGTGATTTAAGCAATTTTGAGCGTGGCATGGTTGTAGGTGCCAGAAGGGCCGGTCTGAGTATTTCACAATCTGCTCAGTTACTGGGATTTTCACGCACAACCATTTCTAGGGTTTACAAAGAATGGTGTGAAAAGGGAAAAACATCCAGTATGCGGCAGTCCTGTGGGCGAAAATGCCTTGTTGATGCTAGAGGTCAGAGGAGAATGGGCCGACTGATTCAAGCTGATAGAAGAGCAACTTTGACTGAAATAACCACTCGTTACAACCTAGGTATGCAGAAAAGCATATGTGAAGCCACAACACGCACAACCTTGAGGCGGATAGGCTACAACAGCAGAAGACCCCACCGGGTACCACTCATCTCCACTACAAATAGGAAAAAGAGGCTACAATTTGCACGAGCTCACCAAAATTTGACGGTTGAAGACTGGAAAAATGTTGCCTGGTCTGATGAGTCTCGATTTCTGTTGAGACATTCAGATGGTAGAGTCAGAATTTGGCGTAAACAGAATGAGAACATGGATCCATCATGCCTTGTTACCACTGTGCAGGCTGGTGGTGGTGGTGTAATGGTGTGGGGGATGTTTTCTTGGCACACTTTAGGCCCCTTAGTGCCAATTGGGCCTCGTTTAAATGCCACGGCCTACCTGAGCATTGTTTCTGACCATGTCCATCCCTTTATGACCACCATGTACCCATCCTCTGATGGCTACTTCCAGCAGGATAATGCACAATGTCACAAAGCTCGAATCATTTCAAATGGGTTTCTTGAACATGACAATGAGTTCACTGTACTAAAATGGCCCCCACAGTCACCAGATCTCAACCCAATAGAGCATCTTTGGGATGTGGTGGAACGGGAGCTTCGTGCCCTGGATGTGCATCCCACAAATCTCCATCAACTGCAAGATGCTATCCAATCAATGCCACGTAGAATTAATGCAGTTCTGAAGGCGAAAGGGGGTCAAAAACAGTATTAGTATGGTGTTCCTAATAATCCTTTAGGTGAGTGTATACGCTCGAGTGTATACGCTCCTGAAGGCGTGGTGTGGGTGGAGCTAAAGAGTCACGAACACACTAAGATTTTGGGTAGCGATTGTCTGCAAGCTGTGACATTGACATAAATAAATCAGGGACAAAAACGTTATTGACTTAAATTAACTTCCATACTTCCATAACTGAATGAACATGTTGAGATGGACGTGTTCTTGCCCTCGCTCTGGGCTGCGTTTCCCAAAAGCATCGTTAGCCAACTATGGTCGCAACTTCCATCGTTACCAACGTAGTTCAACAATTCGGTGTTTCCCGAAACCATAGTTCAAACGAACATTCACAAAGAGTCGCAAACTTACAAAAAGGAAACACACCCCTGGTTGATGCGCGCACGCACTCTTCTTGGAGAAGTCCTGGAGAATGATGTCATACAGGGCCGTACTCACAAAAACTTTCCAAAACCTATACAAATCATGGAGTGTCTTAGGCACAGAAATACTCTGTCATATGTCATTTTCATGTTTACATATACAAGTACATATACATATGTTATGTACATATACATATGTTTACAAATATATATATAATTTGTTTTTGTGTCACAAGCTTCCAGTACATAGAAACAACAACAACACTAAAATAAAATAATAAAAATATAAATAATAAAATAATAAGATATGGATAATAAAAAAAGATATGGATAAAATACACATGTAGAATATAAATAAATCACACACACACACAAATAAAAAAATATGTACAGGTGTGCTATAGATAAAATGGAATATGAATAGAATAAGAAAAAGTTGTAGGGATGTACTAGGATGTATGGTGATGATTTATGTTTTCAAAAAAGACTTCAGTGTGACGACATATCAAAACCGTTGCAGTGTCCATATAATCATTCCTGTGCATTAAGTGTGAATACGGCATTAAAATCATAGCAGCTAAAAATGGCCCACTTAATCCTAAGGGTCAGAGAGAGGGTGGAAAATGGTTATGGAAAAAAAGAGAAAAAAATGAAATGATGACCTTCACAAACACTATAAGCAGACTCAAGGGAAAATAAAAATATATATGTATGATATGAACCCTTTACTAGATGACTGATATCTGCAGATCAGTGCAGATGAAGTGTCAAAGCTGAAATTGGTTGCAATGCCAACCCTGAAGTTGAATTTCTACAACCATCACATTGTCTAGCTTTGCACTAAAGCACTTTCCCTCATCTGATGAGAGAGCTTCCATCTTTTGAAATGGCTCGACTCTTTATTGCTTTTGAAACACCTCCGGCACTTTAAGCAGATGGAGAACAAAAGGATCGGCTGCCAAGAGCTGATTTCGTCAACAGCACAATCAAACTCTCTGACTTCACAGGGTAAGAGGAGAGACTGATGAGAGGATGATACTGAGGAGCTCATGCAGATAAACCAAATGATGCTAGTGTGATTCACAAACCCTTTTCTTAATCATACACGCAGCCTACAAATAAAAACATTACATGTGTCAAAATAAGAAGAAACAAACAGCACAAGGCTCGTCAGTGATTCCTCGTGTAATTTGAATTGTGATGTTTGCAGTGATCCTGAAGAGGCTGTCAGAGATGCTGAAGCACAATTCAAACAGAGAGTGAAGCATAAGAGACATACACTGAACGCATCTGAGGAATGAGTTTATAAATGAAGAGAAAAGAGAGACAATAAACTGTCTTCACATTAAACAATTTTCTAAGCATTGGGCAGCCAATTTAATATGTTCCTGTTTATCAATTATCAGAATATAATATAAAGAATTATTAATTCATTATTCATTTAAGTAATTAACAGTAAAATTTTCAAGGTTTAATGTGGTTTTCACATGCAGATGGCTTTTTTTTGTGCTGATTGGCATTCTAAATATTAATAATGTTAACAGTAGTGTCTTATTTAGTATTACATTTACAGTTCATATATTTTAAATCTATTAATTTACAACTTTATCATTATAAAGTAAATACAAATACATTTAAATACTTGACATACAAGTTATAAAAGAAACAACATTAAAGTATATTTTAGTTTGCCATAAATGCTTGTCAGAACAATCAGCAGTAATAATGAAATTCCATATAAAGATGTACTTATGTCCTACCCGAGTGGGTCAAAAAACAATCTAAATTCATCTAATCACATTTAATAGAATCTTATAAACTATAACACATTTTCATGCAATTTCAATAAACATGCATTTATGCATCTAGTGTCCAAAAACATTAAATTCAGTTTTAGAGTATATTAATTTCATAATACAGTAAGTACTCATTTTAAAAGTATGCTAAAGTGTTCTTCTTTTCACAAGAAATGCTTCATTTTAATTTATACAAAACAGTACAATCAAGGGATTTGACCTATACAAAAAAGTATATGACACAATACAACAGTATTGTCATGTTATGTATAGTAATACCATGTTATGTTTTGGCAGAGAGCTCATATACAAGAACCAGGTGTTTTTTCCAAAACAGACTTTGCGAGCTCAAGGGAAAAAAATCCAAAATAATGTAGACGAGTTTTCACTCCTAGCCACGCTAGATCTAGTTCACAGAGTCGCCGGTAGAGGACTCAACCCTTGCTGTGGCGCGCATTTATTCGAATTTGACAAAGAAGCCTTCATATCCTCACCTGCATATAGTACATTACATGATGTGGGAGGCACTGGAGGCTGAATTAGATGCGGCACAGGCTGCTGAAGGTGAGAAATGAAATGCACAGCCCCAGTACACAACCTTGCCTGTTCCTGCTTTTCATTCTGCTGCTGCTCTCCCTGAATGCAAATGGCGCACTTCATGATGATTTTCACTTACTGAAGGAGTGTGTGTTGTGTATGTGTACATTTGTTTGAGTGTCCACTGAGACGCTTGTGAAATATTACAGAGCGTTTGTTCCCTCCCGACCTTGAGGGTGGTGTGACCTTGTTAGTCGTCCACTTCTGGATCAAGCAAACGGCCTCTGTTGGTCCATCCCTCCCCGTGGACCTTGAACACACACCTGTGTGTATGCACACTTACATCCGTGTGCACTCATGCATTCTTATGCTCGCTGTGTTTTCCCTGACAATGTTTGCGGAGTTGGAAATAGCTTTAATAATTTACAAAGTTAATTTCCTGGCCGCACTCGGACCAGTGCAGTTCAAACCCGAACGCGTGTGGCTAGAAATCCCCCGAGCTGTGTGGTGAATGAGCTGTATGGAGAGAGAAATGAGTGTGTGTGAGTTTAGCTGGAGGCTTCACAGACTCTGCTGTATTGACTGTACGGCTTCTCTGGGTAATGAGATTTCAATGTAAACGCTTGCGGATGGGATGAGACTGGAAGCTCATTAAGTGTGGGATAAAACCAACCTATTCCATCCGATATCAGTAACTATCATGTAAGAGCTAAAATAACACTTCAAATTACATGTCACAACACAACACTCGAGTGAGGAATGCCTACAGGTCCAGCTTCATTAACCTTCGACCACTGATCCTTAGTGGCTACTTGTGACATACAGCCTCAAAGTGCTTGACTACTGGAGAGCCAGTGTTTTCAGTTTTCTGGTAAGCCCTATTTTTAAAGAAAATGCTAAAAATTAGATGATGGTTTCTGAATTGTTATGTGAAAAGAATAGGGCTATCAATTTAACCAACCCAGGCTCACTGGAAACACGTGCCTTTGGCAACATGTCTGCCAAAGTGATATTACGTTGCTTCTAGCACCTATCGCAACACTTAACAAAGTGAAATGTGCAGTGAGCGGTACTAAAAGCACGTTTAGTTTTATCCGAAACAGATGAATGTGAATTTGGCAATGTTTTATTGGACGGTTATTGTATGTAATGCGGCAGTTTGGAAATTAAATGTCTGGTGAGTGGAGCTAAAAGGTTAATACTCTTGTGTTTGAAAATAATGCACCACCTACACTAAACCCCTAAACCAGGGATCCTCAAATCTGGCCCACTCCTGCAGAGTTTAGCTCTACCCCTAATCAAAAACACCTGATCTGCTAATCAGAGTCTTCAAGATCATTAGAAAATTACAGGTAGGTGAGTTTGATCAGGGTTGGAGCTAAACTCTGCAGCAGATTGGCCTTCCAGGGAAAGATTTGAGGAACCCTGTCCTAAACCAACCTAACCTTGATTGCTGAAGCAATCTCGGCACTTTAGCTCGCTAGCTTTTATCATGACTCGTTTCATGAGAATAGTACCCAGAGGCTCCACTTTGCAAGTGCAGTGCTGTACCAGGTGGGCTAACAAGCAAGTTTACTACATTAGAAAAGTCATACATAAGGAGCTAGATTATGCAATGCAAACTTCAAAATATATCAGTTTATAAGTCATGCAGTATGCTAAAACTGTTTTGAGGTCATAGCATAATATTATGCAAGGTTCCATTGATTAATTGATAATCTGCCCCTGTAATCATAAGTTTTGCGAAAAGGAAACTGCAGTGAATTGTGTATATTAGGGTTGGGTACCAAACTTGGTACTTTTAAGGGTACCGACCGAATTGCGTCGGTATTACCGAGTACCGATTCACTTTAAATCAATCAGTGCCAAATTTCGGAGCCTGAGAACGCATCTGGGAGCGTAAACCTGTGATGTGATGTCAATGTTTGAATTGAAATGTTCTGAAGTTTGGTTACATTTCTAGGGCCATATGGTTTCTGCAAAAATGCGGACGGGATTGTGGAGTCCATTCATAATAAAGGAATTTACTCTATAGCGTGGAATGCCACGGAACTCATACATTTTTGGATGAATAAATCAAAACTATGTCTGTCGCTTAATTCAAATCGTATATGGACTAGTGTCTGTGAATATTAAAATGCAAAAAATGGTTTAAATATGAATCCTGTATGTTCCATTTGCCTCTGTATGAATGAATGGCAAAGACAGTTTTGTTCACTACACAAATACTGAGGCACTCGTGACGCTTACAATGATTTCCGGCCTCTGCGTCTCACTATATGACGACATAAACACATGAACTTAATCTCCAGACCTGCTTGTGAGAGTCACTTCATGATATATAATTTACTATTAAAAATAATAATAATAATAAACTTGCTACGTGTTCTGCGTTAAGCTAACCGAGACTTGTCACAGCACTTACATTATTATTGCTCTTTTGTTGGTTTTGATTGCTTCTGTTGTCATTGTTTGTAAGTTGTTTTGGATAAAAGCATCTGCTAAATGCATAAATGTAAATGTAATTTTAAAAAAGAAGTTAAGTGAACATAATTACCAATTACATTAATGCAAATCAGAATCAATGCAAAGATTAATGTAAGTAAACAGGACTGTTCTTCACATTTCTACAATGCATTCACTGCGCTACTAGGAACTCTAGCTACTAGCAAAAAAAGAAAGAAAAATTTAATAAAAAAAATACTGCATGATCCTTTCATGATTATGATTATGATTATGTTATATTGTTAAGTTAATTAATGTCTATTCACACTTACTCATCCGCCTCAATGTAATATCTCGAAATATCTAATTTCTTCATCAGCAATTTAATTAACTGCAGTTAATTTGATGAATTAATCAACATACTATGTAATTAACTCTGTCAATTAATTTATTTACAGCCCTATACCGACTGCTCAGAAAATGAGACTTGGCTGGTAACTCACTTGCTCTGACATGCATTTGGATATGACTCTGGTCATTTTCCAGTCCCACTCTGCCCTTTTCTCCAAGTGGTTCCTGTCTACTCTCAAATAGTCCCCTGGGAATAAAAATAGTGCAAATGCCAAAAACTGCTCTGAAAGGCAAAATGTCACAAAACTGTGGCGTTTAAATAAACTGCTAAATTAAGTTGGAACCAGGGTGAAGTGGTTAGCATACAAGCTCTGTCTGATAAGTACATTAATTCCTGTGACAATTCTTGATTTTTTTCCATTTCTCACCTTTTGAATCTCTTTCTAATGTATATAAAACATGTGGAATGGCTGAAGAACATGGTTAAAAATATGAAAACGCATCAATGTGTTTAAAAAGACAAGGCTCATATTAATAATAATAAAAATGTCTGAATATGCATATAATAAGCAAGCCAAATACATATTTTGTGAATTCCCCTTAAATGTGACCCATAAACACATAAACAAAGAAAGGCAAGAAAAAGATATCACGTTCACTATGAAATGAACAACATCTAAATTTAAGACAGTATATGTGGGCTTGAGTATAACAGGGGAGTATTTTAAGTTTCAGCTCAGCAAATCTTTCACAGTGACCTTGGAGAAAGTTGGCCTATCTGAGGGAAAAAGGCGATATTAGTAATAATAGAGAAATTAATAAGATGGCAGGGCAGCCTGAGGGCTGGGCAGAGGAGTCTTTTGGGTGGGAGGGGGATGTGAGGGAGCTGGCTAAGAAAGGGAATTGGTGGAGGAGGAGGAGGGGTTTGGGACATTGTAAGCGCATGATTTCCTCAGCAGCGGTGCGACAGCCTGCACCGCCACACGTCAAGGAGGAGCAAATCAAAGCGAGCGCTTTTGATGAATATAAAACAGAGAGTCCTGCTGAGAAGCACTCTCGCTCTAATCACACAGCCGCGGCCACCACACCGGCCCCTGCCGCAATCCCCCCAACCCTGCACCAAATTAAAGGACGGGGGGTGCAAGGAGAAGAGGACGGAAAACGCAGACGATTGTAACAAAGACTTGCTGTATAATAGCAATAAACATCCTGCTCCTCCAGTAGTCTGTAGCTTAATGGAGGGATATGTGTGTGTGTGTGGGGGGGGGTTGGGGGCAGCAACACTGTGAACAGCCTTGAAAACCCATGAAATTGTCTTTATGTGACAACAAAACACAGACTGCTCTGCTTTGACAAAAGCTACCAAGTAGAACCGCATGATGCAACTCTATCAACCTTTAACACATTCAAATTTCCAGAGCTATGAAAAGCACAGGGTCAGCGTTAGCATGTTTAGCATGGCCTTTTTAACCCCTGCTGGTAGATGATGTAACTACATGTAACTTTGGTTCTAAAAACCTAAATATTTCTTTGGCATGTAGTAAATGTTTTATCAGTGCCCAATTCAGTTATGCTCTTAAAGGGATAGTTCACTCAAAAATGAAAATTCTGTCATTATTTACTCACTTTCTTGTCATTCCAAAAGTGTATGACTTTCTTTTTTCTGAGGAAAACATTTTGAGAATGTCTGAGTGTTTTTCGTCCATACAATGGAAATCAATGTTAAACATTGCCCAGTGTTCTTCAAAATATCTTCTTTTGTGTTCCACAGAACAATGAAAGTCATACAGGTTTGGAATGGTGAGTAAATTATCATAGAATTTTAATAAAGTGGACAATTCCTTTTAAAGTACAACTTATGTTTTCCCTGTCACATAACAACTTATGACAGTCAATAGTGAATGGTTTGTGACTGTGCACTTTATGTTGTTATTAGCTATTTAGCATTGCCATGACTTTCTTTTCCAGAGTCCCCAGAGTGATTAGTCACATGATTGGCTCAAAAGGTTCTGTGGTTCCCATGAGCAAAGATGGCAGATTTCAAATAGTATACTTCAGAGGGGTCCTATGTGAGCCAAACAACTTCTGCTGAGATGAATGGAAGTGCTAACAGTTTACCAAGACTATTCACTTACATTACTATGGAAAAATGTGCAATGGACAATATGGTGGAATAAATCCCGCCTTTTAAATGAGAGAGTCAAACACTAATTAGTAAAATCATTACATCACTGCTCCTCTTCCCATTGAAACGGTCCTCCAGTCAACCTGGAAACTAGTTAGCACTTTAGCACATCTGGTTCCATCGTCCCGATTCGGCTTTTGAATATATTTTGGTTAAATGCCAGAAAATCTTAATTTATTCAGATTCATATTATCAATCTGAAGATATTTTCACACTTATTCTATGACTTAAATACATCACTAATAAACTCAATTACTCACTAGTTGCTTTCCCAGCCTCATTATGGTTATAAAAGCTCTCTGCAAACTATTCTAAATTAAACTTTGAGGGAAAATGTTTTTAAATAAAGAGTTGTCAGAATCTTAATGGCGTTGACGTTAAAGTCATGTGACTGTAGTGTAGTTCATTTATAGACTATGTTTGGCTTTATACGTCTGGCAATTGTATTTAGGCTTCAGAATTCATAAAAGTTGTTCACTTCTGAAGATTATAATGTTGAACAAAACATGTAAGAATCATACATTACTATTGGTCGCAGACCTTATTTTCTGCAATAATCCAAAAGCAAGTGGCAAAATGCTATTGGGATTTTGTCGAGGGAACCAGGGTGATGCTAACTTCTGTGATGGCCTAGGCCTACAAAAACACGTCATCACTGCAGCGCTCTATTATCTCGGGATGTAATTTGCCCCTGTGCTTTAAAAGAGGGGGTCAAAGGCACAACAGCTCTTCACCGGTGAGTGTGCAGCTCAGTGCACTCGTCTCAGAGTACGACAGAGTGGTGTCGCACAACAAGTCCAGGAGCACTTCACTCCGATCTTGACTCTTAGTCTCTGCATCGACCTTAGTATGGAATCCAGCATCAGGGCTCCAAACCCCGCTGCACTTCTAAGACGGCGCATCAGCTGCGGGTCTGCCGGATGCAGCCCTCCAAGGCGCTGGCCTCATGCAACTCCCTGGGCAGCACTTGTCTCAGAATTCAGGGGTTGCTCCCACCCAGACCCTGAAAGTGACACATGCGTGGTTGTCACCAGCGTGTCACCTCCTGCGCACTGAAGTATGAGGCAATTTCCTGCGAGCAGCGTGTAGCTGAGGAAGCGAGAGGGAGGGGGACCGGCCGCACCCCGGCTCCACTGTTCTCTTTGATACTGTCAGGGAAGAGTAATGGCTTTCTGTTGCTGCTGCTACTACCAAACTAATGTTGTGTGACTTTGGCTCTCCTTTGCAATGCGTTTCCGCTACAGTGAGGACAAGAATGATGGGGAGGAGAGAGGAGAGGAGCAAAGTAGGGAGATAGAAGACAAGGGTAAGGATTCCGACAGCCCCTGGGCAGCTGGGAAATACCCAAAGAGTGGGCAGTAAGAGCAAGTGATTTGACACAGATAACCTTCCCCTTCTTCTTACCTTGCCCGTAGGCGCCACTGGAATAAGACCGCTTCCTTTACATATTGCCACAATTTCCAAAAATATGGGAATAATTCACAAAATTAAAATTATTTTTAAGAAGTCTGCATTTCTAATGCATTAAAGCACCATAGAAGTAGGCTATTCAACTCGTGAGCTATATTCCAAGTTTAGACGATAGACGATAGACCTGTGTGACGAAAATACTCAAATTTAAGCTGTTATTTGAATCAAGTGTGATTTCAATTTTTGTCTAAATCTATTCATTTCATCTACAATATTTTTTAAAACAATTCATTCACACAATGACATAAATACACCTTTTGTATGGTGAGCATGTTCCTAAAAAAACTAATAAGAAAATATAAATATGAAATATTTTTGAGGGGGCATAAAGACAAAAATATCAGGATGATGCAACTGTCCTGACATCATAATTAATAAAAAAAAAAATTAAAAGAACAATTCTTTAAAAGAGAACCCTAGGTTGATTTGACATGATCCTTCACTATTATGTACACACACACACATGCACACACACACACACAGTATATTCATGTTAGTTGTTAAAAAAGGACTTTTTACACTGAATAGGTTATTACTTTTTACTTGATGGTTACACCACATGACATCTCGAGTCATTAAATTGAAACTTTTCTTCAAAAGAGAACTTTTCTTTCATCTACACTTGACCCTCTAACGTAGGGTTCTCTATTCTATTTCTATTCGATCTTGTTTTATTTATTTAAAAATTGACCCTCTAACACTAGCATTCTCGATTATTTTTCTATTGTATCTACTTGATTACTTGTTATTTATTTATTCATTATATTTATTTTATTATATAAAAAAAAAAAAATTCTACGTGTACTGCGTTAGACTAACCGAGACTTGTCACGACACTTACATAATATTGTTATATTGCTGGTCTGATTGCTTCTATCGGCCTCATTTGTAAGTCGCTTTGGATAAAAGCGTCTGCTTAATGACTGCTAAATGCAAATGTAAAATGGTATAAAAGATTTTCAAAACCACATGAAATCAAAATAAATGCAAAGAGTAAATTTCTAAAGACTTGCCATATATATTTCTGGATTTTCCTTGATCTGGCACATTTTCATTCACTCATTTTCCAATAATCTCCTCCTCTGCTGTAGCTAATTTTTATATATTCAAAAGTTGCAGTAATTAGTTTCATAAGAACCAGATTTTGGCATCATTATCTAAAAGCAGCAAGTTTGAATAAGCACGTGGGCAAATTAGATTTTATAAGTACTACAGATGACAAGCTTATCAAAATTGTTGCGTGAACAAGTCCTTTAACGTATGCTGGGTGACATTTCACCTCTGCCAAACAAATCCTGGAACCACTCTATTCCACGATGAACAGGACGAGACACTCTCAGGCTTTTAAACAGCCAAATCAATCACCTACACCATCGCAAACCACCTTAAGACCCTTGATATTTGATTTTACTTGAGGGTCACCAACCTGAGAGAAAAAAAATCTCCAGACGTTACCTAATAACATGAAACGACATGCATAATTACATCCTGAATCACTGCAACCAACCACACCAAATCCAATAACCGACTGAGAAAAACCACTTTATTTCCTAAGAACAATTTTCATGTTAGACAAAAACAAAAAGAACTTTGTCACTGTCTGTCTATTCGCTCCACAGCTGACCTCTTTCCCATTTCTCAGTCATGGATTTAATTGCCATCTAATCCTATCCAGAAATTATATGATAATTATACCAAACTAGTGCCTGATTAAAATTGCACAATATTACAATTCATTAGAGTTAACTGACTCCCAGTGTCTCTGGGCTTTCAGCCAGATGCGTGAAGATGTCAGCAGCCCCCAGATGGGGAACGGAGGAGGGACAGTGGCTCTATTCAGCTCCTGCTTTAGCCTCATCAGAAACTTACACACACACAGATTCTCGCTGCTCCTCCTGTCACTCAATGGGAATGTGGGTTTTCATATCTGTGCGCTTGAGACCAAGACGGATGAACCGAGCTGGTCTCTATATCGTAATGAATAGTTCTGAGAGCCAGAGCTCCCATATGGGCCAATCAAATATTGTATTTTATTTGATTTCACAATAAGTTCACATGAGAGTAAAGAGCAACTCAAGACTGTACTGAAAATGCAGTTAGATTACTAATACTATAAACGAACAGAACACTGATCACCTTGTAACTCATTGTATAATGACTATTCTTACTAAAAGCATGTTAAACCAGTGGTAAATTTACTTTAACCCAATAAAGTTTGCTGGATCATATTTTGATTTCACTATATATATTTTTTGTGAAATCTTTACTGATTTTTTATTTTATTTTTATAAAGTATACATGAGAATAACTTTTAAATTGTTGGTAATATTTTGAGAGGAACATTTACTGGACTGAAGCAACTTACTGTAGGTTTACTATCCTTTTTTTTTAAATCATGCTAAAATGTGAATACAAAATATGATACATCAGGCTTTTGTGGAATGTTTATTTGTACATCTCAATCATCATCATACTGCTTTGAATGATATGTTTTGTACCCCACAATAAAAAACCGAGGTGTTTTTCTCCTCGAGCTGAGATATACATTCTCTTATATCATACTATATGAGCCCAACAAGTCTGATGTATTAAATATGATGTAAACTTTTATTTTTTTAAGGTTTTTGTCTACAATTTCAATAAACACTTCCATTTAAGAATAAAAAAAAAATAAAAAAAAATATCTGCCTTTTTTTTTTTTTTTATATGTCAGGCTTTACAGGTTTAATTCATGTACTATGTCCTATGATAAAACAGGTCTCTGTTCTGGTTTTAAATTCTCAGTGAATGAACCCCATTTGAAGCTGTTGTAATACACCCCTGTCCCATTAACTTCAAATCTGTCGAATTCTAAATGAACAAACCAGGTTTCATCAACACTCTCTAAATAGCATACAGTCAAGGTAACAAACCACATTACTTGGTGTCAAATTTGTTTACTGCAATTATTATTAATAATATATTTAACTTATATTAACGCAGTAAGCTTACTTGAAGCTGTCCACTACAGTTTATCCATTATTAGTAGTGTTTTTGGCATTCTACTTCACATTGTTTAAAACATGGCCTTAAGTGCATTTAGTATTTAAAATATTAAATTAAGATATCCATTTAACCCCAACACCTTTTTCAACATGTTTTTTGGTTTGTTATAGAACCATGCTGACATGAGGTTAAGAGTAAGTGAGGTGTGAACACATACTCATAAACAAACGCTTGCTTTTGAGGGTACTTACGACATTCAGCGTGGTGCTGCTGCTCTCTGCTTTCTCACCCAGGTCTAGTCTCAGCTGAGCTTTAGTCTCCTCTGAACCTTGCACCTGAACAGATGAGAAACAGAGTGTGTTTAGTATGTACATCTAAAGGGCACGGGACTAACAGAGAGCAATTTGAGAACTTGAGTCAGAATGCAAGACAAATGCAAACACTGTCAATGTTCTTATGTTTTGCTGTGGTATAATAATAACCCTTCGATATTCTCATCTCCTCAGGTTTATTTGGACATCGCATCACTGGGAGCGCTAGAGAAAGCCTGCTGTAATTTAAACAACTGTTATGCCTGTGAAAGACTTCTTCAATCAAAACCTGACATGCCAATCCTTCATCCAGTCATCTGGGCTGAAGGGGAACATTGAGCTGATTGAATGGTTTGCTCTACAGCTTCATCCCTGCAGTGATTCTGTTCTCACACTGAACCTCCTAAAAAGTCAATGAGATGCTCAGCACACTAAATGAGTTGCTCTCTCACTCACATGTAGGAGGAGAGGACTATATAAAGAACATTTTATAGAGCTAAGAAAAGTTTTTTTTTTTAAAGTGCAGGTACAAGGATGACATTCAAATACATTTCAATACAATTTTTGTATTTGAGATCACATATAATATATACATACACACACACACACACACACACACATATATACAGTGGTGGCCAAAATGACAGATTTGAAAATATTGACCTTTCTTGGCCTCCAAAACATTATTTAATTTCATAATATTCATGAAACATTAATAAATAACGGCAATAATTTGTTTTATGGGTATTGTAATGGCCAATTCAACAAAAAAAACTGAAATCTCTTAAATATGCCAAGTGTTCTAATAATTTTGGCCACCACTGTACATATACATATTCAAAATAAAATTTAATTCTTTATTAAATGTTTGTGTTTTTAATATCATATAGCTTTCACTGACATTTTATCAAATTGAAACTTCAAAAGTTATACTGTTCAAAATTATTATCAGCCATTTTGATAACAATAAAATAAATATTTCTTGAAGACTAAATCAGCATGTTCATAATATCTGAAGAATAATTTTTGAAGTATCATGTGACAATGGACTGGATTTTTTTTTTCTGCTGAAAATTCTGTTTTGCCATCAAAGGAATAAACTATATATTTTTAAAAAACATTACAATAGAAAACATTATTTTATTTAAATTAAATGCAGCCTTGGTGGGCATAGAGACTTCTTTCAAAAATCTTACCAATCCCAAACTTTTGAATGGTTGTGAAAGCACATTTCACATGGAGTATATGAGATTAAGATATGAGACTATCACATCCAGCTGGATCTAAAAAAGTCTCTGGCCTCCAGCTGAAGGAGCCGTTTAAGCTGCTGGAGCTCGTGCTGATCTTTCAGAGACATCTCCTGGTGTAGCTCAGTGATGACATCCTGTAGTTCAAGGATCAGAGCCTCTCGCTCCTCCACCTACAACACGACCGCTGCCATGTCAGGAGACTTATTCAAGATGGTTATGTGTTGAGTTGCATGGTTATTTGTGAGGGTATTAAATATTAAGAATGTCATACAAACACTCGGACACAGTAAGATCACACAAAAGATGTTTGGGTTTCAACAGTGACTGCTGCAGGGACATGTTCAACCTAACAAGCATGTGCACATGAGAAGTTGGGCAGAAATCACCTACAAATGTCCAAACACATGTCTAAAGCTCTGGTAATGTCATGCCATCTAAATCAGATTTTGTGTGTTTACCATGACAGATGTCATAAAATTACCCACCAATCAACTGTGTGGAAGGTTATTTATTTTATTTATTTTTTTATTCACTTATTTTTATGTATTTATTTTGTAAGACAGTAAAAAACAAGAAAATAGAGGGGGAATGTCAGGGACACAGACCAGATTTGAACCTGAATCTCCAAGTACAAAATTGAAAATACAGGTAAAACCAGTAAAAAAAATAATAAAAATTAAAATATTCATATTAATTCTGTGACGTCTCATGGAGGTAGGGAGGACAGGGAAAAACAAGTCCACAATCCTGACAAATACAGTGAAGTCCTATTACATTGCATTCTTGATGAATACTTGTCCAAAATGTATAATGGTAGCATTAAGGTAGGTATTAAGAAGCACAAAAAAATGTTTCTTGAGCACACAATCAACATATTTGATTGATTTCTGAAGGATGATGTTACACTGAAGACTGGAGTAACGATACTGAAAATTCAGCTTTGCATCACAGGAATAAATTATATTTGAAAACATATTCAAATAGAAATCATAATATTATTGTTTTTACTGCATTTTAATCAAATAAATGCAGCCTCAGTGAGCATAAGAGATTTCTTTCAAAAATATTCAAAAATCTTAATTGCTTCAAACTTTTGACTGGTGGTGTAGTAGCCTACATGACAGAAAAATGGACAAATGTAAGGATAGATAAACCCATTTAATCTTTATGATTCTTAACACTATGTCAATAAAGAACACCAAGACCTCCTCAAAACTCCACATATAATGTGAATGCATCAATATGAGAGATATGGCACCATTCTGTGATGCATCACATATCAGTCATATAGAATAGCTTGGCAGGTAGAGTGTGTCATGGTGGTACTTGTAAGTGAACTCCAGGGATTGTATGAATCCATTTTCCACTACTAAACTGGCCTCTGCAATTGTGGGTCACAATATGAGATACTGTGATATTAGTATATGAGTATATGACAATATGAGACACGCAGCAGAAGTGAGAAGGCACAATAGGTTTCACCTCAGAAGCAACAATCACACTGTGAATTATAAGTATCCTGTTACAAAAGAAAAAATCCAAAAGGTCAAAGTCTTCCTATCAGAACTTGGAGCAAAATGAGTTTATGCACTGAAGAGGCCTATTTCATATCACACAGAGCATAAGTGGGCACATCAGCGAGGAAAATCTTAGATAACACACATAAAGATGTTTTAATGAACATCTGAAATGTGCCCCGATAAATCAGATTGTGATACAGAAGGGTAAGGAAATCAATTTCTCCAGGCACTGTCTTCCATCAGACTGAACATCTGATGTTGCTAAGCGAGAGAACTCATTTGAGAGCAATAAACAGAAGGGCTGTTATGTAAACTGTTGAATGATCTAATCAAGATTTCATTGTGTTTAGACTGCTGTATGAAATCCACAGCAGATTGTGAAGCGAAGGGTTACAGTTAACTGAAACATGAGTGAGAAGTGAAAATTAATACCATACTTATAGCACAATGCTATTGCTACTACTTCAAAATAATGATATCATCATGCTCACATTTTCATACTCATATTTACAATGAATATAACTTTTTTTCTGTAGGATACAATAAATGATATTTTGAAGACTGTTTCAGATGTTTTAAAGTGAAAGTGAAAGTGACATACGGCCAAGTATGGTGACCCATACTCGGAATTCTTCCCCACGTATTTGTTGATGCAACCGTGCCATTTGAACTTCCTAATATTATGCAGATTTTAGCTCACATAGTTACACCATTGTATGGAAAAAACACAATAACATATTGTAGTAGTGAGTGGGGCGGGGCCGAGAGCCGTGGGAGCGGAGCGAGGCCGGTGGAGTGAATGATAATGAGCTACACCTGCACCACTCACCGGTCTCGAGTCCCACGGAGGAGCTCCGGAAGGATAAAAGGAGGAGTGATGACAGTGGAAGACGAGAGAGGACCAGGCCTGGATTTTATTTTGTGCTTTGTGTGCGGCAGTCGTCCGTGAGGGGCTGCTGCTTTACTTTTGTGTTTGTTTATTTTTATTAAATCTTTAAATAGTTGCCGGTTCCCACCTCCTTCTTCCCGACCTACGAACTTTGTTACAATGGTGCCGAAACCCAGGAGGAAGGAGGGAAACGCTGTGAGAGAGCCCTCGCTGCTGAGGGGGATCGCGGTGTTGAGGAGATCGGGCAGCAGGGAATAGCGGGGGCGGCCGCTGGCTGCCCGAGGCGGCGGTGGTGCTGGAGCGATGGAACAACAGGTGCGACGGAAGGCTCGCTGCCGTGCTCCTGGGTCGAGGAGGGGGGCTGCCATCCGAGAGGGAGCGGAGGAGTCGGCGCCATTCGCCATGTGGCCGTAGCCTGCTGCCATCCGCCATGTTGGGGAGGAGCAGGGAGTGGGGGACTCGCTGCCGGCTGCCCTCGACCGGAGGAGCCATCGCCGTCCGCCAGGAGGCGGAGCGTCGAGCCGTCCACCAAAGAGGTCCAGTACCATCGCATGGCACCGCGAGTGAGAGCTCTCTCGAGGGTACCCCCCGGCCTGCAAGGGGCGATGGGGGTATGTAGTAGTGAGTGCAAATCTTTGCAAATTTGAGCACGGTTTATAACAAAAAGTCTCAATTTGTTCTCCCTTTGGTCTCATTGCTATTGAGAAAAGAAAAAAAAAAGAGAACAGTAAATAAGAGTCAAATGATAACCTGAGAAAATTTCTCTGCAAGAGATCTGAACTTTTGAGCACTAAATAACAGCAAGTACCACAGAAGATATAAGGTACGACAATGCTCTGTGGTTTAGCCTAATGCAAGATAGACAGCAAGGCTTCCAATGGACTGCCTCTAGTCTGACAGCACTGAAGGTCTACTGCAGGGCATTGAAGTGGAAAGCCCTGCTTGTATTTCCAGCATTTCCAACTCTTACGAGTAACAGCAAAAGCAGGAGGGCTCAGCAAAAACTTAGACACAGCTGCTTTGATCACAGGAGCCCCCTTATACTAACAGGCCACTTTTCACACCATTTGTTTCCCTTTGCCTGCATAATCAAGGAGAATGCCTATTTTCTTTCTCAATTGTAGCACTGCACACATTTCTTTGTTTCTTGTGAGTACTTGGGTCTGGACCCCAAGGTTCCATTAATAGGGCTATTATGCGCTCTTCATTATTTCTGACCTGACGCTAAGACCAGCCATCTTTGAACCACAGGTCTTAGCTGGTGCCCAGCACCTCTGCATTAGGAGATCCTTTGATCCTTCAACTCTTTGAAAAGACAACCAGGTAGGACTCCTAAATGAACCACTACAGACTCTAAAATGCATCATACAACCCTGGATGATCCACTGAATTCTACCCAAAGAAGAATGGTAAAGTGTATGCAACTTAATTAACCACAACAAGCCATAAACACACACAACCTCAATAGCATATTGAGGAAAGGAGATTAAAAAGAGCCAAACACCCATATCTTGAAGAAATCAGGCCTTTCAGAATAAATGGCAGTGTTTCATCTAGTAATTTTTGTAAAAGGTCCTTTGTTATCTCCAGACACCCAGAAAAGCCTCCTACTGACTCTATAGCTTTTGAGGTTCAGATGTCAGTATTAGCATGCTAATTGCAACTTTGTCAGCGGAGCTGAAAGAAAAAAATGAAGGGAGAGAGAAAAAAGAAAAGAAGAGAAGTACTTTGTCCAGCTAGGGCCATGGGATTTCTTTTTAATCTGCTGTTACAAATAGCTTTTTTTGTAGAAAATTACATTATGTCCCATGAATCTCACTTCCAACAAGGTACAGAGAGTTTTGTGTCTGGCCAAATAGCTTTCAGCAGAACGAGTTCGCAACATGATACTCCAGCCTTTAATTCATGTCATTTATAACATGACATTTATGCATAGAGATTATGATAAACAATGTGTTAAAGTCATTTTACCTTTTACTTTTTTTATTTCATTATTTTTAATAGAGTAAAATATGATATTAATAGAGTGATACAGCAATATGCTGTAATTCATTAGCCTAACTGTTGGCTGCTGTTGACAAGAAACTTTTGTTAATATATAAACAGAAACTACTTGAACAAAAAGTCCTTTCTGGAAGCAGGGTTATATTTGGCGGCCATCTTGATAACGGCAAACATTTTCTGAATGTGGAAACACCAAAATCTCCTAAACTGTTTTTCATGTTAGTTCAGCTAATGTACATGCATGTTCTGGGGTCCCTGTAGAAAAAAAACAGCATATGCTTGTTAGGTATGTTTTGAAGCATGGCAGCTGGTTTGAGCTGGTTTAACCTGGTCCTGAGCAGGAGCTAGTTCCTTAGGATCAGCACATGACCAGCTAAAAACAGCTCATAACCAGCTTATAACCAGCACAGGACCAGCTTAAACATGCTCAAACCAGCTGCCATGCTTCATAACATACCTAACCAGCATATGCTTGTTTTTTCAAGAGGGACGTGACAGACCTTTTCAGGATCAAAATATTTAGTTGAACCTGAAACCTTAAACTCAAACCCAATCTCAATCCCGGCCCTATGCTGAACCCTAACCAAACACTCTTACTGGTTGATAGGAGTGTAATTCTAAGACCAACAATTTATAAATAAACTCATCAGCATAAAATTATTTTTCCTCTTCCATGGCTAAATCAGAAACAGCTAACATTTCCGTTTAGACCCACTGAGTACACAGAGAACGACAGAGGCCTTATCTGAGAATCTGTCATTTCTTTTCACTCCTGTGACAGTATGCTACACTCTCAGAAACGGCACACACAACATTGGGCTTAATGTCAATGAGTCGTATCTCCCTGCACTGCCTCCTCCACCTCGCTCTCCGCACAAATGCCAGAGGTCACTCTTTTCATTCAGGCAGAAATCAAAATGATAATGGCAGCTTGTTAAAAATTCTATTTGGATGTGCACATAGGCTACATCAAAAGGTGCTGACATGGAGTGGTTTGGGGTGCAGAGGGGTGTTAGCGATGTGGCTTACTGATAGCACACATCAAAGCTATAGAGAGAGGGGAATATGGGGTGGGGGTGGGGTAGGACACAATGACTACGTTCTGGGGCTGTTATAGTCAGCAAATGAAAATATACCAGGCACAATTTTACCGTTAATGCCTTGACATTGAAACATGAGCTATTTACCATGAAAAAAGCACTCTGACTCCATCAGATCCGTCTAAATCAAGCTGATGCAATGGATGCAGTTTGGGAAATTATAAATGATAGCCAGACAGAGTAAAAAAAAAACATGCAGAAAAAGAAATAAAGGCAATAATCAAATAAATCCTCTAGTGGACCATTAATAAATGCGAGCAGCACAAGGCCACTTCAGGAGACAATAAGGCAGCAGGGATTTGCTAAAATTGGGACAGTCGCTCACCGGCTCCATTTTGCATCAGGCACGGTCGACCTTTTAATGCTGCATTGCTAACCGATAACCACCCAGAAAGGCATTTCAGTGCTTTCCTGGTTTAAAACCATTCCCAGCAAAGTTTTCCACATAGGCCAATTACTAAAGCACTCTAGTCTGATTCACCATGCCATTCATCTGAAGCAAGCTCATTTAAGAGGACAGCGGATACCTGCCCCACTGTATTGGATAAAGACAAACTGAATAATATCTTCACCCATGTGGCTTGACTCGCCACTGAGCACTCTTTCATGTGAGACCTCAGTAGGTATGACTTGGTGAACATGTAGGATCAGTCCTTGTTGGTCTTGGAAAAACATTCTTAAACCAGGGATAGCCAACACTGTTCCTGGAGAGCTACCTTCATGCAGGCTACAGTTCCAACGCTGCTCAAACACACCTGCCTGTTATTTTCAAGTAATCCTGAAGTCCTGGATTAGCTGGGTGAAGTGTCTTTGATTAGGGATGGAGCTAAACTTTGCAGGAAGGTAGCCCTCCAGGAGCAGGGTTGGCTGACCTTACTAGAAACCGGAAATTTGATTTTTGTTTTAGATGTAGGATTGAGGTTAGAGTTGGGCTATGGCTTGAGACTTGTAACATTTTTTTTTTATCTATCATTAGGGGTAATTAATGGATATGTTTTGAGCAGGGGTGTCTAATCCTGCTCCTACAAGGCCAGGCTCCTGTGGGTCTCCAAACTTGGTCCTGGAGGGCCGTTGTTTAGCTCCAACTCTAATTAAACACACCTAAACCAATTTATTAAGATCTTACTAGGCATGTCAGAAACTTCCAAGCAGGTATGTTGAGGCAAGTTGCAGCTAAATTCTGTAGTACACCAGCCCTTCAGGACCGAGTTTGGAAACCTCTGGTCTAGGTCTTCAACAGTGCTCCTGAGGATCCACTTGCAAAGTTTATTTCCAACCTGCTTCAGCTCACCTGAAAATCTTGATTAGCTGGTTCAGGTGGGTTAGAGTTAGATTAGGGCTGTAGCTAAACTCTGCAGGACAGTGGGTCATCAGAAGCAGGGACAAAGACTGTGCTGTGGGGCAGTCGTGGCCTAAAGGTTAGAGTTGGACTTGTAACCCGAAGGTTCAAGTCTCAGGTCCGACTGAGGTGAGACTCTTGAGTAAGGCACCAAACCCCCAACTGATCCCCAAGCACCGCAGCAATATGGCTGAAAAAATATGCAGGTGTGTGTTCACAGTGTGTGTGTGCATGTTTATGTGGTTTATGAGGACACAAATTTGTATAATGACATGGGTATGACAGAGGTATTACAATATGAAGGTGGTTTATGAGGACACTGCCTATGTCCCCGTAATTCAAAAGGCTTAAAAAAACATACTAAATGGTGTTTTTTTGGAAAATCTAAAAATGCACAAAGTCTCCTGTGAGGGCTAGGTTTAGGTGTAGGGTTGGTGTAGGGCAATAGCACACACAGTTTGTTCAGTATAAAAACCATTACGCCTATGGAGAGTCCCCATAAACCACAAAAAACAACATGTGTGTGTGTGTGTGTGTGAACTTGGATGAGTTAAATTCAGAGCACAAATTCAGAGTATGTGTCACTATACTTGGTCACACGTCACTTCACTTTCACTTTCACTTTACTAACTGAAGACACCTGAACAAGGTAGTCAAAGTCTTCAGGAGCAGGCTGGAACTTTCCTTTGCAGGACTGGACACTAGGACAGTGGCTCCCAAGGACATTCCCTGAGAAAGTTTAAAGTAGTTCACTTGTAGACATCAGATTACCTTAACAAAGAGAGATTCAAAGTAAAGCATGTGCATCTGGTTAAATGGAGGTACTGCTGACGTTTGGCTTTCACACACCCACAGGGCTTAAGCATATATTTGTCTTCTGCTCGTAGCATTCGGCACTCCGCATTGTTGCATTATAATCACATTACTCTTTCATAACCGAGATCTTATCCACTTAAGGTATCCGCAGTATGATAAAGCCAACGCAGCACTGGTCTTTCCTGACGGGTGATACCGAATACTGCATCCTTCATCCAGGTCTCTCATTTAATTAGCTATTCTATGAATTTCCAATTAAGCTGAGGGCAGCTAGACAGAGCTTTTAGGTCTTTTATCACAGGGGACGAGCAGGACCTGTTCAGGTACTCTTACAAAGTACTGTTCTTGTGCACCTTTGTTAGAGGAAGGGCATTGTCTGGGAGGAAAAGCATGCCACCCGTGAGCCGCTGTAGCCTACCATCTGAGTATTCCATTAAGAGTAAAAGGAGAGTGCAGATAATGAGAGTCCACATGGACTGAGCCAAACACCTAGACAGTACTGGAAGGAAGAGGCCTCATATCAAAGATACTCCCGGTTTTTTGCTTTATCTCTCTCTCACTTTCTTTTCTTTTCCTCCTCTATCTGCTCTGATTTGGTTTGTGTTGGTTCAATGCCATAATAATCCTCTGGACAGAAAAACCTGCCTCTGATTATTAATAAACCTTAAGGCAGGCATCATTATTTTTTTCAGCTAGTCCTTTTTTGTAATGTGCAGACAACACCTTTATACCTTTCCCAGGGGCCCGAGCTCCCCATCTCTCTGTGATCTTATTAGCATCCCATCTCCACCTGTCTGATGGCCAAACTGCATTGCTATGCACTTTCTGTCTCTCTGACCTATGCGTGGATGGAATTCATTTGGCCTTTCCGTCTTCTCCTTCTTTGGGCTGATTTGGCTTAAGCAGGCAGCTGGCCATGGTTATTTTAGATAAACACTATTAAAGAAATACAGACAGTGGAAATAGGATGAAGGATAAAAGAGTTGGGATATAGCTGTGCTTCAAAGAAATCTCATCAGTCACTTATTACGCTTTGAATGCTGATGTGTGACTGATTTGGCCATGTTTACTTCATGTCTGCAAGTTTTGAATGTTTTTTTTTTCTTCCTGAAAAGCTTAACTTTGACAGTAATTATTAAATCGGTCCACATTATACATATTTTATGTTATTAAATAAAAAAGGTTAGGTAGAAAAAACAAACAAACGTTAAGGTAGGGTACTGTGGAACAGAACAGTGTACTGTTTTACACGGCTAGTAAATGCTATATGTCCTTGGTAGAGTATTGAATGCATCAACATAATAACCAAGACCAAGAAAATCAGAGGGTCACAAAGAACTAGATTGTGATAGAATTTATTAATAATCTGGACGTTTATCAGTTTCATACTCTTATGATAATAGTGGGTCTGAGGTTATATGCATGTAATTTATTCTGAACCTTTGAATGGTCTCCTTCAGCACTAACCTGACTTAAGGCCTGTTCACACCAAGGACAATAACTGTACATTTTTAATAACAGCTCTAATTCTTTGACAATAGTGAATTACACACACCAATATATAACTACAACAATAACAACACAGAGGAACGGTATTGTTGGAATCACTTTCATAATCTTTTATTTTTCAGCTGATGAATGATAAAAACATTGACATCCAATCCCCACTTTAAAGAGTACAGCATTTAAAGCAGCACATGAGACTGCAGCGGATGCTTATAATAAACAAAATGTTATCTTCCCTTGGTGTAGATGCCAATATAGTTATTGTTACAGTTATTGTTGTAGTTATCTCATCTTGGTGTGAATGGGGCTATAATCAGAAAGAAAAATATTCTACCTGATGATGCTAATATACAATACAAGACATTTTAAACATCATCCTTTTTCTCTGTAAAGTTAATTTAATTTAGCTAGTATTTAATATATCTTAAATACAACAAAAAAAATATTAAAATTTTAGCAAATCTAGACAAATATACAGCTTTATTGGAAATGCCATTAAATTAAAACATTCTGTTTATAGGTGATACTGATTTATCTTTTCCTCATGCATCACATTGTCCTTAGCACAATATTGTCAATACACTGCAACTAGATGTTTACATTCTGTAAAGAAAATGTGGGTGATTGTTAGGGTGCCCCAGGGGTCAATGACAGACCTATTCATTTTTTAAAAAATTCATAAAAAAAACTAAAATGACTTAAAAATACCTCTTCCACAATTAACATGTTTTTTTGTTTTGTTTTTTAATGGAGAAAAGGGGCTTTTAAGAGGCATAAAGCCAGAGATGTCAGGGTTGTTATTTCTTAGAAAAGTAGTGTTTAACAAAACTCTGTTATTTATTAATATTTGAAAGTAGTATGTCATTCTGATTTATCTTTTCCTCACGCATCGTGTTTTATATTTCATTTCAATCAAGCTCTTCATTAACACTTTAGCTTTCTTGGTTACGAAGCAAGTACACAAACTAATAAATATAAAATATAAAGTGCTATTTAAAAAATACAGGTAAAATTGTTGGTCAGGTGAAAGTGGCCCTGAGGGTCAGCTATAATATTTATTATTTAAAAAAAGAAAAATCCAGACAATAAATATTGAAATGATTTATGATTGTTTTACTACTTTAAGCCTGAAAGTCTGGTTCTGGTACAAGGGTAAAACAATAAAATGTACACATAAAATGCATTTTACAAACCAGCATAATTAAATAATGAAGGTATGATAACAATTTTCCAAAAGAGTTCACATTAAAATTATGCTGAAATCTCTTGTGAATCAATAAACTAAAAATCAACTCTTGTTAAATAAAAGTGCCCCAGAAACACCCATATATGACAACAACTGCACCGCTGAATGTTTTACAGACACCAAAAACCAAATCAACAGTGGGCAGATTTATTCCACACCAGTGGACACGTACCATAAGAGCAAGACAGAAAGTAAAGGATGTTCTGTGCTGCTCTGTAAAGGACTCTGGGCTTGATGAGGTGCAGCAGTTGAATGATATACAGAGGCGAGCTCAGGCGAGAGCTGTCCATTAGTTACAGGGTCCTGTAATGTTGGGACTGCAGTACATTATTTTCAAATGCATCAGTCAGCGTTGTGCAGTACAGATAAATTCTAATGTCTCGGATCTGTAATGCATACTCTCACCACTGCTATATTACGCGATGGGTTAGAAGGGAAGAGCAAGGGAAGGGGGGGGGGAAAATGTAATTTATTTTTCACTGTGGCCAGTGTTCTTCCCATTAGCTTCAAACGTGAGATAAGTTATAGCTTTTAACAAGCACCTTTAGCCACCAGAGCATGCTGCACACAATGCTGTGGCGCTGAAAATTAGATTTAGAGGTAAAGATAGAGAGGGAGAGGTAGAGGTCAATGATGACCCCATGTGTGACATGGCGCAAGGACAAACATCGTCACACTGATGAGTTCAATACTAGGGTTGTTCCGATTCCGATACTAGTATCGGAAATTCCACCGATACCACAAAACATTCCGGCATCGTTATCGGCGAGTACTTGAACTTGACAAGACATTTTGTCTAACTGATAATAGTTGTCACTCTGTTGTGCATGATATATATGTTAAACGCCAAACGTGTTAAAAGCGGAACAAAATAGCAGTACTCGTTTGAACTGCGCGCCACACTGACCTTTTATCCTCTCGCCTCAAAAGAAAACAGCGCAGCACGAGCTTAGAGTGTATGCGTTCATTACAGTGACCAGTTGCATCACGCGCTAAACAACGCTGTGAAATCCAGTAAGAAGCACTCGAGTTCAGAGCAGAGAGAGTACAAATCACATCTCTTTCATTTAAACTAGTTTAAAGCCAAATCAGTTGATGTGGATTTGTAATTGACTGAATGTCTTTAGGCTACTGTTTTTCAATACAAACAACATAGAAACCATATAGTTAGGCTACTTTTTTACCATGGTAATGAGGTGCTGTACTTTTGGTTATGTATAAAAGATGAGGCTGTTACAGTTGCATCCCAACTCAAGCTCCTGCTACTCTGATCTCAAGCTCCTGTTCTAATGTGCATTTCTAAGAGACAAAACTTCTCTCTCTTAGCATGTTCAGTGCTACCAAATCAGGTGCTGGTGCCACTGCTCTCGAATGTTAGTCTGGAGCCCTGATATTATAAATTGTACTCTAAAATGTTACTGTAATTTGAAATTTCGTCTGTTTAATTGTAAATGAAATATACAGCTTATATTCAGCCTTTTTTTAAATATATATTTTATATAAAAAATATGGCATGCAGCTTCAAACAATGGCATAAATCTGTTCAAAAATAATCGTTATTAATAATCGCTGTTACAATCTCAAGGGAATAATCGACAATTATGATTTTTGTCATAATCGTGCAGCCCTAACTTGAACCCATGCCCTCTAGCTTTGCTTAACGCTGCAAATCGGAAATCAGTTCTTCAACTATTTAGAGCAGCGAAGAAGAAATACAAACGTGCTAGCACATTGCCAGTAAATCACACGCATATGCGATTAAATCTTCACTCTGGGCGACTAAATTATGTCTAATATTAGCCACTGGCTAAAAAATGCAGCTCTTCATCTATTCTTCAGCTTTTAAGAACTGCCGGACTTTCCGGTAGTAGGCAGAGCTAATGCGCAAACGACAATCTCATTGGCTGGTCCTCACCTATTATCGTCCCTGTTTTGATTTCAGCAAATCAGTTCGAGCAAATGCAGACAACGTGATTAATATTCATGAATCCAGTAGCTCATTAATCCTTAGTGCGTTTTATATTGTTCTTAGTAGAATTCATAGTAGGATTATTATCTTATCAGTATTATTGATAACCCTCCCCATTTTTTACAGAAACGCTAAGTGAGCAAAAAAGCACCACCAAGTTCAGTTAAAATGACTAGTATGCAGTCATACGTGGTTACCAGGTTTTAATTCTAATTACTAAAGTTCTGTAAAATAATACTTGATTATCATAATATATTTATTATGCTTGACTGACTGATGTTAAGAGTGTAATTTTAGATATTTAAAAAGCTGTGCCATTTTCCAAACATTATATACTGTATATATATATATATATTTATTTTTTTTTTTTGTGTACTCACCAGACTATATCTATATATATATATATATCTATCTATATATATATATATATCTATATATATATATATCTATATATATATATATATATATATATATATATATATATATATATATATATATATGGTGAAGCACACCATAAAATAATTGTATCAGTTCATACAGGGCTAGTAGTACATACAGCTGTATAACCAGATACACAACAAGGTATCGGATCAGTTCTCAGTATCGGCCGATACCCTGAGCCTAGTTATCGGAATCGGTATCGGTATCGGGAAAAAGGGTATCGGAACATCTCTATTCAATACACCGGTACTGCAAAAACTCACAATATTATCAATACACTATACTGCGAATAGATTTTTACATTCTATGAAGAAAATGGGTGATTGATAGGGTGCTCTGATGATCAATTATGAATCAATTAATTTATTTCAAAATACAATGAATGGAGCATCCCTCTTCTACAAATAAACTTGTTTTTGTTTTTGTTTTAAAGATGGAAATATTTTTAATGAATGTAAAAAAAGTATTTTAAAAAACCTTAGTTTGAACTAATACTTTATAATTGCCTCTTAGAAATCTAGTAATTTATTTATTAATATTTGAAAAACTTGTCTGCCAAAGTCATTTGGTGCAAACAACCTGAAGGAATAAAGTACATAAAACAAGAAATAAAGTAACTTTTTACCATGAAAAACAATTTGCATAAAAATGATTATAAGTTTGTAAGAACTTGGCAGATTAACTTTAATATTCTCAAGTCATTGACTTAAGTGGCTGCTCTCCAACCCAAGTCAAATATCACCCAAGTCTACATGACATTCTGGTCCATAGATATGGTCTCTATTTCGATGTAAATATTAAAGATTTCATCACCCTGTTTCATCTGCTAGGTGGAAAACATGATTGCACAGGTCCTCAGCAAACCAGTATTTTTATGTCTATACACAAATGGTGCAAGAAAAGACTTTCACAATTACTGATCAGAGGTCATGAGACAGCTCTGGGAATCACTTTGTGTTCGGCAGACTTCCAAAAGAGAGGGCTAGACAATGAACTGAACCGCTGTCCCCAAGCCTGACAGCTGACATCATCCGACTCCCTGCCAGAGCGCATCTCATGTATGTGTATGTATGGACTGAGACCAAGGTTATCACAGCATAACCCAGAGGCAACAATTTGATAGTCTATTAGTGAATATTCAATGACTGATGAAACAGACATGGTCTGCTTTAGGTTAATGATTCATACTCGACAGAGCTCACTTCTAATTCACTTCCCTCTACACTAAACGCTTGAGAAAAGAAAAGAAAAAAAGCACATCCACAGTCAGATCTGTAAAAGATAAATGGGCCTTTCAATCAAAGCCAGTTCTAGTCGCACTGCATACATCTTAGTGTCAATTATTGACAACTGACTAATTAGTTGTGCCCTTTTTAAGCCATTCTCTTATATTGGAGCTGTTTAAATATGCTAAATCAATAAGAGCTCTAACGCCTCACCATCGTCTGAGGACATGCAGTCCAACCACATAGCAGAGGGCATCTATCAAAGAAATGAAGACTTTCACTCAAATTAACATCAACTTTTCATATTGCATAACCATTTTAGACTGTGATCCTCATCCCATATGAAGCTAACACAAAAATCATTTAGCATTTTATGTGAATAAAATAATTATAGGTGACGTTCACTTAATGTATAGTCAAATGTACACTTGTCAACCTAAAATTAAAAATATGTATTACGGAAAACAGAAAATGCACAACAGCAATATAAAGGTTATATTGTATTAAAATATATACACTATAGATTAGTTATTTTAACTTTTATATGAAACCATGATTCGCACTCACAAGTTAATTTGCTTTGTTCTTAAACTGAGCTGGTTCAATCTTGCATTTTATCCTTGGTTTGGTTCACTTTCATAAAGCAACATTTAAAAACAGAAGTTGAGAAATAATCAAGTATATTTCTTTAAAGTTGTATTCACATTAGCAACAATTTCAGAGAAATTTATAAAAAAGGATCATTATCTATTGTAAATAGTTTAGCATTATATGAAGCACAGTTTACACAGTCACTGCCAAACCAAGCAGCTTTCTGTTGGTCAATGCTGAGAATCCGAGTGACTAACTTGACTGCAGCGAAATCCGCTTTTTCCAATAGCATTCCTATTAAATGACTGGAGTTCACTCACGAAAACAAGACTGCCTGATGCTGCTCATACTAACATTAGCACACAACTATCACTGCATGTATACATTTATGTACAGTATTCATGAGGTCCTTACCTCCCTTCAGGCTAAATGAAGCACCATGGCCATGTCAGGCCTGAGCATCGTGTCACCTCATTCTATTACCTCATCATGCCAGCTCTGTTTACCACATATGGGCAGCAGAAATGAATTATGGAGGGGCCTACAAGATGCTCTTAATTACAGATCTGCCAAGCACTGTGAATTATTCAATCCTTTGCTTATGTAGGCGTTTATGGTATGCTATAGTTAACATAACTGCCTAACCAAGCATCGGATACCCTCAGGGGTTTCTATGCGTTTCAGGTCCTCCTTACGCTCAGGCAGGTGCAATACGCTGAATAAAGACAAATGGGAACACATGGGTTTTTCCATTTAGCAGATGGAGAGTAAAGAAACAGGGACGAGGTCATGTACTGCATATGCAACAACACACAATAGTGGCTGTTGTCATGTAAATGTTGGATCTGTTGCAATACTTACTGAACTACTTACCTGCACTGCCAATCCTATAACTACATTGAAAAGAAGATAGAAAAATTATGTTGCCTTATAAGATTTTAGTAGTGTATCGCTCACAGACAAGGCAATCCCAGAAGTCATTGTGACAAACAGTTTTCATCCAAGACCATGAGCAGAATCCCAAAAAACTTTTTATTCAGGACTGAATAATAATGATGGAAAACTGTTGTGAACTGGACTATTCAATCCAGGCTCATTGGAATAACATGCTTGTAGTAACATTTCAGCAAAATTATATTATGTTGCTTCTTTAATATTCCACAACACTTTCAATGTGAAATGTCCAGTGAGTGGTGGTAAAAGTGTTTTCAGTTTTATCCAAAACAGATAAACATATATCTGGCAACATAACAAATGTGCCAGGTGTTAAAGCAACATTGCACAAGGTGAGCTACTGAGCAAGTTTACTACATCAGAAAAGCCATGCATATGGAGCTGGTTATGTGATGTAAACATTACAATTTGTTAGGTTTCAAATCATGCACTGTGTAAAAGTGTTGTGAGGTCATTACATAGTATTGTGCAAGAATCTGCACAAAAATCAGTCTTTATTAATCGATAATCTGCCCCTGTAATCATAATGTGCGTTCACACATTTGTGTGAAAATGAATACAATTTGTTGGTGTTTTACTGCTACTAGTGTTAATTTCAGCTGAAAACTGATATATACCAATATATGTACCAATATAGGTAATTTATTTTTTTTATTTTGCAAACACGTACTGCAGGTAGAGGCATGCTTTGAGCCTGGGGCTTTTTCACCTAATGTTTGAGTGTATTTCTTACATTTTTATACTTCTACCATAAGTAGCAAGCAACTAAGCTAATATGCTATTTCTAATATAGCCATCAAGTTCATAGCTTAGCAGCATGCTAATTTCAGACACTATTGATTCAGCCGCCTATGTAAGACCGTACACAATGAGGCAGCTCAGTAAGGTTGGGACATAGCAATTGTCACGCAACAGAAAGGGCTGATTCAGGTTTCATGGAAATACAATATTTGAAACTTACTTTAGTTTTAGGCTTCTCAGTCTGTTCCTGGATGGCATCCTGGATGGCTTCCATCATAACTCAGACGACTATTAGCGGAGAGAGAAAGACAGACAGATGCCTATTAGTGCTCAGGTTTAGCTAAATGATGATAAATAATTGTCAGCGATAACACAAATGAAGTAGGAAAACCTCAGCCATGTAAACAAATCAACCAAGGCTTATTGGAAAAACATGCCTGTGGCAACCTTTCTGCAAACTGATATTGCTTGGCACAATTGCACAATTTGCAACACTTTCAAAGTGAAATGTTCAGTCAGTGCCACTAAAACAGATGAATGTGAATTTGGCAATGTTTTAATACACTGACTGTTGTACTTATTGCAGCAGTTCAGAAATAAAATGTCTGGTGAGTGGCTTGCTCTACAAGTTTTTGACCTCTTTAATTGTGGCTCATGTTTCACGGAATTTATACATGAATGCTCCATATCACAAGCACAATGGTGTACTGGGTGAGCTACCAAGCAAGTTTACAATTTTAGAAAAGCCATACATATGGTGCTAATTTTGTGACGTAAACATTAAAATATATTAGTTTACAAATGATACGCTATGGTGAAAGCATTGTGAGGTAATAATTAAGTTTAAGTTTAAGTTTTCTCAGTGTGTTCTGCACCGTCGGCTGAAGTTGGTCCTTGTCTGCTTTTTTTCAGCCGATTCGACATGTTGTATCGCGTCGGAGCTCGTCGGTCAGTCGGACCATCTGATCGTTCTGATTGGCTGTTCAGCTGGCAAATCAGTGCACGAGAAAAGCGCAGAACGGATGTGCTACTTGGCCGTCGGGTGTCGAGCATCGGCTTGGTGTGTCAGGGCAACTTTGGACCCAGACGCTGCTGACGTGAGCTGACCCCGCAGTCTGCTTTCGTCGCCGTCGTCTTGGTGTGTACCTGGCTTTAGGCTTTACCAGAGACAGACAAGGTCTTAGTCAAACACTAGCCATCCAACAACTGATTAGTTTGTTGTTTATATTTAGTAGCAACACTTTTGCTAACAGCTAAAACTGTGCGGTAAACTATTTCTCAAAGTTGCATCCTTAAATTTATCCCCTTTAATGGACTGCCGCTACAGCCATACACATGCAGGTAGACACCTCAATTAGTGCAAAAGCTACAAACTTGATTTGAAAATATGTAGTTGTGTGCATCCCTACACCTGAAGAGCACACTGAACATTACCGCACCATCAAACACGAAGCAAGCTGCTCCTCTCCATCTACCCGTGAATGGATGATTGTTTACTTGAAGTGTTTTGAGTCACTTATGTGATTACCATGACAGAGCTGTCTAAGTCCTTTCATAGAGCGCCAATATCCATCTTTTCCAAGGGCCACCTCAATTATTCATAGCCTGGGCCTATTTGTGTCTTTGTGCTCTGTGGAGCTGTTACTCTGAACGCTAAAACCTTCACACAGCTGAAGCTAGATTGCCAGTTTTATGAGAGAGCATCTTGTGAAATAAATGCTAGCCAAGTGACATATAGTGTGGGGTCAAGATGCACAGTGAATGCAAAGCACGTGGATCGGGCCATAATCAAGTACCATGTCTCATTCACTGTTGAGTGGTATAAAAGGGCACATTTCAAGTGCCCAACCAAACTGAATGGAACACCTGGATGTATATGACTTTAGAGTTATTGTGTAACACTGACCCTGAATGGTTTTCATAATAAAAAATCTTACACATTCATGAATTAATTCAATAAATGTGAAAAAAGGACACTACATAATTTGTCACAAGGTTTCTGAGAAGGTTTATTGCATCTTGTACTTGACACATTAACATTTACATCTGTGACACTGAATAAAAGCAGACATTTACCAAAAAAAAAATCTGTTTAATTTTTATTTTGCTCAATTATTCATAAAATACAAACATCAGCGTGCCTGCCTCTGTGTCACCGTTGGAACGCGACTGAAGTACAAAGCCTATAATTTACATAATAAATAATAGTTTAGCATTCAGATACGTTACATCGCAAATATGGAAATATTGGATATTTGGATTTGTGCCAAATGAGAGAGGTAGGATACACGAGCACAAAGCTCCATTTCGCAAACAGTTGAGTGCGCAAGCCTTTAAAGTATACTCCTTTGTAGTCTATGTGAGAGACGTGTTCAGAATCAGCACACGATCACTGTTTCGTGGGCTTTGTTTTCAAGTGCGCAACTCATGGCATTCGCTGTTCTTCTGCTGGCGGTTATCAAACAGCATTGCATTGCTGCAGGCGCTCCCTTCTAGATTGGGGTTAATTGCCTATTCGTCGTAAGGCCTCATGCACCGAACCGAGATGTCCGTACCATGACGTTCGGTATGAATGCATGTACCGTGCCACCCCTAATATATATGTTTCATTTGAAAACACGAGCGCTGCTGGACAGGGCTGAGCTGGCTTTTGACCCGGCACTTTTTAAACTACTGAAGAGGTGCAGCACTTGCGATAAAGGGTTAAATCATGCTTTGTCACTCACTGGTCCTTAATAAGTGTGTGCTGAATCAGTATTTTGATATTTTCAGTGAAGGTAAGTGAGCTATGCTTGAATGCTAAAGGTAGCCTTTTAAAGTAAATGATGTTAAACTTAAAGTACAAATCAAACTGTTTGCTGAATAACCACTTTAACAACAACTTTAACAACATAGCGCATTTTTTATTGATCAATCAGATGCGCATGAAAGCTGCATTCACTACAGAATAACAGTAGATACCTAGCACATTTTCTTTCAGAATCACCTTTACCTTGTGAAAATAAAAAACAAATAACAAAAATAAAATATTAAAATTAATCAATTTTAAAATATACTGAATTTATAAGAAAAAAATATATATGATATAAATAATAAGTCTGTGAAAGGGAACAAAGAGGGCATTTTTCTACTTTTAGTGAGTTAGTTTAGGATTAGTTTGGGAAAGTGCACGAAGGGTAGCCTACCCATTGAAACTATGACTGATAGCTGTCCATTTATTTTATTGGTAACACTGTAATAGAGTTGCACATTAACAATGGCTCTCAATGAGTCCATTTTCAAGTTGAGAGACCATTTTTATTAAAAATACATGGTTGTTTTTCTATTTATTTATTATTTTATTTACTTTATTTATTTAGAGGGTACCTATTTCCACGAAACTCTAATCTAAAAATTAAGAATTTGATGAAATGCATTACAGAGCGGTCATTTTATAAAGCATGTTAATCTTTCTGCTAGAAGAGGTCTGACTGAATGGCTTCATCAATATGCAAGCAACTAATGAACTGTCTGCTTTGCATAATTACAGTAAGACGACGGCTTAACGACAATGTAAAAAAAACGAATTGTAATTACTGAACAATTATACAGCGTTCCCAATTATAGCGCAAATTTACACAAGCACGTAGTATAATGTTTTGTTGTGTATGCGAGTGTATTGTTCTCAAGCAGTCCGGTTTAAGGATAATGTTATTTCTTTAAAAAGATGTTAACCTGAAACATAATCATGATATACATCAAGAAGAATGTCTCCATCTTATGTAGAAATTGTGAATGTTTACACTAGCAAAATATTTAATTTCTAATTAAAGTTTTAGTACTACAAGCAATGTTTCATGCAATAAAATAGTTAACATGCAATGCTCCATTTTATTCCAATAAACAAATAAAACAATTCTACTTTTAAAACGTATTGTTGTACATTTTTGGAATTATATTAGCTAATTTAAAAAATCCAGCATTAAAGATGTTGCAGTATAGTATTTCAGTACAGCGAACAAATCATTTTTATCATTGACAAACAATGTTTCTTTTCATTTCTTGCAACTTAAATTCCTACTCCAATGTCTCTCCTCTTGGTTGCCATCTAAAAGGTAGTTTAGTGTCCTCTCCTGAACTGCTGACTCATGTTGGAGTTAAATGAGCAAGTGTTTTTATTCATACAATTTGTCTTTAACTTGTTGAATTGTCTTTCTCTTTTTGAATTCAAGAAATTACTAATATTTTTTAAAGAAAAAGAAGAAATGTCATGTGAGGTATTTAAATGCTTTAATCTCCTTTCTTAGCCAAACTACATTAAAACTTGTCTTTCTTTGGTTAAACACATGAAGGAATAGTAAATGAAGATACATATGCTTACAGAAGCATCATGTGACAACAAAATGAGAAAGCTTGATAATTGAGCAAGTAATAGTCATGCTACTTTCGTTCTGTATGAATCCCACTTTATATTTCAGAAACGTCTTGCATTCATTAAAATTCCACTTTTTTTAACAACTGGTCTTTAAAATTTACAAAAAGAAAAATGTAAATAAAATACAAGAAAAAAACATCTCTTAACCCATTCATTTAAGAAACCTCTGTGAAAAAAATCTCCACAAATCTCATCAGTATGCAAGCGAATAATGAAACGTCTGCTCTGCATAATTAAGATGAAGGCTTAACGGCAATGTAAAGAAAAAAAGAAAAGGATTCGCTATTAAAAAAAATTACAGAGAGCTCCCAATTACATCACGCTAATATTCACGATATATCTTCAAGCAAAAATTTCCAGGCGAACGAAACGAATGCGGATAATGATCTCTGCGCTTTAATTAACAACGGCTCACAGAATCTTAGAGCAGGAGACCTGACGAGACACAGCACCACAGCCAGCGGATCGCTCTGAAACCAAGGACATCAGCTCCAGCCCGGTTCACTCAGGCTCTGAGTATCCTCTCATACCCCTCCAGATGCCCACACACTGCTCCGAGCGGTTGCCAGACTGCCACACGACCTCTGGATCATCAGTCTTAGCAGTCACGTAGGGTACAATGGGCTCTGAAAGCAGTTAAGTATACAACTGGCTGTATAATTCTGTGGAAATATTACAGAAGAGATAGAGAGCATTCCTAGGGCAAAGAGTAATCCGGGTAAGCAAGTACAACGTCATGCCAACTTCATCCCAATCCAAAGGAAATAGTTCCAAAGACAACATACGGGCAAAATCCTGAAGTTTTCCTGACGAATCATGACTTGACGGCAAGTGAGAGAAAACATCCAAAGGATGTTCGCTTTGAACAGAGGCCTTGCGAAGAACAACACAGAAAAACGATTATCACTTCTCCAGTCGACTGCACAAAAAAAAAAAAAAAAGACAGTTTTTTCCTGTACCACACACCCTCCCTCTGCCTTGCCTCAATGTGTCACATTAGGGAGAGATCAAGTATGCAAAACAGGCCGTTGATTACGAGAAGCCAAACACAAAAGGTAAGAATGGATGGAATTAGCGAAATCACAGACAGCAGGGCACTTCCGACGACAACGACGGCGATGGTCCCACTCTCGCCGTTGCTGTGCTGGCCAAGGCGGCATTGGCATTCCTGGGTGCTGGAAGAGCCCGTGCTCTCACATACTTACGTACTCATGCATTTACATTTCCTCATGAAGCTTCTCTCTACATCCCTCTCTCTCCCTCTCTCTAGCTTAGCTGCACTACGCAGCCAACATCACGAATGACTCCGCAGACACTCCTGTGGGGGAAGAGGCAAAGCTGGCAGCTCCTCAAGAGGGGCACACGCCCAGCCAAGTGGGCAGGACGGCACCCAGTAGTGTGGGGGGACAGCAGGGAATTTCCAACTTCCCCCTAAATGAGGCTTGTTGACATTTGCATTTCCCTTTCTTTTCGTCGTGCTAACGCGTTCAATTGTTTTAGGAAAGTGCCTTCTGCTACCGCCCTTTTGAAAAGCGATTTATTGTGCCAGTTTCCCCGTATCTGCCATCCGCACGTCCCCTCCCCTGTCTCCTAGCCACCAGCTGCCAAGTTTTCTCACACTTTGATGGTACACAGCCTGTGAGAACGCACTTTGTGCTTGTTTTCTGTGGGTATGGTGCTTGTCATCTTTACCAGTTTGAGAAGAACAGAGAGAAATAAAAATAATAAAAAAATTAAAATAAATCTTCTCTTTGTAACTTATGGGAACACTCCGAGACAGATACAGGCACTCATAAATTATATGCTTCATTTGCATATTCCTGGCATAAGACATTATGCAAATAACAGGCGATTTGCATAATGGATTCCTCTTGTTGCCTGCGAAGCCTTGTGCTCCTTTTTATTTAATAATGAAAAAAAGCAAAAGACGAGAAAGAGGAAAGAATGTCGTATCGAGCTTTGCCGGAGCCATGTGTGCCAGTGCCCCAAAACACAAGCATGCTGCTTTCCAGAAAAAAATGCAGGGCAATACTTGCCATGGAACATTGAGAGTGTAATTCAAAACTTGATCTTCCAGAGTTACATTTTCTGATTAAATGATGTGGTTAAGAATAACAAATAATACTGTGTGCAAAAATAAGATGTGGTGATTTGCTAACGTGCATGTATACGTCTTAATGAGTCGGTGATATCGTTTGCATGTGAGCACTGCCGTAGACTAATTAATTACAGAGAGGAGACCGAGTTGAGGGGGAAATCACATGATTAAATAATTCAAAACAGCTTCATGTTTTTAGCCTCGTCAGCTCCGAATAGAGCAACACACACACACGAAAAAAAAAAAAAAAGCGGAGACCCAATAATATTTGATAATTACACTTTTGATAATTGCTTAATGAAATATGACCGACACCGTTAATTCAGCAGTAAACTGCAGAAACGTTTCCAGTGGCGCTCACATAAGACATAATAATTAAGTGCAGATGAAAAGTTCACAACGGTGATTAAAATAAACGGCACACTAAATGTTGTTATTGATCAGAATGTTATGAAAAATATCTTGAATTAGAACAAAATTAAGACCCAAAAACTAAAGTTTCCAGGGAAACAGATAATATTTTAGTGGATCAGGAAAAGACAGTATAGAAGGGTGATTGAGAGGGGGGGAAAGGGTGGGAGGTGGTTACGAGGAGGACTTAGATATTTATAACAAAATTCCAATGCATTCCAATAAGCAGCCACCTTCCCAGCGTACAGAGGAGCAAGGGAACTGTTCACCTCAGATGCTGGGCTGCAGGGCTTTGAGCACCTCCATGGAGGAAAGGGCAAAGCAGACAAGCTGGCAATGCCAGGGTAATGGTGCAGTGGGGTGGGCAGCAGGGTAACCAGCCTGCGACAGATGTTATGAGCAATTCATCAGCTCTTAGAATCAATTAACCCGTATGTTAATTAATGTCAGGCTTATGGAACAAAGTTGGGGGGGCGGCAGGGGGATGTGCTGGCAGAGCTGAAAGCGATGGAGGGGAGGGTGCGAAAAGACAAGAAGAGGATAGGGGATGGGCGAGCACGAGAAACAAGCTGCAAATGCGGATTGTGGCCGTGAAAAGCTGGCACGGTGCCATCCACTCAGTGGTAGCGCCAAGGTGGACTAGCGCTCGCTTTTAGGGGGGGAGGCAGGTAGACACGAGAAAAAAAAAACATGAAGACTCACGCCATTTGGTTCGTTTTAGCGAAGGAGAATGGTCTTTTTTTTAAGCAACGTGTATACAACTATTATTAAAAGTAGGATTGCTGGTGGGGGTTCTTGAGTACGAGGCTAAACCTCAACTCAAAGCGAACAGGAAAAGGAGGGGAATACCATCTGCTGCTTGTGATTACGGAATGTCGGTGACGTTCAGTGCGGAATTTAAAGACGTGAAGATGTCGATAATGCCTGCCTGGCATCAGGGCGGGAGAGACAACAAAGTCCTTGCATGCCATCGCAATGGACGCCAATGGCAGTCGCGTTAAACCACACTACCCCACGGGACTGTAAAGGTACAAAGTGTATCCAGACTTTTATGGGGAAAATGGCGCTGTCCACCAAATGGCACTGGAGGCGGGGCATGAAGCGCCTCCCTCTCTCTTCCTCGCTTTCTTCTCTCCTACAGCGCATTTTCCTGTGCCAAGCAGGCAGTCTGCCAGCCAGGCAGCAGATGCCATGCCAAGTTCTATGCTGGCAACCATGCCGCAGACACCAGGTGGATACATGTGGCACATTTCAGCGTCTACCGATCCACGGCGATACGTTTTCTGGAGATGCCAAGGCGTTTTTTTTTTTTTTGAACAGGATGCCAGGATCGTTGCAGTGGCATCTGTTGTGGAAAGATGAACATGTACGTGCCCGACATGATCGGTTGGCAAAGATAACTGGAATCAAGAACAAACAAAGACAACGGTGGTGCTTTTGTTGACTAATTAAACAGAAAAGTTTGCGCAGCTAATTAGCGCGACGGATTCAATAAGGCAACGAGGCGGCTGTGAATGAAAACAAATTGGCGCAAGAAAAACAAGACAAAACAAAATTAAAGCAGCAAGCTGTTATACGAAAAAGGGAGGTGCTCATCTTTTTGTGCCAACCCCGCTCCCTTTACTACTTAATTTTGCACTATATGAACCACCACCTCGTCAAGCGCCTGCCAACCAATGCAGTGAAGAATGTCTACCACGAGCATTGCGGCGTTAGATGCTGCCAATCTGCCAATCGCCTTTCAACACGAGAGGACCTGGGGGACGGTGCCAACGGCAGAACAGCAGATGTTTACAAAGGCTAAACACAAAAAAGGGGCAAGAAAGAGAATCAGCAAACATGAGGATGCATACTAATGAGCCGGCACATAAAATCATAATCAACTAACCAGATGGGGTTTAATTTATTCATTTTCTCTTAACGACGCGCTAATCGTTTTAATTCGTTCAACAAAGAAAAGTGATATTTTTTTTCTCCACTACGTGGGCTTTTTCAGGTGTAGCTCAAGATCGACTTTTTAAAAAGCAAAATAAGAAGAGGAAATACAAGAAGTATGAAACTCCACTTCAGCAGCAAGCAAGGCTATGCCAGAGAGGGAAGGAGGAGGCAGGCGTGTGCGATTTATCTACATTCACAGCAATCACCAGGGAGATGAATGGCTAAGACTGTAGATTCTTTACGCCATCAACCGTATGGGAGACAAGAGACAAGGGGGGTGCCACCCACAACAGCCAAGCAGGAACCTGATGGAGGGGGCACAGAATCACACCATCAGACTCTTTGGGGAGGCGGTAACCTCCAGACCAGCCTGCCTGTAACTCTGCCAAATGGGGCAGGGGGGTTGTGGGAACGTTTTTGGCACCCCCCACTTTTTTGCATGCCCCCTCTTTGCCACCCAATCAAGAAACTGGCAAACTCCTCCCGTTCGTTTTGTTTATGTTTTAGATATATAAATCGACCACAGAAGTGGTAGCCCTTTCTGAGAACTGGTACCTGCAGGGTTCGGAGGAGGAACGTCGCCCCGGTTCCGCAAAGACGATGGGCATCGGGCACACAGCCAACTACGTGGGGGCGATGCAACCGGCGAGAACGGATGATTTGCTTAAGTTAGTTTTAACTGATTAAAATGCATGGCGAAAATTAAAACGGCAATTAGCGCGGGGGAAGGAGGCTCATCTGTGCGCGCTAATTACGAGTGGATACTCCAAACTTTTACTTGCAGTTCTCATGCCTCTCAATTTTGTTGGACAAAGGGGCACGGTTGTGGAATATGAATAATTGAAGAAGTCATCCAAAGGGAGGGATTATAAGATCTTTGTGCTTCCTACACTGCCTTGGCATAACCACCAAGATGACAGAACCAAGGCTGCCACCAGGAAGGACAGGCTGGGCAATGGTGGCATCTTTTGGGGCATCGTCAACACGATCGATTAAGTATTTGTCGCATATGCGATTAGTGCTTTAATTCATAATTCTTGTTGTGTGTATTTTTTTTTTTAATTGTTGCCGCGGAACACGTGAGGATATAATCGTTTGGAGCTAATGAGGTTTGGATGATCTGTCTTTTATTTTAATTCCACGGGGGAAGTTAATTGCGTCTCGTCCTCATTATACAAATGGATTACAAAAAAAAGGAGGAAAAAAAACTGGCTGGCAGAAACAAGGAGGGAGAGGGGGGGAGAGGGAGAGGCAGAAGGAAAAGAAAGGGAGAATATTTTCCTTCTTTGTGAGCCAACATACACATAATACCACATGCAAACAAGCAGAGAAAAGCAACTGCAATGCTTGGCTATGCTAGTCTCTCCCAAGTCCTCCCCAGGAAAACCCAGCATGTTTCTCCTCTCTCCCTGCTCACTGCAGCCAAATCCTTCAAATGCCAAGGACCTCTGCTTTCCCTGGATGTGGATATTACAAAACATGGGCGAGACAAACGCTGCACGGGATTAAATTTCTGCCGATTGGATATTACCGTCATTATTAAAATGGTTAGTTTTCTGCAGTTATTAGTGTTGAGCTTTGTTATAGAGGTGGCGTTTGCGGGCGAAGCGAAATGGAGAGGAGACAACATGAGAGCCTATGGCAGGGCACCTGCTAATGTCCTCAGCGCTTAATCATCGTACAGCAGAATGGTTTTATGCATATTTCATTTGCATATCATTAAATCGCTAAGGCACGCTGGCAACTGGCAGCGGAGAACAGGGAGTGGGGAAATGAGGAGCACAAAGTGTTAAAAAAAGGAAAGAGCGACTCATTATGCGATGGCAATCTTCAAAGCTGTGTGCCTGCTTTCCGGCATCCTGCCAATTCATTTTAATTCAACGTTAATTAAAAAAAAAAAAAAGAAGGAGGGGCTCGCTCAGCCTGTCATATGCGGATTAATTGAGCGTCTTCCAAGGAACAAGAGTACTGTTTATGTGCTGGGTGAATGCGGATACGTCTGTTCGTAATCACCGGAATATTTTTTTCACGAACGAAGGCCAAAATATGCCACTTTTACACAGAAAGGAAATGTATATTTGTACACTTCTCATGTGTAATGTTATCTTGTACATTACATCTTAAAGGAACACTTTTAAATATCATGTTTATTCAGGAGCCCTGGGAAATTTTGCTGCTAAATATGTTTGATAAAGAAGTGGGGATGTGAGAAGTTGGCACTGGGCGCCAACGAGATCGGGAGGTGTGGGACTGGCAACTCAGGGTTAGGAGTAAAGCGTGGGAATCGCTGGGGGCATTCTGTCACAAGCTTTCGCCTTGTATGAAACAAATCCAACACTTGCTCACATCTGCCCCCTCTGCCAACCACCCATCAAACAGACTATGCGCATAATTAGTATGCTTACCGAGACTCTGATTGCCTGTATTAAATCACATAGCGAAATTGATCTTTTGTTTCTGGTTAAATGTGCTCGCTGTCATTATGTCTGGCACACTGTCCTGTGGAAAGAATAGATAAAAGAGCTTCTTTACACATATGCGCATTCACACACATGAACACACAAATGTAAACAAACGGTTACACACTTAATTAAGAGGAAGAGATTGTTTGGTGCACGAAAATGAGAGCTTGATTCAACATTGTTTATGACCCTTTTAAGCCACTTTATTCAAAAGAGAAAAAAAAAATATTTACATGTAATATAAAGAGTAAATAAATGTATAAATTTATTTTGAAAAATACATGGCCACAAAAAGCCAGAAATATTAAATAATAAATATACAAGTTTGAAAATATATACATTTATTCACATGTGGCACAAAGGGTGCCGGATACAAAAGTTTATTAAAATATATATACATCCATATTTAGATTATATTCAGTTCTTCGCTAAACTAGCTTAAGTAATCGCAAACGGCAAAATCACTATAGCCGTCTTGCCCACGTCTCACCTGCTAAATACCCTTGGGTGGTTCTTAGCATATGCAAATGCTGAGAGGATGCAGAACGGAGTAATTAGCCACGTTTATGAAAGCTGTAATGAGAGCTGTGGGGCAAAGGGGCAGCAGCCTGGCAGAAAGAGCCCGCTTGCAGCGGGTATCTGCCTGGCGCTTTTGAGCCATGATACATGCAGATGTCGCTGTAGTTCTTCCAAAAGCTCGCACGAACGAAAAGGGGGTGGGGGGTAACGAGGACCTCGTTTGGAATCACACACACCTCTACCATATGTTTTTACAGACACAAGTGTGTGTCGGAATGGGGGGAAAGCCATGGCTGTGGGGGCAAGTGAAGTTAAGACAGGGTGGGAGGGGGGTTGTTTAACTGGAGATCTTTGTATGGAGCAATGTGGACGGAAATAACATTATTCATGCAACAAATAAAGTACAACTGACAGAGTGTCTGCATTCTGCTGTGCATGTCACATGGAGTAGAAATTATGCAAAGTGCCCTCATTAATATGCATAAGCATCCTCTTTATTATGCAGACCTGCACTAAAGCAATATTGTTTGGAGCAGCAGCCATGCTCTTGTTACAGTAGGCAATCGTTATTTTTCACAGAGCAAACAGACCCTCGTTGTTTCCTCTCTAACCACTTTCAAAATATTTAATTATCTGCTGCTCTGTTTAAAAAAGAAAACACGAAAAATGCAAGCGCAAGCAGGCAGATGATTGACTGTTTATGCCCCAGACGCCTTCGTTTCATAGTGGCACTGTATTTTGACAGTTAGCTAAAGTGGAGTGGCACAAGCCATATCAAGTGGTATCATCAGTCTTAGATGTAAATCCTGAAGAATTCTTCTTGGAAGAGTCTAACAATAAACCAATAAAACTGGTCGTCTGCAAAGTCCACTACTCACTTCATGACCATCTCACTGGGTTGAGCCCATCATTTATGAAAAATGCATGCCATAGTCAGGTTTCCATCACTTTGGCACTGAACTGACCCTGAAGGGTCATACTGGCTTTGCCATTGGTTGGCAGGTAGTAAGAAATCTGCTGCCTCTAGCTCAAACTGCCCTCCAGAAGCTCTTGACCTTGTCAGGCGCAGTAATGCTGTTTTCCTTATCTGCCTAGCTGACAGATTTCTCAGTAGCAGACCACTTATGATTCCCTGTGAGGTTATAACAGACTAATATATAAAATTCTGGATATTTCTGATTTCAAAGGGGTTTGGAATCGATTAACTTGGGTTAGCAACACCAACATTAACAACATGTTGCATCAGTCAAGCGTGAACTCAAAAGTCCTCTGAAATCAGCATTGTCATGGTGCCTGCTTGCTTTTGAGGTATTATATTTTACTATAAATTTTTATATTACATATATATATATATAGATTCATTAATTTAGAAATGGCTCTACTGCAGTTTAAATGCACATGCTTGTGCTGTCCTCACAGGTTGTACTGTTTTAGTACATTGTGATATTGCCTCACAAGTAGGGAGATGTGGAGTAATCATAACACTAAATATGGCAGTACTGGAAGGACTTTCACTTAAAAAAGCCACATTTCATTTTTCATTGAGATTTTTCTGTTTGTTTACCCTAGAATTAGATTTTTCAAAATTTTTTAAAGATTTCTTGACATTTTCATGCATTCATTAACCGGACAATTTTTCCGTGGGATTTGAGCAAGAAATAACACATGATGCTGTCCAATTTCATTGCTGATTTAAAAACATATTATTGAAATGCAATTCTGACAGACAGTTGTGTAGAATTCTCTCTTTCCCCACTAAAGTAGGATCTGAACTTGCATGTATATTACAGAAAATATCTGCCTGGGAACATTACCAAAATGGGCAAAGGGACATTGGTTGCAGTGTCTATTCTACTGTATAGAGCACTGCAACTTTTTAAGGTCATTGCACACGGAGTCCGAAATTTTCTCGTGCGATTTTCCGTATTCCTCATCCTTTCGTATCAAAATGCATGCTACGGATGTGAAAACTCAGAAAAAAACCTGATCCAAATTTTTTTATGATGGACAAAAGTTTCGGAGGCAGTGTGTAAACATGATTGACACAACGTGAGGTCGTATTTATTTTTTAACGTGTGAAAATTTTGGACTCAGTGTGCAATGAACTTTACTCTCAAAATCCCGCAGTATCTGGACATAAAAGTGTGATATTATGAAAGATTAAATGATTCGCTTCCATTTTAAGCATGTGACTGTTGACATGTTGTTAACCACAGAGCTTAAGTAGTATTTAAGCAGCACATTCCTTTAAGAGTTAATGAAGATATTAAGCTTGAGGTTGTCTGGAGACATGATATAAGCAGGCCCAGGCATCCATGTATTTAGCTAGTCATATTGTTACGTTCAGAGGCACTTCTCTTAAATCCAGGGCTCAGATCCACTTAAATCCCACTGTCCAAAAATACAGCTGATCAATGGTTTTGTGTCACCAACCTCTACGCACTAACGCTATTAAGAGAGCACACACAGCCTGTGAAAATGTTAAAATGCCATAATGAACAACATCATCGAGTAGCCTAAAAATACCAGACCTAGTAGTATTAAAGAGGAGTGGCTTTTCTCCCAAAATGATCTGAAGAGCTGAAAAAAGAAACCTAGTGTAAAACATGTACAGTTTGATCAATGCTTTCCTCTCGCCACATAACCGTGGCTGTATTTTTCTTAAGTGACCTTAAAACACTGCCCTTTTCAACGTCCTCTCTCCCCCTCCTGCGCGACACAGCTAATGAGGGAGCTGAGTGGGGAGGTTTGAGTCAGACCAAGCAGGCACACTGTTAGCCAACCTTCAAGCTTCCTGTATGCTGATGCTTTCACCTCCTGGCCTCTAACATTTCCAGACGGAGGCTGCAGAGATGGCACTTCCTGCCGCTGAAATCCGCAGTCCTCCTGCAGCACCAGCAGTGCAGTAACATTTATCTCTTTAACTGCTGCCCGGGCACCGGCCTGCACATTAATTGGTTCCTGGTAATTCAATCAGATTAGTATTAATACACCGTTGCTAGGGCCACGGAGGTCACCTACAATGTCTATACAGCATGAACTCAAGTGAAGGTTAACTGTCAATCATTACACACAATATGATAATAGGCCTTTAAGACCAAGGGATGTTATTGGCTGCGGTAAAAATGGTTTATAAAGGATTGATGGGAAATGTGTCTACATGTGAAGTCGCCTTCTAACAAAAGTACATCCTCATAAGTGACTGATTTGGACGGCTTACATTTGAAGCCACTCAAATTGAACTCACATTGATTCTAACAGCTAACGTTGTTGCTGAGAAAACTCAGAAATCACACAAATACTCTGTAAAATTATCAATTTCAGAATTTCAGATTCATACTTTTTGAAATCAAATGAAAAATAAGTATATTTACTGCTTAGTTTACCTTATGATTCTGTCTGCCGTTTTGGATTTATTCTTTTCACAGAAGTAATTGTAATATATTTTGATGAAGCCATGTCTAGTCTGTCATATGCAATCAACATGTGTTCAGTTTATCCAAAATGAGGCTTCATAGAAGGCAGCATAATTTTATAGCTTACCTTTAGTTACAGCCTTTGTGCTTGGAGCACATCTATTATGCCTTAAAATGCAATCTAGAAAGGCAACTTATCAGGTTTCGGAAAAACACATCTGTATAATTTTGATATGACTGCTATAAGAATGCTAAAAAAGTAAGTCAGAAAAGTAGGCCTAAGTCATCTGTGTAGTATTATCTGTAAAACTGCAGCTCCCACATGAGCAGGCTGTTCATTTTAAAGCCTGAGTTTTTGAATATTCAGTGCCTTTGACATTCATTTGGTATGTGAGAAGTGTTGTGATGAATTAGTCAAATTGACATCGCTAAGCAGGTGCTGTTAAGAGCTTTTTGGCTGAGGCTTGGCTGAGCTGTCTGTCACAGGTGCATTAAGATTGAAAACATGGCGTCAAAGCTTTGCACAATGGCCAGGACCACTCAGACAAGGGCCAAAATCCAAAAGCTTTCTCTGCTGAAAAGACCAACATATGTTGTGTTGGATGCTGGTATGCAGATGTCCTCAACAAGCTTAATCAGCAAGACTCAACACTTACATAGTTTACATACTCCTCTTTTCTAGTTTACACATATACTTTGCAGAGAAATTTCATTTATGCTGGGTAAATAACTTCAAAATTGTAGTCCATTACTGATAGCAAATTATATAGAAAATTGTAGTTAGTAATGTAATCCATTACATTTCACATTAAGGTATAATTCGACTACTTTTTAATGACTTTCAGATTACTTTTGAGCTAACACATTTACCACATTGACTTAAATGGATATTCTTGTACCTTGTTTTGATATAAAGATACAAAGAGAAAGTAAATATATTTATTTAGTTGTTATTAACAACACAAAAATGCATTAACCATTACATTACATTAAGGTTTATCAAACTGGGGTTCGTGAAGGAACTGCAGGGGGTTTGTGAGTTTAATATACTGTAGAACTGGCCAGTTCATATAGAAATAATATAGAATTTATATATAAGTTTTTTAGTGCTGCCCTGAACAATCTATATAACAGAAACTTGCTTTACTTAATTTACACAAAATTAAAAATAATAACAAATTATTCTGTTTAAAAGTTTACAATCCTTTGATTCTTACTATATTGCGTCTGCTTGCAGCCTTTTTTATTCATTGAGTCATTTTGACTATAAGTGTTTGACTATAACTATCTTTATGATTTCATTTCAAACAAATGTTAAACGTATCTGTAAACTTAGGAGCATCAAGCTGTGACACTCATCAAGAAGAGGGGAAGGCAGAAGTTTGTCTGTAATGTGCGCGTGTGGGTGTAGTGTGCATGTCAGAGTGTATGTCTTCGTATCTGCTGGTTTGCATGACGTCCTGCAGGGCCTGAACTGAGCAGCTGGCAGGGGAGTCATTACATACGCACCTCTGACAGCTTATGCTCTCATTACAGCAGGAGGATGCCTGTAGTCCACACACACGCTCTCTCTCGCTCTCCACCGGGGCCCTACTCCTCATGCTGGCAGACATCTTCCTTTTCCCCAAACACAGCTCAAATCCCTTCTTTTCCATGGGACATGTGGCATGATTGGGTAGCCTGGTTTGGTTCACAGCAGACTGTAGTCACCATAAGCTGTGAGTAAATCAAAGGACTCTGAACCTGCTGAACACAGTGTCTTCACTTTGCTGCCAAGAAGGCAAAGGACAGCACTTAATATAATCTGGTCCAGGGTGCGATCTTGAACACTCAAACTCCTGCTGCCTCTGAGTTCTACTCTACATGGCTTTTTATTTGCTTGTAGCTCTGCTACAAAACCTAGTGAGCTGCCTGTTTTCAAAGGTAGACAACATAAGGATGCCTTGTTTTGGCCATATAAGGCAACACTACATACAGTATATAGCATCTCCTCAAGGAGAAGGCAATCCCAGAATGCATTGTGACCTCATGTTGGTGAATAAGTTGAGATCTTTCAAAATATACTTTAATTCAATATTTCCAGTTTGACGTTAGCATATTGCTAAGCTAACAACATGATACTATAATAATCAAACATAATCATGACACATATTGTATAGAAATAAACTACAAATAAAACAAAAAATGGACTCTTACCTAATATGTCTGAATTTTAAAATTATTCATGTATTACGATGTTAGCTTAATACCAAACTCTGTTAAAGTCAATTGTGAGTTAATTCTCCCATACTTTTTTCTTTTAGTGCCAATTGTGTGGACAGATAAGTTGTTCCCTTAGAAGGCAACTGCCCAAGTAGGCAGTCAATGGCAAGGCAGCTTCTGGAATATAGCTTGTCTCGTCACAGTTTCAATGTTACCGACAGAACATGAGAATAAGCAATAGAATACGCTAATCTTTCATATAGCTACGACTGCCAAAAATGCTCAGCCTGGAGTCCGCTTTGCCTCGTCTATCACATTTGACTTGTGTGGGTTTAACCTGTCACCTGTGTGTGTGCCAGGATCCCACGAACACGGCAAGTGCACTCCTATGAGGTGATGGGTAAGCGCCGGACTGATCTAATAAAGCCGAGGTGTCCTGCTGAATCACTCAGTCCTACCCCAGAGCCGCCTGTCACCGCTCCAAATTACGTGTTTTGTCAGGAGATCGGCATCCACGTCTCGGACCCCACCAAATTAGATCGGGCTGCACAGCTGACAAGAGAAAGGCCAAGACAACTCTCTCTAAACATATGAGTGGAGGTTCTGGTATATGACCTCTGACTGCTGCAAAAATGTTTCTGCTATGTCCACATGTTCACTTAAAGGGCAATGACAGACTTAATTGGATCAGGGGAAAGTGCATCTTGCAGCTTTTTTGGCAACTTCGGGGATTCCTGTCAGAGGTACCTCTCAAATGTGGTAGCCAATTTCAACATGGGAACCCTGAGACGTACGGGCCGGCATCTGTAGCTGCTTAAATACAATACGCAGGAGACCCACTTAAGCCCAGCTCGAATCGCGAATAAAACCTCAACGTAAATAAAACTAACATGTACTCCGCAGAGCTGTTCCCTTTCCAAGCCAAATCTTTACAGAGCTGACATAGTTCACAATAGAGAGTCATTCACTAAAGCAGAGGAGGGGGGAAAAGACATTAGATCCACACAGCTGTGGCCTTGGATGCAGAAGCCCTTTCTAACGTGTGAAAAGACTTAGAAAAACATCTGCATGCTATGATGAAGTGTATGAAAGGCAGGTTGCTTTTTTTAGAGCAGCTGTACCTGTTTATGTGTGAGCCGAGAATATGAATGTTTGTTGACTGCGGGTGTTAGACCTACAGAGGGCTCTACGCTTTGCTTCTCAGGAGGAGACTGTTGTAAGAGAGCTAATATGTCACCTGATGCTGATGACTGTGTCAGTGCACACTTTTTGATGAGTATTGATATGTACTAGTGCTTTTTTAGATATGTGTCCCTTACCTTGGTTCGAGATTTTGTAGTGGATATGTAATATAAGCAGATAATTCAATCCAGCCTCTCTTGAAGTTCCTTCGGGAGGCATAAAAGTAGGGTTGAAAAAAATCTGCATTTTAATGCTTTCAAGATTATGGACATATGGACGTTGCTGAGCGCTAAAGGGAGTTGAGCAAACTTTTCCTTCTGCGCTTTGGCCAAAATAATTAACAGCGTTTTCAATGTGATCGCCGAGCATTACTGCTATCACAGCGAGAACAAAAAGAGGAAATGTGTCTTTTATAGCGTACGCTGCTTTTATTCCTTGCACTCTCTGCAATTTTATGGTTTGGCTTTTGTGTCCCTGTTCTGAGGAAATGGTTCATTAAATAGGAATGCCCATTTTTTTCCTTTTATTTTTTTTAATGCGGTGCACAGGGATATTAACCAATCTGTAGCAAGAGCGAAAAGCCAGACTTCCTCCTGGCTGAAGCTCGACGGTCATGCTGGCTTCATTAGGATTCCAGTAGAGTCAGAGAGCAAGAGCCAGAGCTGGAATATTAGGACAAGGAAGAAGACAGAGCCCATTAGGGATAAGTAGAAAGACTAGATCTTCGAAGAGTCCTTGCTGGCTTTACATGGATTCTTGCTGGTCATTAGGGTCGTTTGCTTCTCTAAGCTGGTCTAGATGATTGATCAGCTGGACTTCCAGATGGTGCTAAACTGAGGTCCACCTGCTAGACCAAGCTAGACACTGGTTTTTTTCCTTGATTAAAAAGAGCAGAAACCTGAATACTAATCTCTAACTTCCAGTGTTCTGCAATTGCTTTGATTATAAAGGGTCCATAAATCATAAGTGGAAGGCATAAAGCCACCCAGCATAAGTGCGACAGATTCACTCTGGGATAGCACAGCACTTGATTTGTTAATAGTGTACATAATGGCGGCCATTTTCACAAGCCACATTAAATCATAGAGTGCCGGCCCCTGTGTGAGCATTAAAGCTAAAGATTGGCTCAGTGATACAGAACTCCACTCCTTTATTTTTTCATTCCTCTGAAGCTAGAGACTAAATTGGATTTTCTACAGTGTTTTCTAATTTGAAACATCAATCATTTATTATTAAAGAAAGGAAGGCAGGAAAGTAAAAATGAAGGAAAGAAGGGAAAATCCTTTCTTCATTATTTTATGTCTTTACAAAAATGCACAAAAATTGCACCTTTAGAAGTACAACAGCTGGTCACCAGAACAGGACCCTTAAAATGACAACACTTATTGCATATTAGATCCTTTGAGTGATAATATGTACCCTTAAGGTATTCCTATGAACCCTTTAGGGGTAAATAAGGTACAAAGATGTACTTTTGAGGGTCCTTCCCCAGTGGCATGCCATTGTACTCCTAAACGTAAAATTTTTATAGTGTAGGAAGGATAGAAATAAAGGAGGACTGAAGAAAAGTAAAAATGAAGTAAGGAAAGATGGAAGGAACCGCTGAAGAAAGGAAAGTCAAAAGGAAGCATGGCAGGCTTCTTCCCCTACCCCCCTCAGTCCACTCTATGCCACCTATGTGACAGAAAATGAACAAGAAACAGAAATACATGGGCGTTTAAATGGAAATTTAAGTGTGTGTGTGTGGCATACGGCAGCTACTAGGCTTCACACTGGGAGTGGTGGCAGCAAACAACTCCGACCCGGTGCCTCCCAAAAAGTCCAGGGTATATCAGTCAAGTCAAAGGAGAGCCGACGCGCGTCCTTTAATAATCCTGTAGCATATTATCAGGACGCCACAGCTAAGTGTTACAATTAGGCTGCCCTTTATCATGCAAATCAATTTGACAGCACAACAATCATTCTGTTCCGCCGGCTCTTGGTCTCCGGCACGCTTTCTCTCCTCACTGGCTCACTCTGGCATTTGCGGTGGCTGGCCACATTTGCATTATTTATCATATCAGTGTGAATATGGGGCCGCTGTGCGGCAGAGCTGACGCTGATTAGTGTGGCATTACATATGTTAAGCACAAGGAGACGGATTCCCTTTACTAACGCTCCCCTGCACCGCTTTCAGTCCTGAACATAAAACAGGGCTCTTATTAATATCCCAGAGGCTCTGACACCAAACATAGCAGGGAGGGTAGAGAGGACGACACAGCGAGGTGCCGGGACACTCGCTGCTCAGCGTATGCAAATAGAGGCACTCGGCCAAACACACACACACACACACACCAAACGGGCATTAGCATGAAGTGGCTTGGCAGCACGGGGCCATTTGTCATGCACGTGTGTGTGTGTGAGTGAGAGCGTGTGTATCTGGACAATGAGCCTCTCCGGCTCCACGTGGTACCTCATTACAGGCTTCTGCTGAAGACAGGTGGCGCTGTAGCCTCGCTGCTTTCATTCACACCGAACAATGCAACAACTCCAGGCTTTGTCCATCTCTGCGTAGGTCTTTAATATTTATCCTGCCCTATGTTGCTACATTATGACGCATTCGTTGCGTTAAGGCTTGCTGGTCGGTTATTGGAAAGTATGTCACTTTTTTTATGTAGGAGGAGTCAGTGTGGATTTGTACTGCTGTGATGGATGGATGTGGCTTAATTATCATTAAAAAGTAATTTACAAGACAAATAGGAACTAGCTTTGCACATTACAGTTGTTATAAAGTAGATTCTAGTTGCTGCTCTGTAAACAAGTAAGTTTATGTTGGCTCTGGGCCATTACTGGCAACAGGTTAAAAGAATGTTCCACGTTTGGATCCACATGAATTATGGTGAGTGACATGCTGTCAACTGCAATAAAAAAAAAAGAAAAAAGAAAATTCAACTCACTCACCAGTTTGCAAAAACTCAGGCAGCCTTGTCAGTATCATGTAACAGTTCCTAGGTTTATTGACGTTATATGGTTATTGAGTTGTCTAGTGTAGTCTGATTCACAATCCGTTTGAAGGGATTACTGGAGATAACTGATCTCACAAATTATTACTTTGAATCAGTTCTTAACTGAATCCAACAGAACAATTACACAATCAACATCTGACTAACTTACTGAATTAAAGATGCTCACTACTTTCAGCAATGTACGTCCCAAATCAATACGTTTTGTGTACTTAATGGGACAGTTCACCCAAAAATTAAAATTCTGTCATTAATTACTCACTGTCGCTCCAAACCCGTAAGACATTCATATTTCTGATGAAATCCAAGAGCTCTCTGACCCTCCATAGACAGCAAGGGTACAACCACGATCAAGGCACAGAAACGTAGTAAGGACATCGTTAAAATGGTCCATGTGACATCAGTGGTTCAACCATAATTATATAAATCTACGAGAATACTTTTTGTGTGCAAAGAAAATAAAAATAATGACTTCATTCAACTATTTGTAGCTTCGTAAAATGACAGTTGAACCATTGATGTCACATGGACTATTTTAAGGATGTCCTTACTACGTTTCTGTGCCGTGACCCTTGCTGTCTATGGAGGGTGAGAGAGCTCTTGGATTTCATCAAAAATATCATAATTTGTGAGAATTTGAATCTTTGAAACAACATGAGGGTGATTAATTAATAACAGAATTTTCATTTTTGGGTGAACTATCCCTTTAATGACTTTTTAAATAAATCATATTTTAACTATAATAAGAATACAAAAAAAATAAAACATTAAATATGTATAGACTACCGACCGTTTTTTTTTTTTTTTTTTTTTTTTTTAAGTTTCTTGTGCTCACCAAAACTGCATTTACAATAAAAACAGTAATATTGTCAAATATTATTACAATTTAAAATGAATAGTTTTCTGTTTAATATATTTTAAAATGTAATTTATTCCTGTGATGGAAAGCCGAATTTTCAGCAGCCATTCTTCCAGTCTTTAGTGTCACATGATCCTTCAGAAATCATTATAATATGCTTATTTGGTGCTTAAAATAATAATAATAATAATAATAATAATAATAAATAATAGCAATAACAATAATACACTTTTTTATTATTATTATCATCATTGTTGAAAACTAATATTAATATTTTTGTATAAACTGTGATACTCAATAGTATTATTTAAAAAAAATAATTTTAATTTTTATCTGTTCGGCGGTAAGCAGAGTGTACTTTATAGTACACATGTTCCTTACACATACAAGCTGTGTGCTCATGATAACACTGGTTTGAATCCAGTCTTGATGCCAACCCTCTCTCCACTTTCTGGTCTAATCTTTGCTGTCTTTTACAATACATACAAAATACCATTAATGCTCATAAATATAAAAAGTGCAATAGCTTGTGTGAAAATTTTAGATATGAAAATGTTACATTTAAAATGTTTAACAAATCCTTCAGAGAGGAGAGGGCATGGAAGGAAAGCTAGCTGGCAGAATTATAACTATATGTGATCTTTTTACTTGGGGTGGTCAAGTAAATGAAAGCTGACAGAGGTAATATCAGAGGAGAGATGAAGATTAAAAAGAGAGAGGGAGGAAAAGAAGCAAGGCTGAATCGCTGCGGGATATAGGGCTCTGCACCTTTAAACTGAAATCTCAATCTCACAAAGTTTGTTCCTTAAAAGGAAATCAGAGGGTTTCACTGAGACATTGCCTTGAAAATCATGAATAAACATCAGAATGCCTTGCCGCGCATACATCATACATCACAGGCCGACGCTACCTAATGGAAGAGGACTCATCACCCTCCAACACATGAAAAGCCAGCAAAATTACCAAGCCCACCACACAGCCAGCCGCTCGCTTTTAAAATGGACCGCCGAGGGAGGGGAAGGGGCTGAAGGAGTATTCCTTCACTAAAATGGCTCCCTGAGATAACCATCTCTCTGTGCCGTTCATTGCAAACGTGGAGAGAAATAAAAGAATAGTGATGATGACATTTCCGAAAATAATTAGAACACAATGCGGTTTCCTCTAGTACCCCGCCGTCATTCTCCCTGACCGCCCACGCTATGATATTGCCTCCCGTGTATGGCTGTTTTCCTGCACGTGTTGATATGGCTGCATATTAGGATGCACTTGCTATTCCAGACTGGCCATTTAACATGAGCAAGCACTTTATTCCGGGCTCGGTAGGGAACGAAATTGCCTTTAATCATAATGTGGGTCTGTTGCGAGTAGGTAGACGCAGCGGTGGCGGAAAATTTTGTCTCTGTATAAAGACAAATAAAAACGTAAGCTTTATTTACAATGGTGGTGGAAAGTAAATGGACAAGTGGTGGATGCTGGGCTTTAGATGCTTTAAGTAAAAAATGATGTGGCAAGACGTAGAAAGACATCATGGTAAATTGAAATTATTTAAATACACAAAAACAATAAGTACATATTTCAAAATTCAGCTTGTAAAATCTTTCAACCTTATTATTTTTATATTATGTAAAAAATGTTACAATGGTTATTATTAACTAATTTAAATGTTAAAAATAAAATATCAGTACAAACATAACTGTCCGGGAGCCACAGGTGGTTGCTATCAAGCCCAAATCAAAATGTGCTGAAATTTAAGCAACCAGAAATATTCGCCAGAAAGAGCAAAAAATAAATAAATAATGGTTTTGTTGAAAAGGTTTTGGAGGGCTGAGATAACTGACTGAAACAGCGACAATGATATTTCATGTAATCACTCAATCAGCATTTTAACAGCATAAACATCTCATTAAAACTTGGAAACAATATGTCACACAATGTTACATTTACCTCACAAGTCATTAATTGTGCATAGCTTGTTAGAAAATAAACTTTAGAGAGGAGCGATGTGCAAAAAATATGCACTATATTACATATTCATCATATTTTTATATCACTCATTAGTGCTGTTGTCCGTATTTAATGTATGTTTGAATAAATATGTCCTTAAAACAAGTTTTTTACTACAGCTATTGGTTATATTTTTATACTGTAATAATGGATTGGAGTAGAAGCATAATTATATCATTAAAAACCTCTAAATAAACTATATTTTTTCTGATTTTGATGTTTCAGTAAACAAAACCAAAAAAAAGAAGATGGTCACTAATAAAAAGAGACCATCCTCTATGATATTATGGGCCCTAGATATGAACTTTTGTGATTTTTCCATAGATTTCATCAGCACTAAGAAAAAAAAAAAAGTTTAATTGTGATTTGATGCATCATTGAAGTCTGTAGCACAAGTGTGGGATGAGTAACTAGCCAAAGTTTATTAGTTAAGGTTAAGGGTTTAGAATAACACCCTAAGTGTGCGATACAATAGCGATTCTTCCTTCAGTCAGCACCCCTAATGATAACACTGCACCACATAATAATATATCTTAACTTAATATTATATCAATATTTCATTATGAGTTTGCAGAACGTTAACAAAATATGAGTGATCCATACATAATTTAGAAGTATTCGGCATTAAAAAAAAAAAAAAACAGATCACAATTAAAAACTCATCCATGAGCAACATTTCCTCTTCCTCAAAGCATATTTATGTCAGTAAAAGGCCTTAGGCTAATTTATGTGGAAATATATACACAGTGAATCTCCAGGAATCTATTAACAAATGCTAATTGATGTATGCAGAGGTATGAGTGTGAGTGTGTGTGTGTGTGTGTGTGTGTGTGTGTGTGTGTGTGTGTGTGCGAGTACAAAGATGTATCCTACACCGAGCCAGGCATGAGAACAGGCTTGTGAAGCAGAGTGCAGTAATTTCTTTGATCATTTTTAATGGCAGTACTTTCATGTGGGTGTGTAGCGCTCTGTCTCACATACACACACACACACTCATACACACTGCACCCTGCAGGTGTCATTTTACACCCCCAGCTCTGGGATTAGTATGCAGCAGGCAATAAAAAGCAGGGCCATTGCATTGCACTGCGCACATCTCTACAAACCAGCATCAATACCTTTTCAAAAGGATGTGTCAGTTCAATGCTAACTGAGGGGGGAGACAGACAGACAGACAGACAGACAGGAAAAAAGAAGAACTGAACAATACACAAAACAGCAGGAAGTTAAAAGTTAGTGTGATAAAAATAAAAACAGAATATGAGACAAGCACAAGATTGAAGTGGCAAGCTTGGTGGAAGTTCTGAGGGACTGCACTGAGGAACAAACCATTTAAAAGGACAGTAACATTTCTCATTAGTAGAATTTTTTTTTTTTAGATGTTTTTCCATCATATATAATAAATCTCACTGCAGGTAAATGTTAAATAAAATCCATCTCGACTTTTTACCATTTAAAAGATAAGCATTTACAAGAGAACTAAACAATATAAGTGAATGGTAACCACAACTGTACTTATTTATATATTTGAATAATAACATAAATTATAGTCTTTTCTTGACACAAAGCCATCATATGCCTTGGAAGACTTGTAATATTGTGTATAGCTGAGTCCCACTTCAGAGGCTGCATTCTTTGAAGGCTGCATTTAAAGACTGAATATGTCACAATGGTGCAAACGAAGGCTGTATAAGTTCTTCTTCATATGCAGCCTCAAAATGCATCCTTCATTTCTCGGGCAATGAAGGATTGAGCATAGATTCTTTGTGGCCCCAGGTTCATTGCACCCCTGGTGATGACAGAATTTTTTATTCATTTATTTTATTTTACTTTTTTTTTGTTTTGTTTTAGAGAGAGAGAATGCTGAATTGTACTTTTTAATAAGCACTGGGTTTCAGCTTAATTGAATATGTAATGTATTGAATATGTAAACAAAAAGGTGGTTTAAACATATGATTTTATAGCTTTTTAAAATGGACATAATTGGATCAAGGTGAACATTTACACAGGCTGTGAACCTGTTTAATATAACTTAAACAAAAAAAGTCCAGTATAAACATTACTGCTGCTTGTCAATGGCAGCTGTCATAGTTGCTAGGTGACAAGAGAAATCCTTCGTAAGCTAAAACCATCCCATTTAACAACACTCGTTCTGACCTTCGCAGCCTTCAAAAACGCCTTCTAAGGATGCAGCCTCTGAATCGTAACACAGCTTATACTGACCTTTTTATGATGCTTTTTGTCCTTTTGGAGCTTAGTCTCCATCCACTTTATTTAAGTGAACAGCATGAATATTCTTAAAAATATCTAATTTTGTGTCCCACGGAAGAAAGAAAGCCATGCAGGTTTGGAATGACATGAAAATGAATAAATGACGACTTTAGATTGTTGAATTTAGATTTTTCAGTGGACTGTCCCTTTAAACAGCATACTGCAGCAGCTTTGAAAATGGCCTCCCATACTGCTTACTGAACAGATTTTGCAGGGAGCCTCAATTACTGGATAACACAGCTTGAGTTTCCACGTTACAAGAAACCATTCTATGAGTCTTGGCGGAGACTCCCAGTGCGGTCTGTCTCCAAAGCAGTTCACTTCATGTAATCCTGGTGAACACATAAAGCAGCAACTAAAGAGCTACTTTTATGACGTGAAATTTTGTAAAACCTGTCTCATTCATTATTAAGAACGATCGACAGGTGTATTTCTCTCCTGTTTTACCGTCCACCTCTAGTCTCTATCTTGTTTAATTTACAACCCGAATTCCAGAAATGTTGGGCATCAAATTTGAAATGTGCTCATTTAGTGGATAAAAGTGTAAAGTTTCTCAGTTTAAACATTTGTTATGTTCTCTATGTTCTATTGTGAATACAATATTAGCTCATGTGATTTGAAAGTCTTTTAGTTTTCATTTTATTCAAATTTAAAAAAACACCCCAACATTTCCGGGATTCAGGTTGTATATACCGTCTTCATTTATGCCCTTCCATTCACACACACACATACAGTGATAATAAATAAGTCTATTTGGATTCTAGAAAACACAAAATTTGAGTATGCAAGTGCAGCTCCTATCTCTTTATCTGACAAATGTCTCATAAATGTTGGTTCTTTTGCTCAAATCGCATTAAAAAGCTCATTGTTAAGGCTTTTCAGAAGACGGGCTTCCTTCGATAGAGCAGCCATATTGAGTTTTGGATTTTTCCCCATTCAAAACCATACGAGTGACACATCTTGGGTATTCTGTACTCTTTGGTGTAATTTAATGAGTGATGACTAGTTCCCTCATGTATGCTCTTGGAAGCTTAAATGAATAGCTCAAAATTTAAAATTCTGCCACCATTTCCTCATTCCAAACCTTATTCTGTTGAACACAAAAGAAGATATTTTGAAAACATTTTAGTATTTTTGTCTATACAATTAAAGTACCTGGAACCCAATGGACAAAACCAGTTGAAACATTCCTCGTGTCTTTTTTTTGTGTTTCATAGAAAACAAATTCAGTTTCACAAAATTGTTTAGTCCAACCAGCAGTAGACGGGAGTGTTGGAAAACACCATTTACTGTAGGGTATTTGCGAAATGACATTTTTGGTAAATCTGACAATTTTTAGCATTCTTTGATTAGAATTTTGCACCCAAAAATCCAGTTCATTTTTATCTAAACTAAATTTCAGCAAACTTTTTTCTTTTCTAAAGATTTTAAGCTTAATGAAGACTTCTGACCCTAGCACTGGGAACATCTTACTGCTTGATTTAACAGCTTTGGTCAAACTATCATCCAAAATTTCTATGAATATTAATAGGCTTTTTGCCAGAGCCCTATCGATTAACTTCTGTGTGTGAAGAAGTCTGATGCTGAGTAGAGCAAGACCACCAGTGGTTCTGTTTGAGCCTGTCAAAAGAAGTAGGGAGTTCAAGGTGTGATGTGGCCTCTTTAGACTGGCGTATGTGGGTGTGTGTATGTTTTGGAGGATCTGTAGCAGGACTAAGAGATCATCTACAGGGAGAAAGGCCAGAGGCGAAGAGAGGGTCGCTGCCGTGGATTTAGTGTTTGACAGTGGCAACCTGCTGAATGCTGACTGCTGGGCCTGACAGCACAAGCAGTATTCATCCCTCCATAGAGCAGGCCTGCAGCGTTCCTAATCTGTCTTACACACACACGATGATTCAAACATGCACCAGACTTCAACCCTCATCGCTCCTGTATTCATCAGTTTTAGCCAAAACAAATTAACAAAGCAAAGCGGCACTCAATGCACACATATTAAGCTGACAATCAGCCCAACAGCTCAAACTATTTATCCATCATCCTTAAGAACTCCCTGATGAATACAGAGAAGGCAAAGACATGTGTGTGCATCATGTGTCGAGGTGACTTCTGGGTAAACGCAGGACCCTTTAATGTAGCCTTGTGAGGTGAATGCGCTACAGATGTATTTGATGGGCTGATGTGAACGAGGCCGGGGTGTTGGATGGGGCTACTTTAGCAGGCTAAAACCCAGAGAGCACAGCTGGGGAGCAGCTGGGGCCAGTTGTACCGGAGACCGATGGCAGGGGTGCCCATCGCTCACTGTAACCAGAGAGTTTGGGAACAGATTAATAGATGCTCAGAGGTTAAGTAAACATAATCTGATAGAACTCTGGCTGCATTTAAGGCTGTTCGCTTTGCTTTGCTGTCTCTTTCATCATTGTAACGCCGCACAACCCCAGTGCTCTTAACGCTCCCAATATTTGGAGAAGGATTTAAGGACAGAGGCCTGGCACAGCAACCAACATCAGGCTCTGTTCCAGAATATTCCACATTAGAGCCTTAAGTCAGGCCTGTTTGCCCTAACCTAAGATATGTCTTATCTAATACCACTACAGTAGCTGTCCTGACATCATCCACCCTGAACATACTACTCAATCAAACTTTTCTACTGACATTTATGAAATGTTTGGCATTGGCAAAGTTGCATGACTTTCTTATTTCGAAAGAGTGTCAACTGTTTTTGCTCATAATATGAAAGTCAGTGGGGTCAAAAACAACACTGATTATCATTGTGTGGACAATAAAGTACTGAGATATAATTAAAAATATCTTATTTTGTTTGTATTTTTCACAAAAGAAAGAAAGTCATACAGGTTTGGAACATGAGGGTGAGTAAATAGCCCCTTCTGGAAAATTACAAAAATTGTGAATAGGACCTTTTCAAAAATACCAGTAAATTCGTTCCGGCAATTTACCGGTATGAGAAGTTGTAACATTACCAGTAAATTGCAGGAATTCTGCTGTGTGTAAAGGCAGAATGAAGTTTATCGGCATGAGCACGTACAAGTTCAAAATAAGGTGACATAAGATCTACTCTGGGCCAATCCAGAGCCACTGAAATTCAAAATTCAATGGTTCTGGGCCAAACATAACATTCTGATGCAGATTACGTATTTACTCCTCACGGTGTAGTTCGGTTTGAAGTCGTGTGTATTGCGATGTCTCTAGGCCAAAAGTGCTGTATGAATGTGAAAGTTTGACACAAAAATGAAAACATCAACAAAAACACTGACCACGCGTATATGTATACCCCTCCATGTTTACAAACACAGCGGGAGCGCTGAACTCTCGTGCCTTCGTTGGTAAAAAAATAATTAACCAATCAGCATCAAGTATTCACTTTCAGCGCTGAGGAGTGTTGAGAAAAGGGCTAGCCTCCCTTCTGGTATATCAAACAATCATCATAGAGACGTAATTTACGTGATATTAGTTTGAACTTCTCCTGCTGTGTTGATAATGTGCCAAGTACTTATGATGAGTAGCGATATTGAATATTTGATCACCAACAGATTTACCAAGCTGTCATTCAAACAGTATATATACAAATTAAAAATAAAGGAAGAACAAGCCTAAGCTGGATATAGGCTACAGCAGTCGCGGCTTAATTAAATGGCACAACAGGCAGTTAGCACAGACTTTTAAGAAGGGATGGAAGTTTGCTTCAAGTGATCGGCCAGGTAAGTGAAATTATATTATCTTGCTGTGTGTCGTTTTAAAAGTAAAAGCAACCAAAAAGCCAATTTAAAGTGGTTAAGCAAATAATAATAATAATAATCGGCAGGGATCCCCAGACCAATTCAATTAGTGTGCCTCCTCTATTATAAAACCCACGGGCCGCCACTGCACATTTTTGAATTTACCGGTAAATTCGTTCCGGTAATTTTACGGCAATTTACTGGTATTACTATGTGAAAGGCCTTAATGATTCAATGAACAAATCAATAAATGTTTGGTGAATAATTTAAAACAATACTTAAAAAAAATTAACTCTGAATTTGCTAGTAAATTTAAAAAAATTATGACAAACAATGGCAAGTAAAACATTGAATTAATTGTGAAACTTTGAAGTAGAAAAACTGAAATAGTATTGTATTTGTTTGTAAAACATACCCCAATATTTTTTAGTTACAACTATTAAAATCAATTGTTTTACAGTGTATCCTTTATTAAACAATATAAAGTCTCCGTTCCAAAGCCTAATAAGCTCCTACTAACTACTGTTTACATAGACACCACTAACCAGACAGAATTGTAAAAATTACTGATTTGGAATCAAATCTGGGCAGCAACTCAGCAAACAACACTGATATAAAGCACAAAAAGATTAAACTCATAAGTGAAACTAAAAGACTTAGGATTTGAGCATGTTACTAAGGTAATTACATTGAAAATACACAGTAAAATAGTCTATTTTATTACTTTTGGTACAGAAGCGTAAAAAAATAAAATAAAAAAAGAACAGGAAGCTATGTGGAAGAGAGATTTAGTATTAGCCCACAGATTTAATCTTCTTCCTTTTGTTACTATGCTGTGATTGTAATACATTGCGGGACCCCCTCGAAAACGAGATGGTACATCTCAAGGGGTTAATCCTAATAAATAAATTTAAAATTAAAAAAAATAATAAAATTCCTGTGGACACACTGGGTCTCTCTTACACATTTGGCACAGTTTCCATCACAATCTAACTGTGAAATTCTGATGCACTGCAATGTACTGAATCATGATATATGTATTGCATATGTATCAGTAGTTAGTGATATCCACCTCTAGTTTTCACCAGTTACAGAAGAGGGACACATGTTCTTAGCGTGTAAATGGCACAGTGTTGGTGTGCTCTCAAGGATAGCATGAGCAGCAGGGTGAAGATTCCCACTGCTCTGATAAAAGAGCTCACTTTCGCCAGCAAATGCCTACATTTCTGAGACGTGCGGTCAACTTTAATTGGCCTTTTTCTGCAAAGGTGGAATTTAATTACTTTGTTCCTGGATTAAAGGCCTCAGACTGTTCAGACAAGAGCTGGGTTATAACTGTCACAGATCTGCCAGGCCCTGTCACCAACCAATCACAGCGCACTCCCTCACCTGAGTACTGATCACCACACGCACCTGCACATCATTGAGCCACTCATTAGCCATGCCATAAATACACACACCTCACAGCACCCCAGTGTCCGGTCTCGTTCATGCGAAGAGGACTGCCATAGCTATCACAGCTCTATGCCCACTACTTACCTCCTTGTCTACTTACCTGCAGTGTCTCCTTCCGAGTGTGTTCTCCAGCGATCCCCAGTCAGTCTGCTCCTGTGTTCTGTCCCTGTCTGCCATCTGGGTGAGGTGTGTGTCCAGTTCCCTGTCAAAAGAAGATACTCATGTTAACACCTCTCCAGTTCACCGAAGACCTCCAGGATCACCATTCACCTGTCTCACTCCTTGTTGCTCAGCTTTTGTCAATAAATACCTGTCAATTCATCCATCTCTCTCTGTCCGAGTCCTACTTCTGTAACAGAAGACCATCACCGACAGACAAACAGCGTGAGCACTCCCGACCCCTTCCAAGAGCTCGTAGACAGACTCCGACGAGCTCTCACACCGGCACCACCGCCTGCACCTCCCATCACTTCCGTCACCAGTTCCACCAGTTCTTCCACTACCGTGATCTCCAGTCCCATGGCCAGGCCAGCGCCACTCTCCCATTCAGTGGAATTCAAGTCCATTCACCCCCACCAATGCTTCCACGGCCACTCCGCCGGGCTGTCCACCCGGATTGCAATATGTTCCCAGGGCTCAACGCACACCCCTCATTCAGTCTGTACATTCATCTCTGGGCACTGGCCACCCAGGGGCCAACAACACCCTCTCGCTGCTAAGAGATCACTTCTGGTGGCCCAATATGGCCGGAGATGTTAGAAGGTTCGTCCAAGGCTGTGTAGACTGTGCCATGTCCAAGAGTCCACGCCACTTACCAGCAGGCAAGCTGCTTCCTCTGCCCGTTCCCAATTGGCCCTGGTCACACCTAGGACTTGACTTCGTTACGGACCTTCCTGCCTCCGATGGTAACACATGCATTCTGGTGGTGGTTGATCGATTTTCTAAGTCATGTCGTCTTCTTCCTCTCAAAGGCTTACCCACAGCAATGGAGACTGCCGAGTTAATGTTCAACCACGTCTTCCGATACTTTGGTATCCCTGAGGATATCGTTTCTGACCGTGGACCCCAATTCATATCAAGAGTATGGAAAGCCTTCTTCAAGCTCCTAGGTGTGACCATCAGTCTGTCCTCCGGATACCATCCCCAGACGAATGGGCAGACTGAAAGAAAGATCCAGGAAGTAGCACAATTCCTTCTAACCTTTTGCCATGGCCACCAGGACTCTTGGAACCAGTTCATTGGCTGGGCCGAGTACACCCAGAATTCTCTGCGCCAACCAGCCACCGGTATGACTCCGTTCCAGTGCGTACTCGGTTACCAGCCACCCATGTTCCCCTGGTCTGGGGAACTGGCGGATGTACCATCAGTAGACTACTGGTTCCGAGAGAGCGAGAGGGTCTGGGACGCTGCTGGTCTGGCTATCAACCAGGGACATCAGGATGCGCATACCCTGCAAGAAATTAAATCCCATATTTGTTGGCCCCTTCACCATAATCAAGCAAGTCAACCCGGTCACTTACCAGCTTCAGCTTCCCCCTCAGTACAGAATTCACCCCACATTCCATGTTTCACTGCTTAAACCTTACCTCTCTCCTGTTTCTCCCTCCACAGAGCCTGGCCCCAAGGAGGAACCCCCTCGCCCATTGATGCTGGAAGACGGCGCCATCTACCAAGTTAAGGAGATCTTGGACTCCCGACGCCGTGGTGGTCGGCTGGAGTGTCTTGTAGACTGGGAGGGCTATGGCCCAGAAGAGAGATCATGGGTTCCTAGAGATGTTCTTGATCCTGTCTTAGGATCAAGAGTGAAGAGTTCCATGTCAGACATCCGGAACGTCCAGCACCCAGAGGGAGGGGTAGACCACCACGACGTGGGCCGTGGAGAGGGGGGTAGGAGAGGGGGGTAGTGTCACAGATCTGCCAGGCTCTGTCACCAACCAATCACAGCGCACTCCCTCACCTGAGTACTGATCACACCCACCTGCCCATCATTGAGCCACTCATTAGCCATGCCTTAAATACACACACTCCGCTCAGCACCCCAGTGTCCGGTCTCGTTCATGCGAAGAGGACTGCCATAGCTATCACAGCTCTATGCCGACTACTTACCTCCTTGTCAACTTACCTGCAGTGTCTCCTTCCGAGTGTGTTCTCCAGTGATCCCCAGTCAGTCTGCTCCTGTGTTCTGTCCCTGTCTGCCATCTGGGTGAGGTGTATGTGTCCAGTTCGTGTTCCAAGTTCCCTGTCAAAAGAAGATACTCAAGTTAACACTTCTCCAGTTCACCGAAGACCTCCAGGATCACCACTCACCTGTCTCACTCCTTGTTGCTCAGCTTTTGTCAATAAATACCTGTCAATTAATCCATTTCTCTATCCGAGTCCTACTTCTGTAACAATAACCTTTACTGCTCTCTCTCTTTCTGTTTTTCTTTCTCTCACAATTTCTCCACACAGTCAGGTCAAAGTATATGGGTAAAATGGGTCCCAAAATTTGTTAGCCTCAAAGGAATCCCTAAATGTGATCCATCACCTTTAAGGTCACAGAAAGACACACAGTTGATTAAGCCTTGAAATATAAATGTGCACTACCGTTTTTATTCAGCATTCATATCTCTATTTATTTACCAATAAAAATTGGAAGATCTATATGTCTATCTTGGTGTGTGTGTATATATTATATGGATATATATATATATATATATAAACGTGCACAGTCTATCGTTCTATCAATCAGTTTCCGAGTGACTAGAGGTGAATAAATAATGTCAATTTACACTTTTAGGTGAACTATTCCTATAATTCAGTTACACTCAGTCTCTGGACAAAAACTACCAATTCTTATTTCCCAAAAAAAGGAATTTATCAGAAAAACATTGTTTTCAGTCTGTTTCACAAGCATTAACACCCACACCAACAGTTTAAACAGAAATGAGAATAAATGGAAGATCTGTCTGATAAATAGCCTTGTTCCCTCTGAAATGCATAAAACGTGTGTGTGTGTGTGTGTGTGTGTGTCTGTGTGCGCACGTTTTTGTGACAAATGAGGACATAAATTTGTATAATGACACAGGCATGCCATAGGTATTACAAGGTGAAGGTGACTTATGAGGACATTGCCCCATGTCCCCACTTTTCAAAATGCTTATAAATCATACAGAGTGAGATTTTTTGGGGGGAAAGTAGAAATGCACAGTCTCCTGTGAGGGCTAAGTTTAGGTGTAGGGTTGGTGTAGGGCAATAGCACATACAGTTTGTAAATTATAAAAACCATTACGCCTATGGGATGTCCCCACTTTTCACAAAAACAAACATGTGCGCGTTTTTGTGACAAATGAGGACATACATTTGTATAATGACATGCGTATGACATAGGTATTACAAGGAGAAGGTGACTTATGAGGACATTGCCCCATGTCCCCATATTTCAAGAGGCTTATAAATCATACAGAGTGAGTTTTTTTTTTTTGAGAAAGTAAAAATGCACAAAGTTTCCTGTAAGGGGTAGGTTACTATTACGCCTATGGAATGTCCCCACAATTCACAAAAACAAACGTGTGTGTGTGTGAGAGCCCTCATCCTTCAGATCGCCACTGCATTTCTCAACCGGTCAGTACTGAGTGATAGACTAATCGATGTGTGGCCTAATCAGCCAGCTTAACTCTAATACCCAGGACAGGTTCACATTATTATCATATCAGACTCCACATGTTTGGAGGTGACATGGAAAAGGCAAAAAGATTAAAGTCAATTTTACAGAAGGGCCTCCACATCTTCTGTTATTCCGCCCAGTGCAGTATGACTTTTATCTGATGCCCGGCCAAAAAAGGGTGCTGAAAAACACATGCGGCATACCATAATGAACTCGCACTCTCGTTTGCAGTCGGTGCCATGCTGTGTGGAGTAATTCAGAAGCTGGAAGGCAGATGGCCCCAGCTGAGCGTGAAGCTTTTATGTGCTCAGTACCCAAAACCACCTCCACCACCACAGTCTAGCCCGTCCTACCCTTACTGAGCCCCTATCAAAGTTGTGTAACTCAGGCCAACCCTTTTGGAGGACGGGTGGGGTGAGGGGCGCTCACGAATCATCTATAAACACCTTTACACAAACTGTTTACGGGCAGTAAATGATGCATTAAACAACCATCAGTCCCTCAAAAGAGGTTGCTGCCCACATATCTAAACAGAACCATTGGTTTTAAAAATTCCAGAACCAAAAAAACATTCAATTAAAAGTTCTTGCATATGCATTCTTCCGTCAATGCAAACAGAACACCATAGTGAAATATTCTGGCAGAGTATCCTGCACTATTTATTCGGTGGAGTTACAGCATCACTAATGAATCTGCAACGCAAAACAGAGAGTGAGACCAGTGCAGTTGGGTTATAGAATGAATAACTTTAATGAGTCGGTTCTTTTTCAGCAAATCAAAAACATACAGCACAACCAGTGTTTTTCCGAATTCCAAACGAATGAATCTACTGAGTCTCCTCCTTTTAATTAATCAAACACATACAGTGCAACCAGTGTAGGTTGACTCCTGAATGAATGACTCTATTAAGTCAGTTCTATTGAGTCAGTTCTTTTTAGTGAATCAAGCACATACAGCTGACTGTGAGACTGTGTAATAGTTTTTCATCACATAAAGCTTGAGATACACATTTTGTTAGTAGTGTTTTTTTAAATAAATTTGTGCTGTCAAGCGATTAGTGGTCGACCGACATTGGTTTTTTGACAGCCGATGCTGATATCTTGGAAAGCAAGGTGGCCGATGGCCGATATAAAGCCGATATAATTGTATTTATGTTAATTAATATTTAAGAAATTTGAAATTATTTGAAAATGGATTTAAAAAATAAATGTGTAAAATAAACATACTTAGACTTTAGAGGTCAAAGTATTTTTCACAAATAAATAAATATTTAATAAAAATATAATTCAAAAGGAAGTCAACACTGTAACCAACAGGGCACTCAGTATTCTGTGAAGTTTGTGTGCATTGGTAATCATATTTTTCAAATAAAGCCAAGGTAACACTCATTTTACACACAGCACACGTTGAAAATGACATGAATATGACAGTGGGCAAATGCATAAAGCACAGCATAATTTGAAATCACAAGCTTAAAGTTTGTCTATCGTGCCTTTCTATTGAAACTGAACTCTCCTCCTGTCCGCATTCAATTCACATGCATCGACCGTCACACAGAACATATGTGATCATGCAGGATACAAATGCACACTTCACAAGATCTCTACTAGATTCGACTAAGTCTGCAAGATTTGTGAAATTAGGCCTAAATGTTCATTAGTCATTCAAAGATTTGTTTAAATGATATAAATGCATATTTGCTGAATGCTGATGGCAAACGAGAAAGTATTACAATTTTGCCTTTCTATTACTACTAATATTAAAGCAATCGTTATAAAACTTTTTTGTATGCATTTTAATTACTTTGTTTAGCAGTTCTATCTGGTCATTAGATATCCGTCTTAGAACTGTTAACGACAACAGCGAACAAGAGGGATAATATGAGCACTGTGTGCTCAGGTGCTGCCGTTCTCATCGCTGTCAAAATAAAAGTCCTGCCTTGAACACATCAGCCAAACAGAAAAACTTATCAGCTAATGCCGATATTTGAAAAATACCAAATATCAGCCGATATATCAGCCTTGCAATATATCAGTCGACTACTACAAATGATTAAACGCAATTAATCGCATCCAAAATAAAAGTTTTTGTTTACATTATATATATATATATATATATATATATATGTGTACTGTGTATATTTATTATGTTTATAGAAATACAACACACATACAGTATAATTTTTGAAAATATTTACGTTTATACATTTATATATTCATATTCTTTCATTTCTTTATATTTTAAATGATATATAAATATATTTAATATATAAACAACATAATTTTCTTAAATATATGCATGCATGTGTTTGTATTTATATACACATAATAAATACACACAGTATACACACATATATTACGTAAACAAAAACTTTTGGTAACACTTTATTTTAGGGTCTCTTACCTAGTTGCTTATTAGCATGCATATTACTAGAATATTAGCCATTTATTAGTAGTAATTAAGCACATATTAATGCCTTATTCTACATTACCTTTTTCTACATCCCTAATCCTACCCAATACCTAAACTTAACAACTACCTTACTAATTATTAACAAGCAGCAAATTACGAATTTATTAGTTAATAGTGAATAAGTGTTCCCTATTCTAAAGTGTTACCAAACTTTTATTTTGGATGCGATAAATCGCGATTAATCGTTTGACAGCACTAAAATAAATGAATAAAATATAGTATAGTTTAACGTAGTATAACGCCAAATACTGAATTTATCTAATAATTCTAAAAAGACTGTGAAAAGTCATTAAAAATGTAAACACATAAAAATATATAGACTATTTAAATTATCTCACTGTTTTCCAATGGCATATCTTATGTCTTTTATTACAAATATTTATTCATTCAAAATATTTATTCCTTAAATAAATGCACTAAAAGAATACTTTATGGAACCCTTAATTAACAGTAACTGTTAAAAGGAACTGGAACGATGTAATGATCCAAGATGGCGGCGCGGTCAGACGCAGCGGCTGCTCCGGGTCCCAAAGACAGTGCTTTTATGTCTTTTAATGTCGTCTGTTCATCTCCAAATAGTGTAAAATTACCGCTAACTCACAAGGAAATCACTCCAAAACATATATGATCGCCAAAGACCGACTCTTCCAACACTCATGCTCTCAAACGTTCGCTCTCTGGAAAACAAACTGGACTTAATTCAACTCAGTCGGTCTACACAACATGAGGCAAAGGATTGTTGTGTGTTTGTTTTCACCGAAACATGGCTAAACGACAACATCCCGGACTACGCCATTCAGCAGCACAGGCTAACCAGCTACCGAGCGGATAGAGATTCATCACTGTCTGGTAGGGGTGAGCGATATGGGAAAAATATCATATCACGATTTCTTTTTCAGAAATATCACAATTCACGATTTTATCACGATTCTTTGTCATGTTGGTTTTACTATTTTGGTTTTACAAGTTGTCTGAGCATTACAGCCAAACTAGAAAGACAAAGCCTTTCAAGGTAACAAAAAACAAAAAAAAAGACATGGCAGATATTTAGGCCAAAGTGGGCGAAGATAAAAATCTTTGTCATCATTTTATCTTTCTTATTAAAAAATAAGAACAAAGATACACATTACAAATATACACAATATACAAATAAAACAAACAGTGCATTATTTTCAGGTACAAAAGGTGTATTTAGCAGGAGCATTCAATGAAATTGAATGAACAAATATAAAAATAAAACACTAGATAGACTGATTCCTAAAGCAACTGTATTAAAGTTTTTCAGTCAAGAATAGTGAGTGATTTTTCTCTTTGCATTTTGTTGTTTTGTTAACGTTAAATGAATAGTTCCCCCTAAAACTAAATAGTCATCTGTCTGTCAATTCTGTCATAATGTTTTATTTTTATACCATCATTTACTCAAAAGTTGTTTTAAACCTGAATGATTTTCTTTCTTCTGCTGAACATAAATGCTATTTTGAAGAAGGTGGAAAACCAAACAGTTGCTGGTCCACAGTGACTTCCATAGGATTTTTCTTTCCTGCTATCAAAGTCAATGTGGACCAGCAACTGTTTGGTTACCCTCATTCTTCAAAATATCATCTTTTGTGTTCAGCACAAGAAATTAAGAGGTTTGGGACAACATGTGAGTGAGTAAATAATGACAGAAATTAAATTTTAGGGTGAACTATCCCTTTAATAACAGTCGACAGCATGTTTAGTGTCCTGTCCCTTTAATCTGTCCAATCTGTCCTGTGGCATCAAAAATGCAAAACGGTCATATGCTCAAAAAATCAACAATCACTTCACAGACAGCAGAGACACACGGAGCCTGTGGCAAGCCATTCAGATCATCACTGACTACAAGCCCCCGCCACAGGCCTGTGATGATGACACATCCCTCCCCAATGCACTCAACCACTTTTATTCATGGTTTGAAATGCAGAATGACATACCTGCACAAAAACTGCCCACACCTCCCAACGACCGGGCGGTCTGTCTGTCTCCAGCCGACGTAAGGAAGACCCCATCTAGGATTAACCCACGCAAGGCTGCGGGTCCTGACAACATACCTGGCCGTGTTCTGAGAGACTGTGCTGCACAGCTGACAGATGTGCTTACAGATATCTTCAACACCTCGCTGAGCCAGGCAGTCGTCCCCACATGTCTCAAATCCACAACAATCATACCGGTACCAAAGAAATCACCTTTGTACTGTCTAATTGACTACCGTCCCATAGCACTGACTCAAAACCAGCCTCCCCAACACACTCGGCCCGCTCCAGTTTGCATACCGTTCAAACCGCTCTACGGATGATGCAATTTCCTCCACCCTCCACCTGGCTCTTACCCACCTAGAAAATAAAGACTCCTATGTTAGAATGCTGTTCATTGACTTCAGCTCGGCATTCAACACAGTAATCCCACAACAGCTCATAAATAAACTAAAGGCCTGCTGGGCCTTAACAACTCCCTTTGTAATTGGATCCTGGACTTTCTAACCGGACCCCAGTCAGTCCGTGTCGGCCACAACACCTCGAGCACTACCACACAGAGCACAGGTGCCCCACAAGGCTGTGTGCTCAGCCCGCTACTCTTCACGCTGCTGACCCACGACTGCACTGCCAAGTTCAGCTCCAACCACATCATCAAGTTTGCTGATGACACAACAGTGGTAGGTCTCATCAGCAACAACGATGAAACGCACTACAGAAAGGAAGTGGCACAGCTGGCTGAATGGTGTGGCACTAACAATCTGTCCCTCAATGTAGGGAAGACAAAGGAGGTTGTGATGGACTTCAGGAGAAACTCTGTTGACCACCCCCCACTGACCATCGACAGCTCGACTGTGGAGAGAGTCAGCAGCACTAAATTCCTGGGGGTGCACATCACAGAGGATCTCACCTGGACCACCAACACCATGTCACTCTCCAAAAAGGCACTACAGCGCCTACACTTTTTCCTTACACGATGCTCCAGCAAAACCAACAGCATCGTGAAGGACTCCACCCATCCCTCTCACAATCTCTTCCAGCTCCTACCATCAGGAAGACGGTACCGGAGCATCAGAGCCCGCTCCGCCAGACTACTTAACAGCTTTTTCCCCCAGGCTGTGAGAGCTCTGAACCCAAACCACCCCGCACCCCTCTGAAACCCCATGCAAACCCCTACCTCCTGAAACATGGACCACCCCCCACCCTAAACCTTACCACACCAAAGAAAAAACTGTATGGAACTTTTTTGTGCAATTCGAAGTGTGCTACACACAGGTGTCTTTAGTCTGCTAAATGACTAAAAGTAAAAAGTAAAGAGTGTAAAGACCATCGACTCTACCGTGCGACTCCACCGGGCTAGGACACCGGCAAAGGATATAAGTATCGCTTTTTATTTTTATTTTATTTATTTATTTATTTTCCTTTATATGTTGTTGTATGCATTTGTCAATTTTATTTAATTTCTGTATTTTCTTAAATGGGTGTGTATAGAGTATTCACAGAGTGTTAACTTTTAGTTTTAGTTACTTTTTCTTATTTGTAAGTCCCTTTGGATAAAAGCGTCTGCTAAATGACTAAAAGTAAAGTAAAGTAAGGTGAGTGGGCCTGTACAAACCACCTGTAGTAACACACTCTCCTCTATGTGCACTAGACACTTTACACACACTGCTGTGTGTACACAATCCCACAAAAGACTCAGCAATATATGTATGTTCACATGCTCATGCACTACAAATCATCCTGCACTGTTCCCCAACCAGCTGCTTGACTCAAAATGTTTCTCTTTGCACATGTACAGTATTTATGTGAAGCATTCGTATAGTTTGTATTTTTTATCTTATTATTTTTAGTTTATATAGGGTAAATATTTATATATAGTATACTTATAGTTAAAATATGTCAGTAGGTTAGTTGTGTATAGGTTTATAGTGTTTTTTTACTTTATTGTTGTATATCTGTATTTATGTAGCACTGTGGTCCTGCGAGGCACAACATTTCGTTCCAGGTGACCACATCTTGAGCTATCAAGCAAACAGACACTGAGAGGCAACGTTGACTCGGTAAGTGCAACTGCACTTTGAAATGCCAAAGACAACCTGGCACCAATTAAACTCTGGCCCTAAAAAGGCTGTGTGATGTTCGACCCTACAGGCAAATAGGGTGAGCTAGACATCAACCAAGCTCTTATCACAGTAGCAGCTCTGCACTGCGTCAAAGTGCCAAATATTCACAAATATGCACAGCACTGCAGGGCTCCAAACTGCGACTAAAATGGTCGCATTTGCGACCAAAAATATTAATTTGCGAGTGAAGTTTTTGCTGAGGTCGCCACTGGCGACTATATATAATTTGCATGAAAGGACTTTTTTCCCGATTGTTTTGCGCTCACATCTTTTGTTATGTTCACGTATTAAACTTACATAAGACGATGCGCATCAAAGTTTTACTGAAAAGAGTTTCAAACAGTCCTCGTCTCTGCCGCACACAGTCTGCTGAACGCAGTGAGAGAGACCTGGTCACTTCATGCATTTTCTCTGATCGGATATCTATATGATTTGTTAAAACGTTTCCCCATTTACACTTGGCCACATAAATGTGTCTTCGCAAAACGGATATAAATCCGTTCTTCAATTCCCGCTTCATATGCAAATATAACGGAGTTCACAAGCAATGGATAATTTTATTAATTATCAGCTAATTTCAATATCAAGAGAGCGCGCGGCATCAGCACTGGAAAGATAGGCTAGTCTCGCTACTTTTAATGAAGAAGATTGTGTGTTGAGCGTCTGCGGCTTACTTTCAGGTTCATTCAGTTTGCGCGTCGCTTGCTGAAGAAATATTCCGCTACTCATTCGCGGTGATGCTTGTTGCATTGCGCTGTCATATCTGACTATAACATGCCATATAGCCTATAAAACGCTCTCACACGTCTATTATTTTAATATTATGGGAGGAGTAAAATTACCATATGTGGTTTCAACAACCAGATGCATTTACACTTGTCCGGTCGATCTTCTTATCGAGATCTTAGTCTATAGGCTGTGTTCTGTTAATGCATGGACTTCCTGTTATTTGAAGCGCACTTGCCATCCAGTAATCGCAAAAAGCTTTGTGCTGTCTTACTTTTTAATAAACAAAGTATCAGCTTTAAAATGCTACGAAATTCAAATGATGCGGTTTGGGTGCTCTTTAATGCGGACCACAAGCGCACACTTTCGGTAATATAAACACCAGCACCCCGCGTCCACACGGTCCGTGTATGCGTCCGGATCGCGCGAGCGGAGAGTATCGCACTTAATGCTCAGGCGCGATCTCTTTAGCGCCTCAGTTAAAGCAGCAAGTGAAGCCATTATATATTTCGATTTACTACTATAGTATGAAATGAACATGATCAAAAGGTAGGCAATAAGAAAGCCTATAGTAGGCTACAACTGTTTTATGTAAAAGCTCATTCAGTGTTTCAAACTGAGGAAATGTATAAAGCTTGTAAACATTGCATTGTAATACATTTACCTCAGAATAACCACTCAGTGTCCATAAACTCATCAGTCAGCTAGAAAAATAACTATAAAGAGGAGCGTTTTGCTATATTCATGCGCTGTTGCATATTAATATTTTTACTTATTCTGTTGTACATGATTCAACTCCTCCTATAAAATTGCATTTTACTAATGAAGAAAAACAGACTGAATGTGTGAAAGACGTGACAACATTTATAGGATGCACTGCACTCAGTTGCCAAGTGATGCTTATGATATTGGTACAGATTCTGTGTAACGAACAATTCTTTGTGACTGTATATTTCAAGTTGTAAAAGACATTTAATTCACACTTTAAGTGAACCTTAGTCCCCCGGTCGACCTGATCATCTACAAGATGGATTAAAATGCTGATAAAGCCTAGAAAAGATAAGACATAAACATATGACAAAATGATTTAAATGTTAAAATAGGGGGGAAAAATAAAATGATAATAATAAAATAAACCACTTTTATTCTGTGGCACCTAAAAAAATAATTTGGCGCCTAAGTTTTTCTTTTATAGGAGCCAATGGCTCCTTACTCGATTTTTTTGTCTGGAGCCCTGCACTGTATTAAAGAGCTGATTTGGTTTTGTAATTAGTGTTGTCTGTATCAGGTCAAACGTATTCAAATCACGTGAAGATTAAATCACTGCAGGGTCTTCAGAGTCAGTTTTTTTGAAGGGGGGGGGGGGGGGGGGGCTTGGGCTAATAGAGAGAGAGAGACAGAGAAAAGTAGTCACTCTCAAGAGAACGCTGGTCCTATTGGAACAATCCAGCACAAAAACAGTCATTTAACTTTTCTGTCAAGTGTCATGGTTATAATTCACTGTTTCAAGATTACTGTCAACTCACTTTACAGAGCAGAGCTTGTGCTAATGGAAAATTGAAGTGAACAGACTCTCCAAACACTATGTTTTGATATCTCAATTATCTTTCTCATTATACTGTATTACATGAGCAAAGCCCAAGGTCTACATACAAAAAGGATGAAATCAGCTGGCAGCGTGAAACTATGTAGAGTATATCATTAAAAATATACTCGCAATTACCTTTAAAAATGAAACACATGACATATTGAGTTCTTACAAATAAATGAACAAAGCTATTTTTCTGGATGCAAGATGTACAGAACAGTTGAGATCCCTGTTAATAGCGGCCAGGAAAATGTAAGAGAAATCATTTTGAGTAAGACTGAGGTCATCCGTTCTTGTCCTTGAAAATAAATCAATCCCAAATTTGATTAAATGTTGCATTTGGAGACTCTTTGAGCTAGGCTAATCAGAAACTCAGCACCGTTAGGACGCATGAACACTTGTTGAAACCACTACGTGTGGAGCTGCTGGGATATGCCAAGCCATCTCGTCTTGATCTTCTGCTGGAATTTGGAAATAGAATCTGGCCACTGCACTGTCAACACTTCCCGCTGCTTGTTGCGTGTCAATCAATGGTGGGTGCGAGGGCGGCTTTTAGAGGGTCCCGAGGGTGACTGCTTAGAGCACACTCTGTTTAACACGCCAACAGCCGGGTGGGAGTAAACAGAGAGGGATATAAACTGGGGTATTGACTTCATGATCAATTCTATTGATCAGCGAGCTCCCTCTCCTTCAGCAGGCACACTGAGGCCTCACAAAGTCTCTGTCTCGCCCTCTGCTGACTCCAAAGCATATGCAGACTGGAAACCTGCCCAAATCTGCAGCCCAGACACCTTCCTCTAGGAGGAAACAGAGAGGATAATCACCCACCATCTACAAGGGAGTCACCTACCAGAAGTGAGTTTCATCTGGCCTACCTGAAACCCACAAATGGCATTCTAAAATGTCATTGAGCACAATATAATGATATTGTGAATTGGATTGGATCAAATGTAAAAGTTCTGAACTAGTTACTGAAAATCCAAATGATCATCTGAATACTGGGGGTAAAGTGTAAAGTGTCCCCTTCAATGTCTATGTTGATTATTGCTTTGAACATATATGAAAGCCAATGTGCAAGATTATGTAAATCCCTGGGGACTGTATATTCTCTCTAATAAAAGTGCAAAAAGGCCAAATATTTATCAAAATGATGGAAAAACAACCCACTTGAGCGTGGTAAAATACACTCTAACCACGATATATTCTTGGTCACTGATAGCATTCGGTGAAAAACGGATGGCTTGAAAAGAAAGAGAGCTTAACTGAAGCCTTTCCTGCCAGCTCCGAGTGTGTCCAGCGAGTAGAAATCATCTTCAGCTCTGTGACAGCCACTGCCACTGATCCAAAGGGACAAGCCAGGAGGGACGGTGTGGGTCATCGTTCTCTGTCAAATAAGATTCACATATCCACAATGCGGGCTGGCACACCAAATGACCTCCCTGTTTACGAGACTGCTGGTGATAACAGACATCATCTCATTAGTCACATACTGCCCCTGATCTGCCATGGCACCTCCACTTACAAATGGCAGCTAAGCGCTAAATTTACCCTCATTACGCTCACGCTCCAATCATAAAAGGGCTGCTGTCTTTTGGGCTTAGATGGACATTTGGCATGGATGGACATGCCAGTATTATTGCCGGTCTGTCGGGCTTCAGGTGGAAATAGAGATAAATGCATGAACCATGCACCTCTCCACCAGCAAGATTCGGAGACCGAAAGGATGTGACAGGCCTGTCTCATTTACAGGCACCACCAAGGGCTGGGGTTCATGCAAAGCAGAGCTCACCAGCAGAGATCCCTCCGAGATGAAGTTTACCTCAGTAAGGTGAAGAATAGCTCTGGGTTACACACTCAGATGCAGCTGAAACCTCAGGTACCTTTGAAAGCGAGAGAATCCCACCCGTTATCTCATCATGACGGCACAGGATCTTCTCGTAATCCTGCCTCCCAGTTGCAAGGAAATTTCTCAAAACAAATCTGCGAGGTACCGGGCTGATAATGCGAAACTAATCAGGAGGAAAAAATATAATCCGCCGGTACCCTTAACTAGTATTTCACATCCTCGTCATCTCTTTTTCGGCTTCCTTTTCGTCTTTGCCGCTTCCACTGGTGCTAATTCGTATTGGATTTTCATTCGTTCACCTTCCTGCGAGCATCAATTTCAGATGGCATGAAAAAGTAATATTCCAGCAATAAAGCTTGATTTACACCCTTTGCCTGGCTCCCCCTCTTGCTTTTTATATTTGATCATTTAGTAGGGATCGTATAACTGTATATCAGACGCAAATGAAATCAGGTCCCGTGCACATTAAGGCCATGTAGAGTTGCAGCTAACATCCCCTGCGATCCAGCCGCCCGGCTCCCCGGCAAGCCAAGGGCTGAGTCCCATTCATTTTCAGGCCCATTTCCTCCTATGATTAGGCGATCAATCAATCCGAGCCTTCAATCTCATCAGGCAGACGGGATTATCTGCCCATCTCCCCCTCCGTTACTCGCTCTCTCTCCCTCTCTTGCGCTCTCTCTCACAGAGCGGCACATTAACATCAGATCAAGTATCAGCAAGCGCATGCGGTCTGTAACGTCAAACAGACCACAGACAGACATCTCTTCATCTTTCCCGGCTCCTAATACCCCCACAGCTCCCATAGTGCAATGCATGCATACACGGACGGAGAGACGTTTGCGGAGACTGACAAAGAGGCACGTCTTTAAAGCGCTTGTCAAGGTATTAAGCCATAGGCCTACTTCAGGGAGCATCCTTTCAAAGTAGATGAATTGCTTCTTAGACCATCACAACACCACTTGTAAGTCTCAAAGACAAAGCCCGACCTGTCTCGGTAAATTGTGGCTATAGGCTCATTTGTCCGTCCGGGTTCCTACACGTCTACTAAATCATCCGACCTGTCCTTTGACGTATCAGAGATTCCATACACTTGCCTGCCACTGTCTTCCCACAATACACCAGGGAGGACAAACACTATTTATCGGACAAGTCTATATAAAGCTTTCTCAGTGTCAGAGAGGGTAAGAGAATATGCCCTATAAAAGCCCAACCACTCAGACCCTGTTTTTTACAATGATCCGCACTCACTCTTGTTTACACAAGCGTAATGGCGAGTAAACTGCTACTTGTAAACAGTAGAATGCCATTTAATGCGACTGGCTGGGTCATGGTGGTTTCTATTCACTATAAGACTGAGAAGCTGAGTTTGGAGAAAATGTGCATTTATTTTGTCCACTCTGAACTTGAGACATAGAAAGAAAATAGATCGCAAATTATACGCTTTATGCCAGAGAGGCCTTAGTGTACAGGGAGATCACAGACTATGTGTCAAAATAACTTTTCACAAATACTGTAAACATCAAAAAACTTGGTAAAAACAGTGGCCTTCAAAACATAAAACTTAGGCCACACATAAAAAGGTATAAATGTCAATGTATTTGATTCAGAATATCTGGATCAACTGGCATCTGCAAACAAATGACGAGAGTTCTGAGGTTTACACAGGTGTCCTAGCAAAATAAGCACAAGTGTTGTTCATCACTTTAACTATGAGCATGTGCCACTAACGTCTGACAACCACAAAGTAGCGAAATCCTAATTTAAACAGTATATCTTTTGTTTTTATTGTTAAAAATACAAATATTTTTGAAAGATTTGTTGTACGATAGCTAAATACATTATATGAAGGATAAAATGTGCAATAGCATTTTTTAGGTCTACTCATGAAGCACCAAAACATTCTATTTACAGGGGTTTGCAGCAATTAAGAATTGTAAAACATTTTTGATTCAATCAAGCTTGCACTTTAGATGGAGCAACACCCAACAGATACCGTGTCAAAACAACCTTTCACAATTATTGTAAACTGCAAACTTGGCATCGAAAGGATTACAAAAAAAAAACAGTGGCCCTCAAAACAGCAAACTTAAGCCACACTTACAAATGACTAAATGCCAATGTTTTAGATTCCAAATATTAAAATAAGGTGGCATCTGCAAGCAAAGGACATCAGTTCTCAAGTTCACAAAAGGTGTCTTAGCAGAGTAACCACAGATGTTGTCCATCACATTAACTATAAACATGTTGCACTACATGACATTGAAATACTAAGCTTAAACAATATTTTTGTTTTGTTTTGTTTCGTTTTTTGGTTCAATCAAGCTTTCAATATAAATGGTGCAACACCCAGGATATACTGCAAGCAGGATATGCATAAATAAATAAATAAATAGTTTGAACGCAATTTTATTTTTTTGCCCATCATGCATCCTTATTCAGGCTTGAAAACAGCCCCATTATTAGTAATTGCATTGAAATGGTCACTACACAGTAGATGTGTTTGACAAGCAAATTTTGAGCATGGAAAAAAAAACGACAATTTTCCTTTTTGGGTGAACATTTAGGGCAACCAACTGACTAGTTGATGTTGAAATAAACAGTTTTGCAGCTTCATTTAATTCAAATGAGATGGGATCATCAGAATATGGCATAAAACAGTTTTTCTAATCCAAATACTTTTAGATGAAATCTATGATCGCAATTAAAAAATCTAGATACTCAACAATTAGGATGTCAAAACCGTATACCTCTTTCATAGATGTTAAATTCTCAGACACTTCCAAAAATAAAGCTAAAATCTGCATTCTTAAAATAAAGTCTTGCTTAAACCTCCAGTGCTCCTTAAAGCATGAAGATGACATTTATTATTTCCTGAAGCTGGAAGACACTGTGGGGCCCTTTACTCCCTGAAATTTTCATCATCTTTCATCAAAGCTAGGTGCGCATTATCGTCTCCCACAATCCTTAGCAGCAGCCCTGAACCTGTGACATGACACCACCCGCTTTCATCAGTCATCAGCGGCCAGATTCGTCTAAAAAAAAAGCAGCTCCTCTTTAAATGCTGAGGAGGAACCCAATGAATTAGTAATACATTTACACGAGCTGAGAGCAAGTGCCTCGTAAAGAAATTACTCTCTTCATGTCGTGGCAAATACTCTTTCTTCTCTGACTGGTATGCGCCGGTGAAAAAGGGCATCTGAAAAATATTCAGCACGAGGCCACTTAATGGAAAGGTGAGATATAAAAAACATAACCCAAAAAGCTTTTTGATGTAAAGAAACTAATTCTGTTAAAGGTGCTGATCAAACTGTCAGGCTTTCATTATGGTACAATACCTTTTAGCAGTCATGCACTGTGGTAATAAAGTTTCAAAGTACCTCAAAATATCAGATTTCCTACCATTCATATCAGACATGATATTTCTTCACTCTTCACACATGAACAGCAGAATGACTTTTAAAGATGCATTTGCTGTACATTGTGGCCTTAATCCTGATTTAACTAGCAATGTGAAGTTTTGTGTTGTGCATGACTCTATCTACCCTATCTATCTACCCTATCTGAGTTAAAAACAGCAATTTCAAAGGGCCTATTTTCGTAATTCTTGCCTTAACAGTTGCAGTACATAAAATACGCTGGGAGCAGACAGTCTACTTCAAAAGTACATGCATTACAGAATACCATTCCTCTGGTCTGGATTATCCATTGTCTCCTTAATGGGGCTGGTCATCTGCGCACAGACAAATTCAACATGAAGGTCAGAAGTACAAAGCTCTGTGGCGCACAAACTAAAAATTCCCTTGAGCAGCAGTAAAGAAAAGAAAGTGAACCACAGCCTCAGATGACAGCTAAAGTCCCTCAGATCTCCAATAGGCCCCCTCATTGTCCTAAAAGCCAGCCGCCCCCGCAATAAACGGTTTTAATAACATATCACAATCCCCAAGCGTACTTTGCCTTTGTTTTCCACATGTAACCAGTTCTAATTAGGCAATGTGCTGCGAAACTTACCAAGGTCTGTCCGCCTGAAATCACAATAGCTAGTTGTATCGTCTACCACAGCTGCAATTAATGAGAAAACCAGGGGACTTCTTCATGAAAAAGGGAAGATTTGGGCAAAAAAGAACATTATGGAGAAAATACATTGCTTGAAGTCTGACGGTTAGACCTTGGAGTTCTCATCAACTGTGACAAAAGGTCTGATCTCTGTCTGTGCTGATGCAACCTGGTTCATATTAGTAAAGAAATGCACCAAAAACCAAAATCATTGTAGAGAAAACAAATGGCACGGAGAACATCTACAACAGAGCAACCATGACCGATCATCAAGATGCAGTGTAACACTCATATCTCTGTGGAATCAGAAAGGATGTGCTTTATTCATATGGCTTTATTCATTCATATAAAATAAAGCATGTAACATAAAATGTCCCGAGTTTGTCAGATTAAGCAAAAAAAAAAAACTAATATAAGAATTTACAAAAATGCTGGTTCCTTCTTTGTACATTTTATCTAATTGCAGCAAGATTAGTCTTTAATGAGCTGAAAAGAGTGCATGTCACACCTCCGTTCATCAATATGCACTGGCTACCAATAGCTGCTCGCATTCAAGGCACTGATGTTTGGCTACAAAACCACCACTGGCTCTGCACCCCTATACCCTAATTCACTACTTCTGACTTATGTTCCCTCTAGATCTTTGCATTCTGCAATTTTTAAACTACTCTACTCTATTCTAAGTGCTACCCCAAAAAGCCACAAAATCACTTTCACAAGACTTTTACATTTTACTGTTCCTTCCTGGTGGAATGTCCCACCCAACTCAATCCGAGCAGCTGAGTCCTTAGTCATCTTCAAGAAATGGCTAAAAACACATCTCTTCCATCTATACTTGACCCTCTAACACTAGCACTTTGTATTCTATTTCTATTCTTTGACCCTATAACACTAGCACTCTGTATTCTATTTCTATTCTATCTACTCGTTTTCTTTTTATTTATTTATTTTTAAAAAACACTTGATCCTTTAACACTTGCACTCTTTACAATACTTGCTTTCTTTTTATTTAAAATAAATAGAGCCTCTAACACTAGTATTCTCTATTCTTTTTCTATTCTATCTACTTGTTTTCTTTTTATTTATTATAAAAAAATAAAACAAAACAAAAAATCCTTGCTACATGTACTGCATTCGGCTAACTGAGACTTATCACAGCACTTACATATTATTGCTCTTTTGTTGGTTTTGATTGCTTCTGTTGTCCTCATTTGTAAGTCGATTTGGATAAAATTTTTATCTTAAGATTTAAAAACATGTGTATTCATATTTAAGATTTATAAGTCAATGAACATCCTTTATTTTACATCTGCCACCCTATTCTGTAACATTTTACAATAAGGTTTTTTATGTTGAACTTATGTTCCTTTTACATTATAAACATACTATTTTTTTATATACAAATCTTTACATTAAACAACCTTTTCGCAAAGTATTTATTTCCTATTGCCATCATATTCATTTCTGGACTGGAAATTTAAGGCAAGCCAACCTGATAAAGAGGGAAATTCATTCTATATTTGATATCAATAACAGTTATCTGCTTAATAAGTTAATGAGAAGATTGTAAAGCTTACACAAACTGCATTAACAAACTCTGATTAGCAGTAATTGAGTGTTATGAAGAAGAGCCTGATGGAAACATCCGGGCATTCTCAGATATGTACAGTAATAAATAAATCTTTATGAGCTATGCTTCATTTGCAGCTCTTGTTAAATCTGATAATCGCAATTACACCACACACTGAATAAACAAGCAATTAACACCGCTTCCTTAAAAGACTTTACAAAATATACTGATTATATTTAAAGGGAAAACATGTTTCAAGCTTTTTAAATTATTCTCTTGCAGGTCTTGCGTGTTAGATAAATATCTTCCCTTATTTTGACAGGCTTTGATTATCTAAAAGAGTAAGTCTGCTGCATATTTCTAACAAAATCATTGTATTTTTCCATAAAAAGTGTTTGCTTCTGTCTGAGTGGTTATGAGGCGGAATAAACAAAGTTAATTCATCTACCTGTTGCACTGCAGTTACACAGACAGTGCCTCATTTCACCCGTGTCTCGTGATTTGATGACTGTTCACGTAGATTTCATCTTCTCCAAGCTGTAGACGTTTTGACAAGAGTCAACATAAAGACTGAAATCTCTGCACTGTTACTTTCTCATCATTTCTAAACGCCCGCTCCGCCGCCTCTCTCTCCCGCTTCACCCACTTGTACACATCCTGCTCACAGATTGACAAACAGCGCAGCGAGCCAATGAACATCCAGAACTCGCTTATCACCGACCAATCGCAATCAGAGCTGCGGCCAGGTGGGCGGAACTCTGTCAAAGAAAGGTGCTGGTCTCCATGGGAACATGCCAAACACGACTAGCACGAGGCAGACGCGTCTAGGAAACCTGTAGCCGCACTTTATAAACATGGTTTTATTACAGTCAGCAATATAACCCACAGTGTAATGTGCAAGGAGATAATATGTTACAGTAATATGTAAAAAAAAAAAAAAAAAATATATATATATATATATATATATTAACGTGATTCATATGGCTGGGGGTGCATTTAAAAAGCTGTCATTAAGAATTAATAGCGGCTTAACTCTTTTTAGTATTATTGATGTTGTTTTGTTGTAAATAGTTGTTTTGCGTTATTACTTTTCCCTCTGGTGAACCCTGTTTATGTTGGATTTTATGTTCACTTCTGTAGTGAATTAAGCCAGTTACCATTTCACATCATGTTTTGTTATAGAATGATTATCATTCATAAATGTAAGTTGAAATTAATGAGAAACACTGATGTTTGTGTTTTTTTGTTGTTGTTGTTTTAGAGCCTGCATGCTAAAAATTTCTTAAAGCATGCTATATTTATTTACTTTTCTTTTCTTTTTTTTTTGAAAATATCTGAAGACCATAGCAATGTTTTTGCAAAAGGAAAGTATTTGTTAGAGGTCCACCGAGAAAAGTACACAGTGAATGTGATCTATTGCACTAGCCTTTCTCTGTTGTCAGTTATAGGTTAGAGCTGAAGGTGAAATGAAGTCATCAGTTTAATCAGAAGATTACGTGCAAACAAAAGCATTCCTTAGGCTCTGAGAGATTTATCTGGGCAATGAAAGCACATGGCCACCGAAGCCTGTGACTCATGAGCACACTAAGACTTGGCAATGTCTTTGTTACAAACTGAGATTATTAAAAAGATGTCCCGCAGCAACTCATTATACCATCAGTTTAGGCCATTTTTCTCCTAACCCTTTAATTAAATCCGAATCTTATGAAAAATAAAGAAAAATCAACAGCTATCTAACTGCTGGCTAGTCTGACATTGTGCCAGCAGGCAGGTGCCTTGTCCCTGCCGTTCAACTGTCCCTCATTCTCATGCCCATCGCCTCTCTGACAATCGAAAATCTCGCAAGTATGTCCATCTGTCCGTCCTCCTGTCCTCTCAGTTGTCTGTGTGTGGGGCTCATTTGTTTCCCCTGCATAGACGGATCTTGGAATAAATGATTTAATGGAACAGTACATTACTTCAGACCGACTACACCCATCCTTTAAAGTCTTTCAGGGCTGTTTTATTGATTTAAAAATTCCTCAGCTTAGTGCTCGAATCTGTCCCATTAACTCTGAATGCTGGTTAGCCGCATACCAATAGTTAATGTTCTCTTTTACAATCAAGACAATGCAATTTTCTATGACATTGTGGTGACAGAATAGCTGTAAAAACACGTCCATTTCTTGAGTGCTTTCACTCTCTTTGTGTTATATCTAATTCCACATACATGAAAGGACATGAAAGTGATTGACTGTGGTGAATAGCTTAGACAGAGACCGAAAACACAATTATATTGTGTGTAAAACCGTGTCTGTCGTCGCTAATTATCGGCTTTGTGAATGTCAGTGTTTAGAGAAAGAGCTCATCCACTGAGAACTGAGAAGTTAAGCAGGATTTTGTCAGAGTGAATCTTTTTTATTTGTATTTCACGTCCCACAACAAAAGACAGTTCGTAAACACGTTTTCTCAGCCCTTGATTCGTAGAACGTTGTGCAAAGCCTGTCATTTGTCTCATTGAATGATTGCTGTAACTTACGAAAACATTCAGATTCATGCTTTAACGTCAAGGTTCTGTCTAAATGGCCTCTTTATTTTTAATTATTTAATTACAAATAATAAGTGAAAAAAGTTTGATGTTTCTCTACTTACCGCTTTCTTTTGAAACATAAATGGAAATTCAAGGAAAATGGGCTGGTGGCTTCCTAATGAATATGCACCTGGGCTACATGTTCAAGAGCAAGAGCAGCTGACCTAGCAACTGACATCACAGCCTTGTTCTATCATCATTGTGCTCTTGAACAAGGCACTTCACCCTAGCTTGCCCCTGGAGGACTGTTACTTCAGTTAGTTCGCCGTAAGTGGCTATGGATGAAAAGCGTCTTCTAAATGGAAAGTGAATAAGAACAATAAAACGTGAAGAACAATTCGCAACTGCAGCCTAAAATCATTTGTGCATGCAAACTAAGCGAAAAGCTGCATTAAAATGAATTTGGCTTTGAAGAGTTATTGCAAAAGCTGGTATTGAAATTGAAGTTGTTGTCTCGAAAGCTGATACCTGCACACACATTGTATTTAAAGAATTCATAGTATGCGTTGACAATAGCTTCACACGGGAAGATCATGGACATAAAAGACAAGCACATACTCAGGCTGGTGAGAACTTAGTCTATGATCTGCTCTTTGAATGAACTAGATTTAGAGAAAGTTGAGTGTTAACATTGATAACAAATCAATGACAATTAAACCAGACAAAGAAAAAAACTTTTTTCGACATAATTATTCTTTCTCGCCTTTTATGGCAGTGCCCCAATAGTATATGTGACCCATTCTGATCTTGAATGATCAGATAACATTTCAAATGAGTTTTAGTCCACATATGCCATTTCTTGAGGCAATTTACATCCTACATCCATACTCCAAAAAGCTTAAATATATAAATGTTAAAAAAAAATCTTAAAAAAAAAAAATCTTACTTTATTCTATTAATAAATTGCAATTTTAATTTTTTTAAATTGTATAATTAAAAAATAGCAACAGTGAGTAGCATATCGTTTCATACTCATACTTTATCTATCCCCCAAAACCCTAATCCTACCCATCGCGTAGTGTATGCACGCCAAAATCCATTTTTGCGTATTAATACCACAAGTTTTCATTTTTATTTTGCGTTCTATTTATACGCACTTTCATGAGATCGGGTTGTTTATATCATGTACATAGTTTTATTTTTTTAACCCAGCTATCAGTCAAATGTATTTAGTTTTTCAAATGTGGATTTGCTAAGACAAAAACTATAGACTGCTGAAATAAGGGGACTTACAATTCAATATATCATGGATGAGTCACCTCTTAATAATAGAATATTTTCAAGACAAAAGCTTTGCAAGCAACTGACACTACATTCATTCATTTATCCATCCATCCATCTATTTATTTACTTATAAAGAAAATGTCTGTAAGACTTTTAACATTCTTTCAGACATAGAATTTAGTTTGGTGCTCATAAATTGTGGTTGAGATGGTGTGGAACGTATTTCTAAACCAAAATGTCTGCTGCTCTCCAAATTTATGATCTCCCATGATTAGTATGTAAGAGTCAACAACAAGACTTTGCTATAAATAGTGTAGGAAAAAAGTGAAATAAACAGCATTTGGCGGTATGTGTGGATGGATATTGGGAGGCAGCAACTCTTGGCAGGTGCTTCTCTGATCTGAGAGAAGTCAGATGAAAATAAGCAGAGAGGGAGACAGGAGGAGGTGGGGGAAAGTGAATTATCAATCTGCTTTACATTTGAAGGTGATTAGAATTCTTCATTTCTTTTGTGCGGACCTGGGAAGAAAGAGGCGAAACGCTGTGGGGTGACGGGTTAATTGAAGAAAAATACCCTTCAGAATGATGGATTTTGGTGACTTGAGATGTCAGAATCCATTATGGGAAATTTAAATTTGCAATTAAAGAAGGAGGTAGGGTGCAAGATTCTCTCGTTTTAATTTTCCCTCTCCAATCACCCTCAACCCCCCACTTTATTAATAATGCTCCGCATTACATGTCCGGCCACCCTATTACGTTTATGTCTACCTCCCTGTGTTTGGAGGGAAAATAAGACTTGATTAATATTCTGATGCGTAAGTACAACATTCTCAGCAGAACAGGGACTGAGCAGCTTTAACTAACCCGCAAGTCCAGCACAAAGACATTCATTTAGCTTCTGGTTATATTATGATTAGTCGGCTCTTATCGCTCCGGTCTGCAGTTTGAATTTTCTGTCAAGACAAATGTTGCACCAAAAGGCGCTTGATCTCTGACCCCAGTGGAATCTCTTTGGTGGTGAACGTGGGAGAGAGACCGCGGTCAGCAGGAGGGGTTTTTGCGGTTGGAGGCGTAGTACATGTCAGGCCGGGTAATGTAATGCAACACAATCAGATGAGGTGACTTATGAGGAGCGTGTCTTTGTCAGAGTCTCACCTGTTTTCATTTCTCATCCTCTGCAGAATGTTGAGCACTCAGTTGGTGGCAACACTTGTGTCTAGAAATTCCACATATAAAGAGACACTCATTTGACCGTTTGAAAGGGTCAAATCCTGAACAAGCTCGTTTTTATTTGCTGTTATTTCACTTATGTCGGTGGTGCTGATGAGCACGACACTGTATTACATTAAAGCAAAAGTTCACCTGAAGGCTAGAATACACTACACGACTTCTGCGCAGACCCCCCCCCCCCCCCCCCCCAATTTACAGTCTGAACAAGTTACTGAAAATCAGAGCCAGTCTGCAGATTTGAATTTGAAGGATTTTGTATAAAAGTGCATAATGGTCACAGATTCTGATTTTTTATCTTCAGACTATGATTCCATCCTGACAGAGGATATCAAACATGTTTGATATTTTGAGCTGATTTTAGAACATATAGTGTTTTCATTTGTCACATGGCTTGAGAAACTTTATGTTATTCCAAATCTGTATTTTCTGTGGAATACAAAGGAGATGATAAAAGTTCAGGCTGTACTTTTCATGCAGCTCAGACTGTACAGACGTGAGCAAGTAAGTAAATAAATAAATTTTACATAATGTATTTATTTAGTATGCAATGTTTTTAATGTATTAGCTCAATAATAGAATTCCGTTCATTTTTAAGAACAACCTGTTTCATAAAAAAGACATTTACTGAATTTTACATTATTATTGTTTTATTTTGCTTTTTAAAAGACTGGTCAGAAATCATGAAAAATCATCATTAATGGTAATTATTTTATTCTGGTGCCAATAACAAATCAAAACAAGTTCTTCATAGCCTACACTTTTCTTTTTTTCTTTTTCTTAAAATATACAAGCTTTCAGAAATTTGTATATCTATTGTGTCTTTCCATGTTGTTTCTTCTTGTGAGGCAACATTATATGTAAAGCTGCTTTGCAACAATATTTATGACAAGCACTATGAAACTGAATGGAAAATGTTTGCCTTAAACATCTACTTTTAAATATGGTATTTTAATCATTTCTTTGGGTTTAATACAATGGAAATATAATTTTTTTATATTGTTATATTTTTAAGCAGTCAATTTTTTATATATTTTTAAGCAGAATTTACTTTTTTTATAATATCACAGTTACTATTTTTCTCAAACATACTTATGGAGTTTTTATACATTAAAAAAGCCTACATAATGGCCTTCATGTCTTAGGAAGGAGATGCTTCACAAGGGGATCATCTTATTTCGGGGTCCCTGGCATCAAGATTTTTATAAACCCTGGCATTAACCTATCAATAATAGATTTACTCATGGCTCATACTCATTTTTTTTTTTAAATATGATGAACTAATATAAAAAAATTATGAACTTTTGCCAAACACTCTCCCATCTGCCAATAGTCAGTCAAATAGATAGTCCTGCCCCAAACTCACGCTATTGGTTGAGCCAGTGTTACGTTTTTAAAAATTTTACTGAATACTTTTCCCAAATTATGTTTACTTACAGGGATAGTATAGAAAACATAAATATACAAACATATAAAAATGACACAGTTTAACTTTAAGGGAGCACATGGCCACAATGACAAATGTGGAAATTATTCATCACTTGTGTGTGTTTTTAATTCAGCTGAGCTGGGGAAAACTCTGATCAGGCACAATATTTGGGTGACTGCACACAAACACGGCAGACGAGAGAGCGGTGCAAGTAAATTCTGCCTGTCTTACGTTTTTTTTCGCGAGGAGGCAATCTTCACTGGAGCGCTAATGCAATAGCCAGTGTCAGCTACTTTATCATCACTCGAAGTGACAAATGGGGGACAAGAACATTTGAAATATTCCAGCAGGCCAGGTACAGGCTCAGATGAGAAAGAAGATAGTTACACTTTAGTTTTCTTCATAGGCTGGAGGAAGAGAGGAAGGCCAAGCGAGAGGGCACAGAGCTGGCAGAAGTGAATAACAAAGAGAATTTACAGTATGTGCTGTGTTTTAGCAGCTGGTTAGACAGCATAATGAATTGAGACAAATGCATTTTTTAATGCCTCCCCTTTTCCTTAAGCCCAGTTCGCTGCACTTAGCATTCAGTGCTCCTCCCGATCATTCAGACAGCTGGAAACAGAATTCATCCGATTTGTTCTGCTGCAACTCTTTCTCTCCCTCTCTCTCTCTCCCTCTCTCTATCGCCCTCTCTCACGCTCACTGTTGTAATAGGATCTGCAAGAATCATTCAAAGGCTAGATATAATTTACTGCTCTTTGTGCACAACACTCCCATCCCCCCCACCTATCCCCGTCCTCAATCGCACAAGGTGCCCTGCGGATGAACTAATCACACTTGAAATATTATTTCTCCATCTTATTCCCCCGTTTTATGAACAGCTCTGGTTTTATATTGCAATGAGTTTAACCCCTGCCTATTCGCACCCCTGCTCATGCATCGAGTGTATGTGTTTGCTGCGGGGCTGGGAGATAATGGAGATAAACTGTCGCAAACATCTTTGTGTTCATCATCTACAACTGACTACGTCGTGACAAAGATCTGTTCTTAATTTCTGTTGTACCTACAGCTTAATTTCCCCAGAGATGGTTTTTAATATGTAATGAAAACACAGGCAGCAAAAAGAGAAACAACCTAGTCTTGTTGCCAGGAGCAAGCCATTACCAATAAAATGGACATTATATGAACACGGTACACATTTGTGTCCCATGAGAACCCCCCCAACTTTTACAAAAATTAGAGCCATAAATACTTTTCTTTTCTTTTTTTTAATGTGAAATATTGGATATTTTAGATAAACTACTGTCTAGCATAAAACTAACCTAACATAAAATAACGTCTTGTTTTAAGGACTTGTGATTTTTGGTCTGGTCCACCTCAGAGGTCTTATAGTATCCATCAAATAAAATTGTACAATAATATCATGATCTACAGAAATTATATTCAGGTCATTTTTCTAAAAAAAAAATATTTTTCAACAAATTAAAAGATAATAATAAAAATAAAAATAATTTAAAAAGTAGCTCATATAATATTTAGTTTGATTTAACAGCTTTTTAAAAGTGAAGCACATCTTTTAACTGACCATTTGTTGAAAAACATAAGAAAAAATAATATTTTTTTAGATTTCAAAATGTAAGATCTAGGCCCTGTTTTGTGCTTTATTCATGGAAACATGAACCTGCAGGCCTCCACTCACCCACAACCTCTCTCTCTCTCTCTCTCTCTCTCTCTTGCTGTGATACACACACCTCATTAACCTTTCAGACTGAGCAGGCTCTTGTTAAAGAAAGCAGACACAAATTGGCAAAGGGCCTTAACAGAAACTTCAGTGTAGGTGTGGGTGGTATGGTATATATCACAGTAGCAGTACTGTATCTATCATGCAAACCAAAATATAAAATTGTTCAGAATAAATGAAAAACCATTCATTAAATCTTTGCATTATGCCAAACAACACTCTTTTTTCTTCAACTTGACCATGACCCACTCTGCATTTTACACTACTGGAAGTTTCTTTGTAACTCTCACATGTATGCAAAGTGTAATAAGCCATATAGCAAATGTCTATATTTCACATATTTCTATCACTGTGTGGTATATATACTGTTACACCATCCAGCCTTATTCAATGCACTGATGTCTTCTCATTTATGTAATAGTGTTTTTGCAACTTTTGTAACTTCTTCCTGTTCACTGCATTTCATGGTTCTTATTTGTTTATTTGACTATAAAGCGAAGAAGAACTTGAGCAAGACAACTCATAGAAAAACAGTGTGTTTGAATGTAATGCTATTGATCAGGCCCCACCCCCATTGAGCTCTTGAGGGACAGTGGTGGTCTGGATTAAGAGGAAAGTCTTTTAACCGGAATGGAGCATTACATCAGCAAAAATTTACTAAATTAGAGGAACATCATTTGGAGAAGTGTGAATGAGTTTTATTATTTTAATTTCAAGTGTTGTTCTGAAGACTGGTACAGATTTGTTTTGGTCCTTTGCAGTCTTTAATGCCGGGTTCATACAGCTTTCCACAAAACTGTCTGCGAATGAAAATCAGGGCTAAAATCATGCAGTGTGAACCCCGTAAGCGAAAGATGAAACTCTGAATTTCAGAGCTCTCCTTATTTGTACATTTGCTAAAATTGGGTCTTTTAATTTTTATGTTTTTAGTTATGGTTTTCTGACCCCAAAGCACCCTATAGATTGACTGGGTGGAACCAGCATAAAGTTGGGTCACATGACTTGACTGGAGTCTGACTCAAGTTGCCAATTTAAGGACTTGACACTTGCTTGACTAAATAAAAATATGACTCGACTTAGACTTGAGATCCAATGACTTGATTTGACTTTATAATAACTGTAATTAAATATTTTTAAAAAATAAATCATAAATTGGTAAATAAACTGCAAGACACGGAACCAACGGCACCAGTGAAGCTGCACAAGCAGAGAACGTCTCGGTTACGTATGTAGCCCTCGTTCCCTGAAGGAGGGAATGGAGACGTTACGTCGACTGACGTTAGAGGTCTCACTTGGGTGTCCCTAACGTCAACGTGACTGGCTGACTGAAAGGGAATTACAGCATGTGAAATACACAAAGCAATAGAATCTCCCAAAATTGTTTCTTTTGGACATAAACACTTTGAAACTGACCACATCCATAAAAGGAGATTTTTTTTTCTGTGACTTATGCTGCCTTCATGTGCTGTCTGAAATTTCCAATTTCCCACTTATGAAGTCGTGATTACGAGCTTGTCGTATTCAAGTGCTTTAATGTTGGAAAGAATAAAATGTAGCATCCCATTGGTTGATAATCATATAAACATTCACCGCGCTATACATGCAGTTTGCAGACAATGCTGGAATTTTGGTCAAATACATGCTTATTTCACTGCTTATAAAACATACAATATGCTTCAAATGATCGTTCACATCTAGCCTATAAATACACTACTTTATCGACAAGACAAAGCGATTTAGTTGTTGTGAGAACAGCATCGAAAGCAGCAATGGTTGTCCCCTCCACCATGTTTAAAGTTTATGACTCGCCCAACTCGGAAACTCGGGTATCAAAATTATTTCCGAATTTCCCAGTTGTAAATACGTCCAATTTCCGATTATGGAAACTCGTATTTACGATATTTCCGATAGCACGTGAAGGCAGCATTAGTCATGAAGACAGTAATTTGCAACCACCTTCTGGCGATTTTAATTTCATAATTAAAAGCTTCATTTAATTTTATCTTTCTATTTTCAAAATGTTATATTTAAAATAAGATTATTTTAAATATATATTTAAGAAATTTCATTTCTAAAGTAAAAATAAATAAGGTTGTGGCAAAAATAATACACTTGTCTCTGTTTGGTACTGTGACTTGACTGCTTGAGGTAAGCTAGTAACTTGACTTGACTTGCTTGGTTTGTTTGCACTGGGACTTGACTTACTTGAGACTTGATGGTAGGAACATATGTGACTTACCCCCATCTCTCAGTCCACATTGCAGCTGATTCTGGACAAAAACAGGCCAAGGCTGTGACACAACAAACCAACATCAAAGAACTTGTGGTGAAGAAAGCCAACTGTTGCAAAAAGTCACAAAGACTATAGCTAATGGCCAATTAGCTCATATGTTCAGTGTACGTGAGTGGAAATCACCAATTAGTCAGTAAAGCCACAAGCAAAGCAACCCTTGCATGCCATTTTGAATATGAATCATGTTGATCAGTTGATCTTAATTGTCTTAATTCCCAAATATTTGCATATTGGATGCTCGGGTAAGATGAAGATATCAAATTAGAAGAGCATTCTGGGTGTGCCTTTTTGACTTCGTTTGTCATTTGCTTGACCCACCTTGAGCTGGCTTGCCTTAAGACCGTAAAAGAAAGTATGAGTGATCATACAAAGTTTGCTTTGAAGTTGTCTTCTTTTGGCAGTTAAAAACAAAATCAAACACAGGCCTTTTCCTAAAAGCAAAGTGGAAAATACAGGTGTGCACAAGGATATCTTGTTTGCTTGCTTTAAGTCTCTACTAAATTCTAGAATATCTATTATGTGATGGAATGAATTGCACAAATATTGAATAAGGGATATAATTTCTTGGAAGGACATAAAGGAACAGTCTAGGGCAGGGGTGTCTAATCCTGCTCCTGGAGGGCCACTATAGCTCCAATTTTAATTAAAGATTATTTAGCCGTATCCAGATAATAAAGGTCTTTAGGTTTGCTTGAAACTTCAGGCGAGTGTGATGGGACAGGTTTAAACTAAACTCTGCCCTCCAGGAACAGGATTGGACACCCCTGGTCTAGGGATGCAACTATCATCTAAATGGCCTGCTTGAAGTATCTTGTGCTTGTTCACAAGGGTGCCTCTTGTGTCATTTTATGATTTAGAATGATGCTTACAAGCCTTTTTCAGCTGCTTTATATGTGCCCTCGATACACCCATTTGCTGGATTTCCTGGACTTCGTGGTGTTCTACTACCAGACACTTTATGCAGAGGGCCACAAGGGATGAGGGCAAGATTTGGGACAGAGCACCTTAACTCCTGGAAAGGCCAGCTAATCACATCGTTTGACATTTTTGGGAAAACTCTTACCAGTTTTGTGTGTGATATCCATCTGATGGTCTGTGGGTGGTTTGTATTGGTGTGATTTTCTGAAGTCGAGACTGTCAGATGGTGGTTTTAATGTGTGCAACATAAACGTGTACATTTTTACTTGGACATTTTGGTTTTATTGAGTGTTTAGGCATTGGTGATGCTTCTGTTCACACAAACACACACACAAACAAACAGCATTTCAGGCTCCAACCATCCATATTGACCCACACTGAGACACAGACAGAGATTGAAAGCTCTAGATAGAGAAAATGTGGAGATACAGCAAGAAAGAGAGAGAGAGAGAGAGAGAGAGAGAGAGAGAGAGAGAAAGGCTGAGAATGAGGAGAAGAAGAGAAAAAGGAGAGAAAAGACAGAAGGTAGCTCTCAGCTGTTCACTTGTACTTAAGAAGTGCATTTACTTTCCATTGATTTCCAATGGTTTAGTCAATTACCTGTCACTTTTCATTGCAAGTACATGGGATCTCAGTTTAGCGGCTTACAGGAAAACAGAGAAAGTCCAGAGGGGAAAATGGGAGGGTTTGAGTCGACAAACTGTCTGGCCCAGGATCATTCCTCATTCCTCTCAAGCATGTAGCCACTGTATAGATATACAGCATATCATGTGGACATTTTTATGTGGATTTCAAACTGAAATCAACCTATTTAGAGCATTTAAATTCTCATTGATATGACTGTTATTACCAATTAGTCAGTAAATTGTAATTCCATGATGGTTGGTTAGTGGATGTGATTGAACTGGACACACCCACAGAATATGGAATAGGAATGGCAGGAAGTGCATTTTGCTGAATTGCAATTCAAAGACATTTAACACAGATATACCTCATTATTTTCCCCCATGTTTGCATATTTATTCCCTGATAGGTAGAGAACATTCAGCTAATTAGACATGTTTACAAGTCCACAATGTCAAAATAACTGGTAACATCCTGGTAACTGGCATCAATATAGATTTCTCTGTAGATATTTCTCTGTAGTCATAGCCTATTAAAATGCACATCAAACAAGACAAACAGGTTGATATGGAAAATGCATAATTTAATAATCCTTAATACCCAAAGGTATACATTTGAAATGCATAAGAACATAAATGATACACAACATTATATTAATATATACCCCCTTAACTACACCTTAATTTGAACATTTATTGCAAATGTTGCATTGTTGCTGAGATAATCTCTATGCATCCTGCATGCTGGATCCACATTTCTGTTTCATTCATAATATATATATATATATATATATATATATATATATATATATATATATATATATATATGCCTAACAAATTAAAATAAATTCTCTTTTGAAGACACAAGAATGTTTTAAAATACTGTATGATTTAATTATTATTATTAAGCAAAATTGTACAAGGTTTAATTTGTGTTGATCCTTATAAGCTAAGTCTTCTGCTATTATAGCTGATCCAGACATGATAATAATAACCATGACCTTGTGAATCTTTGTTTTCACCTATTTCTGTCCACATGCAGTGCAGACCTCTTGTATGTTTGCTTCTCTGGCGCTGTTGCCGGTGCACTGCATTCCTTCCTGTCTTCTCTCGGAAAATAATCTGCTCGCATTGAACATTAATCCTCACTTATTTTCTCTCTCTGTGCTGGACCCTTTATTACTCGCAGGTGAGAAAAGCCCTGTCTCGCTCACAGGCAGACGTGTGTTTGGGAGGCCGATGAGGGGGGAGAAATAGCCTTTGTTTGGCACTGTGCTAGTTTTAGAAAGAAACAGTCAAACTTAGTTCTCTAAAGATATGAAAAGAGGAAAAGGGGGAAAATGTAACAAAAATACTTGAAACAGTTCAGGATGAGACAGTTAGCTTTTACAAGCTGAAATGTTCTCAGGGTAACAGCTTGAGCCAAATTATTATTTTTTAATCTTCACAAATCTTTACTATATTTATTGCTTTAATTGTTCAACTTTTAGGACAAGTTGTTTAAAAAAAAAACCTTTATAAAGTAGTATAAAGTCTTTTTAGCTTTAGGTTTTATCCATTCTAATTAGCCAACGTTATTGATTTAAAAATATATATATGAATATTACATATTACTGTATATCAAGGTAAGATGCATACACACTGAGGGAGAAAAACTTGTTTATCAATACAAAAAGTTGATGACAGAAGAAGTCAGAAAGTCAGAATGTTTGCGAAGCAGTAATGCGTTCTGTCTTCTTTGTTGTGAGTTTCATCACTCGTCTGTGATCACTCCCCCAACACTTCTGTTTTTACAGCCATTTCAACACCATCTTGACTGCCCATAATTCAACTTAATTTCTCCCTTTATTCATCCCGTAGAGTGCAGACTTTCAGTATGAGAATATGGCCTTCCCTATCTGTCGGTCACTACGAGTTATGTCGTGACGACATAGGGGATTTACTTGGAAGCCCCAAACATCTCTGATTTAAGAGAAAACGCCAATGAAAATTGGCTAGTGGATTTTGCATACCTGAGCCACTCCCCGTACATACGGGTATAAAAGGGCGACAGGTGCATCCACTCATCAGATTTTTGCTTCGGAGCCAAGTGGTTGAAGACTGTGCTGCTCTCCACAAAGCCTCATCTTTGTTTTGTTCCCGGTTGGCGTCACGGTGTAGACAGCGGAGTCCCTTTCACCAGCGATTCCCTTGGGCACTTCAACTGAAAGAGCAAATCTAAAAAAGCAAATCACGGACGATCGCATCTTTTTCAAGATACCGTTTCATCCGTGTCCTCTTGGTTGCGGTCGTTTCCTGCCCGCGGATGACGGACACGATCGTTGTCTTCAGTGTCTGGGTCTCCAGCATGCTGCAGCTGCGTTTGTGGATGACTCATGCGCCTGTTGTGGGCGTATGAGCATGACATCACTGCGATCTCGCCTTTCCTTTCTGAAAGGATTGGCACCCTCTGCCGCCACCCGCCCCGGTCTCTCTGACTCGAGCAGAGGACCGCCGGCTGGTGCTCTGGGGGATCTGAGGGTTACAGTAAGAGCCTCTCCTCCGGGTACGTCCCCACGGACTTCTTACTCCTCACGCAGCGAATGTCCCCTCCGGCTCCCGGGTGATTTCACTGGTTCGTCCTACGGGACGCCCAGTATTTCATTCGGTGCGCCTCCCGAGGATAGGATGTCGATCGCAGCATCGGGGGACGGGTTTACATCCTCTGAGGATGAAGGTGCAGCGGGGCTGCCCCCCTCAGGTGTAGTCGCCACCGCTGCACCGGACCCAGAGTTGACGGCCATGCTTGCCCGGGCAGCCGTGAGCATTGGGCTGGAGGTCAACAGACCGCCCAGTCCCGAGCCCTCGCGGCTGGATTATTGGTTTCTCGGAGCGGGGCACGGCTCACAACCGCGTTCTACTCCAGTGCCTTTCTTCCCGGAGGTGCATGAGGACCTGACAAAGTCATGGATGGCCCCTTTCATGGCCAGAAGCCGCTTGTCTGTCTCCTCCGTCCTCACTACCCTCGATGGCGGGGCTGCCAGGGGGTACGCGTGCATTCCCCAGGTGGAGAGAGCGGTCGCGGTGCACTTGTGCCCGTGAAACGCCGCCACTTGGAGGAATCGTCCGTGTCTCCCGTCCAAAGCCTGTAAGCTGATGGAGACCTCAGTGGTAGCTCGGAACGCTCGGAACGCCCCTGTCTTGCGTGAGGAGATTGCTGTCCTCCTGGCAATGGATGCAATCGAGCCGGTCCCTCCAGCCGAGATGAGGCAGGGTTTTTACAGCCCTTACTTCATCGTACCCAAGAAAGGCGGTGGTCTTCGACCAATCCTGGATTTGCGAGTCTTGAACCGGGGCCTGCACAAGCTCCCGTTCAAGATGTTGACGCACAGGCGCATGATCAGGTGCATCCAGCCCCAGGATTGGTTTGCAGCGATCGACCTGAAGCATGCTTACTTCCATGTTTCGATCCTTCCGCGACACAGACCGTTCCTACGGTTTGCGTTCGAGGGTCGGGCATGGCAGTACAAGGAGGACGAGGAGCAGGTCCTTTTGGTCGCGCCATATTGGCCCACCCGGACCTGGTTTCACAAACTAATTATCCTCGCGACAGCCCCTCCCTGGCGCATTCCTCTGAGGAAGGAACTCCTTTCTCAGGGGCTCGGCACCATATGGCACCCGCGTCCAGATCTGTGGAACCTTCATGTGTGGCTCCTGGACAGGACGCGGCAGACTTAAGTTGTCTCACTTAAGTCTGACACCATCACTCAGGCTAGAGCTCCTTCAACAAGGCAAGCCTATGCACTGAAGTGGAGTCTGTTCACGAACTGATGTTCTTCTCGCCGGGAAGACCTCAGAAGATGCACGATTGGAGTAGTGCTTTCTTTCCTGCAAGAAAGGTTGGAGCGTAGGCTGTCACCCTCCACCTTGAAAGTGTATGTGGCAGCTATCGCGGCCCATCACGATGCAGTGGACGGCCAGTCCCTGGGAAAGCATGATCTTATCATGAGGCTCCTGAGGGGTGCCAGGAGGTTGAACCCCCCTAGGTCACCCCTAATGCCCTCCTGGGACCTCTCTATCATCCTGGTTGGACTTCAGAGGGGTCCCTTTGAGCCGCTGGACTCAGTCGAGCTGAAATTCCTGTCGGCTAAGACAGCGCTCCTGACCGTGCTCACTTACATCAAGAGGGTCGGGGACCTCCAAGCATTTTCGGTGAGCGAAGAGTGCCTTGTGTTCGGGCCGGACTACTCTCACGTTGTCTTGAGACCCCGGCCTGGATACGTGCCCAAGGGTCCCACTACGCCCTTCCGCAATCAGGTGGTGAACCTGCAAGCACTGCCTTCGGAGGAGGCAGATCCAGCCTTAGCGTCGCTGTGTCCCGTAAGAGCATTGCGCATATACGTGGACCGCACCCGGAGCTTCAGAAGCTCTGAGCAGCTCTTTGTCTGCCACAGAGGTCAGCAGAAAGGGAAGGCTGTCCTCAGGCAGAGGTTGGCCCACTGGATAGTGGATGCCATCACCTGGGCGTACCAATCCCAAGGCGAGCCATGCCCCCTTGGGGTGAGGGCTCACTCCACACGGAGTGTTGCCTCCTCCTATGCGTTGCTCAGGTATGCAAAATCCACTAGCCAATTTTCATTGGCGTTTTCTCTTAAGTCAGAGATGTTTGGGGCTTCCAAGTAAATCCCCTAATGTCGTCACGACATAACGTCTCCGTTCCCTCCATCAGGGAACGAGGGTTACGTACGTAACCAAGACGTTTTCTCACAAGTGATTTAAACAACCAATAAGGAATGAGAGGCAGTGCTATAATGTGAATATAGTCATGACTACAAACATTGTTACTCTGTAACTATATGTAGTTCCCAAACTATCTATGGTGAAAAATATAAATCAACTTCATGCTTGAAGATGCTTCAAAAAAATCTTGAACTGACAAATAAAAAACTACACTTCCGGTCTTAAGTTTGGAGTAATTAAAAATGTTGTTTTTGAAAGTCTCTTATACTCACCAAGGCTGCATTTATTTGATCAAAAAGATAGTAAAATCTGTAATATTGTGAAATATTATTACAATTTAAAAGAGCTGTTTTTATATTTCAAATATATACAGTATATGAATATATTTTGTATGAATATATGTATTTTATTATTTTGATGCAAAGCTGGATTTTCAGCAGCCATTACTCAAGGTTTCCGTTTAATTACTAAAGGTTTCAGATTCAGAAATCATTCTAATATTTTGGTGCTCAATTCTTAAAAATTGGTCTTTTTATTATTATTATCAAAGTTAAAACAGTTTTTGCTGCTTACTATTTTTGTGGTGATGGTGATACTTTTTTGATGTATAAAAAGTTCAGAAGACCAGCATTTAAAAATTTATTTTTTTGTGACATTGTAAATTTGTCACTTTGCCCTTAATTAAAAGCATTGTTTTTGTAGTGCATCACAGTTTTAACCAAAATTGTAAGCATCAAAAATTATTTTCAAAATTTCTGAGGGATCATGTTATACTGAAGACTGGAGTAATGATGCTGAAAATTCAGCTTTGAATCACAGGAATAAATTATAAATTATATTAACATTTAAAATAGTTATTTTCAAATGCAAAAATATATTTCATAATATTACAGTTTTTAGTGTATTTTCCATCAAATAAATGTAGCCTTGGTGAGCATAGGAGATTTCTTTCAACTTCTCTACACTTTACCCTTACTTTTGAAAGTTGTCAATGGAGAAAGTCACTTTTTAGGCCCTTGTGGTGTAGTTGCAGCATCTACCAGCAGGGGCTAACTAGACCATACTAACCAGCTAAACTTTGACTTGTTGACTTGTGACTTTTTGCTTGTATAAAATAGTTACATAATAAAAATATTAAGGTTATTTGTTGGCCTCTGTGTGTGCTGTTCAGTGATATGGTCAATTTGTTTCATGTCACAGCTGTTACGATATAGTGAATTTTAGCACAGCAAGACTTCTGTAACGACCAGTTGGAATACAAGACTGGAGTTAGGCGTGATATAATAAAGTATGTGAAACAATCTCATTCACTCACATTGTGTCTAGGTCACAGTGACAGTTAGATCATGTTCTGCTGTGTGTGAGTCACTGCGGTGTGAAGTATTCTGATTGCTGTTAATCTGTTTGCTTGTTCAACCATATCTCCATTTAAATGAGAGCAATATTCAGCAATAAAGACACCAGAGTGAAGCTCAAGAGGACAGCCAGCAGCTTGCAAATTATACAGCACTAGAATAAAACACTTCTGAACGAGTACTACTTCATTTCAAATCTCGTTCAAGTTTGGAAAATGACTAGTGTTTTCTACCAAAGCGATAATATCTCATTTCTATTGTTTAAATTAGGGGCAGTTTCAGTGTGTGCACTTACAATAGTGTAATTAATTATAAAAATAAATAAATAATGCAATTAGAATACTGTATATATGCAATCAATCATGTCCCTTGACCAGTAAGTAAATTTCTTAATAAGGAATTCACTACCATCTTACCACAGAATAATATCTGGAGAAAGCTACTGTATTCATTACCTCAATGACAGCTTTCTATAATTTTTTTTAATTTTGTCATGTTTTTAGCTCATAAGCACTTTTTGAACCAGTTGCCAGGGCTGTAAATGCCATGGCGTTGATGTTGGCATATTATGCAAGCTGATCAAAATGATTTTAAACAATTACTAGCCTTAGTTTGAACAGAAAGACCAATGGATATATAAATTAAACAGATTTTTAAAAATAATATTTTTATCTTATTCTTATTTTTTCTGACAGTAACAATAACCATAGTAATTATTTAAATTAATTTATTATTATAATTATATAATAAAGACTCTGAAGATCAATTGTTTTAATTACTAACAATAACAATGACAACAACAATAAACAACAACAACAATAATAATATTTTTTTACAGTAACAATAACTATAATAATTAATTAAATTAATTGATCTAATTCAGAATCTTGATGATGATTATTATTATTATTATTATTGTTGTTGTTGTTACTAAGCAATAACAACAGTAATTAAAATAATAATAATAATTATTATTATTATTATTGTTGTTGTTGTTGTTGTTGCTGCTGCTGCTGTTGTTGTTGTTGTTGTTACTAAAGTAGCAATAACCATAGTAATTCAAATAATTGATCTTCAGGTTCTTAATAATAATAATACTAATACTACTACTACTAATAATAATAATAATTACTATTATTATGACAACAGTAACAATAACCATACTTATTTGGGTGAAAACTATAGTTAATGGTAAATATTTGTAAGGGTAGAGATATTTGACTATTTATTGATCTCTCCCCTAATATTTGTGCTACAAAAGTCAATGAGAAATTTAAGTTCTAGATTTGTAACCAGCAGCAAATTAAATGTATACTTCATGAAGAGCTGCTGTATAGGATGAATATTTCATCTCTGTATTTTTCAGTGGAATCCTCAATGGTTCTTGCAAGACACCGGTAGACTAGCAGCTTTGAAGGATGAGAGAGAGATGACAGAGGTCTCTCTGGAAAAAGCAATTATTCTGAGACATGCTTACTCCATTTTGTAATCTACAGATCCACCTTCAATCTCTGAAGGCTTGGGTGGAGGCAGCAGACGAGGTGTCTCCCCTCCCCTAAAGGCCTCCTCTCTCTCTGCTGCCCGCTTACACACGGCAATGGAACACGCTGATCAATCTCACAAAAATAAAACACAATTTTTGATGTGTGTGTGTGTGTGCAGATACACAGATGGATGCTCCTTCTTTTCCTCACTATTCTCCCACATATGGAATGGAATGACATTAGATGCGTGTTTGTGTTCTAGTGACAAGTAACAGGGGACTATGGTCTCCATGGCAACAGCAAAGGCTCAATACATCATACCTCGTTACAGTAGTCAAGCGGGAACATTTGGTCAAAAATGTATAAATCGAAGGAAAAATGGGATGGATTACTCAGTATCAGTTACAGAAAATGGATTACCCTGCATGTTTACTTTTTTTTTTTTTTTTTACAATTATTTCTGATTGTTGCTGTAAAAAATCTTGCTGAAACCAGCTTAAGGTGATAATGGGATTTAGTAACTACCATTTTGTAGACCATCTACAGTTGGTAGACAATCAACAAACCAGCTAATAACCATCTTGACCACCATAAATGAATGTTCCCGCAGTCAATACAATATAAGCTTAAAGGGTTACTCCGCCCCAAAATGACAATTTCGTCATTAATCACTTACCCCCATGTCGTTCCAAACCCGTAAAAGCTTTGTTCGTCTTCGGAACACAATTTAAGATATTTTGGATGAAAACCGGGAGGCTTGTGACTGTCCCATTGACTGCCAAACAATTAACACTGTCAAGGCACAGAAAAGTATGAAAAGCATCGTCAGAATACTAGGATAATGTTGTGGCTGATACAGAAGAGCGTACGCAGTTTGCGTTCAGTGGATAATCTCTAAAATGGCGCTACGCTGACGCGGAGAGACAGAGAGGAGACGAGTTGTTGGAAAAAAGTCGCTATTTTTATTTTCCATGCATACAAAAATGATTCTCGTTGCATCATAAAATTCATATTGAACCACTGATGGCAGATGGACTATCCTGACGTTGCTTTTCATACTTTTCTGTGCCTTGACAGTGGTAATTACTTGGCAGTCAATGGGACAGTCACGAGCCTCCCGGTTTTACAGGTTTTGAACGACATGGGGGTAAGTGATAAAAGACAAAATTTTCATTTTGGGGTGGAGTAACCCTTTAATTGATTGCATTTAGGGCATACTGCTTATTACCATAGAGTCACTTAGTTTTTATAGAAAAAAAAAAAGTGAAAATCACTTAAATTTATTTATTCATTCATTTGTGCATTATTTAAGCTGAAAAATTCTATAAAAAAAAAGACATAATTTTGTGTTAAGACTTCTGTTCTTTCCTGGTGTCAGGTAAAGACATAGCAGATGTTTTTTTGGCTTTTTTATAACTATTTTCTGTTGCTAGCTATTATTCATAATTTACATTTTATGTTCTGAAAGTGATTTCAACAATATTGTTATAGTTGTGGGTTGGACTTCCACGTTCTCATATAATTAGAATTATTAATAAAAATTGATAAAAGTTGTAGTTATCGTCAGTTTAGGGGGTAACACATTACAAGTAACGCAAGTTGTGTAATCAGATTACTTTTTGGAAGTAACTAGTTAAATAATGTATTACTTTTAAATTTACAACAAAATATCTTTTTTAAAATACGTTTTTGTTGCCATGTTGAGAGAAATTTGGAGTGAGGTGCAGAGGCAGAGGTGTTTCCCACAGACTGGGGCTTATTCATTTCACTTTTTGTGTGAAAGGGTACCTTTAAAGTTGCAAAGATTTAACTTTAGGGTTTTTTTATTTATTAAAAAACAAACAAGGAAGCCTAGCGCAGGTGACAAAGCTAATGCAAAAGTAGTATATTGCATTACTTTCCATAAAAAGTTACTTTTTTATTGAGTATTACAATATTGTAGTGCATTATTTTTTAAAGTAACTTTCTAGTCTTCTAGATAAACATTAAAATATATTTCATATGTATTTTGTATAACCTATGTATAACCCAATTTACTTTAAGTGCAATTTTGCGCCATTATGCCACAAACCCTGTTTATTGAGCTTTACATGAAAAGAGATTAATTTTGTAATTTAACCTTAAGCTTGATTGCTTTCTATGTCTGTGTGAGTCTGTGCAAATCACAAAGCATGTGTGTGTTTTTACAGTAAAACAAAAAAATTGCTCAGATATAGTCAGTGACCAGAATAGTATGATTGAAAGTGAATGCAAGGCTGTACTGGTGGAGGCACAAGTGAGGAAAACATCAGTGTGAAGCATCAAAAGCTTTTATCTCCACATAATGAAACTAACGTACACACACTGTAATCCTGTCATTCAGACAGGAAGCGATATCATTGCTTTCCAACACGTCTGTGTTCACCAGACACTTACACGTTTACAGTCTCCCAGATTCTAATATGAGGCAATTTCCTCGTTAAGTGATTATCATCAGATAAGCAGGGAACAAGATTAGTTTTGTGCAGCGTCTATCTTTCATTGGAGAGAAAACTTTTTAATATGTGTTTCCTCAGGTCAAATGAGCCTTCTTTCTGCTGCTCGTTTCAAAATAATATTTAGTTTGATTGATGTTTAATGGGAAAATGTGTATTTGAATCCCATAGAATTCTGAAAAATAATGATTTCAGAAATTCCTTGAAGGCACAACAAGGTGGAAAAGGATTCATAAATTATCTTTGGTAATTTAAGCCACTGTTTTCAAGCATAATGTAACACAAGGTACTTGTGATGATATGCATATGCATGTCGCCTGTATGTTGAACTTATGCACAACACACACACACACACTTAATCAAAAATAGTACCAATACACTTTTAAAAATTAAGGTCTTTTACGGGCATTAATGATTCCATGAAGAACATTTAACATCTTTTGAACCTTTCCACTGCACAAAAGGTTCTTTATAGTGGATGTCGTTAAAGGCAACATATGTTGGATGGAAAATGACATTTGACATTTATAAATCGATTTAATGTGCTTTATATACAAAAAAAAAAAAAAAAAATACAAATACATATATAATATTTACAATATATACTGTAAGTACACGTTCCCATATAAATGTGAATATATGATAAATACGTTCAAATCTATTTACTTACATGTATATTTTATTGCATGTACATATATATGTATATTATGACTGATATTGTCACATAATGTCCCATATTTTATATGAAAAGTAGCAATTCCTTATGTATTATTCAGCATACTTGAATATATTAATATTTAGTATATTCTCAATATACAATAAAAAAAATATAAAAACGCATAAGATGAATTTCCATAATTTGTACTCTAGCAGAAAATGCAAATGCTCAAACCAGCCACCAAACATCATCCTGTTTATTTGTGGTTAACTTGCTGATAATTTGCTCCCAAAAAATTAGGTTTTTGTTAGTCAACCGTAATGATAAAAAAAGATGAGCACACAAACAATGTCAGTTACAAACTTGAGTATACTGATCCCTCCTGTGCAGTCAATACTTATTCTATCAAGTCCTGTCAGGTGACTTCACAGTCTGAGAGGAAAGGACACAAAAATATGATCAACGCATTACAATTGACTAACAGTACAGCGCGCATTTCTGCTGCAAACAACCTAATTCACAAAGTAATAGGGATCTGTCTTTGAAATCCTATTTCCTTCTGTTCAGACACTCAGCACGCCTGCTTCTGCCAAAAGAGCTTTTTACAAGAATAACTTCAGATAGCTGCACACGATTGTACGTCAAAGCGATTCTCCACACTAGACAAAGTCTGTAATTATAAAGAGGTTGGACATATAGTACAAGAAGCCACCTTCTCGTCACACGGCTCTGTTTTAATATCTGCGGTATATAACGCTTCCATACTTGTTTTTATGATTTCCTCTCGTCCTGGACTTCTATAGTAAACACAATGTCAATATATGATTAATATGCCAGAAAATCCAACATGCCAAAACTGGAATTGCGGTTTTTTTGTTTTCCTCACAAGACAAACAGTTGAAAGTGATAGACATTTCAATAGTCAGAGCGAGTAAATCAAATGGAAATCTTCCTCTTTTCAATATTCCTCAAAAATGATTGCCTTAGCATCCGTCAACTTCCTGTCCCTCCTCATCACACGCATTCAGACATGTGCCCTGGCCCTAGAAACATCTGAATTTTGGCTTAACACGACCAAGATTGTAACGAGAAACAATATCCAGCTTTATAATGCTATCACATTCCCTTTGAAGGACGAGCGGTTTTGAGAAGTGCTGTGATGTTGAGGGTCTAGATTGGGCCCCTAGTGTAAAGGCCCTCATAAGCAGCCCTAACCGCCTGCGTTTGACACACTCTATGACCTGCGGTGAGGAGAAAGAGTGAGACGTTCTGTATTTTAACGCCAGCTGCAATATCCGTTCCTCAGACATGTTCTTTAAAGGCCGTCTAGGAAGGAGTTAAATTATTGATGTGAAATGGCATGCTGGATTTCATCTGGTGCCTGCTAATTAGATTGTAATTACGGGGGAGCTTTGTGAGACTGTCTGCTCTGATTAGAAACACTTTTGCGGCCTGATCCTTCTGACCTTTCCTTTAAAACTTCAGCTACTCGAGATTAACAGCAAGCATCAGGGGTAAACGCTCAACAAATGAAGGTGTTCTGGATGAAAGATAACACAAAGGCTCATCTATGCAGCAAAACACTTATCAGCATCAAAGCGAGTCATTATATCACAGGATCACTGCTCTGGTCTGGTTTAATCGCCAGGAAGTTTGCAGATAAAAGAGTGTTTATGCAGGAATCCACAGAAGAGCCAATAAGCTTAGTCTCAGTGTTATAATAGTCATACCTGCAGTACTCCACCACATTAAGACTCAGGACTGTCTACTGTACATGCTGGCAAGACTCAGTTAACAAGGAACTTTCTCACTAACGGTTTTTAAAAGTTAGATGAATGTTAGGACAAAATATTCTTAAAGTAATGTTTATGGTACGCTCTTATAATTTTATTATATTTGATAATTAGCTCTCATAATGTTGAGAGAAAAAGTTCTGAGATCAATATTCTCAAAATGCCCTTGTGGTGCTATTTATTCTTGATAAACAATCTCATAATTCTAAGAACGTCCTTATGATGTGATTTGTACTTGGTCAATATTCTAAGGCCTGGTTTCACAGACAGGGCTAAGACTAAACCAGGATTAGGCCATAGTTCAATTAGGCCATTTGAGTAATTTTTAATAAAACTGCCTTAGAAAAATCATTACTGTTGTGCTTTTTGAGACAAAATAAAGGCACTGATACTGTATATTGCAGTGGTATCATCAGTGTGCAGACATTACATTTTTCTTTGTTATTATATTATTTAAATATGATTTTTGATAATTTTTTCTTGGTTACGCTATAATCCTCCAAATATTCCCCTGGGAACACGTCAAGGTTTTCGGTATGTTATTAAAGCTTTTTGAATTTAGTCCCTTATTTCTAAGGAAAACCGTATTTAATTAAAACCTGAATGAGTCAATGTAAATGTCCCATGTTTGGATTTCCACCTTGTTAATATATACTAATGGCAGTTTTGACATATTAACCCAGTCAGCCAGAACATCAATTTTCTGAAATGACATCACAAAAGGAATTAATTAACACTGATCTTTTTTGTGCTTTTGATCATTTGCTCATACAATCGACACTGTTAATTAAGATTTCATAGGAAATAAATTAACTTTCAGAATTTTTTTACAAAAATACGTGACAACAGCATCTACAGTTAATTCAATTTTAAATATCACTCTGTTAGGCAATAATAAAAATTTAATAAATTATTTGCTTGCAAAAGAATACTGGAATCTTGCAATCACTCCCATGACCTTGCAGTGTGTACCAGGGTTATTATTGTTAACATTAAAAAAAATATATCTTTACTTGAAATAAATATATACACACAGTGTATTCAGAAACTATAATAGTATATCAGGGATACTACATGGCAAATCTGGAATTTGCCAGGCAGGGTATGGACTTGGAGCAGGAATGCACCTCCCATTCAGGAAAAGGCGAGGAGAGGAGAATCTCTCTCCTCTTTGGATCCCCTAAACACACCTGGTCTCCATTATCTGCCCATTTCACAGCAGTGCACCCCCTCACGGGCCAGCCTGGGAACCAGCTTCAGCGCTTTCATCCTCTCATCATTAGAGCAGCACGCCCGGGGTCAGGGCCCTGTCCCACAGCCCTCCGAGCGGCAACACACAAAACTGATTTTGGTTAGGGAAAAAAGGAAGGGTGGAGGAGGGAAAAAAAAGAAAGAAATCCGAAACAGGCTGCAGTCTGAGAAGTATTAATAAGAGCAAGTCTTCTACCAATTATTGTATTAAGAATTCTGCTTGGGGTTGGACCTTGTCCCAAAAACTATGTGAAACCTGAAGCCTTACCTCAAAGGGTCTGTTTGTCTGAAACAGTAAGTGATGCTCTGATACAGCTGTAACCCTTCTTGCTTTCCATATAGGCTTCAATTGTTTAAAACATATGCATACATACATGAAATATCAAACCTAGTGAAGCAGACGTATATTACGGTCATTTACACATGCACCCACACTCTTGGTTTCAAACTTGAATATGGCTGATATATGCCGAGTGCTAGATTTATTCTGAATATTTTGCAGGCTTTCCCTCCTAAATATACTCCTAAGTGTGACGGCTGCAGACATATGGATCTGCAACGCCTCGCTCTCATTCACCTCCCTTTCATTGACACTTCTTCACATTATTAACACTTTCAGCGAGAAACTAACTCTCATTTTGCATTATAGTTTAAAATATGAATCTTCCCATTTCATTAATATTCTTAATGTACTTTAGGGGGGAAAGTAGCAAATGGGGCATTAATAAGAGCAAGTCGTGGAATAAGAGGAATTAATAAGAGGAAGTCGTGGCCTAATGGTTAGAGAGTCGGACTCGTAATCGAAAGGTTGCGAGTTCGAGCCCCCGGCCGGCAGGAATTGTAGGTGGGGGGAGTGAATGTACAGCGCTCTCTCCACCCTCAATACCACGACTGAGGTGCCCTTGAGCAAGGCACCGAACCCCCAATTGCTCCCCGGGCGCCGCAGCATGGCTGCCCACTGCTCCGGGTGTGTGTTCACGGTGTGTGTGCGTGTGTGTGTGCATTTGTTCACTACTCACTGCTGTGTGTGTGCACTTGGATGGGTTAAACGCAGAGCACCAATTTCGAGTATGGGTCACCATACTTGACAATACGTCACGACTTTGCACTAGTTAAAATTATAATTTTTTTTTTATTGAAGGAAATATTGCAGAGTGAGAATTTATGCAATAAGATTAATTTATAGGGTAAAAATGTGGTGGTTTTGCACAGTAAATAGTATGCATACTGTGTATGTAAAAATGTACATAACTGCAATGCAGATGGGGAAAGCAACAATAACCAACTAACTAAATAATTGAATATACAGTATGTATATATATATATATATATATATATATATAAATAACTTTTATCAATTATTGAGTGCAAATGTTCTAATATATATATATATATATATATATATATATATACACTCACCAGCCACTTTATTAGGTACACCTGTTCAATTGCTTGGTAACACAAATTGCTAATCAGCCAATCACATGGCAGCAACTCAATGCATTTAGGCATCTAGATGTGGTGAAGACGACTTGCTGAAATTCAAAATGAGCATCAGAATGGGGAAAAAAGGGCATTTAAGTGACTTTGAACGTGGAACGGTTGTTGGTACCAGACGGGCTGGTCTGAGTATTTCAAAAATTGCTGATCTACTGGGATTTTCACGCACAACCATCTCTAGGGTTTACAGAGAATGGTCTGAAAAAGAGAAAATGCCTTGTTGATGTCAGAGGTCAGAGGAGAATGGTCAGACTGGTTAGAGATGTTAGAAAGGCAACAGTAACTCAAATAACCACTCGTTACAACCAAGGTATGCAGAATACCATCTCTGAACGCACAACACGTCGAACCCTGAAGCAGATGGGCTACAGCAGCAGAAGATCACACCGGGTGCCACTCCTGTCAACTAAGAACAGGAAATGGAGACTACAATTCACACAGGCTCACCAAAATTGGACAATAGAAGATTGGAAAAACATTGCCTGGTCTGATGAGTCTCGATTATTGCTGCGACATTCAGATGGTAGGGTCAGAATTTGGCGTAAAGAACATGAAATCATGGATCCATCCTGCCTTGTCTCAACGGTTCAGGCTGGTGGTGGTGGTGTAATGGTGTGGGAGATATTTTCTTGGCACACTTTGGGCCCCTTAGTACCAATTGAGCATCGTTAAACGCCACAGCCTACCTGAGTATTGTTGCAGACCATATCCATCCCTTTATGACTACAGTGTACCCATCTTCTGATGCCTACTTCCAGCAGGATAATGCACCATGTCACAAAACTCAAATCATCTCAGACTGGTTTCTTGAACATGACAATGAGTTCACTTTACTCAAATGGCCTCCACAGTCACCAGATCTCAATCCAATAGAGCACCTTTGGGATGTGGTGGGGCGGGAGATTCGCATCATGGATGTGTAGCCGACAAATCAGCAGCAATTGCGTGATGCTATCATATCAATATGGACCAAAATCTCTGAGGAATGTTTCCAACACCTTGTTGAATCTATGCCACGAAGAATTAAGGCATAATAATCTGCAATATTACTTCTTTTATTATTAAAATAATCACAAATTTGCATAAATTTTTAGTTTTCATGTAGAACATTTACATTGTATAATTGATAAAAGTAGTAATATTTTTTTATTACAACCCTTTAAAACAAATAATCTGAAATATATCTTGTTTTTATTATTAAAATAATCACACATTTGCATAAGAAGTCAGAAATATGAAATATATAGATTTTTTATAAAAGATGAAGAAATATATTGCTTAAATTGAAATATATATTAAGCTTAAAGCCCCTTTTGTGTTATGGTCATTTTGGTGAACAACCTCAAAATGACCTTTGACCCCAATCATGCTATTCAAACCCATGCAGATTTTACTTAGAAAATTTGCTACCCATTCATGGGAATATAAATGCATGTGTGAAAGACATTTTATTTTTTACATGTGAAAGGGTTAACCATTAAAGCACTTTGCCAGACCCATCTGAGACTAATCTGAGAAGCACATTGACTGGGACACCCCAAGAGAAGAAGGAAAAAGAGCGTACATGGTCCTCCCATTATCATTTTTGCATGGGAGAGAAAGAAAAAACAAACAGTAATGAAGTGTAATGGTCCACTCTCTCACGGCACCATATACTTTCACTCCCATAAATCTTAGCAAACATTTCAGGAGTTAAAAAAAAAAAAAGTTTTGCTCTCTCACAGAGGCCCGAGAGAGCTCTCTGCATAACGTTACTTTGAGGTTACCGAGATGACACCTGGAGCACAACTTTGAAGTGAAGTAAGACTATCCCTCCGTTTCTGTTGAAATGATATATCGGGTATTGAAGAAAAGAGGAGGCTGGAGGAGTGAGGGAAGGAGAGGGCAACCAAGAAGGAAGAGCAAGGGAAAGTGAGAGAGAGGGAGAGGGAGAAAAGTACAACCACATTCCCTGTACATATTCTCCTCATTACCAGAGAGAGAGAGCCGATCGCTCAATTATTGGCTGCCGTCACAGGCTAATATTCTTGCCTGTCAGCCCTGATTTTTGCTCAGTTTTGCTCAGACTCCTTCTGATGGAGCTCATTTCGTGTTAACCAGAAACAGAAGGTGCTGTGAAAACTGTGACACCTGATGCTGTGTCCAAGAGACAGGAAGTGCACCGTGAGGCCTGGTGCCTGCCAATGCACCCTCGCCGCAGACGCCCTCCCTAGGACACCAAATGGGCGGCGGGACGGGTCAGGGGTGTTGGTCAAAGATAATCATGAAAGGTTGCAGGAGTTTGATTGATATGAGTATGGAACACCAGAATGTCTGAGACTTATAAATGTGCCAATGAACAGTAAAATGCATGTTGTCTGTTTGGATTTAAATTTCTTTAACGCACATTATCTAAGATTTATTTTATAAAATGTACGTAACTATTAAGGCACTACAGACCAGGCACTATAGTCAATTGTGGAAACTAGTGGAAATTAGTGAAAAGAAAACATCCAAAATCACATTTAAGTGCTTATTTTCTTGTACTTTATCTATTTGGATCTGTATAGATTTCAGTTGTAATATTTATCTTAAAGTGAGTTTTTTTTTTCCTCCACTTCAGTAGCGTTTACATACAGTACATCAAACATTAAAGGTTCTTACAGAGTGGTTTGTTAATGTGTAATTTGCTTGATTCAAATTTTATTACGCATTTTATTCCTAAAAACATGGTGAGAGTATTGTTTTGACAGTCCTTTTTAATTTATGGAGAGATTAAAAATAGAAAGGGAGATCCAAAATCCTCTCTGTAAAAACTGACAAAATGAAATGAGAATTTTGAACATGGCTTTACAGTATATAATGTTTAGAGTTCGACTCTTCAATTTTTGAATATGATTAGATAATGCCTCATTTTTATAATCAAACAAAACTTGACAGCAGTCTTAACAAACTGTGATTAATCAACTGGGGGAAAGTATGCTGTAATGTTTGTATTGGTTTTATTTTACCCTATTGAACTATGGTATATTTCAGTCTGTGGAATTCACATAAAAAGAAAATGTATGCATGTATGTTTCAGTGATTCGTTTTTGTCCTTTGATAAAAAAAAGATACATTGATTTTAATCTAATAATTTTAGTTGACGAAAATGAAATTTTAGTTGACCATAATTAAACCACATAATAAAACAATGCTATACATTGTTGTAAACAAACAAACAAACAAAAAATAAAAATGTAAAATTTTTTGTCAATAATATGTCTGATCCTTGGTATATGGCTATTTCCATCAGTAATTTTGTTGATTAGATTAAAAGTCTACTATATTAGATATATTAGGCTTTTAATTAGCTATATTATAACTATATCCACTTCTTTAAAACAGAATGGGGAACAAAATCTGAAATTGATTTAGAAGATATCGTTAGCTGTGGTACAGACTTTCTTATTCTCACTGAGTTAGAATGATCATTAAAATGTAATAGTTATTGTCATGGATATTGTCCTTGGTGTGAATGGGCCTCGAAACTGGGAAAGTCTGATGGCAGAATTTGTCACTTTTGGGTGAACTATTCCATTAATTAATAGACAGATTGCACTTTTATTGTAGTATGTATGTATGTTTGTAGTATGCATTTGGTTTTCATTTATGAGTGAGCTATTCCTTTAAAATGCCCTGTGTATTAAATTAGAAAGAAATTGTTGGCGATGCTCCAGTTGAGGTGTATGTGATCAATTGATCAGTTCGCCCGCTCTTGTCAGGGACAGCCTCATATTCCTGCCTGTGAGGAGGGCCTGTTTAAATAAAGCTCTTGCTGCTTCCCTCAACTCAAAGGAGTGACTCGTCATTCCCATTTAAGTCTTCTCCCTGTTCTGGACGTCTCTTCCTCGGATCCTCTTCACCCATCATTTCTTCTGACGGATGAGATTGAATTAGTCTGACCTGTCCTCACAGTGTGAGCGTAATTTGGCTTTGACATTGATAGCAGGGAAGATGCCTGACATGAATAGATGGAAGAGAGAGGGAAGACAGAGGAAGGAAGTGATCACAGGATGCATGGCAATGAAGGAGAAGCCCTGCCTGATTTTAAGACCTTGACCAAATAAAATGCCTTGCTTGGTGTTTGATCTCATTATCTCACAGGACTGTTAGGGATCAGTCTGTTAGGGACCAATCCTGGCCAATCAAGCAAGCAGTTCACGTGCAAAGACCTTGCAGAGAGAAAACCTCTGCTGTTAAAACATTGTTCTAAAGAAAATTACACCAATAGTTAACAAAACGCTTTTAGAAATTAATAAAAATATCTATTTTTAAGAACTTGATCTGCAGAATGCATAAAAGGGGTCAAATTGGCCCATAAATATACCATGACTCATATCCATTTATCCATGTATAACATTGTGAAAAAGCATTGTGCTTAATTGTATTAAATGTGCACTTATAATGTACTTCAAATCTTTCATGACTATTTAACACACTTAAAGGGATAGTACACAAAAATTACCAGTACAGTTGCTGGTCCCTATTGATAAAATTACAGTTGAACCACTGATGTCACATGGATTATTTAACGATGTCCTTACTGTGTTTCTGAGCCTGGGAGCATTTCAGTTGCATTGCTGTCTATGCAGGGTCTGATTTGATCAAATATATATTAATTTGGTCTTACGGGTTTGGAACAACATGAGGGTGAGTAATTAATGGCAGAATTTTCATTTTTGGGTGAGCTATCCCTTTAACAGTGGATAATTCTGTAAAAGGTTCAATGTATTTTCAGCAGGTTTTTTTTCAGTCCTGGATACGAGCTTCTCTTTCCAAGCAAGTCTATGGAACTATTGCCTATTTCATCATCTGCCAAGTAAAAGTTAATTTTGAAGATCATTGTAACTCCACAAGCCATACAGTGCAAGCTGTGGGACAGTAGACGGTGCACATGTCAAAACCTACATTGTCAACTACAAACCATTTGAAGTTGGGTTGAGTATGACCTAGACCAGGTTTACCTAGATCTGATTCCATTTACCTTTTACACCTCCTTTATCCAAGAAAATAGGGCTAAAAACAACAACAACAACTTTGGGTTGTGTGTTTGTTCAAATATGAACTAACAATTTAACAAGCACTGCTAAATTAGCTGTTCTGGGCCTATCTTGAGCAAACCCAGAATGTGGGCTAAGCAGAAATAGGGAAGGCCATGGCTTCCCTCCCAGCCCTCTGCTCCTCATTTGCTGCCTATGTGGTCATACGTCTCAGTGCCAGCAGCCAGTAAACCATTCATGTTTTCCATTTAAGACAATGACAGTGATCACACAGCCTTCTGCACACTTGTGCCTTTTGTAGTCACTCTGACTTAACTTGTCGAACATTTGTACCCTTGATGTTCCGCAAATGATGGAAGCAGAGCTTGGAGGGTTTTTCTAAACCCTCAGACTGATTAGAAGAGCACATGCAATGCATGAGACATCACATAGCACCACTGCAACAGTGTACCATACTATGTGAGCTGCTCAGTGTTTGGAGATCCCATGCAGTGCTTAACCCTTCATCTGTCATGTGAACTTGAGTTTTGAGACTAAACAGTCTTGAATGCCTTTGTTCCAGACTTTACTGGATATTAAACTGGGAGATTAGCTAATCATACTTCCATTCTCCAAAAAAGCTTATTCTCCATAGGGTCTCTGGGATGCTTAAGCCCATCCAAACATCCTGGACCACAGGGCTCATGCATTGACATACGTTCACCTACAGACAGTTTAGTGCAGAGGTGTCCAAACCTGTTCCTGTAGGGCTACTATCCTGCAGAGTTGAGGTCCAACCCTAATTAAAAACATCTGAACCAACTAATCGAGGTATCCACAAATCACAAGTGTGTTGGAACTGGTTGGAGCTAAACTCTGCAGGACGTTGGCGCTCCAGAATCAGGAATGAACACCCCTGGGTTAGTGTCTTCAGTTCACTTATGCTGAATGTCTTTGAATTTAAAGAAGCAAAAAGGAAACCCACACAAACACTGAGAGAACAGAAAAGGCCTCCTGGCTCAGCCAGAACTCCAACTGATTTAAAGCAACAGTGCAACCACTGAGCCACCATTTCACCTTAAGATACTTTTCAGTTAAATAGTAATCATGTACAATAGTCTCATGACATTTTGCCAATTTTCATTCACACTTTTGTGTTGACTGCATACCTAAAGCTCTAATCGTCCTTGTTTTTCACAGTGGTATTCAAAGAAAATGCTTTTGATTAAATTGGCCTATTTTCCTGAGACTCTTGAAAGGTCTTTAGATTATTTGCATTATTTGAGAACAATCATCTTGCACTCTCAGAAAAAAAAAATATGGTACAAGAGCTGTCACTGGGGCAGTACCTATACTTTTGTATCTTATTTACCCCTAATGGGCTCATACTGGTACCTTAAAATATATATTAAGTTACACTGTATTTTGATAGTCCACGTTAGACATTCTACCAACTATAAGTAACTTTGAAACTACATGTCAACTAATTCTCATTAATTTGCAACTACGTCTACTAACTCTCAGAGTAGACTGTTAGGTTAGGTTTAGGGTTAGTAGAATAAGTTGACATATACTTGCAGTTTCTCATAGTCCCATCATAGGACCTATCAAAATAAAGTGTTAGAAGTTATTAAGCAGACAGTATACTAATGACTACTAGTTGACATGTAGCTGCAAAGTTAATTACTGTTAGCAGAATGTCAAAAGTGGACTATCAAAATAAAGCGTTACCATATATTAATATAAAAAATGCACATTTTAGTACTTTTTGAAAGGGTACCGCCCCAGTGACTGCTTTTGTACCAATTTTTCTGCCATATTGTTGGTCCACCCTTTTGAATTTCTTCTGTTTTAAGTCCTCCTTTAAGTTTCACCTTAACCTAGCTTGGCTGAGATCATTTCCAGACTATGCTGGTCAAAAGTTATCCAAATCGTGATATACCAAACCATTCTTGTGTAAGTCTAACATTGGCTAAATCTCTGAAATTCAGTGTACAAATGTTCAGGAACATTGTGCATCAAAGTTAGCCTTGGGAAGCTAATTAAATCTGGGGACCTGAATCGATGAGGTGAACTCTACACCAACAGGTCACAAACCTTAAAGAGGAAGCAACTTTGCTTAATATCAGCGCTACACCCAGGTGCTAACTCAATTTCACACTCCTAAACTCAGGCCCTGTGCTTGGCCAACATCGCATCTGAGTATGTGTAACATCTGGTCCAGAGTTTGAGAGGAAGCGGCTTGGGTTTTCACACTGATCCAATTAGAGCGTTTTTTAATTCATTAAGGATGTTCTGTTGTGTGTTAACTAGCTCAGCATGGCCAGCGGATCTGAAGCCACTTGCTGACCAGGATAGCTCATATCTTACACTGCTTGAACTCCTCGAATCCAGACAGTAGGGGGTATGGAAGCGCAAAGAGGAACTGCAGAGGTACCTCTTCAACTTCCTGTCTCTTAGAACTCTACACTTAGGGGCAGAGATGCGTAGTATAGGATTCCTCTGCTACACAAGCTCTAAAACAATAGAGAGCTGGTCCCACAGGCGAGAAATATTGGAAACAGCAGGTCTGATCCGCTGCTGTGGAAATGTGAGCCGTTAGATGGTGAAAAACACGTCTAAATCCCTGTCCACTGATCTTACTGTGCGCCTTGTCATTCAACACTTTGTCAAGTATCATATTCTTACGCTAAGGACAAATTGCATCTCTTCAGTCAGTTAAGTAACACAGTGGGGACAGTGGGGGTTAACTGTAGCTCGAAAGTGTGGTTGTTTGAAATATGAATTTAAAGCCATAAGTCCTTTGAAACCGTGTCATTAGGTTTGGACTCTGTTCAAATCCTCTTTAAAACGATTCTTTAAAAATTCTGACAATTTGCAGCACTCAAGGTCATCCTGTCCCCCCTTGCTACAACCCTTCTAAGAAAACCGAAAGTGCTTCAAACTGCACAATATTAATGTACAACTGCGGCCTACAGGCAGATACAATAGCAGTCCTTTATCAAGGAAGACTTCAAAAGTGGAGCCAATGCCTTCGGTTAGCTGCAAGAGAGGCCCACCATCAACCCCTCCTGCCATATTAAAGCAGTTTTGTTTTTTCAAAAGAGCATCTCATTTCATAGGGAGTTTTCCTGCATTAGAATTAAACCAATATGGTGTGAGTGTGTCACATTCCTGAGAACAGACCCACTGGCTGCTCTTCATAGTGAGGGAAAATTGGTTTCAACACAGGACAAAAGATACGTTTCTGCAAAGTGTTCTGCACTGATGCACACTCTATGTGGACACTTTGAATAAAAATAGTTCATTAAGTAAAGGAATAGTTCACCTAAATATGGAAATTCTGTTAATATTTAGCCATCATTTTTTGAAGAAATGTCACTTGCCTTATAACAATAGTTCATTGTGAGCAAAAAAAAAACATCATAAAAGAAGTACATTTTTGAATTTCGACACGGATGAGGGCTATAGATGTAATCTTTTGCAGACGTAAATATTATCAGTGACTAATGGATTAAAATTACTTTAAAATGACTTAAAAACAGTCTCATGCTTTTAATACGTTTATGGTGGTTTTATGGTGCTTTTTATTCTTTTGATGTTTGACAGGCTCCTGATCTTTAGCATCTATGCCACACCACCGAGATCAGTGCTAATATATATTTTTTAAATTAAGCATTCATATAAAACAGATTGTTGCAAATCAGTCCAGTGCATGTTATTGTCATGTGTTTAACAGATGAGAAGAAACTGAATTTTGTTCTGTACAACAGCCTCAAGGTTGCAGTAGCTTTACTGTAGCGGGTTCTAGCAACAACAAAGTCATGAGTTTGATTCCTAGAGAGCAGGTAGATGTAACATTGGTATTAACTTACTATACAATGCACTCATTTGGTACTGAGGTGTATTTTGTAAAAATAACAAACATTTTCATTAATGTTCCACCCAGAAAAAAATGTATTGAGTGATTTAAGTAAAAAGGAAAGTGTATATTTTGGTTGCTTTAATTATAGTGTGTATGCTTTTAGTATGCTTCATAATCTAAAGACATGACTATTATTTTTTATTAACAGCATATTCAGTATATAATATAAATATATATATATATATATATATATATATATATATATATAATAAAGCTTTAGCGTTTGCTATAAAATTAGTCATATGGCACATTTACAGTCTAGGTGTCAGGAGCCTAACATTTGTCTGTTTGAACATAAAACCTGTCTGTAATAAATTTAATTGACTTGGGTAACTGAGACAAAATTTTAAAGTTTAGCCGAAACATTTCCTGAATAAATGACCAAAGTGATGCACTGCAACCTGCCATTTGAAGAAATGTAAATGTAGATTGTTTGTGTCTGATTGCAACAAGATGTGGAAGTGTTTCTTCCAACATCCTGTGAAAAACCTTAGTTGAAAGCCGTACAGAGCAGGAGTTCATTAATGGCCCTGAACACCAGCATTGTGAAACATCCCTGCTGCTAGTAATCAGTTCTTTTCTCTTTCTCTTCCAAATACTGTAAATCAAATAATCAAGAGAAACAAAGTAAGACGCATGCACACAAAATATTTTGATAGAAAATACATATATGATAACACACACAAAGGGCGTACGCAAGGGAGCTTTCATCTGATCCTGCTCTGCACAAGGCTTTGAATTAGCCTGCAACGTTGCATTTGATCCTCTGCACGAGTCAAAACGAATCTCCGAGCTGTGCTTTTAACAGCAAACTTCACTTGGAATTATATTTGATTGTAAGTCTTAATCAAGTTAAATTTGTCATAAACAGCCACTTCTAATTAGCTACATGTCTACATATCTTGCTTAATATATTTTAATTAATCTTGTTCATGAATGCTCCCTAAGAGGAATTTCAATGTGACTGCTCTTGCAGAGAATACCATACCAACAAGACAATGAACTACTGGGAATGTGTGTCAAATCATGTGCATGTTGCATTAGATTAATTGCAATTAGGGTTAATTGCGTTTTCAGAATCAAGCTCATGCCAATGATCAGATGAACTATGTTGCTTATTATTGGATCCATGTGTGTTTTAATGCCAAAAACGTGCATTTTTAATTAAAAGTGACCTTTGTTGTGTTGTGTTCTTCACTCATGCCAAAAACGTATCACACGATAAACTTTTATGCTCATACTTTTTAATGTATCACAATGAGCAAGAAACATACTTGATGAAATATTTTCAAAGGAGTATATTCAATTACCATCTACAATCAACTTAACTAGGACAACAAGGTTTTTGTGACAAAAGTTTCTCTTTAAAAGTCTGAAGTTCCATGTGGTTTATGTATGTTAGTCTCCATGTAATTTGGTACAGTTTGGAAATCTTCATCATATAATTACAGTAACAAAAAGCTAACAAGACTACAGTATAGAAAAGACATCAAGAACAACATTTTTGGTTTAACTTGCTCTTTTTGTACATTGCAAGGCTGTAAGTTCTACCCTTGGATGGGCTACCTGGAGCCACAGAGCCGTGCTTGTGAGGCTCGGAGGAGGAGGAATAATTTGAGGAGAACGAAAGAGAAAAAAGGAAAAAAAAAAGGAAACACAAAAAGCATAAAAAATGCTGTGGCACCAGGAGCCACTAAAGGAACAGGAAGCTCCAGCAGCAGTTCATCGTTGAAACTGGAGCAAATGTTTTTTTCGTTTGGTTGCTTGTTAGTTTGGTTATTAATTTTGGTTGATTCGCTTTTTTGTGTTTATCTGCTTCCTCAGGAATGACACCCAGGAAAATCCCCTCCCCTTGAACAGTAAAGTCACTCTTTATGGTTTGATGGATCCGGTCCACACCAGAGTGGAACCACGTGTCAGTCACTGAAGCGGGCAGGAGGAAATGAAACAGGTAGCAACACCGTGAACTGGGAGACAACGTATGCGTTTGAGTCCATCCCGTTCAGAAGTGCAGAAAATGTCCAAGTAGATGCAGAGCCAGAGAGAGAAAAAGGAGATAAATTCCTCTCCGTGTCACATATGTCCACTGGTTGCAGAGTCCACTCCCGTCGGCATATAGTGTTAGTTAAATAATGACTTGATATTGGGGCGCGTCGGCCCTGCCTTTGGCTCCCATGCCCAGTTTTGGTGTGTCAACAACAGCCTTCTCAGACATCTCAATGTCATCTCTCAAGTTTCCCAGAGTTCGTTTCTCTTTATTTCCTTCTTTGTCATTTCAAAGAAAAGTGTTGATGTCTTCTTTAAATATATCTATATCTGTATACATGTTTATTTTCACAGTGGGCAAAAGGATGACCTCTACAGCAAAACCTGTCGCTTTCGTTCTCTCTTTGCAAAATGTCCACACAAAAAAAAAAATCAAGTATCCCAATGAGAGTTGATGTATCTCAGCCATGTGTTGGATTAACCACAATAAATATACACTCATCAGGGGCACCAACTAAAGTTTTTCATGTTTTCGACTGCATGAAGCTTTGGCCACATTCATATAATTAACAAAAATAATAACTGCTCAGTGCTTCGGTATCCTCTTTCGCCACGTTACAAGATTATTGTGTTGAACATCAGACTTGTCAAACCCCTTTAATGAAGATTCAGCTTTGCAGTTCAGTATGTTTTGGTGCGAAATGAAAGTAGAAAATAGAATACAAAGTATAAAAACTCAGACTGATGCTGGCTCTTATGAAACACACACGCACGCACACACGCTCGCACATACAAAGTCCATGCTGGCTGAAACAGTTGTGAGGGCTTCTGCCCCACACGAGAGCCAATACAAAACGAGAACACTTTGGAAGCAAGAGATACACAACTGTGTCAAGACAAACAAATATAGGAACAATGTAACACCATAAAGTGGCCAGAGAATGATAGGAAACAAATAGATGGGATTTCAATTTAAAGCTGGCATTGTAACATTAATTTATAAATGGACAACAACAAAAACGAAGGAAAATAAAATACACAGTTATATGAAAATAAACATAAAGATATTATCTGAGACCAAAACAATGCAAAGCATTCAAAAATAAACTATACAATATCAGACTTCTCAAAAATAATTACGAACAATATAACATGGATTGAGAGGAGTGGATCAGCTTGCAGATCAAAGGAACCCAATTTCAATAGCATGCACACCAAATAACACCAAATCAATTTGTTCTGCAAGACGTAATGCTTGTTTACACACCTGGACAAGTGTGGAAATACGTTACTAAAGCCAAATATGTTTGTGCCCCCCTAAAGCATCTTTTACGCATTTCAAAAATGACGTGATTTGGAAAAGAAAATAAAGAGCAATTCCATTTACGATTGGATGGGGGCCGTTTCGCTAAAACGCTACCATTTCCATTGCAATGACTTGCAGTGAGGGACCTCTTTGGACACTTCTACCTTGTCGTCACGCAAAACAAGGGACACCTAAAACAAATCCTGCTTTCCCTGGTCTTATAATGCTTTGGAATGAAAATGCCCCTTACAAACCTGCAAAAGACATTTCCAGCATGAAAATGGCTTTACACCCTGCAGATAACGAATTCCCTACTCGCTTTTCCAGGAGGGGAGGCCGGCTTTGCCGAACAGCCTTTCGTTCTAAGACTAGTTCTAAATCAAGAAGCATGATGACACCGGATCAGGGAGATGCGTAAGTACCAGACAGGTTGCAGTATGTACATTTTTGGTAACCACTATGACTTGGTGATCTAGTTTAAGTGAGTAAAGTCATTTAATGGCTGCAGGGATTCTGTTCACTCTCGACACATCATAATCGGAGTGAGGTGATATTCAGCAATCCATGATGGCAGAGTTACACAACAGCTTACAGTCTCCTTAGAAATGGGATAAAATAGACTTATACTCAATTTGAATAAAAAGAAGCAGTCCTTGCTTAAGAAATTAAAACTCAGGTGTAGTATTTGGAATGCACTGTTATTTTTTACAAACATTAGAGATCATTGGCTTTTAACATTGGTCTGTTCAAAAATGAAAAAATAAGCTAAAATGTCCTTTGGAACATATATTCACAGTCTTCAAAGTTCCGTTTTTGCAACAAGAAGGGGAAAAAAATATGAGCTGGGGCAGGGAAATGGTTTATTGTTTGTTTCTTTTTTTTTTCTTAAAGCTTAGCCAAAAAGCAAAAGGAGCATGCATCTAGGTATTCTTCCTTTCCAAATCTACATTAGCAGCAAAACATATGTCCTTAAAGACCAGACCTTATATATATTTTTTACAAAAAGAAAACAAAAGGAAAAAAAATGGATTTCATGTGTGACAGAAACTTCAACAAAACCTCTATTTTACAAACTGCAATGGCTCTGTAACGGTGCTACTCCACAATGCAAGGACAAGGGCCCTTTTTGATTTTTGGTTTTCTTAGTATTTGACGTAAAAAAGCCACCTGTCTGCTTGCAAAGAAGCAAAAACGGCAACTCTGATGCGTACTTCTTTTATTTTAAAACTTTGTTTTCTTTCCTTAAAAACAGCAACAAATTCTCAAGTATAAAGAAGCCTCTTTTCTCATCTTTATGCACCAATGGTGAAAGTGTTAAGTCTTTGGATTTCCTTTTTGTTTTAAAGCGTGAGAATTATTATTATTATTATTCTTTTTTCATTTTCATATATGACAACACAAAAGTTGAAATGAACATAAAGCAGACTGCAGCCACACTACATGGAAACACATATCTGCTTTGTAGTGCTAAAGGAGAGGCAGTTATCTCCAAATCTACAAAGGCAGGGGGTACAGAAAGAGGAAAGAAAGGAGGAACAGATAGATAGCTAGAAAGAAAGAAAGAAAGAAAGAAAGAAAGAGAAAGTCAGACAGTGGTAAGTGCACTAAGGTAACACAAATATAACTGAACAATTTTCAAACACACCCCAAATTTCCCGTCGCTTTTGGTCAATGCTGCACCAACCAAAGGAGAGAAACCCCTTGTGACAAAGAGATTCAGCTGGGAGAACAAAAACAAGAAGCTCAGAATTGGACATAAATAGAGTAGAGATCGTTTCCTGCTCCTTAATCTAGTCTATTGGAATGACCAAGACAACAACAAATGAAGCGCCTTAAAGTTGGACGATACAAAAGCTAAATGTACACAAAGATTTTTCAATCTACCATACTGTTTAAATTCATTTCCAATGCAACAATCTACTGAACACCAAAAATGTATATATCTATCATAAATACAGAAAGTTTTTTCCTAAAAAAAAAAAATATTTTTCCCCCACCAAGTCTGCAATGCTTTTCGTGTCTGGGTAAAATGGGATTAGTAACTCTCCCATTAAAAAACAAACAAACAAATAAAAATTTAATGATACTAATAATTAAGAAGGTTTAAAACCAGCAATTCAGCTACTCATTGAATGCCCAGAAATTTTAGTTGAGTTAGTATCATTTCTGAATACTTTATGCCAATAAATGTTATACAAAAACAGAAACGTCTATCATTTGTTTGGAACAAAATGAATAAAATAATGACTTTTTATAACACAAGAAAAGGTTGTGAGCTGTTGACCTGAGAATAAAATAGACATTACATTATTTTTCTTTTCTTTAGCAAGCCATTGGTATCTGAATGCTTAGATAGCAAGAAAACTGTAAGACTATTCTCCCATACAGTACATACTGGCTTTATGTGACTGTGCTATTAAGCAGAAATACTTTTGCAAACAAGGGACAGCTTGTTGACTCGTTCTTTGTAGAGAGAATTGTGGTGCCATTCAAACAACTTTGAGGCAGTCCACTGCAATACAGCATTCCACTAGCAATAACCGACTGTTGACTGCTGTGATCTCTATTCTATTATATATATATATATATATATATATATATATATATATATATATATATATATATATATATATATATATATATATGTATATATATATATATATATATATATATATATATATATATATATATATATATATATATATATATATATATATATAAACATATATATTTATATATATATATAAACATATATATGTATTAGGAGTTGTAATAAACTAAAACCAGCATGTTGATATGGGAAAACAATCCATTAACATTTAAATTTTTGGTTACAAGCTTTGGAATTGCAGTTAGTCTTTACACATCTTTTTCTGAAATTGGTTTGTATACTTTAAACATATTTTAAACATTGCTGCTTTTTTTCTTTTGTTTTCTTTTGCCTTGTGTTTTTTTTTCCTTTTTCTTTTTCTTTTTTTTTTAAATATTGTTCATCACTGAAAGCTTTTACAATCTGATGGAGTCCGATCCTACACTAGCGAGTTTACTACTACAACTACTGCTGTCTTTGAGACAGCCAGGCTGTTGTGGCTCCTCTGCTGGCCTGCCCAGCCTGTCTGCTGACTTCTGACTGCTGTCAGAATCAGACTCGTCGGTAAAGATGTCTGTTGGTATCGAGGTCTGGACCCCTGAGGTGCTCAATGAACTTGAGGTAACCGTTGAAGGAGAGGAAACTGGAGGAAAAGAAGACAATGCAGACGAAGGGGGATTGGACTTCCCAGCTAAAGCTCTGGAGAAAGGGGTCTGGGACCATGATTTGCCTGTAGCTGTTGTGTTGAGTGGAGTGGCTGTGAAGGAGGAGGAGGTGCATGAAGATGCAGACGTTGATGAGGACGGTGTGGTGGCTGACGTTGTTGGCAGAGGGGAAGGGGTGTTGTTTGAATGAGTGGCAGACTGCGAGGTAGATGCGGTGTTAGGACTGGGGAAGCAGGCTGAAGAGTGAGGTAATAAATTAGTAGCGTGCTCTTTGGCATTTCTGGATCTCTTGATTGTTCTGTGTTTGTGCAAGGCTGAATCCAGGTGTTGACTGAGAGCTTTGTCCCCTTCTAGTGTTGTGTCACAGACGAGGCAGTCGTAGAGGCCACCTTCTGCTGCATTCCCACTGTTGGGTACCCGAAGCAACATCTCTTGCAGGTTTGCCACAGACTGACCAAAAAAACAAATTGACTTGAGGTGGCTGATAGCCGCTTCCTCCTTGTTGAAGACAGCTTGACACTTGCGGCACGCCAGCCGATACTGAACTTTGGGGACAATATATTGGTCAAGATGGGGGTCTGCACCTTTGCCATCCACTTCATGCTGCTCAGTGGCTAGGTGGCTGTTGTGAATGGAAGAGGTTTCAATGGAGGAATTGCTCTTTTGCTCCTCTGTTTTTACTGGGTCTTTGGCAGAGTCCTTACGGTCCACCGAGTTTTGTGACGTTTGACTTGCTTTGGGTTGCTGGATCTGCTGAAGCTGCCGCTGCTGCTGCTGAAGTGCCTCCTGCAGGCTCTGCTGATATTGCTGGTAATGTTGAAGCAAAGATCCTGGTGACAGCCCCATCAGGGCCTGTGATAAAGCTGGGTTGTAGGGGAAAAGACTTTCCATGCCATACATGGGCTGAAGATATCCACCTTGAAGAGCACCTGGTATCTGAGGGGCATAATATGGAGAGAAGCCAGGCATAAAGTAGGGCAGGAACTGACTTGTTAGCAGAGCTGTTGGATCTGAAGCTAAAGCTGCTTGTAGAGCTTGAAGTTGGGCAGTATCGACCACATACTCCATGCCAGGTGTTGGCATCGAGGTGGCCGGAACAGCAGTGTCTGGTTTTTCTCTCTTGGCACTGGCAGCAGAAGTAGAGGGAGCAGGAGTACCCCCAGCTGAGGATGGTGTGGGGGGCTTCTCAGCCTTCTCCTTGGATTTCTCTTTCTCCCTGGCCCTCTCAGGATCGCGATCTTTGGGAGCATCAGGACGAGGGCCTGGCTGGGTCATCAAAGAGTTTGATGTAGATGTGGGGGTAGGGCTCGAGTGGGCGACAGATGTGCTGGCCTGAGCTGGGCTGGGCGAGGCCAATGAAGAGGAGGAAGGGATCTTGTTGGGTAAACCAGATGTGGGGAGACTAGGAGAGGGTACACTGGCACCAGGCATGTTCAGGAGGTTCGGAGGTTTCGGAGGGGTTAAATCTGCGGAAATTGACACAGAGAAACAAAGCAAGATTAAGATTGTTGCAATATACATCTGAGAATTAGTAGTTAGTTTTACGGCTCTTATTTCAAAAGTCTCACACTCATACTAGAGACATAATATGATGACATACCTGAGTTGGATGAGTTAAAGCCTAGTATGGAGGGACCACCAACACCTGGCAGGAGAACAGGGGGGATCCCCTGTAGATTTGGGTAACCTGACTGAAGGTTCAAGGCTTGCAAGGCAGGTGTGTCAAACATCCCTTGTTGCTGCATGGCTTGTTGTTGTGCTAGTCCCAGGACCTCATTTGCTTTCTTGATACGATCCATCTCCTGCTGTGCCATCAGCTGACGAACCGTCGCTGGATCAAAGTACTCTTTCTCTTTATCTAGCTGGCTTCCAATGGTATCCTTTACTTTGGAGATGTGTTGCTGGGAAAAGATGTGGTCTCGCACTGAGAGGCGAGCACTGTATTTAACACCACACAAAGAGCATTCTGTCTTAGGTCCCTCGTAAGAAGTCTGGTTAATACCAAAGTGCTTAGCCATGCTGAGCTTTGCCTTCTTTTCCTTAGCACGAGCATTTTGAAACCAGACCTGAACAACTCTCTTTGGAAGTCCAATGTCATTGCCAAGTACCTCACACTCCAGCATGGTTGGAGTCCTATAATCATTGAAGCAGGACTTGAGCAACTTCAGCTGAAGATTAGACATCTGTGTTCGGAAGCGCTTTTGACCAGGTCTGTCTCCACTATCAATGCTTCTGCTTCCAGAGGCCCCTGGACTTGGTGAACAAGGGTCGGCCAGACTAGATGTTTCACTGTAGTCTATCATATTTTCATTTTCAAAGTCTTTTGTGTAGAAGCTTGTTGCAGGGCTCACCAGTCCCGAGGACATCTGTTCATCGTTCTCAATGGAGGGGACCGCACCCCCAGACTTAGAGAGAAAATCTCCACTGTTATGGCTGTGCTTTGCATCAGCACTGTCATTGTCAACGTTTGCCTCATCACCTGTGGTAGTGTCAGTGATGGCTGTATTCACAGAAGAACAATCATCATTATCAAGTTTATTTTGATCAAAGTTTGTGTTAACTGAGGAAATGGTTGGGCTTTCAAACTCCTCTGCTCCCTCAACCTTAATAGATGTTGGGCTCAGGAGAGCCCTGGGGGACAAGTCCATGCTTTTGCTCACAGGTGATAGTGATGAACATTGTGCATCATTGTTAGACTGGGCAAGATGAGCATAGCTGGAGATATCCAGAGGATCCATCTTCAACTGCATGACCTCCTGTTCAGGTAGCAGACCAGAAAGCGCTAGGTTGTAACCAGCACGTTTAGCCTCATGCCAGTGGCGTGAACGAATATGGGCCTCGAGGGCAGTTTTAGCTTTGAATAGAGCTCGACAAAATGGGCAGCGGCGGTGTGCTTGAGTTGGCCCAACAGCCCGAAACTGACCTTTTCTTTCTCTGGCTCTTGTGTTTTGGAACCATACCTGTACCACTCGTTTTTTAAGCCCCACTTCATGAGCAATGTGGTCAAGCATTTTACGAGTAGGATTGGAGTCAAGCAAATATTTCTGGTACAGAATCTCTAGTTGCTCTGGTGTAATAGTGGTTCGGAGGCGCTTGTCTCGTTGTGGCTCCTCTCCACTATTCATGCTGTCACTTTCTCCTGGACTAGTTCCTGCCTTCTCTTCCAACTTCCTCTTCAGGGAGTTCATAGTGGATGTAGGTGTTGATGGGGAGGTGGCAGAGTTGCTGGACATTTGCGGTATTGCTCCTGCAAGGAGCTGGCTAGCAAGCAGAGGATTGCTAGGATCAAACAACATGAAGGACATGTCTATTGGGCGATCCAAAAACTGAGGATGAATGAACTGATTTTGGACACTCAGGAAGTGCAGTTGCTGGTGTTCCTGCCAGTGTTCAAATGAAGGGAAGGCAAGTTTGCACTGCTCACACTGGTAAGGGATCATTTGCTGGGCCAACTGCTGCTGTGAGGCAGAGGCTAAATGAGGATTAAGGGCCATGTGCGAACTCTGGGAGGTCTGAATGGTATGTGAAATGGAGGGACCGCTATGCTGTTGCTGTTGGGAGAGGGAAGGTGAAGAAAGCTTTGAATTCTTTGGGACTGTATGTGTCTTTTCCTCTCTTAGTGGTCTTTGCTGTGGAGTCTCAGATGGATGAATGGTTTCCTGTTTCAAAGATGTCTGCTCTCTTTGGCCCAATGATGCTTCTGAAGAGTGTTTTGATTTTTCATCAAAAGAGTTTGATGTGTTAGCTGGTGTAGGCTCCTCCTTTTCAGATGATGTGGTGTGAGAGAATGCAGAGGATGAAGGAGGAAGAGGGCAGAGGCTTGAGGATGAGGGCACTGGTGTTTGACCTGATGACCCAGAGGGAGTATAGTATTCATGAGAGAGATCCATAGAGTCCTCATTTAGACTGTCATACTGCCCGTCTTCATCCTCGTCTTTGTAACAGAGCTTCTTTTGGTGTTTAATAAGGTCAAATATGCGCTGGAAAACAAGGCTGCACTTCTTGCACTGATAGTTTAAGTTGGTAGTACGAATGTATCGGTCATTGGATAACTCGCGTCGGTCACTTTCTTTTCCTCCATCTCCCTGGTTCTCATAATTTTTACGGGCTTTCTGTCTGGCATTTTGGAACCACACAACAATGACTCGAGTTGGAAGGTTCAGAAGATTGGATAACTGCTCAAATTCATCATCTTTAGGATAAGCATTAGCATCAAAGAAATCTTGCAGCACCCTCAGCTGGTAGTCTGTGAACCTTGTCCTTGAGGACCTCTTATTTCCAAATGATTCCTGCTTTTGAGGTTCAGGGGAGGGTGGTTTTGAATCAATTTTTGTATCTTCAAGAGTTGTAATTGGAGGGTTGTTAAAATTATAAGGGGAGTCTTTGTTGCGTTGTCGCTCTTTAAAGAGTGTATTGCGGAACCAGTGCTTGATGACTTTCTGGGGGAGTCCAGATTTATCTGCCATTTCCTTAATTTGTTCCTCATTGGGAGAGTTGTTGATGTCGAAATATTGGCGGAGCACCCTTAGCTGGTCATCTGTGATACGGGTGCGGGGTCTCTTATTCTGTTGCTGCAACATGGCAGGGGTAAGCTGCTGCTGGTAGAGCTGGGCCAGATCAGTGGCCAGACTGGGCTCCACAGCTGGCAGTTGGGCAGGAATCTGAGAAGGTAATGACTGGAGTGACATGGGCTGCATCATAAGTGGAGAGAAGAGAGGCAGATCCATTGGCATTTGAATTTGGGCCAGTGGAACTTGAGGCTGAGGAGTTGGAGCAGTTGGTGGTGTCAGGGTAGGAGCAGAAACGGGTATATTTGGTGTTGGTACCCTCTGGGGAGGCGGAGGTGGGGGTGGAGGCGGTGGAGGAGGGGGAGCAGCTTCTGGTGTCTGAGGTCTCAGTGGATACAGCTTGTCATATTGTTCCCTGTACTCTTTGGCAAATCTCTCTAGGAATCTGAACGGAAAGAAAGCCTGGTGGATATGCTCCTGATGACTCTTGAGAATCAATATGTTGGAAAAGAGCTTACCGCAAGACTCACACTCCAGTTTCGCTAATCCTTCAATGGGGTCAACTACTCTGGTGATACCAGCTGGCCCACTGCACCCTGAGAGAGATCCTGTTGGCTTTCTTTGTGCTTTTTGCTTGTTCTCATTGTACTGAATTACTAACTCGAAGCCAAAATTCTCCAGTAGGGCTTTGGTGGCATTCCCTCGGGCATCTGAGGCAATCCTTGGAGGAGGAAATCCAGAGTCATGGTTCACATTTACAACAGCTTGAGGAGGATCTTTCTTTTCTTTGGACTTGTCTGACATATCTTTTGGAACATGATCCTCAGCTTTATTACTAATTTCTTTATCCTTTGGCAGCTCTCTTTCTTTCTCAGTGTGAGGAGATGGCTTTGGCTTTTTGTCTGCAGGGTGTGAAAGGGCACTCTGCTGAAGTAAAGCCATTTGGCTCGATCCTTGGGAGTGGGAATGAGATTGATGCTGTTGCTGAAGGTGGTGGTGCATAAGCTGTTGTTGTAAGCAGCTCTGCTGGGCCTGCTGAGCAGAGTTTTTCTGTTCTTCCAGCAGTGAAGAAGCAGATCCACTCAAGTTCAATGAAGAGCTGCTCAGGTTCATTTCTGGATTCAGTTGAAATTCTGCCCCAGGAATGTAAAACGGAAAGAGCAGCTGCTGTTGCTGAAGAGAGAGAAGAGCGTCTGTTGTCATAGGGAAGTGCTGGAGAAGAGGGTTAAAAAGCTGGGACTGAAGGAGAGCAGCCTGCTGGAGCTCTTGTTGGAGCTGAGCGTGTGCCTGCGCTTGAGCCTGGGCCAACTGCTGCTGCTGTTGCTGGAGCTGCTGCTGATGACTCCTCGAGGATAGCATATCTGCAAATTTCTTCTTTTTCACTTCATGATTCTCAGAGGGAGAGGGATGACAGGCTGAGTTACCCAAATTCTCAACATTGTGAGAATGACTTGACAGATGATTACCTCCCATGATGCTCTGTGCTGTCTGAGCTCCAGCTGGAGAGCTGCTGCTGTTGCTGGAGCTGGTAGTTGAATTAGTGGCTGGAATAGGGCTTGGGGTTGAAGTGCTATTGGAAGTGCTTCCGCTTGGGCCACTACTGTTAACATCACTAGAAGTGCTGCCAGCTGCTTCGAGCTTTGCCGCCCTGGCCTTGGTTTGATGAAGAACAGAGCGCATATGAATCTCTAGTGTAGAGCTCTGGCTGTATGCTACATTGCAAGTGCTGCATTTGAAGGGTTTATTATCAGGGCTGCTGGTAGGCTCTGGCTGACCGGTGGTGGATTCCTGTAGAGCCCTTTTGACTTTGTGTAAGTGAGACACAGAGTTGTAGTGTACAAGAAGAATATTCTTTTGGGTAAATGACTCTTTGCAGACTGTACACTTGAAAGGACGGGACGGATCTAGAAACTTCTCCATAGTAAAGTTGGGGCCTTTCCTAAATGGCAGGGCTCGTTTAGGTTCAGATCCAGAATCTTCTTGCAAAGATCCAGAGTCACTGCCTGTTGGGCTTTGCTTTTCCTCTGGGTCACTTTCGTCTCCCTCTTTCTCATCATCAAGAAGAGCTCCCTGGTCCTCTCCAAGTGAGGGATCACCCATAATCATTAGGTCTCCATTCATCAGTAAACCTCCATAGAGCTGCTGGATGTCAGCTTCACTCAACTCCAGGTGACTGGTCTCCAGATGCTTCTTAAGTGCCTGTAGGGTCCTGAAGCTGCGCTGGCATAAACAACACATGGTGGCTGCTCTGATTACATGGTATTGAGAATGCAGCTGAAGTTTCTCTATTGTCTTGAATGCCAAACTACATTGGTTGCAGCGATATTTGTAGACATGACGATCAGAGACAGGCAGTTGGGGTCTTTTATTGTGGACCTCATTGAAGTGCATCTGAAGGGCATTGGAGGATTTAAACACTTTGTTACAGCCCTTTTTCCAGCAAAGGAAACCAGTGGAATCATCTCTTGCAGGCTGTTGTTCCTCAAGAGGAGACTTGCGAGCTTCAGCAGTGTCCGAGGCCAGACAAACTCCTTTTTCAGGCTCAACATCTGCCACCTCTGCAATAAGAAAAATAACACGCATTAAAATTCTGATAACATAAACATATTTGTGTGTTTTTTTGTGTGTATTTTTCATAAATGTTTGTCTTTAATTGCACAACATTCTAACCTGTTTGTTTTTTAATGTCATCAGAGTTTGAGTTGACCATGGACTGAAGTGCAGTTTGAGTATCTTTCTCTGGTCCAGGGACTGGTAAGAACAAGCTTGCTGGCAGTACTTCTGATGCTGCCACCTGGAAAAAGAAAAACATAGTATTTGTTAGGTTAATTATAGGCCTTAAACAATAGCTTCTTGATAAGAAATGTAGAACCTCTCAAATTAATGTAAAGGACAAGCTTACACATTCAAAACAGACAAACTTTCTGCATCATATACAGTAATCCTTCATTGTAAACAAAAATTTGTAAAAGAAAAAATTCATATAAGGTGGTACAGGTGAGAGATGTGCTATAAACATAAAAAATATTTGACAAGATAATCATATTATTCGAACTGGACACAAACACATTTATTGTCCCCCTCTTTCACACAGGCGACTTAATTTGCCATCCATGGAATTTGCACTTTGATCACTGATGGTGTTTTGTCATGCTCTGCGATAGTTCTGCTGCTGCAGCCAATTAGTGTGATGGGCTGAGTGGTCTACCTTGGCCAGTTGAAAAGCTTATTAGAGAGCCTAATTAAATAAGTCTTCCACCTCATAAAATGTGCTTTTCATTCCAATAGAAAAGCATGGTGCAATGGTGAAATGCCGCCATTCAGCCTGGAATTCTGGATAATGCAACAACTGTCAATCTCTGGATAATGATCAGCACTCTTAATTTAACATAAAGCGCTCATTAATATGTTTTCCAGCAAACAAGAATATTTTAATTTAAACAATTATGCAAATTATTATTTGAAACAAAGTCATTAATAAAAAAAAATGGATAAATTTAAAATGTAGGTAGATGGCAAGCAGCATGTTTTTCACTCAATGTAATTAGAAAATGTAAAGTAGCAATGAATATTATTGTGATAAAGGTGTACCAAGGTTTGCTTGGCACTTCAAAGGTTGAAGTTAATCAAGTGTGAATGACAGCAACCTCCCTTCTATCTTTTAAATGCACATGATTCTCCATGCATGGCTCTTACTCTCTCACTATCTCTCTCTTTCTCAGAATAATAATAAAAAACAGATTCATTAACAGGACCCTATTTAACAATAATCAGTGATTGAGATTGGAAAGGGTTGGGAGATGAGCCACTGTGTGCTTCACCTTCCTTCAATTAACTCCCCAAACTGAACAATCAGCCTCACTCATCATGCATTTCAATACCCCAACCCCACAAATATATCCCCCTTCTCTCTCTCTCTCTCTGCATGTATCATTTTTTTCATCCCTTGTTTGTGCCCTTTTGTGCAAACTCTGTGCCTCTTTTTCCTTCCCATGAGACAACCAATCCTATTTTTCTAACACCTGACATCAGCTTTACGTCATCATTTATTTATCTATTTTAAAAAAAACTGAACTGTAGATTAAATAACTTCCTTCAAACTGAACACAACTTATAAAATTAGTCAAGTTATTAAGGTTATGTTAACCAAAAATGACTATTTTCCTGTTAGAGACCTAAGCAAACATAGTATCATTACAGTTTTACAGGTCTTCTGAGATCTGAAAGATGGAGCTGTTTTATAGTGCATTTAAAACCTAATCACAACCAGCAGCTTTAACTCAGTGCCATCAAATGCAGAGTGCTACGCAACCTTTGAGCCTGAAACACTGAGAAATAGTCAGTGAACCAGAGCCATCCATAAACATCTGGTTACTGCAATCAAAATCACACTGGGCAAAATGTAGCCATTTTTTCTGCTTTTTAGTTTCCTCCCTCACCCACTCTCCTCCTAGTTTAACGTGTTAAATGATTGTGACCAGTATGGAGAATTCCAGAAACAAAACATGCCTATGATTAACTTTACAAAGTGGACTGTTTCTAGACAACTGCATCATTAGGCAAAGAGCGCCGAGTGCTGAGAGTATGCCAAGGTCACTTTTAATTTGGACCGTCTAACTGGCAAACATAGTTCCAAATGGCTATCATCTAGCCAGGCTCAGAATTAATGAAGCACAATTATTTTCATTACCCCTATCTTAGACAGAAAGAACATTAGACATAGAGTGAGGGAGCGAGGGAGGGAGAGCGAGAGAAGAGGAAGAAGGAGGAGGTAGGGTGAGTGGAAGAGAGTGCATCTTTATGCAATGTTTGCAAGAAATAAAAGTCACCTGATTCAGAATTCATTAAGCTTGTCTGCCTGACACGAGGAACAGGATAGTGTACCTCTCCATCTCTCGTTACTTGTAATAAAAGGTACCGATTTTAATGTGCATTGTATTAGCTCAGTTTCTATCATGCACCGCACTTGTACAGCGCTCGGTGTGTTATTACGTCTATAAAAGAAAAAATATTGCTGTCTGGCCTCTACTAATGTGTTCACCATTTGCTTTTGGGCTGGGGGAGTGGAGATGCCTTCACAGAATTCAGAGTGATTGGCCAAGCAAGCAATTCAAACACCACAGGCAAACTTACACATAATTATTTCACTGCTAAAATTCAGTAAAAAAAAAAAAAAAACCCATGAATGCAGGGTAGTCTCAGTAGAAGCTGAAATGGAATAAGGTGAGTATTCTCTGAGGGACCGAGCAGACTAGGCTGCTGGAGGCCTGAGCGCTCTGGGACTAGAGAGGTGGAAATAACGTAAAGGGATGATGTAAGTATTACTGCTTCTAGTGAGTGCCTGGAATACAAATGACCTTGGTAATCACAAGAGGTTTTTATAATTTTTCCACTAAACCGAGAACATTTCTTCTAAAGTTAAGAATTACAATATTCATCTACTGTCTACAAACCAACTGTCTGTTTCTTCTAATCAGCGCTGAAATTAAATAGAGAGCAAACCAAGGCTTGCATAAGTCTACTGGTTCGCAGAATTTTTGCCTGAGAAGACCCTAGTAATGCGTCTCTTTTTGAGTTTCAGAGATCTCGACAGTGTCACGAAATGTGCTCTAATTTGCCAAGATGATGTCTGCGGTCAAAAGTGAGTTTCTCGCAGAGTGAGCGAGAAACTGTGAGTCATTTGTGAGGTTGATGTCTGACATGATTACTACTGAACATGGCAGTAAGGCCATATTGCTTTTGTGTAAAAAGCATATGACCTGCACACAAAAGAAGGACAGTGAGGCCTCACATGAAAAACAAAAGATCGCAGAGAGAAATTAACTGGGCTTCATACATATCCATCCTCTAGAGAGACTGAATGGGAAATATTTAGTAAGGTTCTTTTGACTGTGGAAGTAGAATAAACTTGGTTGAATGCCTTGGACATTCATTAAAGGAAACAAATGCATGCATATGAAATGGAAGGTAAAGTCTACTCTGTGATTGCCCCCTAAATACACTTCTGAGGTAACTTACTGTGGCAATTAGCTTTTCGACGCAGTCTGGTGCCACGCTGTGGAGGTGTGTGAGATGGAACTGCAGGTGAACCTTGTTGTTGAGCATGTCCTGGCATAGCGGGCAGCGGAACATGGGCTGCACTGAGTGCTGCGTCATCACGTGCATTCTGAGCCGGTTCAGATCTGTGTTGCTGAACTTGCAGTAGGGGCACTGGTACATCTATACAATAACGAGAAGGCAGAAAAAGAACATTATTTTCTTGGGAAGAGTGGTAAAATCAAGGGCAAAGCAAGGCTCGTCTATCTCCCATGCAGTGAGCAGTGGTCTACTCTGAGAGGTAGACACTTCAAAGGGCTCTCGTCTGTCAAATATCATATTGATTTTTCACCTTTTGCACAATTAGCACTGCAAGATCAGCAGAAAAGATGGAGAAATATAATATTTTTAGAAAAAAATACATGCATAATTTAAAAAGGCCAGCTACATTCTACTACTCCATATTAAAAAGGACTGAAAACAACATCCTTGGATATTTTGTTAATTAATGGGTACAGTTAATGAGACCTACATGCCTGGGGATTAGATAAGGTCTATCTGAATCTACTTCACAAAAAACAGACAGAGAGAATTCTTAATGTTTCGCAGAGGCTGTAGATTTTCCTCCATACCTGCTCTCCACTGCTCTTCTCAGCGGTCCTGGGTCGTTTCGACGAGAGGGGGCTTTCTGCTGCCTCGGACCTCGAAGAAGGCCGCTTGGAGGGGACCGGGGAATCCGTCTGATCCCTCTCCGATTGGTTGGATGCTGTCATAGACACAAAAAGAAGCCTACTTGTCAAAACACAGCGTCGATTTGGCAGTCAGGGCATGCGATCAATCAATAAGCCAGCCTTTACAGAAATGAAAGGCAGTAAAACTGCAGTTTTGTGCCGTATAATGATGCTGTACTGCACAATGAAAAAAATGTATCACAGTTAAAATGGCTTTTATGAAGCCTGCTATGCTGAGCTTACTAGTAAAAGCAGACTAAAATGAAAATGTGGTAATAAATTAATTTGCTAATGTTGAAACAAAGCATAGTTTTTTGCCTTTGGTTTGATGATACTCAAGGAACATGTAAAAGTCTGAAAAATCATTTTTCAAGACATCTGTGTTCATACACATTTTTTATGTTCTTGATAGCTACAACAGTGAGTCTACAGTACAATAGTGCATGTGTGATAATGGAAATAAAATATATTTCTGCAGCTTTCTGTATTTCAGTAAAAGTGAGGTAAACAAATGCTGAGCATTAGCGTTCAAGTGGTTCAAATCCGACTGGTGTCACATCACCATCCCGTTTGCTGTCTTATCTTCACTTACAATGTTGATTACATGGATGCAGTATTACAGCAGATTTTAGTACTGATGTTACCGCAGTAACGGTACAATTAAGAAACTGCAGTTAATTTTTGTAAGGAAGTGAGTAGCATGCCTCTCTAAACTGTGATATATAGGCATTGAACAGGTAACAGCCAGGCCGGCGGATTGCTAAGGCAGACTGCTCCCCCTCCAAACCAATGTAGTCTTTTAACCGCTCCTCCCATGGCACTTAGAAGAGGCAGTGCGCAATGCTTTGACGGCTTGTCTTTCCCTATGTTGGATGTTTAGGGCATCAGACACCGGCACAGACATCTAATCAAAACATTAGTTTGCCACGGTGAGCAGCTTTAGGATGCATGCTCTCTCAGATGAAGCCATTTGAAGTGTGGCTTCAGCGAAGGGATTCGCCCAACTTGAAAAGAGTCAAATATACCACAGGCGGCTTCAAAATGTATAAAGAAGAAAGAGTTCTGTTCTGGTTCCTATTTCGATTCTTTTTCCTTGCTTATTTGCACTTCTCATTGGAATGGCAAATAGTTATTTTGGTTTTCAGCAAATCTTATAGTTTTGCACAAGTTTCTTGTTACATTTTGATATAGTTTTTTAAGAAAAGACTTTTCGCAAACGAAGTCGGGTGCTAATATTGAATCTATTGCTATTGGTGTGGCTCATTCATTTCTAAAAAAAAAAAAAAAAACCTTGAATACTACATCTCAAGCTAGCTAGCTAGAATGCATGGATAAACAATAAAGTCAAAGGATGCAAACTAGAGGTGGCAATACAGAGCGATATCGGACCACATGGTAAAAATAATCAGCTCGTATAGAAACTAAATCCTCTCTAAGCCAGAGAGGGGTTGGGAGAACACACTGTTCACGCTGCTAGGGGAAAGAATTCACAGTGAAACTTAAGACACTCTCTCTCACCAGCCCATAACGAGGCTATAAAGAGTTAAATTTGGCATGATTTGTCCAGTCCAGAAAGGGCAAATTGAGAACAGGAGATTGTGGGGAGGGGTGTGGGGGTCAGTTTAAGCCGGGCTGACCATGTTCCTTGGGCAGACATTAAAGTGTCAGGTCCAATCAGGGCAGGGCAGCTGAGCGCTGGCTTTAGTGGGGGGCCCTACTTTGGGGAACGCTGCCTGCTGTGGCTCCCAGAGACTCCCCCAATCAGCCAGTGCTACCCTATTAGGTCCAGTCATGGCCAATCCCATTAGACACATCCACCAATAAACAAAGGAAATGTTAAACAAAGGAACCTCCCATTCGTTGCCATTAACCTCTACTCTCTATCCTGGCTACTTTCTCTTAGTGCACTGCTCCTACTGACACTGGCTGTCTCTGTGGCGGTCCCTTGACTCTTCCTAGCCCATCTATCATCTGCCTACCCAATTTTTTTCCCGGGAAACCCCTTCTCAGGTGCCTTGAAGGTTCCTGGATCAATATACTTGGTAACCCAAATTTTCCACCAAAAACAGCTGTAGTTATTTTTACTACAATAAAACTGTGGAATCTTGGTATTAGCCACCACTCTCATCAAACACAAGCTGCTAATGCTTTTTAAAAGGCAAGCTATACGTTTAACAAAAACTGCAGTAACTGTGGTGGTTACCATGGTACATTTTTGTTAGGGAGTGCAGCATAGAGAGCAAAGTAGGTAGAGTGGTTTAAAACAGAACATTTTGCTAATGCTTTTATGCTAAACAAGCTAAATACATGTAAATAAACCAACAAAACAATTGCCTGTGACTCTAAGTATGATTGAAAAGGGGTTAAGTACACTATTTGAGTACTACTTGTACATTTTTTCATTGTAAATTCTGTCTAATAGACAATTGCAAGTGAATAACATGAGGTCAGGGGAGCAGCTGCCTGCCGGAGGCCTGCAGCACGTGTGGAGGGGAGGGCGGCCCGCTGCCTCTGGGCACAGCCGCACCTCGTCACGCCCTATTAGGACTCCATAAATCTGATCAATTGTTTGCTTTTAAAAAGCCCCAAAAACCCACTTCTGCCACCAAACCCCCATGACTAAAGCCCAGCTACCGTATCCTGTTTTCTGTTGTCAAGAGACGGAGGAAGAAAACGGGGAAAAAACATAGCACGCTGGAACAAAATGGAGACCATTAAACAGGCAAAGAAAAGGGACTGTTGGCATGTGCAATGCGTGTGTGTTCAGCACGGTTGGGCGGCCGCAGGAACATGCCTCAACATCTGAGCAGGTCAGATCCATTATTAGAGACCATGACCAGAACCTGATGGCTGGGGTCTCTCTTTCTCTCCCCTCCCTCCCTCTCCCTGGTCTCTCCTCGTGAACCTGGCTATGTGTGTCAGGCTCTGGTATGATCACTGTGTAATAGTGGTGGACCAATATGGGTTTTCGAAGGCCAAATCTTGAGAGCAGGGTATCATGTATTTAATAAAATTTCACAAAATGTGAAAGGAGATGAAGACAAAATCATATCATGCATACATACTGTGGGATTACAAATTAAAGAATCTGTCTTAGATCTACTGATCCTATGTTCTGATGTACAATCAAAAGTCTAACTAAGGCAGTGATACATTGTAGTTAATATACATTTAGGGGAAGTGCTTAAAATGGAGACAAAGCTCCTGGGTGAGCATAGAGTTTCAAGCATAGAAACAAAGCATAGAGTTTCCAACGGTTTAACATACGAATTTCATAATAATCAAAAATAGTCTTTAAATAGCCAAATATTAGCCCACACAAATAATCTCAAAATTGCAAAATATCAATATAATGTGTATTTATGTGTATTTATGATGGAAATTTTTTGACAGAAATAGTGTTACACAAAAACGAAAACGAAAATCTTTCTGGAGGTTTTTCTTGTTTTTAAAGCCACACGGTTTTTAACAGGCAGGAGTGGGATCTACTTCATCCTGCCTGTGTGCAGCTCTCGCCCCCTGTGCCTTTTTACAAAACCGTCCTAATGTAGTATCTGTACTTCAATTCTACCATTCAGCAGTAGACCGCACTTGCAGCAAAACCCACAGAGACAGCGACAACGCCCCAACTTTCATCTGACATCACAAAAGCCAAAGGAGAAGCAGTGAAAAAAGTCTTAAAAGTCAATTAGGTGATTATTTATTCATGGGCCTTTTCCGTAAGCAGGAGGTCTTTGTTCTGGAGTGTCCTGTAAGCAGTGTTGGGAGTAACGCGTTACAAAAGTAATGCATTACAGTAACGGATTACTTTTTGCTGTAACGCAGTAGTGTAAGGCATTACTAATCAATTTTCAGTAATATTTTACTCAGTATATGTTCAGTAACGCTTGAGTTACAACACACTTTTAGCCCAATTTTTTAATTTTTAATTTTTTTTTTTTTTAAGTCGGGCTCCAACTTTTTTATGTCCCTAGGCCCGGCTTCGGGACAATATTCACGTCATAGTTCAGATGCGGGCCGGTCCTCTGGCCTGTTTTAGGCTTCTCCTTATCTTTATATTTTAGACATCCATCAATTATTGATGAAAAAAAATTGCCGCGCTGGTGGACATGACATGAGTCCGTGCTGCCGCGACTGTCAAGAGCGGTTCAAAAGTAATACAGGAGTCATGTAACGCATTACAATTCTGAGAAAGTAATATTGTAAGGTAAGGGATTACTTTTAAATAACAGTAACAAGTAATCTGTAATGAATTACAGTTTGGAAGTAACTTGCACAACACTGCCCGTAAGTGAATTGGACTTTGGCACCTTCTCTCAACCCCTGGAGCTGAGAAGCATTTCTCAGCCAGCCAGAGAAGGGTGTCAGTGCTGAGTGCTAAGCCTCTAAATCAGAGACGTGAAACACTTTTAGTGAAGGGAGGCACCGCACGAGTATAAGACTGACACAAGCATGGCAGAAGTAACGCAACAAGTCCTGCGCCACTGAAAATGTCCATCACATCATTACCCAGGTGTCCTTGGGAAGTCATTTCCTATGAGACTAACTGGACACTGAAAGTGGGCGGACAGGGAAAGAGCAGAAAAATGATTTCTCCTGGCATATGGAGTGCAGCATGTGCATTTTGCAAAAACCTAACAGAGTTCTGGAGATGTGCTCCCAAGAAGGCATTGGAAACGTCAAGTGGTCAATTTTTCTTTATCTTATCCAGCCAAGCTTTCGCTCCGAAAAAAGGCACCATCAGCGAGTCCTACAAAAACCTCACCAATTTGCAACACGAGCATCAACATATGGTGGTTTATGATGGTTAGATCAGTTTGGTACAAAGGTGATCAACAAGCATTAGGTTAGGCTAGCTGCGAAGCATGGACAATAGCATCCCATGCTTCTCTTTTCCAGAGGTCAGACCTCTTCAATCGTTCTCTCGTCTGTCCTGCTTTTGTGCCCAGACCTTCTCTCCCCGCTCCTCATGACAGTTCTGCTCTCAGTCCCTCTGCTATTTAACCATTAATACGAAGGAGCGGTTCAACTCCCCAGTGTTATAAGTCATTCACTTTTACCACGGCTAACAATAACTGAATATTATCTTTTTCTGCTCATTCCCTCCCCCCCTTTCATCCCTCCTCTTTTTAATCTGCAGGCCGTGTCGGTGCCCTGAGCAACAAAGGGCTATATTCCATTTCACCTCATATTTCTCAGGTAATTACTTTGCATCAATTAATTTCAAATAAAGAAAATTACAACCAAAGCCTAACGCCAACGCCACTCCATATTGCGGCTTATCATATAACAGTTCCCTTGGTGAATAACCCACTATTAAATGAAAGGACCACCTCCATGGCTCTGCAAAGGAAGTGCCCATGTAACCCCACAGGCGTGACTGCTACAAAGACAAATTTTAAAATGAAGAAATTAAAAGGAGATATCAATTAGTGGACGCGTTATTAATCTTCCGATGGCTAGGCGGGAGCTAACGCTGCAATCACCTTTAGAGGACATACACGCACTGACACACATACATGCAACTCTCTCTCTCTCTCTCTCTCTCTGTCTCAGGATGGCATGCCAATTAGAATACAGGGAGTAAAACTCATAAACACAGGTCTCTGTGAGTGCTGGCTCACAAACAAGGACAATTTATAGCCTATTAGTCCGCAAGACAAAAATAATTTTAATTTAAGGGATGACAAGCTTTTAAAGGACACGATATGAATATGCAAACGCATCCGTGCTTTTAAAACGGCTCTGATTGATGCTTCGTTTCAGAGAGAGGGTGTTAGGAAGAACTTCAGTGACATGCTTTTCAGATTGTTTCACTACCCGGTAAATTCATCTTAAATCACCCTCAGGATGATGCAATAAATATGGCATCATTAAAATCATGACAGTTTTCATCCGTATATGTACAATTTCTTCAGCGATATTCACGCAGTCAGCTGACAAGCCTGACAGCTACGGTTGCATTTACTACGATTATAACACGCCGCGGCTAGAGCTCCTGCCTATTCACATCAACTCCTGTAAAATCTATTGATGGACATCAAGGCCATGAAATAATGATGGAGATGGAAACAGATCTGCTTGTAATGCACTTCCTCTGCATCCAGGGGGTGCTAATGTTCACCTTGCAGTAGGAGGACAATTATTTTGCTGTCCTTCTCAATGCTGTCTCTCCTGTCAGTGTCTCTCACAGACACACACACACACCGTTCCCTGTGCATCCAATCCATGACATTCATATATTTAAGTAAATATATAAGGCAAAAGAGATGGAAGCAATTTGGAAGGCTGCTGCTGCCGTGTCAGATAGCGTCTGACCTGCATCAGATTATTCTCCCTCCCTCGCTATATAACCCCAGTAATTTGAAAGTTGGGGGTTGAAAGGAATTATTCATAAACCTGCTGAGGACCGCAGACCCCCCTGCCTGTAAACCGCCCCCTCCCCTCCCCTATACCTATATTTATGTTAAACATCTCAAATCATATTGTGGTTGCTCCTCCAGTCCTTAAGTGAATTGACAATCCTGCTCCACATTGGCACGTATCTTCCACGTTCTCAGTCCATCCGTTATGCACTCCGAGAGTCATCTGCGAAGTGCGTTTCAACACTCGGTGTTCGCATGACTAGGATGAGAGGAAAACCTTCAACAACACTAATGACAGGCCCTAATAACAGCCCACGCAGACAGGATGACTCAAATCCGCTCAGATGCGTGCCTTGAAATAACAGGTTAGCCACGTCCCCATCGCGACGGAGTCCAGCGGCTCACCGTTGACGCATTCTCAGACAATCTCCAGCCAAAACAAGAGCGCCTCTGTTTACTAAAAGCATTCCAGCGCTTCCCAGGCAGAGTTCAGAAAGCCTCTCGTCTCACGCTGCTCTGTCCGTCAATCATGAAAGCAAGTTCTAAACACGATTAGAAAAAGAATATAAAAGAGCTTCCATTAAAGCAGCACCAGTATCTTAGATCACAACATCACCAGGTTTCACTCTTCCACCCCCGTCACTCCTTCCTCCCCTCTCCACCTCTCCTCAGACATCAAACGGTACCCTAGACCTGGCTTCCTAATGCACGCTATTTTTAACTAAGCGTTCCTAATAAGCTGCTGGGAAGCCTGTAAATTTTTCATATGCAAGCACATCTTATCCTTTGTGAAAACACAGAAACACACTTATTTGGTGATTAGCAACTGACAAGGGGAGGAAAGGAATTGAATATTCTTGTATGGAATCGCATGCCTTTCAGAAAAAGACGCAAGGGTTCCTAATGTGCAGAGTCGTCTTCTTCGGCACCACAGGTAACGCCTGAATTATTAATCAAGCAGCTCATTTTAATGCTTTTTAAAGTGCTTTATTTTGATGTGTTAAAATATACTTTTAGCCATTTTCAGGCAAGTGATGCATATCTTTATTTCTCCCCATCAAAGCTGAGTGGCACTCGCTCAAAGTGCACAAACAACTCAGCCTCATTTCAAATGAAAGTTGAAAAAAATCACAGATTTGCTTTCAAATGCTCCAATGAACTTTTTTTTTTTTTTTTTGCTGTAGTTTCGGAATTTAAAAAATAATGATAATAGTAATAAAACGTGGAACATGCAAAAGACTAAAATTGCTATTATGAAGAAACAAAGTTATATCCTGTTGCCTGTGAGGTACAGCTGGAGTGAAAACACTTGTCCCAGACAGGTGCATGCGCTGACTGCTTCCTCCTCACAATCAGACGGCTTCAATACACTGGCACCAATTGAACTCCGCGCGAATGGAACTTCAAACGTGAGATGGCGAGCAAGAATGGACAGCGATCATTCAGACCGGCGAGCACCTGTCGAAGGACATGACTAATGCTCAACGTCGAAACCACACTCGCATGCATATGTACTGTTTTACCCAACCGTTTTTTCTTTTATACAGCCAGCACGACCGGTAAGTATACCTTCATTGTGACCAAACTACATGTGCTTTCCTATTAAACCATATTACACTAGATAACATTTATCAATATTATTATTAAAGTCACCTAAAAAATAAAATAGAAAAATAATCAACCGGGTCGGAGCCAGGTAGTACATATATTCTTCTAAATCTGGCATCCAAACATAAACACATTATTATTATTGTTATTTTGTTTCCTTAAAAAACTGAAAAGGCATGATAAGATCATGAATATTTCTTAATTGTTTAAAATTATTTATTTATTAAAATGTTTAAATATTTTTTTATTTTATTTTTTATTGCTTTACATTTTTTGAAAAAACATTTTGTTTTTAAAATGATCACCCTCTGCACTTTATTTCATGTATGGGTTTGGAACTATTTTGTAGACACCTTAGAGGTAGTCTTGATTGGGGTTTGAAAGAACACAGTTCAATTTGAATTACATTACATACTGTATGTGTTTCCATATTCATATTTTATCATTTGTATTCCTTTTTTGGTAATACATTACAATACGGTTTAATTTGTTAACATTCGTTAACTACATTAGTATTAGTGAACTAACAATGAAAAATAATTCTAAAACATGTATTAATTATATGTTAATTATTTAATTGTTTAAGGGACCTGAGCTGATGTGAACCAACAATAAACACCTGCATTTTTTAATCACTAACATAAAGATTGATAAATACTGTAATGAATGCATTACTTATTGTTGATTTTAGTTGCATTAAGTCATTTTAGTTAACATTAACTAATGAGACCTAATGGGAAGAGTTATGCCATTTTAAAATGGTACATATCATGCACAGGTACATATGACTGAACCATAGACCAGTTGACACTCTCACACATGCACACACCAGCTCGTAACACAGCACGTGCTGCAGGCCCTCGCAGCTTTCCGTACACATCAGCGGCACAGCAACGCACCACTGATCTCCACTTACACCTCCACAGGCCTCTCTCTCCTCTGCACTCCACTCCACTCCACTCCAACCCCCCCGAGCAGCCCCCCTCCTCTTAAACCACACCTCTCTATGAAACCTGACACCTGCACCTGCCACAACCGCCCCCATCGCCGCCTGCAAAATACTCCTATCTGATAGCATTCTTCAGAGGTGTGTGTGTGTGTGAGGCAGAGAACACAGTCACATGTGTTTAGACACATGGCCGTGCTGTAACTCTGTAAGCAGGCCCTGACTTGTGTTTTTGCCACTTGACCAGATTCGCAATAATCAGGGATAATTTTTCCTGGGAATTCCAACTAAATTCTCAGGGGTGAGGAACAAAACATATTAAATTAAGCTTGATTCTTGGAAATATGTGAGCTTCTTAAAAGTCCGCTGACATATTTGATTAAAACATCACCTTATTTAATAAGCCACAACACTAAAGCTGTGGAATATAAAGGTTTCTCAGTATCTATGTGTAAAAGATAACCCTAAAATCTAAAAGCCCCCTGCTATATTGGACCCCCTGTATAGTGAATTGGAAAGATAGGGCTTACCTGTCCCTTTGGTGAGCTCCCTCTCCCCCCCACACTCTCTGTCTTTGGTTTGGTCCTCCTGATCTGTGGTGGTCTCACTGGCAGCCTCCACATCCTCACTCAGCTCTCCTGAAGGGGGAGGAGAGGATGGGATATGTAAATCAGCACTCCATCAGAATTGGTGGAAGCACTTAAAGGGACGGCAGCGTTTTTTTTCTATAGGAGCGCCCAACAATTACATTCTCTGGCAAGCATTTACAAGGTTACAAGACCAAGCCGCTTCTCTCTCCTACCACACATGCTGGACCATACAATCGTAGAAAATACAATATATAGGGGTATATATATATATATATATATATATATATATATATATATATATATATATATATATATATATATACATACACACACACACACACACACTTGCATTTTTCTGTAATAATATATTTGAGCCTCCAAAATTTACAAATGACCAAATTATAAATTTTTTTCTTTTTAAGCACATGATTATTTTAATAATGTCTTATATTTTTGATGGCATCATTTTATAGAGATTTCTTTTAAAACGAGCCTCGACTCCACAGTTATAATTCTTCATTTATGCAGGACCATGACACAAATATCTTTATGGCTTCCTCTGTTTAATATGAACATAAAACTGCAGCAAACCGCACACATGTGGTAGAGACATACACACATTTTCCACAGCGGCTCCGAGCATGCAGACAGGAAAAATAATTGTGTGAGTTTCAAGAGAGAGGAGAGTTTCTCTAGTACCTCTCCCAACGTTCATAATTACAGTCCCTTGCTGCAGTTTGCTGCTGGGCCGCTCACCAATATCGGGCTAAGTTCATTTTTAAAACCCAAGGCAATGCAAAGCAAAAAAAAAAATATATATATATTTAATAAATAATAAATATTTAAAACTCAGCCCGCTATTCATTTTATTTTGCCAAGTCAAATGTAGAAATCCCCTGTAACCATCTTAAAAGCCCCATGCTCAATATATTAGGCCATTTAAAGGCAGCGAACCCCCAACAATGGATCTCCAATAATGCCATGTGTAAGTAACAGAGAGAAGATGCTGAAAAACAGATAATAAAATGGGCATCAATCCTTTTTATTCCCACCTCGTGCCCCCCGAGCACCCCCTTTCCCAGGCTGAGCTTGTTTAAAAGTACGGTGGCTAGCACACACAAACATTGATTTTGCAACAGTAAAGTCCGTGGCAGTCAATAAGCCTTATCAGTTATTACACAAGTCAGCTAATTCTCAGCAAATGTACTTAAATGTTCTTTTGAAAATGCCTCCCCCTGCACTCTACACTCTATCAGGTGGGTTATTGACATATCGACAGGACAACAACAGCCGCTGAAATATCCTGTTCAAATATTCATCTCCATCCTCAAAGATCGCTATTCCACGACAATATTCGAACCCTTAACTTAAAACAGCTTTTATTGTCCAATAACGTTCCAGCTGCTTTAGAAGCCCGCCTGGGACGCGACTTGAATCCGGACCAGCCGCTTCCAAAAGCCGCCCCGCAATCCATTAAAGTTTATTCTCATCAGTGTTCGGTTTCTAGAACTGTTAAACTACAACCTCAATCCATCATTCTTCAAAAACGCTTTTTTGGTCTCTGCATGAACATGGAGCGGCGTATTTAATAAACGCCTCCGCCATAACTCTCTCGCTGCGAGTAATACATCAACATCTCTAAAAATTCCATCTCCTTGACATAATGTGCTACAAGAAACCATTTGTGTGTGAGTGTGCGTGTGTGTGTGTATCTAGAGCAGCCATTTACATCTGATGGTCTTGTGTGGATTGCCATGTGTAATTCTGCATTTTGTTGCACTGTGTTAATTATTGATGCACCGAGAGGAAACACGACTGGGGCAGACCGTTTGCCAAAGCCTACAATCGTTGTGGTTTCCGCTGTGGCATTCTGGGAGAAAGTAATTACACAAGAAAACACTGGTATACAGAGTCTTCCGTACACTGCAAGGTTGTAAAAATACATGCGCTAATTCACAAGAGTTGTTTTTCAGCATAACGGCAATAACACGTCAGACGAACAAATGCAAAAACAGACAAATTATTAAACAATAACAGGAGTGCAGGTTTGAACGAGGAGGTAGATAAACAGAGCTGTTGTTAATTTCATCTCAGCCTCATTTTTTTTTCTAAAAACAACCACAAAAGCTTCTCAAAGCATAAAAACTGTGATTTGCTCAGTGCTTTTTGCATTTGCACCTGTGTTTGGTGTAGATGAAGCACCTAGCGCTTGATCGCAGTATGGATTATGCACTTAGGCCATATTACCCAGAGCCCACACTGATTCTGTGTTTAAATGACGGCACGTAAATGGAATAACCGGCTATATATACATATGCGAAATTTCATTCTTTCACAAATGTGCCTGTTTCTGTTATGATCCCCAGGCAACGAGCAATTTCCGTTCTCCATAACCCAACAGCATTGGGCTAAGAAATAGGCTCGAAAGGCAATAGAAAAAATGAAAGCAACACGCACTGCTGTCTAGATAAATCCACCTTCGCCAGGCTGGGAATTACTATATGATATGGAGTCAGAAGCAGCCAGATTACAAAGTAATCCCTAGGTAGATTTTACACCTCTGGAAGAGCCGCCACTGTGTCTAATTCCTGCTCTAGCACACTTCCTTCTCTTAATGGAGAGTTGCTTCACGCAACAGCTGCCACCCCGAAATCATCTCTCACCCTTTTCTCATCAACATCATGCTCCTCGACTGTATGCCGGCCACCCTCCCCCCTCCAGTTGTACGCAGAAAGGTAGACATTTAATTCCACCCATGGCCGTGTGTCTAAGAGGCAAATGAATGTGCCTATTCCTCATCTCCGCCACCACCGCAGTACACAATGATTAAACCCGGGCCAGCCATAATTAATGAAAGGTCACAAGTGGCCTTAGAGTAGGCTGCAAATGAAAGAACCCACCCAAATGTAGTCATAGATCTGGCCTGGAAATAGATTAAGAGGAAGCACTCGCAGCTATGGCGAGAGGCCATTTGCTAACCCAAATCCTAAAAATGTAAAGGACAATACCCTGAAGGTTAGGTATTCTAATTAATCGTCCTCATTAACCCGTCCTCGTACAGTGATATTAAACTTTTGCCTCAATCCAATCACGCCAACCGAATAAACCCACCGCTGCGACTAAAATTACAAAGCACGTCTGTCTGTTCTCAGAGGAAACGCAATCCCACAACATTTCAACAAAGCCAGACGTGGAGGGATACAGAAAACTGACTTTCATTTTGTACGTGCGGACCGGGAAACGCATGATAACGTGTGAGAGAACTGCAGATGAAATGTTCAAACCCGGCACACATGGTCCTTCTCGACGTGCAGTATCTCACACTGACCTATAGGTGTCACCCTATACAAGCAAGGAAGAGAAATTGGCAAGACACACACACAGAGCAGATGAAGGCAGAGAGAGGTTAGAAAGGCACAGACAAATATATACAGAACGCGGACAGAGAAATATGTGGAGATGACAAAAGCAGATGCTAGACAGGAAGTCCTCGCCAAGTGATGAGACTCAGAAGACTGTGCGATTACCTTCAGATGAGACCGAGCTGCCTTCCCCCGTTTCCCTAGAAGAATGGTGATTACACACATACTAATCATACTGACAGGCACAAACCGCCAAATAAATAATACATGGTAACCACTGCTCCATCAAGCCTCTCCTACCCAGACCGAAGGGCCAGTGTAAGCGTTCATAACACAAACCTAGCATCTAGCTCGACAGAAATCAGGCACTCTCGAAAACTGGCACTGGCACTCTCGAAAACACGTTGAAGAACCGTACCTGAGAAGCTCCTGGGATCCTCTGTAGGTTTAGCATTGGTTCTGGCCTGCCTCGCCTCACCCTTCCTCCAGCCAGAGCGCCGTGGAGCGCTGTGAGTCGGTCTCTCTGTGAGCGGCTGCTCTTTCTCATTACTCTCATTAGGATTACCGAAGCACTGGTTATCATTTTAACCAGGTGTCACAGTGCACATCACTGTAAATCTGTGGGGCCACCCCCCCATCTACCTCCTTCTCCCCCTCTTTTTGCCCCACAACAGACAGCTTCCTTGTCTTTAACGCTGCACTGTTGGATAAAAAAGCAATCTTATTTCACACCTCACGGACTCTATCTCTCTCTCCCTTGCTTGTCCTGTTTTTTTTTTTTTTTTTCTGCGAGATCCCCCTCTGGCCCCCCACCATCCGCTCCCGTACCCCTTCCCTATATCAAAGCTGTCCTGACTTCGGAGCGCGCGGTGTAAAATGAAAGTGACAGAAGGGTTCGGCGGGACAATGGGACATAGGCTCCATGCTGGGGGCTTTCACGCTTTGTCCGCTCCTCATATCAGCACTTCTCCGGCCTCGTTCATGCCCCTCCCACCCAAAACAGGACCCCCCTCTAAACCACAACACACAAAAAAACACTGCCTCCATCCCAGACCAGCCGCAATCTGTAGACACCATCACCGGATAGGCGAAAACCCTAATGCCTCTGTCCACCAAATGCACTATAATGTGTGAGGAATAATTGATGATTGACCGCTGAATTTAAAAAAAATTAAAAGCACATCAACGTGGCGGTCCAGAATCAAATCTGCTTAAACCACAGTTACCACATGTATGTCTTTGCAAGGTGTATATTTTTCAGGTTTTTATCCTTAAATGATCTTGATTTGATTCACTTCTTAACAATTGTGTTTAAAACATTCCAAGACAAGTTTACTACACTCTGAAAAATAATGATTCCAAAAAGGGGGTTTTGCAGCAGTGCCATAAAATATTTTTTTTGGTTCCTCAAAAAACTTTCAATTTTTTTCTTATTAGTGTCAAGAACATTTAGTAATGTGGAGAAAAAACACAAACAAACTTTTTCCACTATAAGGATGCTTCGGTCCAAAATAAAGGTTCGGTAGATGTTAAAAGGTTCTTCATGGAACCATAAACGCCAGCAAAGATGCGGAGCGGATGTGAAACTGTAAAGCAGTCAAAACTAAAAGTTATAGAAAACTAATCAACACCTTGGCATGTCTGTCAACCAATCAGAATCAAGAATAAACTCCAAGTAAACACTCAAAAATACCTTCCAGTCACAGCCACTCCATTACTCTACATTATTTTGCTGTGGGAAAACAACCATATAATCATAAAACAATTTCCTAACAAAATATTTAAGCTATTCCCCAAAACTGCGTTTGAAGCAAAACCCACTAAAAACAATGCACGCTGGGTAAACCCCTCCATCACCATAAACACAGAGCGTGAGTCAGGCAAACGTCAGGGAGACCGACATGGTGACCACACTCCCAAACAACAGCAACACCCTCCCTCTCACGCACACCCCAAAACACCAGGACAAGCTCGACTTTATCGCTCTCACACACTCTCAAACAAACACACACTCACCTCCAGAACGAAAAAAGAAAAGCTAAGTACCTCTTTGGTTTAAAGGGCCGTGGCTCTGTATCGGAGCGGGGTTGAGTTATGTGCTAGATTCCTGACCTGCCTTCCAGAAGCCATGGCGTTTGCTCAGCACTGGCCCTGTCGTGACCCCCAAATCTAAATGTGAATGAATACTTTGTGTCTCCATGGGGCTGTGGGGGAGGCGCAGGACGAGGAGGAGGAAGAGGAGGAGGGTGGGCAAGCTAACAACTAGCAAACTTTAAACAGCAAGTTGATCACAAACAGAAGGGAAAGCTCACACTGCCTTAGAACAAGAGTTTCGTTTCACCCCTCCCCCGCCTCACATCCGACTCTCCATACACCCTCCGAGGCGACCCCACACGCCCTCTGCGCAACACTTAATTTGATCCCCCAAGCCTTTCAAAATCACTGGCCATTTCGGTGGACGGCTCACATACTGATGCGGTCCGCGGCGGAAGGAGACGTCTAATCAGGGGAAATTGAATTTACACTGGCACTGTCAAATCCTCCTCTTCTAAACAGACATAATTCCGTTTCAATACCTGACGTGACATCGCATCACAAGCATGACATTTCCAATAGCTTCTGATCTGCGCCTGTCGTCACGAGGAAGTGACTTGAAAGTGACACACATCACACCGCTTGCACAAAATTATAGAGAAATATGTAAATAAACACAAGGCATGTTTACCGTTATGGTCGCATGTCTGCATTTTGACCAAACTATTTTTTAATTGCTTGTCTATGTACACGTGTCAGCTGAACACCAATCCAATACTAATTTCTATGCATATAGTGTTCATTTTGTCATTGTTTATTGCTGGTTAAGAAAAAAAAAATTTAGATTCAGACCGAATCGCTAATTAATTATTCAGATCACTTTTTTTTTGCAGGTTTGACCAATTAATGTAAAATAAATAACTTAAAAGAACAACTCACAATCACTTATCTATTGCTTTATAATATAATATATATTTACAATATAATATAATATAATTAGTGCTGTCAAACGATTAATCGCATCCAAAATAAAAGTTTTTGTTTACATAATATATGAATGTGTATTGTGTATATTTATTATGTATATATAAACACACACACATACAGTATATATTTTTGAAAATATGTACCTGTATATACATTTCTATATTTATATTCTTATATTTTATGTTATATATAAATATATTTAATATATAAACATTACATATTTTTCTTAAATATATACATGCATGTGTTTGTATTTATATATACTTACATATACACAGTATACACACATATATTATGTAAAAAACGTTTATTTTGGATGCGATTAATCGTGATTAATCATTTGACAGCACTAAATATAATATAATATAATGGTAAAAGTTTCCATTCATTAACATTAGTTAACTAACAAAATTTTATTATCTAATGTTAACAAAGTTAAATAATAAATACTGTAACAAATATACTGCACATCGTTAGTTAATGCATTAACTAACATGAACTAATCAGACCTTACTATAAAGTGTTACCATATTAACTATATACATTTTGGAGATTTTTTTTATTATTCTAAATTTACTTCTAGGTTTTTTCATGACCATTTGAAGTCTGATTTTTAAAGATTTCAAAAATCTAATTTTAACCATTTATAAATATTTAGATGGATAAAATACAATCAAAATAGGAATAATTTTTACAAAATCAAAAAACTATTGTGGCAATATCATATTCCAGTCAGGGCTTCAAATGATAACACCAGAGGGATCTTTGGTCTCCACAGTGTACATGATTTCAGGTTTTAATATCCTTGTGGGGACATTTGTGCACACAAACACATGCAGGAGCCATTAGGCAGTGTTTGACAGTGGTCTCTCAAACACAAAACACATTAATAGCAGAGTAGTGCGCTGTGCTTTTTTCTGCCCTGCACTCTGTGAGGTTGAAAGGGCCGTGTGGACGTTGCTCTCTTGCGCCTGGAGACATTTTGCTGCACAAAGGAGAGGACGGGCTGTCAGAGCGTCCCTCAACGGCCACAGCGTACACTACTGGCCTACTGCTCTCATTCTAACATAACATACTTTTTCCCTCTTTATCTTTCTCTCATACTACACTGCTTTCTGTTATTTTGAGACAAGAGGAAAAGGAGGAGGAAAGTCAAGAAGGGCAATCACATACAGTCTGATATATTCACCAGTGGCTTGGAAAATGTGATGGTACAGTTGTGACAGCCGAGCGGATACCCCCCTCCCATTAAGGACAGGGGCTCGACGGCGCTCTGAATATGTATAACCCGGAAAAAAAGGTATTGATTTTTCATTTGGCAAAAAGGGACATAAAAATCATAACCTGAAACTGTCACAGCTCTTCTGTTCATAGCTCATCTCTCCCCATGTACGGCACTGGCCACAAACTCCATTTAATTACCAGGTGGAGTGTTTGCACACACACTGTACGATCGCATTTGTAATGGCTTTAAATGTGATATTCGACTTGATCGGTCATATTTGATATGGAAATTCATGTTTGAATGAGAACACAGAGCTAATCCACAAACAGTGAAAAAAAAATTCTCTAACAATTCAATGTCATTATATCACATTTCCCTGTTTTGAAAACAAAATACACTCGCTGCTTTTCATATTCCATGCAAATATTCCCTATTAAGGTGGATGCTACGCATCAACCAACACGCTCTGCTTCCTACCAGGAAAAGTTTGACCGTGGACGTGTGGAGGACCAGCAAGGTTTGTCCAATGTTTGTGTAAGCCAGAGCCTGTCCATTAACAGCTACTTATCTGTTTACGTCTCTCTTTAGACTGCTCTGCCTGGTACAGTGGGACGTCTGAGAAAGATCTCCGCCTGTCGATATATTGAGCGTTGCATTTGCATATCTTTGTAGTGCATCCATCTGCCTGTGGATCCTTCTGTAGAGGTATTAGCTCAGAAAATCAATGCGGTCTGAACGTACGCACGTATGTATGTAGCGGCCACCTTGGCGTGCGGTCTTTACTGTGTACGCATGTTGCCCTTCACGGCTCCTGTGTGGATAATGCAACAGGAGTCTGTGTACATCAAAAAACAGACATTAAGAAAACACAAACTCAATCTGGACGGCATCCCGCCATAGGTGGGCTCCGTAGGCATCGAGGCGTTCTGTAGGAAACGTGTGTCCTGCAATTGAAGACCCTGTGTAGCACCACCTGCTTGTTTATGTCAGCGGACCAGGAGATAAAACAGAATTTTTAAGGCTTATGAATACCAGATGACTTAATCAATTTTATTTAAGAAATATAAGAGCGGGGTTCATATTGATGTGTTTGAGCGCTGGGAATCCATTGCACCCTCGTAGCTGTGAGAGGTATGATTTCAATGCTGTTTTTTTCGCTTTTGCGAACCGCGATAGTGAATCACTTAGTACGCATGCATACACACGTTCTGAAGTGCAGTGAGTTGCTGGCCGTTATTATAAGGAGAAGACCTTTCGTGCATAGCGTTCATAAGCAGAGTTATGTTTGGAATAGCATACTAGCATGTTACTTTTAGTTTTTTTTGCAGTATACTGTACATTATTTGTAAGGTGGATGGTATGCTACGATTTTAGCCATGGAATACCATGGTTGTTATTTGATAAAAAATGCAACAGTTCATACTGAACAGAATACTATATCCTATTGTATCCTACCGTATATGTATACGGTAAACAGTACTCCAGTATTCCATTTGGAACACAGCCAGGCAGAAAAAGCAGTAGATGTAGTATGCAGTATGTTTACTGTGGATGGTACACTTAAATATAACCCAGCACTGGGTAAAATATGGACGAACCCAGCGATTGGGTTGTTTAGATGCAGTGGTTGGGTTACTGCCCAGGGGTGCGTTTCCCAAAAGCAACTATGGTCGCAAGTTCCGTTGTTACCAATAGAGTTCAATGGTACTTACCACCATAGTTAGCTACCGATGCTTTTGGGAAACGCACCCCAGAACGTTGGTTGAAAACCACCCATCATGTGTTCTGTCCAATATTTACCCAGCATTTTTTAGAGTGTATGCTAATTTGGTCACACTTTATTTTAAGGTCCAATTTTCGCCATTAACAAACCATTAACTATGACTTTTGCCCCAAACTCCTAATTTGCTGCTTATTAATAGTTAGTAAGGTAGTTGTTAAGCAGAATATGTGCTTTGTAAGCACTACTAAACAGCCAATATATTAATAATAGGCATGCTGACAAGCAACTATTTAATATTGATAATTAGTCCCTATTCTAAAGTGTTACTGCTAATTTATTGGCCATAGAATAACCTGGTGAGTATGCAGCAGTTCATACTAAGCAGAATACTGTATCCTCTTATCTAACCATTCACTTCCAGTGAGACAGATGAACAGGAAATAATATCCACCCTGACTTTTTTTTACTCCTTCTTGACTAAGTATATAATCAGATAGACAAGCTGTTTTTTGTACATTTCAGTAAAACAAAAAAATGTTGTGATAATATTGCAGCATTTTTGAAAAATACTGTGCAGCATGCAGTAAACAGTACACCAGTATTCCAGGCAGAGGCAGCGGTGTGGACACACAGAAAAGCTTCCCCCTGCACACACACACCGGATCGCTGCAGTTCCACCCCCGGTGGCAGCTAATAGCAATCCGCTACAGAAATCCAATCGTTACGTCGTGCAGGCACTTAAAACAAGCTCAGTATCGCCACCAGTTATTGAAAAAAAGGAAATACGGTTCATCCGTCCCACTTTCAGGCCATTTTCTAATACAAATCAAACACTTGCTGCCCCCTTCCTCCATTTGTCTTTCTTTCTGGACCTCTTTGCATAACCCATCCATTACGTTCACATGAAATATGAAAAGGCAATATCCTCTCTGTGTTTGTACTGAAGCGTAATGCGATTGTGTTGTCATTTATAGGAAATAATCGCAAACCTCTCTTTCATTTTCCAGTTCAAATAACCATGAAAAATTAGCCAGCAATGTCAGGAGGGACAACAAAGGAAAGCGAGCAGACTATCGCTTCACCACTGCGCTTGACATTTCTCCTTAATAGGAAAATGTCTGGTTGTTTCTATCTTTCTTTTTCGTTACAAATAAAGCCTTTTCTCTTTCTTAATTAAAAAGTTCTGCACTTTGATCTGGAGAATCTCGCTTTGCTCACTCTCTTTAGTGACAAAGAGGCGTTCGGGTCGACCCAGCGTGAAGTAATTGAGCAGGGGGGTCATCCTGAACCCCCGTTATAAGCCCTCCGTCGCACACACAATCTCCCTCTGTAGTAGCTACGAGACGGCATCTAATGGCCATTAGCGAGGACCGTTGTCGCCATACTGGGGTCTGGATCTCAGAGCCTAGCGTGCTGCAGCCGGGATAAATAATTCAGGAGCAATCAGATGCAACCACCAGCCTGGACTCTGATCTCAGATCAGCTGATGGTCACATATCTAATAGAGGACCTTTAACAAACCCAGCAGATCTCAGATCAGTGGTGAACCGCTGTTCTTTTCGTGCTGCGAGACGCCCAGACACTGCGGGACTGCACTGTCTCGAATGTGCCTATTTACAGTGAGAAGCAAACTAGTGGTAATTGGATTGCTATCCGTGAAAGCTCCATAATGACGCTTAATAGACATGCATTGTTTTTCTGCAGTAATTATGCACAACATGATCGGCCCCATCTCCATTTTCTGATGTAATTACTATAGATATGTTTATCCGGCTGACAATTAATATTTGCGCGTGTGTGTTTTTTGCATGAGTATATGCCCTGGTATATGTATGCATTCTGACAGCCCAAGTAAAACGTTGTACTTCAGAGCTCATGCCAAATGAAAGGAAACGCTCATTTTTTCATAATTAAAGTCACACTTCATCCTCATTACAGGGTTGCAGAGCACATTTTCATCTAGGAAATAATGTGGTGAAAAGTGCAAATAGCAAAATGAAAATTTACAGCGCTTAAGAGAATCTAGGGCTCTTTCCGTAACAGACACAATGTGTATGTTAAAAATAGTGAGCTGTGGCAGACAAACATTAGGCAAATATTAGGCCAGCCTAGGGTTCTTAAAGGGACCATTCACGGAAGGAGTGATTGAAAATACTAAAAAATAAAACCAATGAAATATGAAATAAAACTGCGGTATCATTAACCAGACGATTGTTTTGATTTCAATACACACAGCAGTCAAAATTCATCAAATGTACTGGTGGGCGAAGATCATTTTTGTCACGTCGAGACAAATGAGGTGCCCAAGGAAGCGGAATGCGAACATGACATAACGCTGCTCAAAAGTATCTCTCCTTCCTCTTGTCAGTTTATTTATTTATTATTTCTGTGATTGCAAATTTACATATTTCTAAAGGAGGATTATAGTTTGTGATGCATATAATGAGATTTCCCCTCAAAAAGCTAATGAAAAAAAAACTCATCTTATGCAATTAGCTGGGGCTTATTTATTCTCCTCCTGTAATGTATTAATTCATTATCGCATAATTCAGGCATTATTTATTTATTTGATTACGTGCACACCTTAAAGCCTTAATTACAATGGAAACTGGGGAGGTCGAGGAAGAGAGGCGACGCACCAACTCAGCTATCAGTCGATCTAGTTATCCATTTAATCTCGAGAGTATATCCATCCAATCTCTTATCAGCAGCCTCTAATCTCAGTCTAATCAGTTTACCAATTTGCTGTATGGTGACTGGCTCACTGGAAAGAAAGGACTCGAAAACATTCTTTGAAAAAGATTTGACACCAACGAGGCCAAAATTTCTGTCTTTTCCATCATTTCCTTTCCTTTCTACTCTCCCCTCGCTCTATCTATCTTTACTTCAGCCCTAATGACAGGCAGAGGCAACAGTTCCATGGTCAGTTTGGTTGTATTCAGCTCCACTAGCGTGGGTCACATATGTCAAGTGAGCACACTTCATTTCTTTTCGATTTTCTCTCGCACACCGTTTACGCTTTTAACTACAGCCGCACGGCACCCGGGACTTCATTTTAAGCCGAGCCCTGGGACCGTCCGTGCTTTTACAGATATTCACAGTTGCAATTTTCTCCCAGAGTGTCTCTGTTTTGCCTTCCGGCCCTCCAAGGCCACTTCCTCCCACAGCTGAAAGTGCAGCCCTTCACCCCTGAGCGTACATACTACTTGGCTTCATTCAGAACAAGATTTTAGCTATTTCAGTTTTGTCTGACACGTGTCTCGAATCAGTCTATACGGACAAGGGCACACGGTGCGGTGTGAAGTTTGAGCGCTGTGTTGTGACGGGCTCCTGGAGAGGGGAACAGAAATTATTACAGTCACTCCTGTTACTCAGCGAGTTATCTTTGGCTCAGGGAAAGAGAAGGAAAAGACTAGAGATGAGATGATCGCACCAATCTTGCTCGAACATGCATCAGCAGCTACCTGCTGTTTATGTGTCCTCTACACCAAATTACATTTCTACAATTATAATAACATTTATTAATAATTGAGATTTAATATTAATGTTTATACAATATCATTTTATGTATATAAAATACATTACTTAATTATTTATAATTTATATAATACTATTCATGAAAATATGCCTTCGATTCAGTTTAGAATATGCATGTATGCATATAAAAAAAAATCATAAATTCAAATATTGAATTGAAAGCATACTTCTTGAAAAAGACATCTAAAGATGAACAACTTGTCTGGTTTTTGGCTTTGTAAAATTCTATAAATATTAATAATTACTTATTTATTTATTTATTTAATAATTTGTTTTAGAGGACACACGAGTAGCAGGAAGTTGTTTTTCTTTAACAAGCATTATTTGTAATCAGCCTCAGTTTTGCCCTTAACAGGGCTGAGGATAAACTTTTTTCCACATATAACAAATAGTACAGTTTTTTTTTTTTTTTTTTTTACAATGGTAAATAAAACAAAAAAAACATGATGCTGGTGATGTAAAGTTCAAGTATGTGTGGTTTATGTGGCTGTAAGGAGAACCAATAAAAAAACAGCGGCTGATGGGCTCATCAGCCAGGCAAGCTAAATATTCTTATTAATTTATGCAGTGTGAGAGGAATGCTTGGCCATGCAATTAGTATTACTTTCCAACTTTCAGAGGAAACTGTATGGCTAATGGTCTCAGGATCAACACAGCAGCATTTTGTGGAATGAAAGGTTAGCCTCTGTGTGTGTGTGTGTGTGTGTGTGTGTGTGTGTGTGTCTCTGTGTCTTCTTTGTGCTGACTTTGCAGAGCGAGAGAGAGAATGAGAGAGAGAGAGCCTGCTTGTCACTGGTCTCTCTTGGGCAAGCATGGGATTAACTATTATTCTGCTCCTTTGAGACCACCATTGCACCTAAATTGGTTCCAAGGTTTTCCACCAATCCCTCCACCAAATTCTGCAATCGCAGGCCAGCGCAACTTCCTGCTTTTATTTACAGAGCTCCCGTTATTGCTGTTTTTATTGTTGCTGTTGATGTCATCCCCGCTGTGGAGGCTTGGAGCGGAAGACTTCTCTCTCTAATTAGCCAGAGGTCTGTCTCATTGAAATGAGGGAGCAGGTAGCTCGCATTAATTATTCATCCCACAGGTAAACATTGGGGCGGCCATGCCTGATGAGTGGACTGAAAGGATGAGCTGGGTGAAGCCACTAACTAATACAGGCCTCTCCCCCGGGGGCTGCCGAGAGGAAAATAAACAGAGTGCATTAGACGCTGAAGAATCCTTTGCACTTTTTTAGTTGAAACAAAACAACGCTGCTTCTAATACCTCTAGGAGCAAGGAGGTATTAGAACGGGACAGTTGCCTAAGCGCGAGGTTCACGGCGGGCCGACTTAGGCTTAGGCTGCCTCCGCTTTCAAATTAAGCCCAAATTGCACATTCATTTTGTTTCCCTTTATCCAGAACCAGATACAAGCGGAAGCCTCATCCCAGATCCTCTTTTCTGTGCTTTTTTTTCTTTTCCCTCTCTGTCTGAGCGCCAGAAAAAACAGCCTCGCATGGCTCCAGCCAGGACTGGCGGCCTCATGAGAAAGCTGTGATAAGAATTCATTTCTCCCAATTATGTGCTCTTGTCCACTGCTTCAGTTCATCAGTTCAGTGCAGCCAAGTCAATGAAAGGGCTTGTAATGAAGCAATAAGATGCAGCCTGGCTCCCAGGGCCCTGGCCTCAGCTCCAGGCTTCCCGAGAAAGGCCAGGCCGTCCAGCGGGGGGAGTTGGTTCTCGCGCAGACCGTCTGCGGCTTTATAACGACCGCGAGAGCAAGATCTTCCTTGTAAAAATGGGAAAGGGTCAGTCTGATCTCAGTTCTAGCCTCTCTCAGGTGGTAAAGATTGCGAGTGCCCTCAAAGGGATAGTTCACCCAAAAATAATAAAATTCAGTCACTAATTACTCAACCTCATGTTGTTCCAAACCCGTAAGACCTTCGTTCATCTTCGGAACACAAATTAAGATATTTCTGATGAAATCCAAGAGCTTTCTGACCCTCTCATAGGTAGTACCACGATCAAGGAACAGAAACGTAGCAAGCACATTATTAAAGGATTAGTTCACTTTTAAAAAAACTTTTGCTGATAATTTACTCACCCCCATGTCATCCAAGATGTCCATGTCTTTCTTTCTTCAGTCGAAAAGAAATTAAGGTTTTTGATGAAAACATTTCTCCATAAAATGGACTTCATTGGGACCCAAACGGTTCAAGGTCCAAATGACAGTTTCAGTGCAGCTTCAAAGGGCTTTAAACGATACCAGACGATGAATAAGGGTCTTATCTAGCGAATCGATCGGTCATTTCAAAAATAAATAAAAAAGTTTAAGTTTTATAAGCACAAATGCTCACCTTGCTCTGTTCTGTGATGCGCGTTCGCGACGTCACGTAATACGCAATGACGTTGAAAAGGTCACGGTTGACTTAAGCGGAAGTACCGAGTCAGTGTTTACAAATGTGCGGAAGGAGGACCATATACACATATTCAAATGTCTTTGTGTCAGTTTATCGTTTAAAATGCCCATTTGTGCGTATCCTGGGTGTTTTAATATTAAAAAGCCTACTGACTCGGTACTTCGTACTTGCATTAATTGTTTACGCGCAGGAATATCATGCGCATACGTCGTCAAAATGGTGACGCGGAAGAAAAGAATTGTTGAATAAAGTTATTATTTTAGTTTTCTTTTCTCACAAAAAGTATTCTCGTAGCTTCATACAATTACGGTTGAACCACTGATGTAACATGGACCATTTTAACGATGTCCTTATTACGTTTCTGTGCCTTGATCGTGGTAGGACCCTTGCTGTCTATGGGAGGGTCGGAAAAATCTTGGATTTCATCAAAAATATCTTAATTTGTGTTTCGAAGATGAACGAAGGTCCTACAGGTTTGGAACGACATGAGGGTAATTAATGACAGAATTTTCATTTTTGGGTGAACTAACTCTTTAAGATAAAGGTTTGTCAAAGGCTCTGTATGTATTCTGGTTTCTAGCTATGGCTCGGGACCTTCCTTTAATATAAAACATTTCACCCATTTTAAACTCCACTAGGCAAAAATTATTATCATTTACAAAAGTAAAGGCAAAAAGTTGTGTCTTAGCAGCTAAACTGCACAATGAGTTGATAGCAGGGCCATCACCTGTGGCAGTGTGTTGTGTTAGAGAGGTTTAGAGAAGTAACTATATCCAGCCAAACTTTCTCTTTCTTCTTTTCACAGCTAACTCTCACCCTCTCCCTCTCTCATTTATTTGCCCTCTCCCCTCTCAACCTCTTCTGCTCTGTCCCGTTCAACATGTGGAAAGCATTACAGGGAGTCAGGGAGAGGAATGCATGTGTTGAATCATAATCTGGACCTTAAAGTGCTGAATTCTGTTTTCCTTTGTCTCTTAATGCTGTGCATGTTCTACCAAAATTAAAACGAAGCCCGTTTGATCCGTCTCATATCATGCTCTACTCCTCAAAAGGGAGAGGAAGTCAAGGTTACCAAGCTATCACAGATGTACTCATAATTTGTTTCTGTAGGTTCACGGTTCAACTGCAGGGCAGAAAACAAGGTCAATGTGTCCTCCTAAAACAACAACAGCGCTGTTCAGCTGGGTTTTGGGGCCATAACAACTGTAAGTCTTTTCCTTCGTAACTCACAATTTGCAATGCATTTTACGTCCGTAATGTGACACATTTATGAGTGACCGCATACTTAACAAGAAAAAAATGTGAAAAGTGCTCAAAAATAGAATAAATATTGATCATTTCAGCTGACCGAACTTTGAAAACGTTCCTTCCGCTCTCAAATAGAATTAGGAACTAACAAAGACTGGTTCTAAATCATACTGAAATCCACAGAAAAAAAGAACTCTGGCAATGGCATTAAATATTTGGCCTCAAGAATGGCTGACACGTCTCTCATACCTCCTTTTTTCTCTCCATCTGTCCGTAGTAGCCTGTTCTAGGTTTGGAAGCCGAACCTTGGTTGGATTTCACCTGACAAGAGCAGCTCTACAAGCGCCAGTCATTAACCTCCGGAGCAGGCAGCTGCCATGTGATGTAGTGTGCTCACCCAGCTGCAGAAGGGCCCTATTGATCCTGCGCATACTTGGTGCCTTCCTGGATGTTTATAATCAATATGCAAATTGCCTGCGGCATTGATTCAATATTAATTTTCAATTAGAGTATCCTCCAGGGGTCTGCTAGGGTCAATACACAACCATTCAGAGTGTAGGCTTGAGCAAGTTGCAAGAATTGACATTCCTCCACCACCAAGACACCTTACTTACTGTTTATTTGGTCTGCCCCGCTGTAAGCACCAATTAGGAGTATAGGTTTCAGTCTAAGAGATGGATGGAGCACCCGCCTCTCTTGTTCCTATCTCTCCTGCTCCCTTTCGAATGCTGCTTTTTACTTTTTTCAGTCAATCCAGTAGCAAAATCAGATCTCTTTAATATCTGAATAGTTTCTCCTAGACACTAATGAGAATAAATAGAGCGCAAATAGAGATGTTTGCTTGAGTTTACTGCACGCCTTTTTTAAAGCAGTGGTTTCAAACCTTTTTGACTTGAAGGTCCAATACAATATTCAAATTCCTCCATTCATGTACACTATATCTTAGTATATACTTCTGCTTGTGGCGAAGCTACTTGTGATGAGCTTTGATTCTATATGAGGTTTTCTCTTTTACCTCCTGCATAGTTATAGTAGTTGTCAGTATGTTAAAGGTACAAAACAGATTTTACATTCAAATTTCCTTGTTTGTAAATTACAGTTTTATACTGTTCTGTAAATGTGTTTACAGTTTTTCCGTATTTTTTTACAAAATTATTCTGGCAACCACAGCTGCTAAAATTATTTTGTAAAAATTACAGATTTTTTTTTTTCAGTGTAAGATTTTCCAGTATTTCTGCTGCTTGTTTTAAAACCTTTCTGATATATTGAATTAAACAATATGGTTAATTATAACAATTATAATATAATGTATTAAATTAATTATTCATCATTAATTTTATGATTCCAGAAGTAATGTTCTATTAAAAAAAATTCTTCAATAAAAACAATAGTTTTGGGGTGGGAAATAAAAGGGAAATATTTCACTTTACATCTGGATTTTGTTTATTTTTGGCATTTTATTTTTTATATTTTAATTTTGATTAAAGTTTTATTATATTTATAATCATTTTTTAATTCAAATACTATTTTAAGTCATCTTGCAGCTCCCTTTCGAGTTTATTTTTGGCATATTTATTTTGGTTAAAGTTAGAAAATATTATATTATATTAACAATAATAATTTATTAAGTCATCTTGCAGCCCACTTAGAATTTATCTGAGGCCCTCTGAATAAAAACTAAGTTTCATAAGAGGTCTCAACAAATGTGGTCACATTATATCAAGATGCCAAAGTTAAAATATGTCTCATAAAATTCTTCAAAGACCAAATTTTCTGAGTTACGTTATCCACATTAAATTCATAGCTCTATACATTTCCTACTTATATATATATATATATATATATATATACACACCAATAACAATATTTTCCTTTAAGAATTTTTAGAAGTTAAAACTCAAAAAGAAGAACACTAAGAACTCCATTAGGTCTCTTGAGCCATGAAAGAGCAACCTCCAAGCAATAAAACTGTCCTCTGGGATGTTTACACATCCTAATTCCCTGCGTAAGCTTTCATATGTATTAGTGAATGTACCATTTCACACTGTATCTTTGTGATCTGCTGGCAGCCTGGCAAGAGTCCCCATTCCTATCCCCAGACACTACACAAAACATGCAAAACATAACACGTTTTACACCCCTCGCATAATCTCTCACGCAAAAACAAATACATAATTAAGGATGACCTCCATAATTTATGAAACACAAAGAGACATACACACAACCCGTCGCCGTGCCAGCTCTCACATTCACTTAAAGTGCATAAATTCATTACAAGCCCTTGGGAGGCAGAACCATAATGGCAAATAAAGCAAGATTACCATCATTTCTGTGAGCTGTCCTCTCTTTCCAAATTCAGTCTCCTTTCCTGTCCCTTTTTCTCGGTGAGATTTACAATGTCCCACCTTATCTACAATATCTATTCCTGTGGTAATAACCTTTTTTTTGGATTAAAGGAAGAAGAAGTAGAAAAAACAACTTACTTTTGCTACATCAGTCAAGAAGGGCAGGGGGAGGGGAGGGAAAAATGTCCTTTGTTAAAATGGTGTAGCCTGATAAGTGAGGTAATGGATTCCAGGCAGGACTGGTCCTGCTCTTCAATGTGAAAACAATAGTATTGATTTATAAGCGTGTTGTGTTTCCTGTACAGACCGGGTGTCTATCAGAGGCCCTTTGATTGAGTGCTCGGGATTGTCACTCTGTCTACACAGCTGCGGTGAAAAAAAAAAAAGAGACGGGGAAAGAGAGATTGCTGGCAAAATACCTCCACAATAGGCAGGTGAGCGATGATGTCATTGGAGAGGAACGAGATTCGCGTTCAGCTCTGTAACCCGATATCTGTGCGTAATAAGCACACGTCTCTTTTAAAGCAGAACGCTGCAACGTGAACATTTACTAGGGCTGATATCAGACTTCAGCAATGTGTCATCACATGACACTGATCATGCGTGTAGTTGTAGGACTTGTTTTAAAATTGCTAATTGTGTGGAAGTGAGTATGAGTCGACGTTATCAAATTTCTACTTTTACCACAGTTTATGTGCTCATATTTTTAGATGTACATGGTTTGGACATGGTTATTTTTTTTAGGCACCATGGATCTAAAAGTGTTTCCTGCACTGCTGCTGAATCTACAGTACCACGGTAAAAAAACTTTTGTACTGCAAAATAATACAAAGAAAATATAATAGACAACATGTCTACTGCGTTGTCTTTACTGGTTGCATGCCAAAAAAGTGAAAAAATTCAGAACAAATGACTCTTATGAGCCAGCTGAATTAGCTGATTCAACATCAGATAATCAAAAAATAGTATTATATTCCAAAAAATCTAGAACAGCTTGTTACTGACACTATTGCTTCCATTATGATACCACCACAGAACTTTTTATAAGGGTGATCTGCGTGTCGGCTGAGAACAGGGCAGCAAGCAATAGGAAAAGAGATAAAATGGACAGGACCTCTTTTGGCTCTTACCAGCAAATGCAGTAGCTGCTCTAATTGGTTTAGGGCTAACATTAATTACCACATTGCTCATTAATGGATGAAGCCTTTATTGGTTCCATTGATCAGCAGGACTTGTTAGCCATCATCCTAAGCAATGGTGGATGTAACAAGCTTACATATTGGCATATCAATTAATGCAATCAATTCCTGCCGAGCAGCTGCCATTCCTCCCTCCCTGGGCCCGGCACTCGCTCCCTCTCATCCCCATCATTCCTTCGGACAGGCCAGACAACAGCCTGATGTCATCCAGGAATTAACTGAGAGATTCCTTCATTTCTGTTTAAGAGGAAGTGCTGGCTTGCTTGGCTTAGTCAGGAAGCAGAAGTAGAGAGAGACAGGATACACGCAGGTGGATATATATATATATATATATATATATATATATATATATATATAGGTAAATAAAAAAGAGCAAGTTGGCCATCCCAGACTAGTGTTATTCCACAAGTCAATCTAATTTAGCGTTAGTGCCAAAAAACAGACAGTCAAAAGGACCTACACAATAGAAACATAAATCTGGTCTCTCTTTTCTGCACTTTCTTCTTGTCTGTTTTCGTTGGTTTAAGCTGAGTTTTCTTTTAATTTAAATGAATGATTATCTTTATTAATTATTTACTTATCAGTAAATACATTCAAATTCTGATTATTCATTTTCTGCCACCAGTGTAGTGCTTCTAGAAAAGACAGGCAGACACGGAAACATCTGGGCAGACAGACGGCACTAAAAACGGAAATAGCAATGGGAAATTCTAACCATTATTTCAAGACTTGTTGGAATGTTCAGTAGGATTACCTATAACCTTTACAATGTCAAGAGGCACATCTGAGCGAGATCATCCTCACCGCTGTTAAACATGTGCTACATTCAGTCCTAGAGCCGCTCCTTCCCAAACTTCTCTTTTTCTTTTTCTAATTGAGATCAATGCTGCTTTTTAAGACACATTGATTAGCACTTAAAATCCTCTCTGTATCACCGAGGGTTCTACAGGGAATGCAGATGTTAAATATTACAGCAGCATGTTGGACTAAAACACCATGTTCTTGGAGAAAAACAAGGGTAGATAAGGGGACAAAGGAAAAACAGCCCATGATAGGCGGACATGCATCATGACAAAATGGAGGGATATAATGGCAGGTGTGCAGCACTTCATTTGCCTAATAACAAATAATTTGGAGGGCGAGAACACAGAGTGTTATATCACCTGCAAAGGACCATTTTCAGGACAAAACCTTGCTGGTTTTGCAATGGCAGTTGCTCGGCTGGCGCATGACACCTCGGAAGTAGACGATTTGAAAATTGTTAATAGGTCATTTAAGCCATTATAAATGCCATGCGTCTAAACAATGCAGAAATAATGATGGCAGGACAAAGCAGATTGGCTAATGAAAAGCGCTCAACCCTTTAACAGTGACTATTCTCAGCTGTGAAAAATATCATAAATATATGTCCATAATAGTAAAAGTTCATTTTATACTTGTAGAGCCCTCTAAAAATATACACTTATGCACACACTATATATTTTTTACAAAACAAATACAAAGCATGATATAATAGCCTAATTCAAATATTCATATGTAAAATACACAAAATATTATATTATGTTATATTATATTGCATTATATATTGCAATTTCTAGTAATTGTTTTGAAAGTTCCTTCCACTTCCTTCTCAAAGCCACTTGAAGTATATGTGGGGCACTGGTCAAATGTTGCGCGTCAAATGAGGTTGTCCTGAGAAGACAGGGAATCCAAACTCCCCTAGAGTCCTATTAAAAGAGAGACTCGTTTTGCAGGAGTTCATCTGCCCGAGCGGCTCATTCACTTCTAAATGACTCAACTGGCACATTTCTCCGCACAGCCATGACAGCCCGACCCAGAGCACAGCGTCCCAGAGGCATCTTCCCAATATGCTCCCTTCCCTTTAACTCAGACTACACATATCAGAGACTACAAACAACATTCCTGAAAAGCATATTTTAAACCTGAATAAGGGCTAGCACAAAGGTTAGTTGCACTCACACACAGCCAGGATTCCAGAGACATTTTGACATTAGACAAGGGCACTGTCGAAGCCGAGGTGGCTCAGATGTGCACATTAGCAGAAGAAGCGACTGCGAGAGGAAGATCAAGGTCAGAGGAATGTGTGATGCAAAGGGAAAGGCTGGATTCAGACTAGTTTGCCTATGAAAGCATATGCTTCGGAGCTTCGGAGGGGCACCCAGTCACTCGCACGAGCCGCCTCCTTCAGGCAGCTCCCCCAGACTCCGTCCCCTGGGCGACACGTAAGTGGGCTGAGCAATTAACAATTTCATGCTGATTGCCTGAAGCATGCTTTTCTATACCATAAAGATAATAGCATGAAGGGTGCCACGTTCCCCCCACACAGTCTAGACCCCACCGCCCACCCCCCCTTCCAATCCCTACCCATAATTCTCAACCGCCTCCAATCCTGCATTCCCGTGTGATGCACTTTCCCCATTCATTGAGTCCTGAGCGTGCTGCCTGCTGGCTTCATTACAGACGCTCTACACTCAGACAGCACATTTAGGAAAAATATAGAAAGGACTCCCTGAAGAGTAAACAGGTATGATTATTAAGGGATGTGAAAAAAACGGGGGAAAAAGATGAGATTCTCAGTCTCCCACTGGCTTCAGGTGATTTGAAAGTCTAATTTGGCCACAACACAACAGGCATACAGCTTGTACAAAACAAACCGCCTCAGTTCCCGTGATTCACTGAGCATGCTCTGTGTGGAGGGGTGGTGACAGACCCATCATCCGCTGCCATTGGAGGCTGTCTGTGTGACAGCTTGCGATGGCAGAAACTGTGCTAACCGCTGATTCTGATCAACCTCTCCGCAATATCCCACGTACGAGATGCACATCAAAGTGTAGCGGAGACTAGAGGCAGGAAGCTAACTGTCCTCTTGTGGTATAGTCTGGTGGAGAAGTGACAATAAAACGGGTGCATCAAAAACGCATCATGCATTTTCACGCAAAACTGCGAGTCTCAGGGGTGTCAGAAACCATTAAATATGCACATGCATGTCTGGATTGAGTCGTTAAAATGAGTATCAATACAGAGGTGTTTTTCAGAGAGTCACCCTTAATGTTCAGAGTGAATGGTATAAATAAGGATGTGGCAAAAGATAAACACTACATACCAACCCACGCACAGCGGGCACTGCTAATGAACACACAAACCCTTTCCCAGACAGTTCACGTGCCCCAAACACTCATTTCAGTCTAAAATCACTAATGATATTTCTGTGTTAATGACTGCCTGTTTTTAAAGCAGCAGCTGCTCGGCTCATACTGGCAATTGGAGGATTTATTTATCGATTGTTTAATGTTATGACCAGAAAAGGGAAATTAATGAACTTGAGACACAGATGAAAATCCAAACAGTGCGAGTGAACATTAAACAAGAAAAAAAGAGATTGATTTCTTGCTCTTTCGCACTGAATGGATACATTTCCTTCATGTTATACAGTGTCGACTTGCCCTTCGTTGTTGTTTCTTTTCTTTGCTCTTCCCAATTAGATCTGCCAGTAAAAGGTATTGAGGAAAATAAATTCAAGAATTGATTAAAATATAAAAATAAATGCTTGATTGCATTTTGCACTGATAGAGTGCAAGTCCCTGATCCTCTTCAGTATTCAAATGACTGCATTAGAAACGCTCCCAAGAGTGATGCGGGAACAGGGGAAGGAATCGGGAAGAGGCGATAGGACAGTCCGCAAGGAAAAGGTAGTGAAAACCTGCCTTATGCATTTTGCACAAAAAAGTTGCAAGAGCTTTTGGAAAATGGCAAGCTCCAATCTGATTTGCTGACTTTACACTATTTCACATTAAAAGTCACGTTTTGTCACTTGAATGCTTCCAAAGGTGCAATTTAGATCCAGACTTCATGGCTCATTCATTCAAAGCGTCAAGAAGTTTCTTGGCATTCTCAGGTGATCATGGCTTTGAAAGGAAATAATTACAAAAGGATTCTGCATTGATGCACGCAATGCACCCCCTCCCGTCTTGTTTCTCGCTGCCCCCCCATTCCACCCCACCACACCATCTAAATTGCAGTCACAACCCCCAGCTCGTAAGGGATGATAATTGCAGATGGCCAATAAATTACTACTGCCTCCACATCAATTATAAGCATCACGTCTGGCAATGAGGAAAATGAGATCTTGTGACAAATTTCATGAGGCTTGGCTGCCCAGAAGCCTTTCTTAACATGCTACAGATAGCAATCCCTTATCTAGCCTCTGTAATGGGGAGCTACGGATAGAGAGATGGAACAGCAGCCATTTAATTAAAAAGCTGGGTGGTGGTGGTGTGTTGGGGTGGGGGGCTGGTTGTGTAATTCATTGTAGGGGCCCAGGAAGAAGACAAAGGCTTTGTCTCCAATACATATTTTGCTGTGCGTTGCCAGTCATCAGGGACCGCGCATTTGCCGGCGTTCGTTTGATAGCCATTCAGAGTTTATTTCTCCCCCTTCTCGGTCCATTCCATTTCCCCCCCTCCAATCCCTTTACCTCTCCCACCTCCTCCCTTCCCCTCTTTTTTATGCTCTTATTTCCCAGGGGACCACTGAGGTGCTTGCTCCACCAGGGCTGGTGCAACTCATTTGAGAGGGGCATTTTTTTTCAGTACGAATGACTGCAGAGAGCGAGCAGACAGTGGCACTGAATGAAATGGCCTCGGCACCTAATTGCGTTCCCACCTGGGAAGAGCGGGTGAAGGCGGTGGCTTCGGCGGGAGGAATAAGGAAAGGGACCTGATGAGGATTTATGGAGGACAGGGAGACGGCAAAATAAAACACCAAAAGGAATGGACCCTAAATCTTATTCCCCACCGCAATATTCATTGCTGTTGCAATCGGGTGCGCTGATAGAGCGTTGCAAAAACGACCGCTGCGTTCAAATTATAGCTGCACTCTCTACTAATATTTAACATCATTAGAAAATCATTAGAAAACCATCATAAAACCTGGGATTATGACTAGAGCATTAAACACAATGATTATTCAGGGTGTTCCTTTTCCCCGCTTTTCCCTCGGAAATGAGATTTCGCTCTCCACGCCTGTGCAGGAGAAAGTAAGAGTATTTCTCATAATTACTACAACATTTGAAAAACATTGGCCTGCATAAATTACTATACCATTATATGATTGTTTTTCATTCCCCCAAAGCAAAGTTCTTAAAGATGGGCTTTTCAGAGAATGACAGCTGCGAGCGGCATTAATGCAATTTCGCCATGAGTGTTAGAGGGCTAATTCAGATATTGCCCACTGCCTCCACTGCTGAAAGGCCGTTGTCATTAATATGTTGTTTCTCATTGCGTTAAACCGGACGCACAAATGGCCACATGGCGACTCTCCATATATTCCGAAGAATTACCTTTCAACAGTAGGGTGATTACGGTATTCGCTTCGCCGCATACAAGTTGTGCCGTAATGTAGCTATCTTTCCGTAAAAGATCGCATTTGATGAAAACAAATCTGAAACGACATTATCAAACACAATTTGCATTTCTTCCTTTTAATTGCATACATATTCCGGAGCTATTGCCTTCAAATCATTCGTTTTTGCTACTCACTTTCAAACTCCAGCAGGATATCACCAACTATGTGTGTGTGTGTGTGTGTGTGTGTATATACGGGCATTATCAGTAACAGTAATCAGTCCAGAGGGAGAGGGCATGTAATGGAGGTTTCCCCGGAGGAGATGAAAGCCGCAGAGCTGAGTGGGTTCACAGGCCTGGGGTCTCTCTCAGCTTCTCAGGCAGGTGGGCCGCTTTTCAGGAGCTCGGTTCACAGAGCTCCCCGCTGAGGAGCAGGCTGATGAAGCTCTTTCCTGCCTTGTCATGTTGCGCAAAGGTACTGACCTCTTGACCCTGCCCTAAAAATCCCTCTTGGCCAGACTGGGGAGGCCTCACAGCGTTTGTTGGGGAGCATATCCATGTCTTTGCGGAATTAATCTGCGGACAGACAATGGACGCAGAGCAGTGGCATGGTTTAACGCCCCACGACAGCCTATAGTAACAGCCGATAAGGTACGATTGCATCATAAATGAACACACAGGTCCAGGAAGCTCTGAATGCGTGTGGGTGCATACACAAGTCAATCAAAGGACCTATGTTTTGTACTCGCATCCATTGCAACCTTATGTATTCATGATTCAAGGTGGACACCTATGGGTGGAAAAGGCCCCTTCCTTTGGACATAGAGGGGGAGCTTGGGGCAGGAAATTCTCTTCAGGCAGAAAAAAACAGGAGGTTAAAATAAGAGCAATCCTTGTCAAGGCTTTGAGAGTAATTCAACTGACACTGATGAGAATCAATGCTCCTTTGAATGCATTACTTGGCAGAAACAGGCCTTTTGTCCCTTAAACCCAGCCAGCGAAAAATGATGCCCTTCGAACAATGGGGGGAGAGGCGAAAATATAAAGAGTGAGAGACAGGGAGGGCGAGAGAGTGAGAGAGAGAGGTCCTCCCTCCATTCCCTTTCACTGAGCCAAATGGATTCCGAGCACTTATGCATTAATCAATCAATATCTCTCACTGTACATCAACAGCGCAACCAAGTTATGAATGACCTTTCCGACAAAAAAAGGACACTTTAATGTGCACAAGACTACATGTAGCTGAGTAACTTTGGCCCATTTTTTATCACGCATGATTACACTTGCACAAGGCACAGGGCCATTAATAGTGCACTAAATATGATGAGGTTAGTCATTATTCAATTAGCACAAAAGAAGAGGGCAAGGGGCAAATCTGCGAGAGAGATGGGGGATGTCATTCTTTGGACATCCATCTGTCATTCAGTGCTGCCTAGAATGAGCGGACTAACCTTGAATCTTATTTTGCTGCCACTCACTGAGACGATTTTCATATTATTTCAATAGCTTCATATCTTAAGTGTCACATTTGCTCGATTCCTGCTTACTCAGAGTAAAAAGCAGGGTGCTAAGTCACACTACATTTACATGTAGCATCTGTAAGAGGATCACATATGCTTTAAGAGCACTTCTTTTGTAGCGATGTTCAAGAGCTAATTTAAAGATGGCTCCTATCTTCAGATAAAAGACGACTGGAGCAGCTGTCGCACTTGAGAGGAATCACTCGCAGAGCCGAGTCTGTTTATGATCAAGTAAAATGTCACACTATCATTCGGCTGATCAGTCAGATACAGTTAGGACTCGAAATGACTTGGAGCTCGGCCATTAGGTCAAACAAGGTGTTCTATGCCTTCTGAGGGTTTCCTCTGTCAGACGGATCCACTTGAAAATGTTTGGGTAGAACTTTTTTTTATCTTAAAGAATAATAAAATCAGCAGTGAAGTGCTTTTAATTATCTGCTCATCAGTTATTACTAGTCATAGTCCTTCCCCCTCACGTTCTCTAGATGGGGAGTCGAGCGGTTTTAGACTTTGGAAGTGAAATCTCTTGTGGCTGGGAACTCGCTCTGTATTGATGGTGAGAGCGGCACTTAACTCTTTGAGCAATCAAAACTCAATCATTTCTCATTAAAATCCCGAATGCCTGAAATCAGATAACATTTGGGGAGAGACTCGGGCTTCGTCCGAGAAATGGATTTCTCTGGGAAAAAAAACTTTCCTGGAGGTGGGAAACGGCGAACAGACAAAGCCCAAAAGAATTTGCCTTTTTTTTTTTATGGGTCCGAATAAGAAAAAAGGGTGCATATATAGGATTTTGACACGGGGACTTCTGTTTCTCATCCACTCTTTTTTTGGGGCTCTGTTGGGGCGTGGAGGTGAAGCACAGAGACAGAGTGGAACGGACAGGAGCTGACTGCACAGCGAAGCTGAGAAAGGAAGAGCCCAGGCCAGGAGCACAAACTAATGCTATTGTGAGGTTGCGCACAATAGGGCCTGCGAAGTGACTGCGGAAGACCCTTAAACAAAGGAGACATCGCTCTTTCCTCCCTTCCCAATTAGATTTTCTCACCTGTTTTACATTACAAAAAAGGGTCCATTTTTGCCTAATTCCTCCCTGCCACTGACACAGGCACCTCGGAAACTAAACCAGGAGCAGATTAGCACCAGGCATGGCATGATTGACAGCGACCTGCATGCTCGTTTCGGACACCTATGCCGCAGCTCCATCCCAACCATGAATCCTCCCTATCTCTCCATGAGCGTCTCCACCTCCTTTACAACTGTGTGTGATATTCAGCAAATACACGCAAAAGACACATTTTAAAAAATCTCTCCTCACTTCATTTTGACTGTGGCCTGAGAAATGCTATGTACTATTAATATATTACACTCTGCTAATAATCGTTCGAGTCTCTAGGCTGTGCTCAGCAATAAACAGAGGTTCGCTGTATTATTCATCGTTTGTTGATGTGTCTGGTTTGTGCTGGTTTAAATGACTGACACCATGGGAATGGATTTGAAATTGAGGGACTAGTAGATGCGAAGCCAGCATGTGTGTGTGTACAGTATGTTTTCTTTAACAGGCACGGGTTGGCTTGTCATCTCTATGGCTGCTCCACAGCATTGGCTCATTAAGGACACAGAGCGGAGTGATTCTGGTAAGTTCATGCTAATTTCCGTCCCTGTCTGCTCAACCACCCTTCTGAGACACTATTAGTGCCTGTTTGAATATTCAGATAAGCAGGGACCAGAGACACACAAATTAAATCCCTTTATTCTGATTTAAATCCTACATTGGGCTCCATCTGCACCCCCTACATATGGGCAACAGTAAAGAAGGAGGGCAAATATGGAGAGAGTGAGAGAAAACAAGGCCCTCAAGAGTGTATCTGGCATGCTAACCGCTTGCATGAGAGTTACGAAACATATGAACATTATAAAACTTATTATCTAGTGATAAAAACTCCATTTCTAAAGAGCTGCAAAGTTTTAAGGCCGTATGAGCTGATAGTTAGTCCTTCAGAATGAGAGGAACTCTAAGGAATCTTCAAAACAGGTGTGTAGAGTCATTGACCACAGAGAATGAGGGGAGAAAACAGAGGGCAGCTTTTAATAGCGGCACTCGCTCTAATGCAGTGCCACACGGCTCTAAAGTGGGGCCGGAATTGCGTGTCTTTCCCTCTTGACTGTACGGCACAGCTGAATTGACTCGATACGCAGAGCACTCCTGTACGGTGACTGAGCAGTTAGCATGAAAATTGACCTTTGCTTGCTTTCTGAACTGTGGATTATTCATCTTTAATGCTTTCAATTGGTCAGGGTGGCTTGAGCTGGAACCTTCCGACATACTTGCCTTCTTTCCTTTCCTTCCCTTCTCTGTGTCTTTAAAACTCATTTCTAACCGGAAAAAAAAAAAATAATGCACTCCAAGACCTCTGCGAATGACCATGCCAAGAATCTCAGAGCAATAAAAAGGGCAAAAAAGCTTGTAAACTGCAGCAAGGATTGGAAATCAACAGACAATGATTGCATATGCAGTAAGCGTTTAACAGGCAATGTGTAAAACAAGAAAGAGGGAAATTCGGGCTCAGTAGTGCTATTGTTCCGCTGTCTTTACGTAGGGCTGGTAAAATACAGCTAAAATAAAGGTGCAATCGCTGCCAAATGGCCATAAATTGACACCAAGACTTGCAAAAAATGGTTTTGATTCTTTTCATGAGAGCTCAGCCTTTGATGTGCCATGGCGGCTCTCCTGACTTCGTACTTTATCTAGTCACAGTCTGACAAGACACAAAGTGCTAGAATAAATACACAACATTAGCTTCGCACTGAACGTCTTTGTCTAAAGATCATCAATCAGTGGGCTCAGACCCATCTGAACGGGCTGCAGTAAGAATGTGTCTGCTAGCAGCTAATAAAACAGAAATGACAGAGACAGAGTCCAAGCAGACAAAGAGATAGTGTGAAACCTTGAGACGTCATAAATCTGGCCCAGTCAAACTCCAGGAATGTCCCAGTTTGTCAAAAACAAATAGCAGCTTGTCTCCGACCACTGCTGGGCAAAGGAGCCCTCACATCTGGTCAAACAGTCCTCGCGCTCTGTCAGGAATCTGGTCGAGTCCATTTCGGACAAACAAGGCCTTGAAGGGGCATCGTATTGCCCCAGAAGGCCTCTGCAGCAGTATGTGGACTAATCAGAAGTCTTCATAAACAACGCTAACCACATGTTACAGTGTGGCTAATCGATAAGCCCTGCGACGGCCTACAGCGTGAGAATCGCTGTTCCTTGCTTGTGAAGTTTTGGCGGCCACATACAAGGAGCAAACATGATGGCATCTTCGTGTAGGAATCCTGCCTTCGCTCCCCTCAAAGACCCCTGTCAGAAAACACTAATGTCACAATGATCAACCGTCTTGCCTTCCCTAACATCCCTCCATCCCCACTTCTGTCGCTCGCTCCTTCTCTCCTCTGGGCTGTGCGTGAATAATCAAGCGAGGGCTGAATCAATGGCTGCCGAGCGGCTCCACAGGTAAAGGTTAGCAGGGTGGAATATTGAATTATTCCTGCTTCTCTCATCAGTGCCATCTGCTTGGCTGGCTCTAATTGACAGGTCAGAGGGACAAGATGGCTCTCTTCAGTACCTATATGTGTGTGAGAGCCCGATCTTCGGCGCTCTAGCCGCAAAACAACAGACAGCATTTCTGCGATGAAACGTGCATCTTCCCATCAGTGAGGGATTGTTTCATGTGCCAGTTGCCCTGAGAAGCCGCAGCCGGAGAGAGAGAGAGAGGGCTTCTGCTGTCAGAGCTGTGTATGTTGAAGACACAGGCAGCTCATCCACAGCCAAAGATCATAGCTTTTGAGCTTTCGCTTCCTCTCTAGAGGGGACAAATCAACTTATTAAAAAAGACAAAAATCTAAAACTTTCACCGTCTCTGATCAACAACGGGAAAACTCCATCGCTCAATCCCTCTGTGTTTTTTATAGCCTGTGGTCACACCAAACTGATGAAACTCTAAGTGAGGGAAAAATCACCCGTCTCACTGAAGTAGCAGCGTGGCATCAAATGCCAAATCTGAGAGCAGCTAGAAACCCATTGGCTTCAGTCTCAAGTATAACTGACATCCATAACTAAAAGAAAAATCTATATGAATGTACAGCCAGTCATTTCTTAACATCTGACATACAAAAGATCACTTCAAAATACTTGGAGAAGAACTCCACATTTAGTTATCTCTACATTTATCAGATTTTAATTATAATGTGTGTGTTTGTGGACACTTATTCAGTACATGCGAATGAAAAGTATAAAATAGGATAATATAGGATCAAATAAAATAAAATACAAAAAAATAAATACAAAAAATAAAATAAAATATGTGACCCTGGACCACAAAACCAGTCAAAAGGGTAAATTTTTTTAAATTGAGATTTATAAATCATCTGAAAGCTGAATAAATAAGCCTTCCATTGATATATGGTTTTTAAGTATAGGACAATATTTGGCTGAGATCTGGAATCTGAGGGTGCAAAAAATGCTAAATATTGAGAAAATCGCATTTAAAGTTGTCCGAATGAAGTCCTTATCAATGCATATTACTAATCAAAAATTTTATTTAGATATATTTTTACGGTAGGAAATTTACAAAATATCTTCATGGAACATGATCTTTACTTTATATGGTAATGATTTTTGGCATTAAAAAAATCTATATATAATTTTGACCCATGCAATGTCTTGTTGGCTATTGCTACAAATTTACCTGTGCAACTTAAGACTGTTTTTGTGGTCCAGGGTCACATAAAATATATCATTTCATTTTGGAGGATTCTGAAAGTAGATATTGGATGCTTAAATTACAGTCTGCGGGTGATACTAATAATCTCAAAGTGGTCAACAATTTGTATTTTAAAAAAGAACACAATATATTGGACTTTCACTTCTAAAGACCTTTTCAACTCTCTCCATGTCATCTGCTGTTTTTCCTCCAGCAGCACATTTCTGCTTAGCCGCAGTCAGCTTGGACACATGACTGACAGTTCCTGTCCTCTGCGGTCTCAGTGCCCTGACTGACACAGGACGAGCGCGAGCCTTCAGCCTGCCACCCGAAACCCTCGCGCCCCGCTTGCGCTCCCCACCGCAGCCTCCAGGCCCCGGAATAGAACTCATTAGCACGTTTGGTAAGTACAAATGAGATGACTGCCTCCTGATGGACTGTCTATCTTTTGGATCAGCTTTCAGGGAGAGTGTCTCGTAATGACGGGTGAAGAGAATGAAAGAGGGGGAGAGAAACTAATATTATAATGCTCTCTGCGCTCACTCCGGGCAGTGCACCTCACAACGGCCTGAAATGGAGGGCCCTGAAGTGGGCTTGATGACAGAGGAGGCCTCTTTCACCCACACGCAGGATTCCACTGTGGGTTTGTGAACACCCACATGCATGTTAATTTGGTGTCTGTGAGCATGTGAGCCTGTATACAATACAAATCTGCTGCACTTGTACAATTTACACCCTCTTATCTCCAGATGGAGCAAAGAAGCAGGCTCAGTGTACACACATAGACTCACATACTGCTTCGAGGCCCTCCATTTGACCCAAGCTCCTCTCACCTCCCTCTTAGGGCAGCCAGTGGTCAGAGCTATGCGGGCCCGGCAAGTAAAACGGCAGAAGAAATCGCCACGCAATCTGCTTTGATTCACAGACAATCCCAGAATAGCAATACCGCTTCTTGGTCAATTTGCAGTAGCAGGATGAGCCAGGGAAGGAATTTATACAGCGGCTGTCTATAAACCAACTGGCAAAGAAAAGACTTCCTTGTGTGAGCTTGGCGTGGACATATGAGCCCTGCCCAACGTTGTGCTGAGTGGAAAATCCATAAAGCCATCACTTAGGCTCTTTAATAAAAGGGCCAGTTTCATTTTAATATTTTTCAAAATGAAAGGTAATGCATTTATGAAATTCGTGGCACGCTCATAGGACTAAAAACAATTTCCTCTGCTAGGCTGTGCCCTTCAACTGCGGATTAGGGGACAGATGTCCAAGAGGAGCCGACCCGAGGCCCTCCGGGTCCTTGGCGGGGCCCTTGCCAATCGGATCACTTCCCCTCATCTCTAGCAGCATCCCAGCAATACCAGACTTTATTAAAAGAAGCCTCAATGATGTTTGTTGCATGAGTTGCCCTGTCTTTGCTCAGATGTACCATGGCATGGTTGGGGTGTGGGGGTCGTGGTTAGAGGCTATAATATCCTGTTTCTGGGAAGGTTTACTTTGCATTTCTACAAGCATGTAAAAATGATAGGACATTCCAGGCCCGGCTGCTGTCTGCAGGGCTATACGGGCCCCGGATCCAGACACGAGCCTTGCCCTGGATAGCCCTAGCTAGCCTTCATAGCGCCTCTTCCCCTGCGGAATGCACATGCTTTATGTGCTTCATGCAGACATGTGGCCCCAGTCAATAAGAAACAGACACATACAAATGCGCACACACAAATATTCACATCTCTCTTAGCACAGGGTGCCATTCCAGTCCAGTAAAAATAAAGGTAAGGCCTTTTTAACACCGCTCGACTCTCCTCTCGATTGATATTTCCTGTCCGTCGTCCAAGGGCTTTAGTAAGTAAAGCAAAGAGCCTAGCAAACATCCAGCGTTTGCTTTAATAATGTATCAATCTGCGCATGCAATGTATTTTTGCATAGCAGCTTATACTATTCACGAGGCTGCTGGCAGATTGTAGTTGGAGGAGAGAGATGCAATTCTTGCTGGGATAGGGAGAAACTGGAAAAATTATATTCTTAAAATTATACTCTTCCCCATGTCCTGGTCTAGGCAGCAAAAATGCAAATCTAGTTTAGGGGCCAGTGACTTACAAGTGTATTAACAATTTAAAAAGAAAAAAAAAATCATATAATATACATTTTACATAGTATATATTATACTGTATACATATTATACAAAAAGGTATATATTCAATTATATATTTTCTTTTTGAAATATGAGTTATTCATTAAAAAGAAAAAATATATATATATTTTTTTATTATTTCATAAGCAGTAAGGTTTTTTTTCTTCATTCTGATATCAGGACAGTTCCATCACCTTGACATTTTGACTTTATGCCTTCAAAAAACTCTAAATATGTAAATTAACTTTAATTCAAAAATTAAAAACACGCTCATCAGAGAAGAGGTGTGTTCAAGTCATTGTAAGTATGAATTTAATTCTTTAGATAAAGCAACAATAACAACAAAAAGTCACGTCATTGACCCTTGGATCGGTCAAAGTCTAGTTTAGACTCTCCAGTGCACTTCCCTCTCCCACTTGGGCACTGAGAGGGAGGGCTGCGGTTGGCACGAGAAGCCAAGCAGTCTGCTGTTCCCGTGTCTACAGACAGGGATTTCCTGCAGCACGTCATAGCTCAGCGATCACGGCACTGCCATCTGCGACTGAAAAAGATTTACATCAGCAGCTAATCCACAGCGCCGGTGCAATGTGTACGCACTCCAAAACAGCTTTCTCTCCTCCCTCCTACAAACATACACAAATCTTCCAGACTGGCTGTAAGCAATGCCACCCAAAGGCCTGTGGCGCCATCAAAAAGCCAACTAACCATCTTTCAATTCCACTTACCTCTTTTCTTACTCTCTCTCTCCCCTGTATCTGTCAGTCTGCAATGTTCAAAAAAACTTCAGTCCATTAAGTCTTCTGAAATGAGAGACCCCAATGTGTCATCCAGCTATATGCCCTGGTGAACATCACTCATAAAACCTGTCATCTCCTGCTGTAGTGTCTCTTCCCACACATCAAGCTCAGACATGCACACACACACACACACACCCGGGAAGCTGACAGTGTCCGTGTAAGCATGTGTTAGTGTGTGTTGTCTTGGGTGCCTGAGCTTCATCATTTTGGGAGACCCTTCTTGCAGAGAGCTCCTTTGTGTTGTGGCTAGCGAAAGGGTTAAGAACAATAAATGGACATCCAGTGAGAGAATGGCATGCTTGAGCAGCACATTTTCAACGCGGGGGCAGGAATTAAAACAATGCCTGCCTTTTATCCACGCATTGCTCTAATTGGATGGGGAACTCTGCCGCCTTAGCACTCAGTGGGCAAATCAGAGGGCATAAAAAATATGACACAGAAACCCAGACTGCATCACCTGCTCTCGCGCCCAGACTCCACCGCCATACAGACTTGTGTGTATGTATTAATGTCATATCTGAATATCTTGTATTGTGTTCGTTATGGGTCTAATAATGCTTAGCTGGCATGTATTCACAGGTGATTGGTTACTTTAATCAAGCCTGAACTTAGTTAGTTAGTTCTGAGAGAAAACAATATCATAACATCATATGGATCAGAACTGAAAACAACGCTAATCAATATTTCCACAATCAATTGTTTTCATCAACAGCATCTGCTATGGCACACTTTCTCTGAAGTAGTGGTATGGATCTTTTTTAAAAATGATGCTCATTGATATTGTTAACAAATGACCAGAAAATGGAATGTGACAGCTCTACAGAGAGAGACGCGAAAGACCTCCCTCAGGGGTTAATTTGGGAACTATTAAAGTGCTGTATCTGTTGGTCAATGTACATTACTGGGGGCTCTTAATTCGCAGACTTCCACACTAATTGTTCGGCAAAGAGTTTTGAGTTTTAGGTTGGAGTCCCACCTCCTAGTTCATGCGAACTATCTGCATACTACATTCTGAACTCATTGAACTCTAGACCAATTGAAAAGTAGGGGCCATATTTACTAACAGATTTACTTGTGCCAGAGCAAACTGTCTTTTGGCCTTAAAATAGAACTGTCAGGATATATAACTTATTGAATATGCATTTGTAGGAGTTTCCTTTTCAGGCACAACATTTATGGGAGGAGAGTATTAAAATGAATCACGCAATGCGATTTACTAATGTTTGCGCTTATCAAAGTACTTTTTATTTGCAGCATTATTTAACGCCCAAAAAAGCATATCTTAAAGCAAGCGCTAATTTGTGCTGCTCTTGGTAGATTGCGCTGGACATATGGAAATGATCTGACTGCATCTGTGTTCTTAATTGTGCTCATTGTTAGTAAATCACATGCAGAATTTTCCCATCCCATCGCTCTTATGGAATTGTGCTCTAACGCTAATTTGCCCTGTTTAGTAAATCTGGCCGTAGATGTTTTAGTCTATATGATTTGAGGTACAATTCATGCCCATAGCACAGGATGACTTGCATGCTGAAGTTTAATACTTAGGAGTTAGGGGTTACGCAAAACTTCTCAGTCCACATTGTTGTTGCCCAGGGTCATCAGAAACTCTGGGGTGAAAAAATTGGGGAGTAGGAAAGTCAAGCTCTGCTTGGGGAAGAAGCCCAGCACCTAACTACAACAGAGCTGTACACCGCACAGCAGCAGCCAAGGGAATTGCTGCTTAGCTGACCCAGAAATCCAGGGCCAGCTTTGTTTTAACAAGCGGGGGAGCCTTCTACCACTTTAGCAACTGTGCCTCAACCACAAGAAAGAGCCCAGCACCTCAGAAGAGCTAGCGGGGAGGAAATTAAATATTACACCATCAGGGAATGGTTTCAGTTGGATAAGGGGGGCAGGACATTAAGAAGTGTAAAGGTAGTCTGGGGGAGGGCGGGTTCATAAGCGCGGTGGACGGCGGTGAGGAATTAGCAATGTTTCGTACTCGCTGATGAAGAAGTATGTTCATTATCAGCGTAATTCGAACAAGATGCTGAAGCAGGGAGTTGGAGAAGGCGAAGAAGGCTGACATTCTTTATTATACACCTCATTTAATTTAACTGACATTTAAATATATATATACTTATTTCTACATACAAGAGTTGGTCAACTTTGGCCCCGCTACTTAAAGGGATGGGACTTGTTTTCAAGCTGAGCAGTGTGCCACGGCTTGGCCGATAGGAGCTTGAGTTTGATCTTGCATCCGTAGGGCAATCAATCAGCTGTTCAACGCTCCGACTGCAGCCCACTCCGTTTGGTAAACAGAGCGTCAAAGGCTATTAGGACAGCGGTTCCTCTCTGAAGACCCAGCCTCCCTAACAGAGCGCTCTCAGGCCTGATCCTGACGTCACTTAGCATGTATCAACTATCAAAGGACAGGGATGCTGGGACCCCTCTCTCTCGCTCATTCCGTCTGCGTAGGAAACAATAGCTGATAATAAGAGGCAGGCTGGTTCCCTTTTGAGCTGCTGGTCGATTTACACTCACCTTGTCCTTCATCAGCATTTCCCAGTCAGCAGTGGGCTAGACCTCAGCCTTAATCACCTACATATTCTCTCCTAAAGGTACAGAAATTCAATAATATCTAGTCTAGAAAAAGCTAGTAATTAAATACATCAAAAAGCTTGAATGGCCATGCAATCAGCCATCATCAAAGAACGCAGCTATTTCTCACTAAAAAAGAACATCTCATCTGACTAATCCTGGAAGAGTTTGGAAAAGTTGCACCGCACAGCAGACATAATGTGTTGTTTGTCAGTTGTCGGCTCATTTGACGTCAAGGGGGTACGACTGGATTGCTGCAACTAGAAAAAAAGATGGCAGAGTGTTGCAAGTGTGTGCGTGTGTAGTGACTGCATGCTGCTCTGCCCACACATCTCTACTGCAGGAGTCATTACCTAACCTCCAAACAGCCTCACAAACAAGGGAATCCATTAACGCACATCAAAGGTTAGCCAAGAAAATATATAAATAAATGCTACATCAACCAAAAAAGAGAGAGCACGAGGGAGAGAGAGAAAACCAGACTTGTTTGTGAACTCTTTACCTCCACCTACCCAGAAACACACTCTAAATCTCTCGCACCCCCACCCTTTTAACCTAAGTGGGCCTTCCTATTGCCTTTGCATGTTCACTTGTCCACTGTACTATAGTCATTAACATATTTGGAGTGCAGCGAGCAGAAAGCTTAATTGTCCTTAATTGCTCGGCTAAATATGTTCTCTAATGATTCTCCTCAGATCTGTGACTGCCTTTTGCGCAATTTCCCGGCCGCTGGCTTCATTATCCCTGCCTCCTCGGAACAAAGCGTCTTTAGAGGCCAACTCCCCCCGCCGTCTTTCGCTCTCTCTCTCTCTCTCTCCCCCCAACGACACAACACTAAGAGCCAGTCGGGCCGCCTGGCTCACGGGAAGGAGGGGAGTAATGCACAATAGAAGTCTTTTGTCAGGGCACAAGAGTCAAAATGCTTAGAAAACCAAATCCATGCTGAAATAGTGTGTTAATTGACTGCGGCTCTGTCATCTTAATGGCGAACTAACGTACGGCCTGACTAAGGCCTCAGCCCCCGTCTTTTGTTTTTGGCGCCCCCTCCTCTCACGGTTCGTAGCTTAATGGCATCTATGATTGTTTGTTTAATGGCAGAATAGCACGGGGACTGTACTCGTATTAATGAATGGCCTGTGCCAGATCGCCATTGTCCTTAGGATATCCTCTCGCCTTATCAGTCATCAGCGGAGCAAGGAGCCACGCCAGTGATGTCATAGGCACGGCCAAGGGACTGAAGATGTGCTGTGCTCTTTCACTTAGAAACATCTCATTAACCCCTGTGCACCTGATGCCGCACAGCTAGGTCTGAAGAACCAGGTGATAATAAGAATCTGCTCTACTGGTAACCGGATCTGAAACCGCACTACACTGAACATTGTAGTCTATTTACAAAGCAATGTCTATCAATTATCAAGTCTGAATTATGAATGGAGTGGGAATTTTCCACTGTCAGTTTCAAAAGAGGGGAACGCCATGAAGATCAGATGAGCATATAAACTCGTATTCTTTTACTTCTTACCCGTGTCAGCAGAAGGACATTTGCGAATGGTGAAGATGGCGCTCAACTCCTCCTCTTCCTCAGGCAAGCCCTTCTGCAGGCGCTGTAGCTTCCGCAGGCTTTCGCTGCGCTGGTGCTTCATGGAACGGACGTGTTGGATGAGGTTCAACTTGGCCTTGGTGGAGTAGTTACACAGGACACAGTGGTAGTAGCACGACTCGCCCTCCACAGCGTTCTCGTGCTGCTGCAAATGCTGTAGTGAGAGAATGAACAAGAGAGTTAGCATGGGGTTTTGAATGAACGGGATACCTAATGCCATTTACAAATGAATGAATTAGTTACCAATCAGGACTCTGTTGTCTAACACAAAGTCAACGTCATTCATCAACAGTATGCTGGTCTCTGGACCTTAGCGTAAGTGTGTGTCTCTGTGTGGTAACAAGACAGAAGAGGGACACTGGCGTCCCCGGGGCTGAGGAGGTAGCCGAGAGGAGCATGTCAGCATCTACAGGAAGAGCTTGAGCAGGGACACACGGAGGAAAGTGCATTGATCCCTTTCACTCAAGAGAAGTCTTTCGTCTCTGAAAAGGAAACTCCAAACATCTGCCTGTTTCACGCATGGGATGCTAAATATTGATCACCAGTGAGTCAAATCCTGCTTCTTTGAGAGCGAGGCAAAGTGAGAGAGATGGGGCGGTGGTGGGGAGCTCTAACCATATTCAGAAGAAGGTATAGAGATCCTTGGGGGGACCACAGATATGTGCTACGATCCACAAACTCAAAATAAGCCAACCACACCGCACACCCAACGGTAACACAACAATCCCGAGCTGAGTCTCTGTTCATTGAGCACACCACACCTAATCAATGAGACAAGACCAACACAATATGGGCATTGAAGGTCTATAGATCTGACTGTTAGTCCCTAGTTATCACCTGTGCATGTATGCTGTATGCTGTGCATGTATAAAAAATCTTGAATAAAAAAATCTTGAATGCTGAAAGCACTTATTTATACATCTTGGCTAACCTTAATTCATGTCTTCTTTCAAGTCATGATTGTTTTATAAGCTTCACGAAAGCAAATTTTGTAAATACTGCCGGTGTTAATCAATGGCAGTTTTTCACTTATTCATTATTCATGCCATCATCTCTTTGGTGAATTATGTTTGTGTATGTAGAGTGACAGATTTATAGCGAGACAATACCTACTGTCCACACTCAATGTAAAACAAGGGAAACAAATAACCTTTCTGAGTTCAAGAACGGCACGGTGCATCTTTGAAATTATGTGACAAAGGTGCATGAAGGTCATTGGAAACTTTAATACTCAAAACACATAAGATGGTTGGAGCCATGGCCAGGAGCTAGCATTTGAACTGTGGTGCTTTAAGGGGCAATGTGAGTTAAAAAAAAAACAACATAAAACATCTCGTAACATTTCCAATCACTTCTGTTCATCATTTCCTGTCCTCTCTCCCCTGTAAGACCATATATAAAAAGACCAACTATGATGATGCGATTAAATATCTACATCTTTCCAAGGCCTTTTTACCTTGTACTCGTTGTTTACCTTACGTTTGTAACGTGAGTCACGAAAAATCAACTAAATTGCACCATGAAGGAGATGATGCAAATCTGTAAAAATATCTCTCTGCTTTTTTGCCTGGCGAAACATGTATTTTCTCTCTTCTGGAGAAGCTCTTAATCTCCTGCACAGACCACCCCCAAACCCTGACAAAGGTCGGGGAAAACAAATTGATTCATTAAGACGCGGCTGAGTTGGCTTTGCCCTGCAGCGCAGAGATGAGATGTGTTTCCATCGGCTTCGGATGCACAAAGCCAGAGTAACATTAGATTTTTAACCCAATTAAGGCCACATCAGGTGTTGACAACAGTGAGAGAGGAAAAAAATATTATGTTCCCTGAAATGTTCTCCTTCTCTGGTAATATTTAATTTTCGGGTAACATTGCTGTAAGGGATTTTTTTTTCAAGGCAATTGTGATGCTGGTATCATATGTCACCCTGGTATACCTAAGATGTGCATTAGGGCCACTGACTTCCAGGAATGGGTTTTTGTGTGTGCCCCTCAGCTCCATGTAATGGAGTTATTAGGTGATCGTAAAAGGCTCTGTCTTTCTCCTAACGCTCTCGCTTGCTCTGCTTCTCTCCCTTTCCTGTTTGAAGTGGGGGTATGATGTCATTGAGTAGGTGCTGCTGGATGTTTTGGGCTTTGCTTGAGCTGCGCTTCTCTACCTCACCCTCCCTAACACATATGCAGCATATCAGAGCTCAGGTACACTGATCTGTCACAGATTTGCTTGCATAAAACACCAAATCAATCTGTTGCGTGCTTTGAGATGGCACAGTTTCTTCTTTCTTCACAAGAGAGGAGGAGAATATATGAACTGAAATGTGCTTCTATACTTCAGCCGTTTTTGTGGAAATAAGTGGAGCGAAAAAGACGACACCTGAACTAAACTTCAAAGATCTTAAAAAAAAAAAAATGCGGGGAGTTTTTACAGCGCCCATAAAAAGGGCAGGATTTATGGGGGTGATCCTTAGCTGGCTCAGTCCAGAGAACAGCATTATATCACTTCTTTACCCAAACTAAAGACAGTCTACCACACAACTGATGCTAAATATGTTAGCCATATGCTACAACATTACAATTTTGGTACAATTACTATATTTACTCCAAAGCACCATGGTGCTTCAAAGAATAACATCGTTTTACCAACATGGCATTGCGATGATACTGTATGTAAGGGATATTAGAAGGTTCAAGGCTCTCCTACACAACATAAGAAATAATATTCATTTATATTCATAATTTCCATGTAGCAGAGATACATATATTGCTCTCCAGGTCCAAGGACCTACGTCTCTTTCTTACAAACACACAGATATTTCCACATGATTCCATCTGAATCATCCACACGAGGGACCCCTGAGATGCTCTCTACACCTAATCTCCCACCCAACACACACACTCACACACACACACACCCCTGGGTCTGAACGTGAAACACAATAACACATGAGAGAGTGCTTGTGTGCGGCCTGTCTGTTTCCTATGATCCTGAGATGAAGCTCCATGCTGATAAATCACCTCCAACTGAAGTGCAGGAATTCAGCGGCTTAATGAAAAAGTCATGTTCACCGAGCAGGGAGGGGCCGGTCAGGGTGCTGTTGAGAAGTCTTCCCTCCGCAGGGGCCCCAGAACAGCCGCATACAGGCCCCTGGAGCCAGAGAAGGCCACAGAGTCAGCATGGCTTACATTACTACTCAAAATTCATTTAATTGGCTGGAAGTTAATGGCAGACTTACAGGAGAGCACATGAGCTGTGGGGAAGTGCAGTGGAGCGAAACCTGAGTGGGCTGGAGGGAGTAAGTGTGTGTGTGTGTGAGAGAGATAAAGAGAGTGCACGTGTGCGCAGAAAGTGCGGCCCATCTTTACCGGACAGGAGTTTTGATTACTGTCTCTCACACACACATATGCACATAACGACCCAAGTGGAGGATGAATCAGTCCCCTGTACTTGTGTAGGTGAGGAAAAGCAAGGGCGACCCACCTTATCCACCCCGTCGCAACTCAACACTGTGTCTCTGCCTGCTTCGCTCCCATCACGCAGAGCTATCACTTTCAACACCTACCTGCTCCTGTGCATGGATCTACAGAAGCATCCACTTATGTGGGCTGAAAAAACACACACCTTTCACAACCCTCACCACTTTAACTGCCAGAGAGCCGAGTACAGGGCAGGCACTCAGCATACCTCCACAAATGCCCAGGCCCACAGCTGAATCGTGGTAAAGCGGCTATAAGTTCCACAACATACTCTACACAAGTACATGCACACAAATGCAAGCTATTCATATGCAGGTCCGTGTTGGATTTTCAATGTTACTGCAAGAGCTGCTATACAAGATATTAGAGCAAACTGTCTTCTACAGTAGGTGTTCATTTTTACACACAGATTTGTTTTATAATGAAAAATAAAAATGTTATCAATATTTCATCATGTCACATTTATTCATTTTAGTCAAACCTACTATCAAACGAAAATTACCTCTAATTTTGGTCAACAAAAACTACATTTTATTAATACTTTATAAAAAATAAAATGGTTTAATAATCATGATACACTTGTTATCACTAATGAAAAAAGCAAACATTTTCATCAGTCAGTTCAGAATAGTCAGTTCTTTTTCAATCTGAATTTGAATGCAAGCTATTTATCTGATGTCAAACTATCACCATGCCACATAATTGTCACTTCCTACCTGAATTACAACAACCTACAGTATATAGATTATACTCTATACTCTATTGTTCGCTCGAGTACTGTGGTTTGTTACGCGTTATGTATGTGCACTGGACCGCACACATACACTGGCCAAGCATTCACGTATGCATTTGTGTAGAGAATTTTATTCTGGCCTAAAGCCATACACAAATGTGCATGTGGTGCGTGTACAGCCACACACACATACAAGACCCCCTTTTGATCCAACCCCTATTTCTACTATTAAATTTGGCAGTGCTCTTAATACAAAATTAATGCATTAAAACAGATGACTATCCAGTGGCTAAATAGCTATCAATTTCTCCCAGAGCTGACGAATTCCCACTGTGAGTGAGCCAGAGAGTGTCTGAATGTGTATTGCTTTGTAATTATCCCAATGATTCTCAGCACTTAGTGGCGAGGCCTGGTGATTTCCACTCATACTCGCTCACACACATACATACATCTGCTTTTTACAGTGTATCATGGTGGGGACTTTCCATTCACTTTTATTTTTATTTTAAAATCTACCTCAACCCTTAACACCAACCATTTTGCATTTTCATTATGGATATTTATTAAGCCATTTTCCTGACAAGGAAATGGGGGGGGGGGGGGGTCTCCACAATATAGCTGATTTTAGAATTTACTGTCCTTATGGAACCATTTAGTCCCCACATAGGTAAAACCTGACACACACATGCATACTGTGTGATACTGATACCAAAGACGGGAAAATTACAGAAACTGGACTAAACCACAATCTAAGCCAAAATGCTTAAAGGTCCCATGGCATGAAAATTTCACTTTATGAGGTTTTTTAACATTAATATGAGTTCCCCTAGCCTGACTATGGTCCCCCAGTGGCTAGAAATGGCAATAGGTGTAAACCGAGCCCTGGGTATCCTGCTTCGCCTTTGAGAAAATGGCCCAATCTGGAATCTTCCCCTTATGTCATCATACGGGGAAAGGTTACCTCCCCTTTCTCTGCTTTGCCCGCCCATGAGAAAATGAGCTACGACCGTGCGAGGCGAGCGCAATATTTTTTTTTTCCTCGAAAGACGTCATGGCTTGCAAACAAGTGAAGCACTGTTTTGCGTCTGAGTAATAAACTGTGCATATTAACAGACAAATTATGTTCATATTTAAAAGTCCAAACAGTCAGTAAGCGACAAGAGCTTGGAAACGCTGTTTTTTAAATGATTTATTGATGAGTCTGCTGCTTTAAGGCAAACTGAAAGCGTTGCTTCTCTGCCGCTCGCTGCTCAGAACAGACGCCGAGAGAGGCGACACTGCGCCTGGAGAGAGACCTTGCGCTCGCGGGGCAGTACTGGAGACATCTTCCAACTGAATGATAAGGTTTTTTTTTTTTTTTTAAGTCGCTAGGTTTGTTAGTATGTACCCGTTATGGGAAAAAAAGCCGCCTAAAGGGTCTGAAAGTTACTAAATATTGTGTTAAAGTCGCTCTCGTGTGTGTGAGACGCGGGAACTGATGGCAGCGGGCGGTGGATATTGTTGCGGTCCACCCAGGTAAAGTCTATGTGTGGGAAACACTGACCGTATCCAGACACAATATTTTAAACTAACCATTCGGAGACGTCCTGCTGTAGCCGCTGAGTTGCAACTTCTTCATCTGGTGCTTTTCCATTCGGATCAGATTCTGGGTCAAACTGAAAAGCTCGAACGACTGCGTGTCTACGAGCCATTGCGATACATCCACTGTCAACATTAGCGCATGGTACCGTGGCCGCAAGCTGCAGGCCTCACACCCACCCTTCCACCTTGCCCCGCCTCTCTCCTCCTCATTAGCATTTAAAGCTACAGACACAGAAATGGCTCGTCCTAAGGAAAGCTCATTTTGGGACTGGCTCGTAGTGGCTGAAATTCTGCACCAAGGCTGAATTTCGGGAACGAGACTTCAGATACAGTACTAGGGACCAATTAGGCCTATATAAAAGCATCCAAAAAACAGCATGTCATGGGACCTTTAACAAACCACTGGCCACACACTTTATGCCAGGTTATATATCCATTGATATCATGATGATATGGGGTCACACCAGTGCCTTAAGGGTAGCAAACTAAACTGGATTCAGCCGCATGTCATCTTGATGGATACAGTCAAGTGCGTTGACACCTTTGTAACCGGCCTAATGATGTCACTGGTTAAATAATAGCCAATGATATCACTGCTCTGCATCCTGAGAAGAGACAAAGGGATTTGCCTAATGGGCAGAAAAACCCAAGCAGAGATGAGATGGGAAGTTGCACCCTTTCTCATATCTCACCCTCTGTGTATGTGTGTGTTTGAGTGGGTTTACTTAGCTCTACAAAACTGAACTGATCTGTCCCAAAAAAGTTGGCATATATATATGATATTTCAAGAAAGTTAGTAGTAAAAAGCTTTGATTTACCTTCGTCACTTCTCTAATTCTCTTTTTCTTTATCTCGTTTCTTATTTTGCAACAGTAGTGGAAGGAGTAGCAGAACCACGACCACAGAAGCTGCTCTGGATGCCAAGTTCAGCGGCTGGTTCAAATTAGCCACTGCGAGCGGCGACATGCCCAGACACTGTGCTGTGGCTGGAAAGACGTACCCACCCCTTAACTGCATACCTACCACTTCCTGCACCTCTCTCACTCTCTGCTATGTTTTCAGGATTGCTTTGCTCTGTACTCCTGGAATAGCCATTCTCCCACTTCCCAGAGGAACGTTTATTGCTCAGATGTTGCTCTTTCATAACTCAGGAGTTAATGGAGTTCTGTGTAATGTTTTATTCAAGAAACAACTTTGTTTCTGATGTTTCTCCTAAAAAGGAGAAACAGCCACAGACACAAATGAGGGAACAGTTGACAAAGTGAGAGTATAGGTCTATAATGAAATAAAATGAATTCATGTAGATATCAAACTTCAGATAATTTGGAAGAATTTGATTAGAAATTGAGATCTTTGATGGTTTTAATTGGGATCGCATTGAAATCTCTGGCTCTTCAATGAAAGACATTGCTATCTTGGCCAATCTGAACACAATTTGTGAGATTGTTCTCACACTGACTGAGGACGAGAGAAGTCAATCTCCATTCAATCTCTGTCTAGGAGATACAATTGAGACATTAAAGCAATCTTGTTTGTGATTTATCTGTCCAAAACTTTACGAAGCTATTACAATTCATGTTCCAGATGTACAGTGATTTAAACAAGTTCGGTAAAAATGGCTGTGCTGAATTTGTGATTTATTTCTCTGTCATAGATTGGTCCGGTTTGGATGGATTACTGTACATGTGCATTGAGAAAGAACAAGGGTGAAAAACAGAAATGGGGGCCTTAAAAACAATCCTCTCCAGCAGCTTATACCACCCCAGTGCACTTTAACAGTAAATAAAGCAATAATTATTGAATTCCTTTGGAATAAATAAGCAGCTAGAAAGTAAACAATAGGAACATAATTGTAGAAAGAAGGTAATCAATGCCTGCAGTCATTTAGCTTGTGTTGATTATGCGTACGCTCGTTTGTGTATGTTTCTTTATGTCTTTGAGTAAAAAGCAATAGCGGTTAGAGGGAGGGTGTAGTGACAAGCAGTTAAATAATACCCTCTCGCATACACCGGCGCAAAACAAGCATAGGGTAATCCTTCCTCCAGTAATGCCCCTGCATTTCCAAACAATGGTTCTCAATCAGCTGATCAATGTGTCCACATAATTCATTGGGTGAATTGGATAGGGTTAGAAAGGAAGAGAGAACAAGGGAACTCTACAGAAGGGATCGTGGCGGTGGAGATATCAATACCCAGATCGGTGATAATACGGCAGTGGCAATGCCCTCCAAGGCCTTTACGAATAAGAGCAAGAATATACACATAATGGAGTATTTGAGTAAGTCAAAACCAACACATTTTACTTGTACACTGAGCTGAGCCACATTTTACAGTAAGTGACTCAGAGATCAAGCAGGAAATTAAGTTTAATCCAGGGCTGGGTAAAAGAAAAAGAGTTGCAAAACTATATTAATCGCTAGACGTCGCCTTCCACCATGAAGAGCTAATTAACAGCTTAGCCTCCTGTTGTTTTTATGAATGCGAGCCCTGTAGCGCCAAGCCGCATCCAGCCCCGTAGTACAATAACTCTGCCTGCAGGAGGCGACAGCTGTGTGGAGCTCTAGGGGCAGCACGCACAGCTGTTCCAACTGTCCCTAGACATCTGTGGCCGTCTGGTGCCATCTGGAAATTTAGGAGGGCAGTTTAGGACCTGTACGGATCCTCCTACTCCCGCAACCTCCAGCACGCTTCCCATAACTAACCCTCCCTTTTGGTAAGAGACGGTATTGCTAATTATTAGGACAGGACAGTGAAAGAATTCTGTGCATGTCTCGGGGCATGCAGACAGGAGACAGACACGATCAATCGAGAGACATTCAGAGGTACTTAGACCGTTCAATGATGTCTTATTTGTTATATTAGCTGAAAACACATGACTTGTTCTGGTGATCTAGCAAGAATAGAATTTGTGAGAAAAAACAAACAAAAAAAACCATGGCCTACCTGCAAAAGAAATCACTGTGTCTCTTTCACAAAGACAAATACAAAAACACTCCTGGAGATACAGAATGAGTCATCTTGTATTTCTGAGTATAGTAAGCGTGACTTAACATTGTAGCCACTGTTATAAAAACCTTTTGGACTTAACTGAAAATGAGTGGTGGCACAAGTTTGTTAGAAGCGGCTAGTCTATAGATGGGTTTATAATTGGTGTACAAAAAGTAAAAAAGGAACCGAACTACCGCATTTGTTTATCTATAGGGGTAGTTATAACACAAAATTAGTGAAAACAACAAACTCTTCGTCCGCATACTTCCAGAACATATCTAATGCTTCACAGAAGTCGGGGCAAAACTAAAATAAAGTATAGAAGGATCCTGAATGATGATCATCATCATCATCCGAGTTAACTATAGTCAAGCCCTTACCAATAAACCACAAGTTATCAACACCCAACCCAAGTGAACAATCCCTTATACTAAAAAAGCCATAGACGTGATGAAAAGGACACTCCACAGTATTAACTCAGGTTTGTATTATCTAGCTTTCACCTCCAACGTTCCTTGTTAGTCTGCTTGAATATTTCATCACCACATAATTGGTTGATGCTTCAGGCTAGGTTATGAAGCAGTAAGAATGCTCCCCTCTTCCTTGTTCTCTTTTCTAAAATTCACAAAGGGCAGTCTGGAGTCGGCAGCATGGTGTGTTTGAACTGGTCTCCGATGAGGAAATGTTTGAGTTGCCAGGCTCTGCCCCCCTCTCATCTGCCCGGCTTCACCTTCACCCACAGGACTGGTGTAATGAGAGGGCCTGATCGTGGCCCTGTGCCAGAGTAAATATTTAAGCTTTGCTTAAAGGGCCTGGCTTTTATTAACTGCGTTGGGCCTACAATGGCACAACAGGCCCTAAGAGTTCTCACCTTCTTCACATGCAAATGAATGAGCGGGGGCGGGCTGGGGGGGTTTACTTTTGGAAGCTTGTTTGCATAGCACATACGCATTCTGAGTGTCTAAGGGCAATGTAGTGGTAACACAAACTTTAAGCACCTATCTACTTATCCACCTATTTCTAGTGGCTCTCTCTGTTTCTAAAGATACACTTTGTTTGCCTTTACTCAATTGCTTTGACTTCTACTGAGTGCATAAAGAGCTTTAAACTCCCAATAGCCTAGGATAGGGAGCTGTTTTGTACTTGTCACTTTATCGGAGCAAATTAACTTGTTAATTAGTGTCATTAACTTAAACATACAGTGCCTGAATATTGTGAGAAACAAAACATATGGTGTGCAATCTACTGTTCATAAAGCACAGTTCTAGCTTAGACTGCACTGAATAAATATTATATTAATACTTAATATTTTAGACTATGTTTTTATTATTAATGTTTCAGTTTTAGTCCTATTTCCAATACACAACATGCTATGCAGGTTTATACAAGTATTCAATGTCTATACTATCAGGATGTGTATCTCAAAAAATAAATAAATTAATTAATTTAAAAAATATATATATTACTCCCCTGAAGCAGTGTATGTTTTGCCCTTCAGCAAGACATGCATTTGAAACAAGCACTTTTTAAACCCTGGCCTCCAGCCTATGCCCAGAGGAGCCTGAGCGCTTGTGTTGAAAAGTGGAGCTCTTTGGGAGAGGCTCACCTGTCCATTCCATAATCTCGGAATACACATGGGCGATGAAAACATAGAGCGCTTTATGGGACCCGTCATCAGCGCCGACTCATTAACTTGCAAAGGAAAGAAGAAATACAACTTCACTTTCCATAAAAAAGAAACAAAGTGTTCATTGATCAGAGTGATCAATAGTGGATCGATAACCTAAGCCCTCATCATTCCAAGTCCAGCATAATTACAGCTGAGATATGGTCATTATCACTAAAATAAAAAAAGGTACAGGTCTAATTGGAGGCAGTTCCGTTGCTTTAGTGTCGCTATACAGATACTGTGCAGGGCCCTCTGAAGGACCTCTGCATGCGAGTCCCAAAATAACTTGCTCACGCCATCAGTCCCCGTGTCATTGTAGAGGTTGTGCCGATGGCTGCCCATTTGGAGGCATTTAATTTCGAGCGCTGCTACTGTGACAGCACAGCAAAGCTTTGTATCGCTCTTAATGTAAATTGAACGTTAGTTACAGGATCGCACTAAGCCACCAACGTGATTCCTTTAATGTATTAAATGTTGTGGAAGAGTGCCCTTCTTATGAGATTTGCAGCCAGTTTAGGTACTTGCAAAAAAAAAAGAAGCTGTTACTCACTGAAGAGCAGAGACTTTAAAATATGGCACAATGGCATTAGCTGGCACCAGATCCAACCCTGTTTTGATTTTGGACTTACTGAGCATGCAAACAGCATCAGAGGTGCATGATGACAATGTGTTAACAGGTAGAGACCATTAGAAAGTGCATAACTGCGCCCAAGCACGCCGCTAACAGAGAGGCCCTCACTTCTCCTTCGGCTCGAGTTTCTGTGTCACTTCACTTTGCTCTGCATGTGCAACGAGCGGCTGGAGGCATAAGTGCACTTGGCAATGGCGCTACGAGAGAAGTGTATACAGTTTCTAAACCGGTCTCTGTGTCTCTCGCCTTCATTCTCCCTCCCCTGCATTCTCCACCAAAGCGCCGGGAGCGCCATGCTTGTAAAAGTAACCACAGCTCTTTAAGAGGCTCATGTATTTACAAACGGAGGTATGTCGAAATCAAAGGCATTACCACATGACATAACACATCAAGCAGCCAGCGGATAGAGAATTTATAGGGCGGATTCGAACATGGGTGGTGCGCCCAGGAACTATGCCATTGTTTGATCATGCACAGCCACAAGCAAGTACAACTCACTCACCTATGACAGGTTCCGAGTTCACTGGTTCATTGGAGCCAACCACCACCTTTCGCTGCCTTGCTCTCAGTCAGGTGGTTACAGGTGCAGAGCACTATTGTTTTCTACTTCCTGTTGTTCCACCACTTGCTGATTTCTCCTTGCATGTTGCTTTTTGAAAGTAAGGCTCTCTCTGGTTATGTAAGTCTAGTACATGAGCTGTTCTCACTCCTCATCCTGCACCTCTTGTGAAGTACAGCAGTTAAATCTTTTGTGCTCTGTCCTGGTTGGATCTAAGGAATCATTCTCTCTCTCTCTTTTTCTCCCTCCCCCTTTCCCTCTGTTGCTGTTCTGCCTAATCTCACCTCAGTTTTTATTTCGCCTGCCTTCATCTGCAGAGGACTAAAAATACATGATAAATGGTACATGATATTTTAAAGTCTTATCTCTTATCTGTTCTTACAAAGGAATAATAGGGTAGTTAATCCTGAAGATCTCGCTCAAATTGATTAATCAGCACATACGGACAATCAAATAAATGATTAATTTTCCCCAGACCTGCGGTCGGACAGTTACCCCCCAAAGCATCAGTAATAATTTAGTAACCCTTCCCAGACCAAAGCTGCGTCTGCCTGCTCAGCGGCAGCTCTCTGATGCGGTGGGAGATCTTTGAAGTTGGTGCATAACAAACTCTCAGTGCTCTACGCATGGCTCTACCTGTAGATTAGAGCACAACTGCTGGCCAGGCCAGAAATACACTGCAGTTTGGTGCTAATGGAGCTGAATGCAGACAAAAACGTAGCTGCACATCCTCTAATGTGTGCACCACGACGTTCGACAGATGTTCAGCAATTTCTATTAGCCTTTTTGAGACAGCAGGTTTTTAGAAACCAGTTTGTCGAGACTGAGGCTAATTTGTCAAAATGATGTTGTGGTGAAAGCAAATGGTGAACAGTACAGTTACAGTACACGAGGCAGTCCCTCAGCCCTGGAGAGAAGCAACATTAAAATCCCTTAATATAACCCGAATGCTACAGAAGGGGGGTCGTGTAGTCCATATATGTCCAGCTTGCTGTCTGCGTGTCACCCTGGCTTTATATTCGACTCAGACAGATGTCTTCAGACAGCCTGTTTAGCAGCAGCTCTCCCTGCGCTCGTACCCGGGGCACACCCTGTCCCGGTGATGGATTCCCTGTTTATTCAGCTATTTTTAGGACAAAAGGAGAAGATCTCCATGGAGAATGGTTCTCTTTCTCTACCATTACTGAGTTCGCTAACCCTCCCACAGGGGTCAACAAACAGCCCTCCTCCTCAAGCCAACCGCATCTGCTAGCTTGCGCACTTATTAATGTGTGAGCGGCCCAGGACTGGATACCCCTCGTCCGCCACAACTGCGATGCGCATGCGTGAGTCTGTACAAACATATGTTTACGTGTCACAGATTTACCATGTGGTCCGGCATTAGCAGTCCCACGCTAGAAGTGACCCTTAATCGCCTACCCCCACCTTGGCCTTTGTGTAGGTCGCCTGGCTGGCTGGTTAGAGAAGCACGAACAGCTGTCTGCCGTTCTCTTCTCGGACACGCTGTCTCTGGTGTCCGCACTCCTGCATCCGAACAGGGCTATACATAACATCACACCGCATACTTTGAAACCAGACCACCACCTGCATTCTGCCACTCAACCTGGGCTGCTCGACAGGGCTATGCAGTTTCATTAGCACAAAGACACGGTATTAAACTAATCCATGTGTCTCTCGCGCTGTGGCCGGAGCCCCATACAGCCTCAGCAGGGGCACCATTAGCCTTTCAGCGAGAGCAGGCCGATCTGAAACCCTGCCAATACGTCTGTTGATGTATGGCCTTGAGCTCTAATAGGTATAAGCGTGGTGTGCGAGGCGACGTTGCGAGAAGCCAGGCTTTTCTATAACCGATACGGTTAACTTTGATCTTGTCTTAGCATGGCCTGTTTATAAATCAGCCATGCAAATATTTATGAGCTGGACGGGAGAAAATGGTTGGTCTGGTTTATATCCCTGGCCTTCTATTCTTCCTTGCCGCTCCATTCCACTCCTCCACTCCTCTTCCCCCACCTCATGTGCCGACGAGGACGCCACAGCAGTGGGGTGAGAGAGCACAGGCCCCAGGCCACATCTATCATGACTACGCCGTCCGGCTTTATTGGCTGGTCATGGAGCGCAGGTCAAAGGCACTCCAGGGGAGGGCAGGGGAAATATCCAGGAGATAAAGAAGAGCATATCTGAAAAGCTCACACAAAAAGTTGACAGGTGGGTCCGTTTTTTTGCAGTCCTTTACAGCTCAGTGTGGGTTTGGTCTAGGCAGGGTGAGGTCTGAATCACCTACAGTAAAGCTCGATAAATAACACGAGATGGTGCTCGATAACTATTGCCTTTTTGCTTGCTCCCTGCACACCTATCTGTTTCAGCCTGCAGTGCACACAATGGGATGGCCTGCTCTGGCAGATGCACAGGCTTTAATTGCTCCCCCCAGTCTTGACCTCTGCTCCTGATCACCCTCTGATATACAGCATCTCTATTAAGCTGGGAAGTAGGTAAATATTCTCCTAAAGACCCTACGTCCTAACGGCACTACTGAAAATGGAGGGAAAAAAAATCAATCGCCTTTTTTTCTTTTGTCCTTCTCCAACTCTATTAGTTTTCCTATTTTATCTGAAGTCGGGATCCAAAAACGCAGAGACCGGTGCTGATGAGGAGAGGGTGCAGCTGCTGTCTGCATGATATTGGTTTGATGCAAAGCTGTATAAATCACATGTCTGGTTCCTTAAGAAATGTGTGGGTTTGCATTGTAATTAAAATCGTTTTGGATGGAGAAGCGAAATTTGCAGGGAATAAAAATAATGCATTTAAAGAATGGATAAAGACAGGCTAGTGTTTTTAATAAATAGTCGACAGTCAAATTATTGGGCTATGACTCAGTTATTGAAAAAAAAAATCGGACCAACTCTGAGTTATACCTTGTTAAGCTTGATGACAACATGCAATGTGGACACAAATACGCAACACTGCATGTGTGCTGGAGTGTTTGAGAGTGCATGTGAGTAAAAGGGGGGCAGTGGTGATGGTAGTGGTGGACTGGCTTGTCGATCGATGCTGTGATTGGCAGTTAATGGCTTTTCCTGTTCTGCCTTTGTAACCTCGCTCTGATGGCTGTTGCTTCTGATCAGAGATGGCAGATTGCAGTTGATTTTTGTATATAAAGCCCTGACTTTTTGGAGATGGCTTCATCATGTTAAATCATTTAAAAGTTAAGTTGAATACTGGGAATTCCTTTCTACCCAGGCACAGAGGTGAAGCTTTAGAGTCTGAACAAACCACTAGACTTCTCAATAAATAGGAAAGCAATGAAAGCACTGATTTAAAGTTTTCACAATTTAAAACAAACTTCAAGTTTCATTCTATTTCAATCAAGTGAAAACAATACTAAGCACAGGACATCATCTACTCGCGCAGTAATTCAAAGGGCCTGTCTGTCACATTGTTCTTTAATGAAAGAGCAGCTATTGAAAACAGTTAGAATGGATAGAAATGGAATGATGAGACATTGTTTTTGTGGTTTTGTGATTTACATTTTTTTACTGAATATTAGGGCCAGAGGAATAATATCTAATAAGATTTGAAATAAGTTGGTTAACACCGTACTTTATTCACCTGATTTCCCATAAACTGCAGCTGTTTTTACAATTTTGAAAGATTCCTGAAGCCATAAAACAAAATGTAGGAACCGATCAGAGAGAAAGCAGATTGGAATTACAGAGAACAAGCTATATTTCTGAATGAAAGAACGGAGAAGTGGGTCTACCATTCACAACATTTCTAAGGTGACAGCTATTAAAGTATGCACTGGGATGTGGGTAACAAGATCCATATTAAAAAGGGTTGGGGGTCACCGAAGAGCTAGGGATCTCATAACTCTGAATGTGACGCTCTAACAGAGTGCGATTTAAATCTGTTAAATCTGCTCAGACTAAACACAGAACAAAAATTTTGTTCTGTGAGCGTGTGTGCATGTGTGTGTGTGTACAGAAACCCACTGGGACCAGCCAGTGCTGAATTAATACACACATGCCTCTCCCTTTGCAACATCAACAAATATTTAATAAAGCCTGCTTCATATAACTCATTAATATGGCACTACCTCTCTTCTCTCAGTGCTTAATTTAATATAACAATAATTTGAATAATCATTTGCATACCAAGATCTTGTAATCTTCTCTAGTGGCAAAAATATAACGTCTCCCTGAGACCTCGTTTATTCAGAAGCAAAAACAGGCTTTCTGGTTCAAATTAGCAGAACAAGACCATTCCAACCTAACGAGTATAAATTAAGGAAATGCCTTTGCAGTGACAGAGATAACCCGTTCAAATGAACGATCAAGTCTGCGGCAGCCTAATTTTAGGCCTGGTGTTGATTGAATGTGGTGATGCTGTGGGGATGAAGAAAGAGAGAGAGAGAATTTGGTTGATCCTGTGGGGAGTGGGTGGAGGAATGTGGCGGCTATGTTGAAGACTTCCTCTGCTGTCTCTGTGTTCCATCTCTGCACCCACAATGCCAAGATCTCCACTTCATAAATCAGCAGTGCTGTTTGAAAAATGCTTCATGATACACAAATGTGTGAAACCACTTAACAACAGAACAAAAGTGTTTCCCCTACTTTCAGCAGCTGCAGCTAGTAAAATAAGGCACCTCTGAGAGGCTGACCTCAGAATTCACCTAATCAGTGGGAGGGGTTTCTCAAAGAAAATGCTGGGATGCATATCTGTAAATGGTTGCATCTTAAACACTAGGTGTCCTGTATGGGCAACCAGAGTTTGAAAGCAGAGAATGCAAGGCTTGTAAACTTGCAGTGAAAGTTTGACCTTGAAAAATAGTGCTACTCCTTCACCGCTCTCTTTTTGGCCCTCTAATTCTCTGCTCTGACTCCCAACTAACAACTTTTTTATTAGAACACAGGTTGAGAAAGAAAGAAAGAAAGAAAGAAAGAAAGAAAGAAGGAAAGAAAGAAGGAAAGAAAGCATTTGGGGATAACATACTGAACTAATTGAGTCACTTCCTGATGACTTTACATCTCTGCTTTTTAATACAGCAAACCATCATCTCCATATATTACTGTAGAGCTTTTATCCCTCATTTCCCACTTTTTTATTTAGTTTCTTTTGGTTTTCCCCCTCTTTACATGCATAAAAGCACATGATGAGAAAACAAGGTGTGAAATGATTTTTTCCAGAGGGGCCTCAATAAAAACCATATGACACCTCAGGCTGAACTGCTTAATTACAAAGGGATGAAAATCTGTAGTCTGCATCTGGTGAGAACATTGCCCCCATAACACTGATAGATTTACAGCTCCCAGTCCTAACCTTGGACTCGAGTGCGTGGCAATTAGGCCAGGGGGGCGGGTTAAACCCCAGGCTGTACTATTAGCTCTACTCAAAGGCTAATATCAAGTAAGGTCTATGAGTTGGCCCTGTTGATTCTTAACTAGCTAAAGCCAGAAATATTCTCTTGGTCAACCAATACCACAACTGCCACCTGGATCAAAACCACACTGACTGAGCAAGCTGCTGGTGAACAGCATGGTTACCAATTTGACCAATATCTACAGATCATAAACCAGTCTGGACCACCTTGTAATTTCAACAGGGTCTAAATACATATCCAGCATTCAGCCTTTCCACAACGAAAGCTCTAGTCCAGCACTTAACTAGCTTGCTGTGGAGTGGACCTTGATCGCACACAAGTAAACACTCATGGGTGTCCAGCACAAGGAAGATGTGGATTTCCTAATTTCAGCACAACATCGTTGTGAATATTCAGAAGAGAGACATTGTCTGTGATGAAGGGTGAGTGAAAAACAGTGAGGTCCAAAGCCTCATTTCATGTGTGGATTTATTTGTCCCAAGACTCTCTTCAGCAGCCCAAAGCTAAACACAGTGTGTTTTCTAGCGCTCTGCCTTCCACTAAGCGCCGAGAGCAGCCTTGTGGCCTGGGCCACTCACAGGCCATTAATCTGGTTGCTAAGTCACTGATGTATTGATGCTGGTGAACCAGTAAGCCTGCCTGTTACCACCCACTGTCTTTTTCCTAAACACTCTCTCTTTCTTCCTCAACCAGTGTCTGCCTCAAAGAAAATCTACCTGCCTTGATACCGTGGTCATGTTCTGTGAGAAGGCTAGGCCTTACCCATCCAGGGGCTACGCCATGATTCAAGACTTTGATTGAACTAATTTGACTCACATTTGACTAACAAACACATGTAAATGTACAAAAAAAACATACATCAAGCTGATCAAATTAGGCTATTAAAGGGTATTTTTGAAGACTGGGCAAATGTAGTCTTCTCACTATGCCAGAGAGAAGTTGGAGGTGGAGGAAGGAGTTGAGGAGCTTCTGATTAGGGGGGTGTGGGCTGAGATTGCAATATAAATTATACAACTATAATATATTTTATAAGACTGAGGCTGGCACTACTAAGATAAAACATTGATTAAGCCTTGTTATAAAAAGGCAAAGTTGCTAAAAAATCTGGGCTGGGAACGTAAAAGTCAAGAGGTTCAAACCCGGGGTGTAATCCATAAACGCAAGAAAAGCTGAGACCTATCAACATTGTGCCCTTGAGCAAGCCACTTAACTCCAGAGGGATTGTGCCTGTAGTAAGTGAACTTTTAAATCGCTTCAAAGCATCTACTAAATGTCAAATAACTACATAAAAAAGGAGTCAGGTCAGTCCTGCACGTTTATTGCACGGCAGTGTAATTGCACTCCACATAACTCATCAATTAAAATAGATTAGCTAGTCAGTGTGATGATGCCTACCTTTGACGAACTTTTGTTTTTTGTTATATCTTTATAACTTCCACTTTTTACCCTTCATAAGGTGTTTTATAAGGCAAAGATATTCAGCGTACTAAAAAGAGAATTACAGAAGGAAAGGTTGCAAACATCAAGAGAAAACAAGGGGGAAGAAAGAAGATTTGGCTGGAGAAATATTTAGTTTTCCAGGCTGGTTGGATTAAAGCTATTTAACCTTAAGAAGAGAGCAGCGGAGCGGGACCACCCACCAGCTTGTGACCCATGCTGGTTTGTTTTGTGCATGATGGGTATTTGCTTTGTTTATTCATTTTAAAGAGACAAAGAGTGGAGAAAGATGTGCTAGAGGAATGAGTGAGACACATGCAAGCAGTAGAAACGCAGATGGAGTGAGTCCCAAATATAAGGTGAAGGTAGGAATATGGCTTTAAATCACACTGGCAATTTCGAAGACTGACATAAAAATGTGCTAACTGATTTTAGTGTCTAAGGTGTTTTGAGAGTATTTTATGAAGTTCAACTCAAAACAGTCCACTCCTGAATCTGTTGTTCTGATATTCTTATCCCCTAGATATGATTTAAGTATCTTGTTCAGTGTATTTTATATTATCGTCTGCCAGGCAAAAACTTTGTCTGACTCCTTAGAAAAGTACTGGAATACTCAACAAGCCACACAATTTGTGGTATCAGTTATGTCCGTAGCCGAGACGTTGCGGGAGCAGTTACATTCCAAAGTTTCAAATACTTTGGGTTTGTTTATATTTCTGCCTATGTCTACACATCCCTTATAAACCACCACACTCTTGCGCCTTCCTACGGTGGTGTAATATACTCTCTGATCCCTGTATACAGCCCAGTCCCTCATCAGTCTCCAATCCCCTGTTTGTGCTGATCAGGCAGCAGATAATAGGATCAACAGCTTCCTTCAGCAGTGGCAGGAGCATTGCTCAGTTGCTCTTGTCTGGCTGCCCAAAAAGAAAGAGGGGGGAGAAATCAAAACAAACAGCTATTACAACACAATAATATCTGCTCCTCAGCCTCTGCACAAAGAGATCCGCTCTCTTGCAGTCCGTTTCCATATCCCTGCCCCTCTCTCCCAACTTATAGGACAACATACTGTATGAAAGCTGTGCATGGCCTACCATGTGTATCTGGTTGGCTGCTGGTTCCTCAGTTGAATGCACACATACTTAGAGGCGCATATGCATGCGTAATCATCAGCTGCAGCTGTGCGACGGGTCAGCGCCTGGCCTTACTGAGGCGGGGGCTGAAGGAGTTGTGAAATTCCCGCAGACTTCCAGACACAGCTTTAAGCCCGCCCACTATTCTACAAACCAATGTCGCGCTGCACAACGCCCCTCCCACGCTAACGGACAGCTCTCTCAGCAAAACTTGACTCCTCTGCTGGGGAAAAGCCCTCCGCCCCTTGTCTTAAAGGGAGCAGAGCCTCTGTTTGGCTTCTGTGAGGCAGAGTTCAGCACCCTAAGGACAACCTGGTGCTGACATGGATCTACATCGAGATCTTACGATAAACAAATAAATATGACATATACAAATCCAAAAGGGTCTTATAATTATAAACCTGGGCTCCTATACTTTATATGGACTGTATCTTTGACTGGAGGGAGGCAGGATGTCTCAGTAGCGGCTCTGTGGATATGGAATGGGCGCTTTATTAGCGTGGTACTACCGGTAAATCAAAGCTCAGCCCTTCCTGGAACAGCAGCAAACCTTTTTTCCCCACTGAGCACTATTACTGAACAATCACAGGCCAGCCATGATAATTAGCAGAGTATCTCCATCTAAATGAGCGCCTCTCTCTCTCTCTCTATCGCTCTCAGACCTGCTTTCCCCCCTCCCTCCCATCATCTTTCTCTCTGTCTCTTCTCTAACTGATGTCTGGAGGGACTTATGGAGTTTGGGTGTGGCACTCTCTCTGGCATAGAGGTTGAGCTTCACTGTCCACAGATGAAAGATATAACCACGAGCCGTAACAATAGTGGTAAAATACTCCCTTGCGACTTTAACTCGAAATTACTCTGCACTTTTATTTGATAATAAAAAACAAACACAATCTTGCTGGAGCCAGGGCATTCTCAGTCTATTTGTTTTTGATGATTGGAGTCTGTTGTTATGATGAGGATAAGTCATGATAAAAATCATAATTATTAATGGAGGGGGTCTGCATCATTGATCAGGATTCCGTTGTAAATGGTAGAACGATATCTGAGAAGCACATTAATACTTTTCAGTACAGCCGCTACGGCTAATCCCCTTCTACACATTACTGTCTGTTTTGTTTTAATGTGTTTTTTCTTTGTTTTCTCCAGAGTGTAGACATTTTCCTTCCTCACGCCCCAGCTGATCCGGTTGGATTGCACTGGAGAGAAAAATAAGTAGAGAGAGTCCAAAATCCAGACGCTTTGCGCTGGATCCTGGGCCGCGCTTGGAGCACAGTCAAAGCGCTGTTAGCATAGCTGAGACACATCAACATGTGTCTGTTCGCAGGAGTTTTGGGCAGTAGAGAACAGATGACAGAATGTGTGAGCATGTGTGTGTGTGTTTTTGTACATGTACAGGGAGTGTGTAAATGTGTGCAGCACACAGTTTGTATAGTTTGTGTGTTTAATGGAGCGAGACCAGCACACTGGTGCTGGTGGTGCGGGGGTGAATGTTATGAGGCCTTTCTTGGGTAAAGATTCCCCATGTGATAGTGACGGCACTTTCTTCCTCTCTTTCCACGGCCAAGCGGCATCTGGAGTGGATTTTGTGCGAGCAGACACCGAAGAACATGATTACATTCAGTTAACTGTGCTCTAAACTGATTATGCATGTGCCAAGCTAATGGACTACATTTGCAAGAGGAAAAATAACATCCAATCAATCTCAATTACCCCAGATTGTACCGGCCCCTGAGACAAGGAAGGTAGCCAGCCCGAAGCTCCTCCTCTTCGATTGAAAGGCCTGCCTGGAAGACCTGCCTCTCTCCATCCTGTCTGGAGTGGAGAACCAAGTCTCAGACTCAAGGCTGGCACGAGTGCAGCCCAGCACCTGAGACATGCTTACTCAGCATGAACAAGAACTCAAATATCAAGTGAATGTGTCCTCTACAGAGCGGTGGTGTATACTTGTGTATATACAAGTGGTGCAAGAGAAAATTAATCATGCAGTATATGGTTACTTAAAGTCATCTTGAAAAGGCATTTGCAATTCATGTTACGGAAGTAAAACTAGCAAAAAATGTAGGGCAGGACACAATCCTATTTGACAGGATTGTAAAAAGTCTCTTTTTGACAGGTGGTTTGGTAATATTAGCCAAAAAGGAAGGTTGCAAACAAGTTATTACATTGTGATGAATGATTACAAAAGCATCTTTTTCAAGTGCGCCATGAAATCTGGAATTTGTATTAAGAAAGCAATTAGTGTTGTTCTCGATTTCATGTTCACTTTCATACACAAGCTGTGTGGCGACTTTCTCTGACTCTGCAAATTGAAGGTTCCACCAACAATTTAGAACTTGAGAAGCATAAGCTTTTTCATGACCTGGGTATTGTTGTACGGCCCATCTGCAAGTGCTTATGGGTGACCATCATGACATCATTCTCGCCACTACAAAGCAGCCAGCGAGCGGGAACTTGGAGGGAGCAGTGGAAGGTAAAAGTTCATCTGAGATGAGCTCAAGACTGACTGACGGGTGTGTCTGAAACCAGAGAGGAACTCAGTCCTGTACCCCAGATAGCAAAGTCGGGAAGCATCACCCCTGCTGTGCAGTGGTCTGTGCGGTTAGGACAATTCTCCCAAGCTCTCCAAAGGCTTTCGGAACATTCCAATCCGTGGGGTGGTGGGGGAAGGTGTATTTTTAGAAAACCCTAATATGTGCCGCATACCACAGACTCTCAAATTATCCCATCCAGCTTAGCCTTCAGTTTAAACCTTCCTTTTTAATTCCAATAATTACAGGCTCCAATTTACGGAGCTGTGCACACAAAGGGCCTGTTTAATGCAAACCAGTTTGATTTGGGCAAAGTGTCCCAAGGATCTACCACATCTTAGGGCCTGTTTATGCTGACTTGATGATTTATTTTCTCCCAGCAGGAGGTCGAAAATTTTTGCATTTTGAATCAGATTTCATTTGGAGGGAAAAAATAGTGTTTTTCATTTTCCTTTCCTGTTTTACCACTTGTACAGTCAGCTTAGCTGAGCTAGCAAATCATACTATTGGTGTCAGCCAGTCAGTATGTCTATCAGGGCTATAAATTCACTGCAAAGTGAAGCCTGTGTCATTGTGGGGTTAGAAACCCATGCTAGAGCAAGACCTCAGCGGCAGCATGTGCTTATCGTCCTCTAATCACATTTGTATGTCATGAAATACAGCTATAACTCAAACTGTGAATGTCTTAGTTTGCGGGTAGGCCTGTCGCCACTGATGGGAGCTGCTTGCTTACAAAGCTGATGCTGTTGTCAGTCAACTCTGTTCTCTCTTCCTCTGTTCGGATCTGTGGGGCTTTTAGGGCTGAGGAACCATTTTAAGCAGCTTAAAGCTTACAAATTATCATGCTTGGAAGTGTCGAACATTTCTAATCTGCCACAGAGTACTGAACATTCGCAGTTAGGCGGACTAGTCTCTTCTCTGCTAGCCCTCTTTCTTTAAAGGGAACGTCGGTGGCGGAAGGAATATTATAGTGTTTCTAAAACATTTCGGTGCTAACAGTAGACTTGATTAATGTAAGTATGAGGTGGATGCTGGAATTTCCAGCTCCACGCAGCATAATAAATCACAGTTGATGGCTAGATAAGGTGTTTTTCTGCTATTTCTCACCATTGACTCTAAAACTCCTGGTTTCCCTGGTCTCAAACCCTGCCTGGCGCTACATGAGGACAATGACTACAGCAATGCCTCCACAGGTCAGCCAATCACATCAGGAGTCTTGTGTTACATATTTGAATCATTGTGGTATTTGTAAATACGCTCATTGCGTGTTCCAGCTTGAGTATGGCAGACAATCTCAGCTCAGGCTTGTCTGCTTTTATCACCAGATGCAGAGGAAGCTGGTTTATGGCTTTCCCCTAATTACCATTACAAACTAGTTCATCAGGGGCACAGCTGACCAAGAGCCTCTCAGCCCAGGGCCAAGGTAATGATAAACTTTGACAATGCTAGAATATCTCTGATTGTAATGGGTCCACATATGGGAAACTTGCAATGAAGTCAATAGTGGTCTTGGTAATTTTATATCAAAATGTAATAACATGGCTCCAAAATCACTTTCCTTTTCAGCTGCCCTCATTTAGTTGGTGCTGGCAGGGAAAGTAATGTTAACCAAAAGCCAAATAGCTATTAAGCCAATGTCTTAGCCAACGTTTGGTAAGGTTAATAGCCAATGATGTCTGACCCTACCGTTTTTTTTTTTTTTCTTTGAATATTCTCAGAAGTATGTTAAAGTAGGCTGCAAATGCATGTAGTCTTGAGAAAGGAGTGTAAACAAAGGTCGAGTAAGCATGGGCAGTGATGTATAGCTCAAATGGGTGGTATGTGAGTCAGTATCTCATTGAGCATGTGAGAACAAGTGATAGAGAGAAAGAAAGGGAGAATTAAGGAGAGAAGTCCCTGTGTGCAGTCGTGCCAGTCTAGGTTAAACACAGCCTGAGCTAGGCTCACAGACACACAGGATAGGTGCCTAAATGGAATCAGGCCTGTTAGATTTATGGCCATTTGTTCAGAGAGTGTTCATCCATTGGCTATTATGGAATGATTAGAGTAGAAGGTGAAGCTCCAAGTCCGGCGAAAATCAATACAGCTGTCGAGAGCGATTCTGCCCTTCCCACTCCGAACGGTATTAGCACCAAACCTCTTGTCTCTTCACACTTCTTCATCCTCTCTTCCAGCAATTTCATCAGCTGCCCTTCTCCCCACCCTGCTGACCTGCCATGTTCCTCCCTCCGTCTAAGTGCCCCTGTTCTCCCCTCTCCATTGCATGCGCATTAGACCTTAATATACTGCACCGGGCCATCACTCATAGTGGGCAGTAGAGACGGAGAGAGCTGGTCGATTCAGTCGCACAGTAGGCTGGAGGTGTGTTTAAAACCCGTAGAAAGTGTAACACTGTATGCTAACCAGAAAGATTGAAGTTGTTGTACAAGCTACGAGGCTTTTTGTTTTCATGTTGCACTGGGTCATGAAATCTTACTGGTTCAAAATGTCCCTTTTCCTAGCTGTATATGAATTGTTTTATTTTTGTTATGAGATTGCTGAACAGCATTTTTGCTTTCAGTGGAGTGCAGGTATGGCACTCGGTTAGTGTAGGGCTACCAGAGCCACTCACCTTGTACAGCTTGAGACTGGCCTCATGGCGGGAGTTGACCGTGTGCATCCTCAGTTTTTCCAGGCTGTTGGTATAGTAGTCGCAGGCATTGCATTTGAGGTGCACAGGGTTACCAATGGCCACGCACTTGAGGCGCCACTCATTGCCCTTGCCACCCTCCTTGATGTGTGCCACCAGCTGATACTTCTGGACGTGTTTGTCAGTCTTGCAGTGCAGCTGAAAGTTGGCCTTGAGCTGCGTGGTGTAGTGGCACAGCTTGCACTGGTGCGAGTCGCCCACCACCGCTCTCCACTCCTCCTCTGGGAGCGAGCGTTCGGCACTCATGTGCAGGCCCAGCACGTCCAGGTTGTCGGTAGTGAAGCGGTTGCACACGGCGCACTGGAAGAGTTTGAGGGAGGGGTCGCTGGTCTGGGATAGGCTTTCACCCAAGGTCATCAGCTCCTCTGAGACCAGCTGTCCCCCACCCAGGCGTACATCCATTGCAATGTCCCCTCCAACTGAGAGCAAAAGACACAAAAAGTGATCAGTGATCTGTCCGACAGAATATCAGTCTTTCACAAATACACTGTCTCTTTTAAAATACAGCATTTAACACCACTTATCCATTAATTTTAATCTGTGGCAATAAGGGACATATGGACACATGGTCTAAAACAATGTAACAGTGATGGATGGGCATTTCATCTGTGCTGATTTTCCCTCCCTCATTTAAACTTCCTCAAGTTACAAGAATGTCCTGCGAAACAGGGAAAAGGTGCACAGTTCAGCCTTTTAACAGAGTCATGTTTGTCTGTGCAGTCAATGTGGATTTGCTCTCCAGGATAATGTGCATGTGTGTATTTATCTACATAATTTTATTAAATCAAGATTATTCTTTCCTTTGAGCTCAGAGAAAGAGTAAGAAGAGAGAGAGTGGAGGTGTGGATTTACACAGTCATGCACTTTCATAGCCCTGCCATTAAATCAACTCCAGAGTCTGTGAGCGGAGGTGCAAAAATAAAGTTATTCAATCATTACTGGAGATCTAAAGAGCTCCCAAGCACACATTACTGTAAATCAACTACAGGCATCTTTTCACAAAATAATTATATAAAAAATGAGATCTTCCTTGTTGAAGTCTGGCTCTTTCACCTTAGATTGGGAACAAATCAATGCAAACACCTTCCTGCTCAAAATGTTTGTATTTTTTTTTTGTTTTCGTGTATTTTTAAGGAATGAAAAGAAGTTGTGGGAGCCAAAGAAACTATATATTCAACAACACAAGCAAAAGGCATCTAAGAACAGCTTGGGGAAGACGCTAGAGGCTGAGATTTGGAGACAAGGGATGCATAGAAGCTGTTGCCTCAGTTTGCTGATCTTCAATCTGTCACTGCCCAGATTGAGAGCACCCGCTGAACCAGTATGGCTTTACACTAAATTAATTCCAGCAGCTCCTTTTATTTATTGGGGCAGCATGCGGTCTGCTAATTTCACCATTACCTTCGGCTTTTAGTGCAGGGACAGAAAGACCTCTGGCAATCTCCTTCAAATCATTGTCAGATCCACCACTCTGAAGAAAACTATTTCTATTAATAATTCTTTGTTTTAGTTTGTTGATTTTTTTACTCTTAAAAATCTCTCTCTCTTTCTCTCTCTCTAGCAGTCTTTAGGGTTTTTTATGCCTCTTATTGCCTTATGGTCTTTTGAAATTTGCTCAAACTCTCCTTTTTAGTACTCTTACAATGTGCATCGATTAAGAAAGACATGTTCTTTTGATAAACCTTTCATGTAAATACCTGTAATTCTGTCAGTTCTGCTTTGTATTCATGACCTCTTGAGCATGACTTATATTTTGCTTGTGCCAGTCGATATCAATGTTTAAGCAGAACAGGAATGTTTATGGAAAACGCATTAATCTGAAAGGATTTACAAGTTCTACTTTGCAATAACCAATTTTTTTTTTAATTATGATGACCAGAGCTCAGAGATATGTCACTAATATGCAAATACACAAATGTGATATTTAGTACTGTGAGACTTTAAATATATGAAAGTGCACTGAACACCACTGTTCTTTATAAGTCTTATGTCCTGTCAATTCTTCCCTATAATATGTTTATTGAACATTCCCTCACCAGAAAACAAACCAAATTACTAGAGGAGGGAGGATAAAAAAGAATTAGTCACAGCAATCAATTCCTGTTTGTGTCTTTGAACTGGCAACAGTTTGAAACAAGTCTGTGCAAATTGTGGGCCCGTAGCTGGCATGCCAAATTCTACTATGCTGCTGAATTACCCTCACTAGGCCCCTTTTCCTTCCTTTTTTGACTATGGTAAAGTATATAGCTGCAATTACAAAAGCAGGAAAAAAGGACAAGCTGGTATGCAGTGGTAGTGGCATAGTATTGACATGAAAACAGTGATGTTTAGTATGAGCCTAGAGGACAGGGCCATGTGGAACACTCCCCTGGCCCCAGCCTACTCCGTCACACTATCTTTCACAAGAAACACAGGGGCAGCAAAAGGGGGAATTTCCCAGCTAAAGTGACCCAGATAGAATGACACAGAGAATGCGAAAAAATAAACCGAAGCTTGAGTGTTAAGAAGATGTGTGTGCCTGTCTTTCCCACTCGCTCACTCCCTCTTCTTGTCTGTGTGCCTGTGTCTGCATTGTGGAAGCTGAAATCTGCAAGACTAGTAAGCACTATTTCAATAAGCTAAAACCACATCCTCATAAATCTAATGTAGCATCTATGCTTTTTTATGTTTCAGCATTTACAAACACAAATAAACAAATATTTTTTCTTGTTTCAGGCATTAAACCAAGCATGAGGTCTGCATTAAAGAATCATGTCTTTATTTCAAGAAATCTACATACTGAACATGTTGCCACAGATTTTTTTTTTCATTATGCTGTAAATCAGGTTAAATAATACCTGTCACTCAAGACTGAAGAGTGCACCTTTCATAAAACATGATGACTTCTCCCCCCACTCCACACATTTTGTTTTCTACACACTTGGCTAAGTGGCCCTTATCTCTTTGCATACAGACACTCGCTTCACTTCAAATACATTTCAGCCTTATATGTGCCTATTTTTTATTTCTCTCTCCCTCACACACCTTGTTTAAGAGAGTGAGTGCATGTTAAACAAGGAAGGTGTGCCTGAAGGCTACAGGCACAGACAGAGCTGTCAGCGTGGGGAAATAAAGCATTTGTAGCCATGTGTTAGTATGGGTGGAGATAATAATGCAGCAAGAGTGAGTTTAAAAACACTACATGTGGGGGGAAAAACAGAAATATAACATAGAATTAAAAAAATCTATCACCCATATAAGATAAAAGTCAAATAGTTTTACAGGAAAGGCATGGTTTGAATAAACAGGAAAGGCTCTTATCTGTCTTTGAGAAATTACAGATAAATAGTTAAACACAGAGACAGCGCTCAAAACCCACATAAACTGCAATATGTTTTACCTGGAACCCATTAAACTCACCTAGTGCTGGGGCCAGAGCCGCCATGTTGGGGTCCAGATGAAAACCTCCAAGCAAGAACTGGGCATCAGCTCCAGATGGGTCCATCTTAAGGCCCGGTGGCAGGCTCATGTTTTGGGTCAAGTAGTATTGGTACAGCTCAGCCTCTGAGGGTGAAGGCATGGTGCCTAGACCAAGCCGGCCGTGCTGCATTTGGGTCATGTTCTGCTGAAGCAGCATCATGTTGTGCATGTGTTTCTCACTCGTCATGTGGATGCGCAGGTTACGTGCTACATTTGTCTCATAGTCGCATACCTCACACCGCCAGGTGGGCTTGCTTTTTGGCTTGGTGGGTGAAGGGGCACCACAGGGCCCTGCCATGTGGGTGGAGGACTGGGCAGGATGATGGTGGTGACTAGGATGATGGCTACTGGCCTGGGTAGCCGAAGAAACAGGCACCACCCCTCCAGGTGCATGCCCAAACACCTGTTCACCAGCGGTCGGAATAGTTCCTCCATTTTGTAACGTCTGCATGTTGTTAAGATGCTTGTCAGACTGCATATGAATGCTTAGGTTGCCTTTGGTGGTAGTGGAATAGTTGCAGACCTCACAGCGGAAGGGCTTGTAGCCACAAGTGTAGCTCTCCCCACGGGCAAGGCGAGGGTGACTCTGTCCACTGCTGCAGTACACACAGGAGCTTCCAGAGTCAGGGTGCTTCTCCTTCATGTGGGCCTCCAAGGTCTGCTGGTATTTGTAGTGCCAGTTGCACTTGGGACACTTCAGTGTCTTGCACGAATTCCGCGAGTGCATCATGGTCATATGGCCACCCAGTGAGCGAGAGGAGCCTAGGACAGTGTCGCACTTCGGGCACTCCACTCCACTCCCTCCACTGACCCCAGGCCCATGGTTCTGGGTGCACTCACTCATTCCTGACATGTCACAAGCAGCTGTGTGATGGAGGTGCGTGTGAGCATTAGGTGAAGGGTGCGGGTGGTGGTGATGGTGGTGAAGGTGGTGGTGGTGGTGAAGGAGGGCACCGTTGTCCTCATCTCCTTCTGCTGGGCATTCATTTGGTTCAGGAGCTGTGGCACTATCTCGATTGGCACTTTCCTCAGCAGCAGCATTGGACGCAAGAGGGGAGGACGTGCTCGCAGAGGAACATGCGGCCCCATCCTCTTCTCCCCCTCTGCCAGCGACTGCCGCCATTGCCGCGGGGAGTGTAGACCCCTGGCAGTTAAAGCTCAGAGAGAGATCTAAAGTTCTCCCTCCACCATCTGCAGCCATCCCGTCTTCTGACCCTCTGATAGAAGAGGAGGACATGGAAGCAGAGGCTTTGCTGCTGAGTTTGGGGCTGGCTGCAGAGAGACAAGCAGAAGGCTGGAGAGTGCTACTAGGCATTAATAAAGGAGATTTGGAGATGCTTTGGTTTGAGACAGCCGGTTCCCCCACAAATCCGCCACCGCTGCTGCTACTTCCACTACAGGTCACCGCAGTGCATTCGTCCTCTACCTCTTCATCCTCTTCTTCTAAAAGAAGATCATCCTCTTCCTCTGAGGCCATCTCCTCACCGTGAAGGAGAGCCTTTCTTTCACAGGTTTCTGCAGCCCCATCCTCCCCTCTATGAGTCCCCTCTTTCCCTACAGACCCCTCTGTTCTCCTACCCTGCTTGGACAGAGTGTTGGAGTCTTTGGCTGGGCCTGGGGTTGAGGTAAGGGAGGGCTTGGGGCTGCCAAGACCCCCCAAAGTGAGGAGGGCTTGTTGCTGGAGACCCGAGTCAGAGTCTTTGTTGAGGAGGCTCTCACCTCCCTCACTACTGCTGCCCCCTTCTAAATGAACCCCACTGAACGTGCCGTAGAAGCTCTGGCCTGAGTTCATGGGTACCAGGGTAGGCGGTGGAGGAGAGTTTTTATTTTTTGGTTCTAGGAAGCTAACGAGTGGTTCTTTGTCTTTCCCAATGCCCTGTATAATCGCCGATGCATGCTTGTGGCCTAAGAGCCTGCGCTCATCCTCACACAGGGTCATGCGATGATCATGGACTGCATGAGTGACAAAGGAGCGTGCGTAGCCGAAAGACAACTTGCAGAGGAAACACATGAGGATGGGCTTGCCTTTGCCATAAAGGGCCAGGCCATCAAATTTGGAGAAATCCACGTTGTTGGGAACATCTTTGGATACGCAGGACTTCTTGGCAGACCCGTCACTGTTCAGGTAATCCTTGTTGCTTTTGTGCCGCACATCAAAGACGCGGAAACTGTGCAGGACAGGACTGAGGCCTGCCAGGGTTGAGGTATTGGGGAAACCTTGGTCTGAGGAGCCGAACCATTTTCCGAAAGACGAGGCTATATGAAATGTGTTGATGATCTGAGGGTACACCGAAGAAGAGGTCCCCGCAGGTTCCCCTGGTTTTCCCCCACTGGGGAGAGAGTTTGAGGGGAGCAGGCCTGGTTCCATGCTCCCATCACTTTGGATCAGCTGGCTGAGGCTCTCCACAATGTAGGCAGAGCCATCCGGCTGGTAGACTATCTCTCCAGCCAGGTTTTCCACATCACTACTTTCCTCTTCCTCCTCTTCCTCTCCTTCTTCGCTCCCACTCTCTGTGACTCCCCTCCGATGGGAGGGCTGTTGCCGCATGAGCATGGGCATGCCCCCTCCACTTGGCACCATAGGTACACCAGGGAAGGGCTGCAGACTAGGGAAACAGCTGTCAATCTCCATTTCATCCAATTCTTCCAAGTCTTCGTCCTCTTCTCCACAGCTCACTCCCTCCTGCTCCTCCTCCTCTAACCCCTCTCTTTTGGGGTACAGCTGTCTGGCAGTGGAATTATCACCGTGAGCCTGTGACAGTGTTTGCTGCTGCTGTTGTTTTACAGCCACGCAGGGTGTGCTGGGATTCTGGAGCTGGGCTGAGTGGGGTGCACAGAGAGACAGGGGCTCCAAGGAAAGGGGCTGGTTGCAAGGGACCTGTGTGTTAGGGTGATCGTTCCAGGGTTGTGGATGGTGCTGCTGCTGGGAGGTGGCGGAGGAGCCAAGCCCATCGTCTGTCCCAGAAACCACGGGAGACTCACAGCTTTCCATGCTGATGCCTACATGAGGCGTTCATCGCATCCAGGCCTGAAGAGAAAAAAAGAGAGAAAGAGACAGGTTTAAACTACTGCTTGAAATGTATAATGTCTCAGAAAATAAGAAAAGTACATAATAGACATCTTAAATGCGTTCTTTTCATTGTTTCTATTCAAGCTCATTTTCAGATGAACATTCAACTGGACATACAAAGCATCTTGATAAATGGGGAAGTTATGTACATGTATAGTGAGTAGGGGTGTAAGAAAATATCGATACACGTGAGTATCGCGATATTTAGTTTGGTGATACTGTATCGATTCTCCAAAATGGAATATTGATATTAAAAAAAAAATTCATGGCATTTGTTTCGTTTTGAGTTCATATCCTGACCGCTAGATAACAGTCTTCATCGCTGAACTTAAACAGTGACAGGAAATACTAGCATCAGGGCACTCCACTAATGTTAGCGTTAATTTAGTTCGCTGCCAGTAATGGAGGATGAAAGAATTGTTCCAGTTCTCATTTCGGTGTACAAAGCTGAAGTGTGGCGCCATTTGGGCTATTGTGGTAATGTCCGCCCCAGGACCGCGGCGCGAGTGCAACCTCGGTTCTGCCGCGTCCCGTGTTAAGAGCCTTTGCGCGGGGCGTGGCGAGTGGTAGAGTCGTCGCGCAGCTGCAGCTTTCTCTCGTAATTCGGGGGCGTTTTGTGCAGTTGGGGCGGTTCTCACGTTGCGGTCTCTGCGATTCCACGCGGAACATAAATACAAACTGAAAAACCTGTGAAATCCACATTGAAACGTTCTGAGAATGTTTGACATCTGTATTTATTTGATTGTTTTACAATTGTTTTGTTTTCTTTAGGAATCCTGCAAGCACTTTATTTTTCATTGATATTAAGCAGATGTAATTTTTTTGTTCAGATCAAATGTTGTGACATTGTATGTCACAATTGTAAACTTAAACTGTGAACCTTTAAAGTAAAGTCTATAAATATGTATTTTTCTTTTTATAAAATATATTTTATACATAAATTTAACTAAAGAATCATGCAAGCACTTGAATATTTCCCCCTTTACTCGTACTGCACAAAAAGTGGTTCAATAATGTTGAATGTTACAGGGACTGATTATTGCAAATGCAGATCCCAGTGTGTTCTGCAGTGTGTTCTGGTTAAACTATTTTTATTTATTTATTCTTTGCTAAGGTTTGCATATGGTGGTGTGTTCTTAATGACAGCTTTCCTAAAAAATATATATCCTATTCCTAAAATAAGAAATATCCCAATATATCGCCTTGCTTACAGTATCGCAATGTATCGCAATATATCGTATCGCAGCCCCTGTATCGTTATACGTATCGTATCGCCAGATTCTTGCCAATACACAACCCTAATAGTGAGTGGGGAATAGCTTAATGTATATTAGATTAGATGAGAAACAAAAGTGTGAGATATAATGGTGGAAAATGACAGAGTGCTCATTAAGTTAGATTAGGTACTTAAACACAATACCTAAGACAACCACTAATAAGGCAGCTCAGATGCCTCATCCTGTCATATTAGCCAGTTACTATCTTTTATCTAGACCTTCCACACAACACCCAGAGTCTGCTATGTTCCAAATCCCGCATACATTTTTTTTTAATTAACGTTGAGTCTGAGAAACACAGTAACAGAATAACTTAATGGATAAAAAAGCTCTTTGTGCTGCTAATTAGACACAGTGAAACCCGCCATCAGCACATGATCCATCTCACACCCGAAGAAAGAACTGAAGGTTACAAAAATATATTAGCCATGCTGTTTTAGGACCTCCATTATAGAGAGATCCCACACACAGAACACACTGCACGATCACGCCCGTAAGATGCATTTATTGAATGCGGATATGCTTTTTACAGCAAGCATTTATATTTATGTACGTAAATACACACAACACAGAAACATTTGTTTATAATATTTTTTAAGCTTAAAATACAACAGCAATGTTGGTACTCTAAATGCTGTGTATAGATCTAGCATCCAATAACCTGCACGCTTAGCCTGGTTTTAAACACTCCTTTGCCTCTGAAATAATAAATGAGAGCCAAACTTTCTAAAGGAGAGTGCTGCCCCGAGCAACGAAAGAGCCATGAGCAGGCTACAATTTCAAGCAGGCGATAAAGGAGATAAAATGATAGCGAGAGATACTGCTGAGCTAATAATTTTAATAAAGGGATGCAGGCAGCATTGATTAAAGGGGGCAACCGGACTGAAACCAATAACTCTGGCCTGCCCTTTCACCCTCCATTGCTGAATATTACATGAGCAAAGTTTCCCGGCAGCACGTAACCACCACGTCCTGCCTGATTAGCACATTCACTGCCTCTACTTGATTTACTTATTTACTTATGGATGCAAATTTCAGCAGTGATCAGACACTGTGTTTGCAGCCCCACCCCCACCAAATGTATTAACATGAGAGCGTTTGGCTGGGGAGATTGATAATGTTTGACTCCCTCTTCATGAATGTCTGATGAAAATTTGACACCCCTCAAGTCCAACCCACAAAGCCACACGCTCCTTCCCCCACCCACCCATGTCAAAGAATGACCATGTTTTATTTTTTTTGTAAATGTTTTACTGCTGTTATGTATTTTGCTAATTGTAATTATATAATTCTAAAAAATTTACGCCAGAATTACAGTTCTTATAATTACAGTACTTTGTCTAATTAAACAGACATATTGTTATTATTGACTAATAAAACATGAAGATTAAGTGGACAGCTGTTTCTTTCACATTTAAAGTGTTTCTTTAAAATTCCAATACAAAAGAATTAAGTGTTGCACAATTAAAATGTCAATCAGCAACAATACATTTAAATTCAACAACTGACAGAAGTCCAAAAATGACATTCCGGTAACCTGTTCCTGTTATGCTCCCCTTAGCGCTGCTGCAGCATTTTGGGATTGTATGTAATAGATGGAGTAGAGAACTAAAACTGTTAAACATAAACAGCTAAAAGATTATGACTTAGGCAATCACAAATGGTCATTCCTGAAAATCTGTCATGATACGCTTTTCATTTAAAGCAAATGCGATGGCTTCCTTTAAAGAATTAAACAGGACCAGAGAGTGGCGGCCCAAGCCGTCTGGGCGCGTCTGCTGCTTACAGAAAACAGGATTGCCCTTTAAAAGGGAGATGGTCTAATTCAATAACCTGCAATGGTTACTGATGTGCAATAGGATTGTCTGGAGTCTGCCAGTCGCAGATGGGCGGGCAGATATAATGTAGTTTGTCCGCTCAAGGTCTGCTTCCGAAGCGACACCTGTTTAAACAAGGGAATCTTTAATCTCTCTCCTACACTAACGAAGGTTCAGACAGACAAGCAGACGCATATTAGGCATTTCTCTCACCAATATATATAAAACATCATTGTTTCCTTTATATCCTACAGATTTTGTTATCGGCTTCATTAAGCAACCCTCTCCATGAAACTGCGAGTCAGGAATTCAAGTGTTTCATAGAGGGACACAGAAACTCTTCTCAACTCAAATTAAGCACAATAGAAAACATTCCCTCTTAACCTGCCAAACAAAATAGATAAGGTTTCTAACGATTAAAAAAAAAAGTGCAGTACATAATTAACACTGTCAGAAGCTGGGTCTGGATGTCATTTAGAGGGGATAGAAAATGAGATAAGTTTTTATTTATGGGCCTTTTCATTTGGTGGGATTTACTGGCTGAGCAAGGAGGGAATTAAAGGCTAAGAACCCGTCTGATTATAAGCATGCACAATCACCTGCCCAGGGGCCAGGCCTCCAGAGGCCCAGCGCTCCCTACCCTCTCCTGGGGAATTAACTCCTGCTCTGCCCCAGCTGAGAACCGCCACGGGGTGCAAGCCTGACCCCCCACACCCCACCCCCAGCACCCCTCAATATGTAGAGAACGTATCCATCCAGAGACTTTCAGAGGAAGAAAAAGGCTTCATCATCACCTCCCTGTGGTCTGCTTTTCTTTTCCCATCTCCCGCAAAATCTAGGCATCGCACAGGATGGCCACTACAGGGTTAGGGCGCTTATTGAAAAATCAATGGCATAAATGCTAGGCAAGTTACAGGAAGATGTGGGAAGGGAAGGTTTCTATTGATAAAGCAGGGAGGGCCTCCTGATTTTGCACAAGGGGATATATTCATTGAAGCTGGGTGAGAAGGCCTCATCTTTGAAGTAAGGCCAATTAAATCACAAACATATGTAGAGAAACTGTTCACGCCACAACTGCATTATCAATCTTAATGCTAAAATGACTGCATTTTGCTTTGTTAAAAATAAAACAGAATCTACAACTTAAACATAACCATTGAGCGGACAAAATATTTGTGTCAATTTGTAGATGACACTTGTAGCTCATTACATGTGCAAAAAACATGCAGTATTTATGTAAGGACAATGAAGAATGTTTCTGCAGCAGTGCTCTTTATTCATATTTTTTTCATAAAATAACATTGTCTTATTCTCCTCCCATCATGTGTCCTAATCAAAGCAAAGAATCCAAAAGTATAGTTATTCAATAGATAAAATTATAAATAATACATATAAACACAATAAATATAATTAAAAAATCTAAATAAAGAAATATTTTCCAAACAATGTGTTGATTTAAAAGTCTTGTATAATACAAGAAAATATAATATGATATATAATACGCAGACTAAAAATGTTGATAAAAACCACACCAGATAAGAAAGAGTAACTTCTATACAATTATATATATATATATATATATATATATATATATATATATATATATATATTATTTATTTATTTTTTTCTTATTATAAAAATGCCTCATTTGTTAAATGATTAATAACATCAGTGACAGAATGTCATGACTCATATAATTCAAAAGCACTTCTGCAGAAGTTCCTCACTGGGTATTTTGAGTCAGCACCTATTCAATTTCAGCTTTATTAGCGTGCAACGGTAAACAGAGAGGACTGAAAAATTCCTCCACCTCCTTCTCCTCGTCCTGAACGTTTCATGTAGACACAGCGACACTTCAGAGGAGTTGCTGTGTCAGAAGGCAAAAAGTCACCTCAGGTCGATGGCACTCTGGCTGTAAACACTGCTTCCCGTAAAATCAATGATCTTTAGTTCAAGCTATCAGTCTGTGCAACAGAAATAGCAGCGGCTGTGATGAGACTGAGGCTGTGGAGAGAGGGAGGAAAAGCGATAGAGAAAGAAAGAGAGATCAGTGCAGCGTGGCTGTGGGTAAAGGATGAGAGAGCACAGCTATCTGCAGCTACTGCCAATGCGGTGCTGAAAACGGGACTAAACGCCGGTTCCCAGCATGCATCGCTTCCAGAGCCACAGCCATTAGTGAGTGAGGCCCGAGCGTTCTACCTGCACGCTGGCACTAGTTAATAGATTATGTTTGTTGTGGAAATAGGAGGCACTCCTCTGTGACTTTATGTAACAGTAAACATCTGCAAACTCATCTGTTACTAATTGGTCTCTGGCCTGAACACAAACGAATTGATTCCGAGGTATCAATAGCGTTCTCTGTTCTAGGGGCTGAAACTGAATCTTGGTGATAATTTTCGCTCTCGGGTAACAGCATAAGATCTGTAAACGCAATCAATGTAGCAAAACAAAGGGAGCATAAAAATGTTTTCCTGACAAAGCGTGTGATGCAACGTCAGGCTGCTTTTAGCGCCATTTATTCCGCCGATGAAATCTGGAGCGGGTTCAAAGGCAGCTGAAGGGGAATCCGCGCGCTGGCAAAGTGGCTCATCACTTTTGGTGAGTGCGAAAGAAACAGGCTCCTCTGTGTAATTAGAAGTGGTTAATTAGCTGTGGGTTAATTACTCAGTTCGGAGGGGAAAGCTGGCAAAAAAGAGCTGGTGGGGTGGTAGAGCGAGGGGAAAGTGGCGAACACGCAGCAGGAAGCTCCCAGTCTCCTGCCAATTAGCAGGCAGCATGGGGGGCTGGCGGAGGAACAGGGCCGCGAGTACAAATGAGCTTCACACCAGCCCACTCGCAGCCACAGAGCTAATACCACACTAAACAAATCCACATTCCCCTATTAAAAATGCATACTGTTAGAGATTCTCCGCTCACTGTTGTTTTTGGTAAGCGCTTCCATTTGCCCAGCAGCCACTCGTTTCTTCTTGGCATCGTATGCTAAGAATAAAAGAGGCTCTTTTTTTTCTCTAGAAAATCCAATATCATCTTAATATATTACAGGCATTTTATAGTGTAGGAATATTTATCAAGTAAAAATATACCTACATAAAATGAACCACATTAAAATGAAACAAAAAATAATGACCATGGGCCACAAAACCAGTCATAAGGGTCAATTTTCCAAAATTGAGATTTATACATCACCTAAAGCGTTCCATTGATGTATGGTTTGTTAGGATAGGACAATATTTGGCTGAGATACAACTATTTGAAAATCTGGAATCTGAGGGTGCAAAAAAAAAAAAAAAAATTCTTTTTCTTTTTTTTTTTTCTTTTTTTTTGATAAAATCGCCTTTAAAGTTGCCCAAATTTGTATATATTTATGGTGGGAAATTTACAAAATATCTTCATGGAACATGATGTTTACTTAATATCCTAATGATTTTTGGCACAAAACCCATTCCCATACAACGTATTGCTGGTTATTGCAACAAATGTACCCGTGCTACTTATGAGTGGTTTTGTGGTCCAGGCTCACATTTAAGATAAAATGAGGGGAGGATGTCATTTCTAGAATAGTAAAATAATTCTTGTTTTGGCCCCTGCATGCTGTCTTTTTCCACTCTTTTCTTAACAAATCTTACAGTAAAGTAATAGCACATTTGCCTCCACATTCCCCAGTGGTTGGTTCAGATAAAGCTTTGTGTTTTGTAAGTGCATAAATTATCCCTGGGATAAAGGTATTGATGTATAATCAGAGATGGGTGATCATGTTCGTGCTGCAAAAAGCCCTCCATTCACCCCCAGGCACATTGAGTGCGCACAGCATGCTCCACAACACAGGAGGGAGGAGTGGAGAGAGCCTACTTACTTCTCAGAAAGAGAGAGAGAGAGAGTGCATTTGCCTGTTTAGCTCTCGTGAAGAATGTTGTGTCTTCATGTGCCTGCCTGTACACTTTGCATTTGCAAACTAGATCAATTCTAACAAACAATTAATTACAGGTTGTTTTCTCCACACGCATACTGAAGGCGTGTTTAAGACGTGCTCACTGCGAACCCAACAGATCAGTTTTTGAAAAAAATACCACAAAGCATTCTGACTTGAAACTTGCATGTTCAAAGGTCGAGCGAGAGTTGGTCTGACAACAAAAATACACAAATCATAAGAATCTCAGACTGCATTTCCAATAAAGGGTTACGTGGGTGTGTGTGACTATACCATGCTTTGACAACACATTTGGTTAAAAAAAATGGTCAGAGCTTAGTAAAATCCAAGAAAATCCATTTACCTGGCATTTATCTAGATGGGGACTTATCCTTCAGTTCAGTTTTTTTTAAAATACTCATCTCTAACCTAGCCTTGGGTTAAATTCCAAGTTTAGGATATATATATATTTATATATATAAACACTTTATTTTAGGGTCTCTTAACTAGTTGCTTATTAGCATGCATATTACTAGAATATTAGCCATTTATTAGTACTAATTAAGCACATATTAATGCCTTATTCTACATGACCTTATTCTACATCCCTAATCAATCCTACCCAATACCTAAACTTAACAACTACCTTACTAACTATTAATATTACTAACATTATTAATAATGTGTTTTTCATCCTAAATTTGCAGTTGGTTAGGGGTAGTATATATTAATTTAATACTACATTTAACCCTAGGATTAGTAAGAGACAAATAATTTAAAAACCACAGAAGTCAAGGATAAGTCACCATTTAGATATCTAGGTAAACATGTGTGAGTGTGTGCACTTATGTGTGTGTGTGTCAAAGGCAGCCAGGCCCAAAGGCTTTAATTTTCATTAATTATCAAATCTCCTCTATTAATAGCTCAAGGAAGCGGCTCTCTCCTCTCTCGTGAGGGAGTGAGACAGAACGAGAGAGAGAGACAGACAGATAGAGAAAACATAAAAGCGAGTGTGGACGGTTAGAAGAGAAATATGCAAACTACAGAGTTTTTATTTTTTATTTTCTTTAAGCGCCACGCTTATCAGTCTTGTGTAAAAGAGGATGTTTGACTGGGTCAGATAGAGAGATTGAGCTCTGTCAACATCTACATAATGAGACCACCATCCCCTAGACACCCCACCACCCCGACTCCCCCATGACACCACTGATTTATTATACATATAAGAAATATTACATTTCATCTGCTATAAGGAGTTTGGCACTCTGAGTCAGCCCACTCCCCCTCTCCCCTTGCTCAATCCCTTCCTACTCAACTTCCTGATGTCCAAACATCTCCCCCTCATACATACCCTTACTGTTTCATCTCTCCTCTCACTAAGGCTGCAGTTAAGGCAAGTCGACCGCAAACACGGTTGTTAAGATGATCAATACCATTGAAATATTAAACCTTAAAAAGCCGCATTATTGATTGTAAGGCCGATGATAAAACTGTTCATTATCATAATCACTGAAGCTCCATGTAAACGCTAGAGAGAGGGACTTCAGCTGCACACAGCACTGGGACACTGGATTTGAGGTCTATATAAGACCCGCAGTTGTATTTTTCCACCCTGCGGGGAAGTCATAAAGGATTATTTGTGAGTAACGCCACAATATGCTGTTCAACGACATGTTGAACACCTGAGCTTTAACTCAAGAATCAGCATCAGGCAGGCTAGAGTTTGGATAACCCGCCTCTAATCCAAGACCTTTTTAACTAATCTGGAAAACAAATACCTCAGTAATGACCCAGTCTTGCACCTGGTAAAACAGAACGACGGGAGAGACAGCGCCTGGAATTAGCCAAATAATCCAAGTAGGGCATTCTTAAAGGCGCAGACACCCTTTTATTGCTCCGCTGAAACAAATCCAAGCTATCAGGTGTCCCGAAAGTGACGAGAATCATAACGCAAGAGGAGACAGGCTCACTCTTGGGCTTAACGCTCTGTCTCAACAAGTGTAAAACTCTCAAACGGTCCAATAACTTGCATGCCAGGGCTCAAAAAGTTACAGGCTAGCAAAGGTGGCCCCGAAACACAGAGAGCTTTCAAGGCTGCCAGGCAGAGGAGTCACAGCGAGGCCTGGTGTTTTGTTAAACGTTTAAACCTGAGGAGTGCGATACGATCCTTCTGGATGGCACGGGAGGGCAGACTACGGAGGAACCCTGAGTGAAGAGGGTGACAGCTGTTCTGGGTTCAGGAGGCAGTAACGGGGAGGAGAAGACGCAATCTCCTACATGTTCTGCCCTGACTGTGGGTATTCAAATAGCCGAGGATCTAATACCGGCGCAAAGGCAAGCACGCTCACACAAACAAGGGGGATTAAAGGGCGTCCCAGTGAAACCATTCTGTGGAAGTGATTTCTTCGCTCTAATTCTTCAGCGGGATATCCTGGATAAATAATTAGAGGCTTTCTTTGAAGACCCTACACTGCATCTCCATTCACTCTCCACTTCACATTTGCTAAAGTCATTAATGACAAAGATTTGGAAAGAGAGTACGAACTTTTTCTCTGGTACACAAATACTTCTTTTATGAGTTCTGGCCCAAATTCCTCTCTGCTTAGTTAAATCTCTTATCCTGGGAAAGAGCCGTGCTTGCTTTAAGCAATAAACCTCAAGGGAGGATGGCTTTCTACTGCACCCCACACCCGCCCCGACCCCCTTTAAAGAATTATGGAGTGTTAATAAAGTACAAGGAATAATGTGTTCTTTGGAGAAACAGAGGGAAGCAAAGCCAGAGAATTGTTGGTGCTGAACATCCGGAGAACGAGGCACAGCGAACAAATTACAGTTAAACATTTTTTTTTTCAGGCTGCTCTCAAAGAACAAGCTACAGGTAGTTACTGTCGGGGCGAATTAAACAGATGGCACTAACTCTTAAAGCCCCGCTATTCTCGAACAACAGCATCTCCAATTAGGTACCCATGCTCTTACTTACTGACAGTTTATTTTTACGGGCTGCTACGGAAGCTTAGCAGGCTCATTTTCAGCAGAAACATAAAGAAAATGGGAGCCGACAGTGATGATGTTCAAAGCTTCGTTTTACACACAACAACCAAATTGTTAATGTTCATACTATTATTTTCTAAACTACACCGTGCCAATCCACCTGCAGATGGTTCGATCTGTAACAACTTTCATTATCTAAGTGTACCGTTTGGGGTATGTAGATGCTACCAATATATCATAACCATAACTACAGACGCCTGCGGTTTATCTCATTGTACAGACCTAGCCCGCAGTATTTACGAGAAAAAGAGCCAAGGCAGAGCAAGTGAAGTGACGTGCATTCTTCCTCAGCGGTGATGAAATGAATAACTCTCAACAGAAGAAGAGAAAGAGAAAAACACTATGAGAATACAAGTAGTTAAGTGTGTAACAAGGTGGCCTCAAGGCTGGTGTCGAAAGATGCCAACGCTCCAGGCGAAGAGGAACATCGAAAACATTTAATGGTCTTCCTCTGACTTGTCAAGGCACACAACGAATGTTTCATTCAGCAGGGGAGGGGTGACAAAAAGCTGAGCTCAGCATGAAGATCGGGTTTTCAAACTGAAAACTAATTTGATTATATGAAGGGCACTCCACGGATGTCCAACCTAGAGCGGAAAAAAGGCCACACCCATTTCTAAGAATAAAAAAATTACTAGAAATCCTAAAATAAATTTGCTCTCATTTAAAATAGCTTTTGTGCCATATAAAAACCACGTGATTCATAGTTCAGTGAGGGAATCCCTTTCTAGCTCTTTGATTCTGAATGAGTCTGACTTAAACTACTAACTGCTAACCAGAATCCGTTTCGTGAATCTTTCAGACTGACTTGTTAAAAAGAACTGGCTCCGAAGAATCATTTGTTTGTGAATCGTTATGACGTCGCAACTTTTTATTTGATGCCACATTTGTGACCATTTCAGTCACAGCCAAGCCACACCCACCAGAAAACGGAAGACTTGTAATCACCTACAAAGACAGACTTACATGAAAGGCCTAAAAGATACCTGCAAACCCTCAGCTAATTATCAAGATTTAAAATGGATCCAGATCCAAGTTTGCAGGCCAACTGGTAAAGACTGCTATCAGAGAGAAGGTGAAAGAGAGAAACAGACAGAAAGTTGAAAGAAGAGAGAGGAGGCTAAGGACTGCCTTCACAGGGGCGGCCGGGGGGAAACCGACACCGTGCCACTAACATAAGCCCGTCAAAGTTTGCTGGCATGTCAACACTCCCAGACAATCCTGGCATTGTGGTGTCTGCCAAGGCTTAAGCCACTGTGCACTCGGCAGAGGTCAGAGAGCCCACCGCGCCTAAAAGCCCAAGCAGGGCGAGAGGAAATCCAAAGCATGTGAGATAGGAAGAAGAATAGTTAAAAACCTCAGAAGCGTGGCAACTCTTCGCAAGTCCAAGTTCCTTCTATGCTCTTTGTTGCCGGCGGGTGTGGATATCAGACAGAGAATCAGCTTTCTATCTCCTCCTCTCTTTAATGAGGCAGCCACAAGCTGTCCCCTATCCCATCAGCCCCGCTGCTGCACTGAATGCAGCACCTGTTAGATATAAATCAGCCTCACTGAGCTGTGTTTGGGAAGTGAGGCATTAAGCATGACAGACTGTCAAAGTTCACATCACGCTAACCGCAACATCTAGCTGAACTGCTGAGCGGCAGACCCAAATCCCGGCCCAGTCTCAGCTCCGCTCACATGGCCTGCCTCCCTGCACTGCGCCATATGAAATGCAGATTACATCTGGAGCCCAGCTGGGCCAGAAAGAGAAAGTAGGAAAGAAAAGGTGAAAGAGAGAGAGAGGTAGGAAAAACAGAGAAAGACACTGATCTCCAGTCACTCTGTGGTCATGTTTTTAGGATTTACGTCTAAAAGCCGAGGAAGAGACTAGAGCATGGAGCTCTAACTGCTGATGACAGATCAATGTGTGCGTAATAACAGAGAGACCTGAAAGAGAGGCAGAAAAGGAGCGAGAGAAAGCCGTTAGTGCAGCTTAAAGAATCTCAGTCATGTGTCAGAACAGGGTCAAAGGTCAGGTCCTGGAAGAGAAGCCACATTCCTCCGTGGACAGAAACATATCTTCAGTATGCGTGCCTACGAGTTCCAGCTTTCCAAAGCAACAGTCTCCACCCCTTTACACAGGGACCTGGTAGCTAAATATTAACCAGATATGATTCCTTTTGAACTACGCGTAATGTATGGCAGGGTTAGGTAGAGATGGAAACTGAAAGAGAAAAAGAAAGGGAATTCAAAAGAAAGCATCATCTGCTAATGATTTATCCAAGGGCAGCCATGCACAGGGGCCCATACTAAGATGTGGCTTGTTGTGTTAAGCTGTTAGCTGCAGGGTCAGGCAGGAGGGACGAATGCAGGGCCAGGCTAGTGCCGGCAGGGGCCATGGCTCTTTGCTGCCTCGCTGTAATTTACATTGCTGTGTAATTACCTGCAGAATAAGAGACTCAAAGATACATGGAATCCCCCCCCTCCCTTCTCCAACTCTCACATCCAACACACACACACCTCCTGCAATAACTAAAGGTCTCCCAGGGCTCAGCGTTTGGGCCAGAAAACGAGCCGTGAGTAATGCAGACTTGAAGAACATGCCAACAAGTAAGTGTTGAGTACAGACAAATCAGTATCACACCCAGAAAGTTATCTTTGGCATGGTGGAGTAACACAGAGACCTTTTCATTGCAAACACATCAAACTGCAACGACAGGGCCCATTCACTGTTGCGAGTCGAAGGGATAAACTCCCGTCCATCATCTCTTGCTGGGGGAGGAGGCGGGTGGATTAAGAGGGGTAAAAAAGGCAGAAAAGCACTGAGTATTAAGCATGCTTAAAGACAGGACACATGTCTGTGTTCTAACCCTGCAACTTAGACTTGTTCATTAGGAGGTTGAGCTTAAAACCGGTTACAAAATGGCAACAAGAAAAGAGCTTGAGTCCACGCTGTATTGTTCAGAGTGAAGTAAGCAAACTGTTTTTGGCTCTGTTTTCCAGCAGTGCACACAGTCACTGTTGCGACACTCTGGTGGTGACCTACCATTACCTAGCTGATTAGAACCTAATAGATGTTTCGATACTGAAGAGCCAATAAATCTTTACATATTAAAGAGTAAGTGACATAGTTTATTTTTGTTCTATCTCATTATTCTACTTTTATCTAATTGTATCTACTTGAATACAAAATATAAGATCCTGTATGCAAATATATTCCATTTCAATTTATAAAATGTATTGCCATATGAAGTAAGAAAATAAAAAATAAAATAATAATAATAATATAATATATATATATATATATATATATATATATATATATATATATATATATACACATATATATATATATATATATATATATATATAGTAACACTTTATTTTAGGGTCTCTTAACTAGTTGCTTATTAGCATACATATTACTAGAATATTAGCTATTTATAAGTACTAATAAGCACATATTAATGCCTTATTCTACATGACCTTATTCTATATATCTAATCCTACCCCAACACCTAAACTTAACAACTACCTTCCTAACTATTAATAAACAGCAAATGAGGAACTTATTGAGGGAAAAGTTGTAGTTAATCGTGAATAAGTGTTTCCTAAAATAATGATAAGATTGTGTATACTCACACATAGTCCAGGTGTAAAGAAAATGTTTTATTATTTGACATTTACATGATGTTTGCACCATCTTTTCAAACCACATGAAACAATATTAAGACCTTGGCACATGTGTTTTAAACTAGACAAAAAAAAAATATTATTTATTTATTTATTGTTTGTCTGTATCATATATAGCCCTATATATCACTGACTCAACAATAAACACACTAGATGCTAATAAAATATAACACAATGAAATCTGTGTGCTGCTCAAAGGAACTGGAATCTGCCAGGCCTTGAAGAGCTTGAAACTGTGCTTAATTAATGATGTCACTGTTTTGACAAAGAGGAAGCGTGCCAGAAAACAAGATAAACATTCGATGGCTGTCAGGACGTGCGTTTTTAGATTACTAAAGGAAACAGGACTAAAAGATCAACAGCAAGGCACTTGGAATCTTAACCTAAGGCCACGGTACTGCTCTGCTCAATCTTCCTTACCATTAGAGAACCTGTCACACGCTACTGCGCCTGTGTGTGTGTGTGTACAAGGTAAGGGAAAGCTGCCAGATATAGTTCTATACTGTGAATGAAATCGCTCGGTGGAGCAGAAAGTTTGGAATGAATTGCCTTTGCCAGGGTTCTGGGCACGAGTGGGAGGCTATGTATACACGCAAACACAACATGGGAAAGCTCCACATGCCTTAGTATTTGAAGTGCTACACAGATATGCTAAAATGTGCACAAATGCACACACATACGCTGAAATGCAGATCAATAATTTCTGAGAAGTTATCTAACAGGTATTCTCTGAAACATTGTTGACACTTATTATCTAGAGTTGCCCTCACTGCTGGGAAGGTCCCAGTGTTTCATTTCCGCCACTTTAGGGAGAGTTTCAGGGATCAGGCATTCTATAAAATTTGCCAAATCGGGCCAAAGTTTGCATGGGCTATGCGGAGAAGAGAGCAAAGGTGTAACGCCCAACCCCTCTCTCAACAGGGCTGAACGGTTGATGTCAGCAATGGACAGAGTCTCGTGCTGGGGAGGGAGTGTGTAAGACGAGAGGTGCTTAATTGGCTCAGGGACTGTAATTCGGAGGGATTAATTGAAGTGAACTCTATGATGCCAGGTGCACTCCTTTCATTGGGCGGGTGCAGAGGGAGTTCAGTGGCAAGCCTGACTGGGTCACGGTGAGCGAGCCTGCATTAGACAAACAAAGCTCTGTATACTAAAGCAAATGGTGCAGTTATGCTCGAAGCAAACAAACAGCTAGGACGTACTGGGATGAAAGCCTAACCAAACCCAGGACTACATACAATCTTAAGATTAACAGCTGAGACAAAAACGAACAACTATAAAAACTTAAATGTTAGCCAGTAAGGTGTGGGGGAGGTGGAACAGACAAGGAAGCCAAAGCAACACCTGTTGGCCCTGTCACCGCCTGCTCATTATCTAAACCTATCCATTTCTCATCCTCATTAAAAGCACACAAAAAGAGAAGTCAATTTGAAATTAAATCATACGAGAAACGCGTCACACTAAAAGCCATGTATTTTGGTAATATTACATGTAAGAGGGATCAAGCACGCTTCACTCAAGGCTGTTATTCAAACATTTCAGCAACCCGCATTTACTGCTGGAGCTTTGATGGAAGCCTTTGGAAACTGGCACTTAAGACAAAACAAAGGAAAACAAAAGGTAATAAGGAAGTGAGAAGCTTATGTATGTGCGTTTAGAAAAGGTTTTTCTCCTGCAAGTCTGAAGTGCCTTGATCAGGTTGACAGAGTGACAGTTTATGGAGAGCACAGGAGATCCAGCAGGTCTGCGTGTCAATCACCACTCCGGGGTTTGTAGTCTTATCCAGAAACGGAGACAGGAAGCAAGAAATCCATGACGTCTTTGGTTGGGGCTTCAACAACATATTCATATCGACTAGGGGGAGGTATGAGTTTGCATTAAACCGGCTTGCATCTGCTACTGACCCTTCATTTCCAATGATAAAGAGATTTATCATTGGATTTGAAGGCGTCACAGGGTAGCCAGGAGTGTAGATTAATTTCCCTCCAAGCCCCAGCTCTCGAGTATCAAAGTGATCGTGCAGCATTTTGCTGTTATTTGGAGAAGATTAATCAGCATTTTGTTCCTCCTCCCTCCTGCCAGACCGACATGATGAACACCACTGGGTCATGTACAGGGTCTGGAGTCAGGGCAGAGCCCCACCCGAATGCAGAGGACACCACTGACCCAACAGCCTTTAAATTACAGGCTGAGACAGAAGGAAGGTGACTGGAAGAAGAGCCATTATCCCCGCAGTCCTGCAGGTCAAGCCTTCCCTCATCAAGGCGCAGGTCAAAGCCACATATCTCTTCCACTAAGGTGAGGGTCACTGCAATGCTCCCTCCAGTCCCGGGTCAACCAGAGGTCTCCAGCCACCGAGGTTCATAGCAATACAATAAAGCAATCAACCAGGGTGCCGGACCCTGGTCAATAATATACTCCAAGGCCACAGGGGGTCACCACCTGCTCTCTGGCCTCTTATTAGAAAGTCCTCCAAGGTCTTCAACAGTGGACTAGGGTTTTAATTTCAAGCCCAAGGGGAGTGGAGGGGCGTAATCATATTCTCAAGCCAATGCAACAAAACAATTGATGCATTGCAGGGCACGTCGTTTGGCTTGATGGACGCTGGATCTTTGTTTTCATTAAAATAATGTGAATAACCGTCAACCCCATCGTCAGTGGCTGGCTCTGTTGTCATCAGCCAGACAATTCGTTTACAATATCCCTCTGAGCACACTAGCAAACATCTCAACTTCTGCGAGACTGGCACAAAGCCATGGCACTGGACGTCTGTTCTCATGAAGTCTTTTGCCTGTCGTTTTGTAAACCCAAGTGGCTTGGTCAGAGGAAATAAAGAGAACAACATTCAAAATCTAAGACGTACAGTCACCTACACCGAAACTCAACACCAGAAACGTCCTGCTGGGGAAAGTGCAGACCTGGGCTTTATCTGTTGGACTTAAGTCTGTGTCTCTAGTTCTGGCTGAATTGGACAAGTACACAGAGCTCGACACATTCCTCAGAGGACCTGATCCTGGAATAAACGGAGAGGGAACAGGGGGAGGGGACTTCTTTTTTACTCTTCTAGTCCTTCTCTTTTCATTTCATCTCCCTGAGTCCTCATGAATGGAAGCAGACAGCATCCATGCAGTTGCCAGGATGAGACAGCAGTTAAGTCTTGGCTGCTCGCCCTCTCTGCTTAAAGGTAGATATCGTGTTTCTAACAGCTCCGGCTGGTTGGATACAATGGGGAGCTCAAAGAAAAGAGCTCCAAACAGGTGACGCTACCTGCCTTTCTAGGCTGCACCCTAACCCCTAGCCCCTGACTAACTTCAAAAAGCTTGCTGCCAGTCTTGAATGAACTAACAACGAAATGTTAAAAATTAGGATATGTATACGTTTAACAAAAGATTGGAAGATTAGGGGTATTGTTCGTTCTTATCTACAGTAATGCAAATAACGTATCGTTAAATGTTACCAAATCACTCTATGTTAGTTTTGTTATGTTAGTTTTTATAGGCAAAATCTAACATAAACTACAATACAAAGGTTTTAAAAAATAGAGTGTGACTTAACACCACTATATTCTTACAAAAACTTTTGTAAGAAGGCACATTCTATGTTTTAAGTTGTTTTATGTTTAAGTATGTTTAAATGGCAGTACCTTACATGAAATAACAATCAACAATACTTTTACAGCTTTAGTCTTATGAATGAACACCAGTTAAATGTAGTATGAATGAAAATTAGTAAACAATAGTACATTAACATTAATCAGGAACACATGCATGTATATATTTAAGAAAAATATATTATGTTTATTTGTTTGTATATTAAATATATTTACATATAAAATATAATAATATGAATATATAAATGTATACACATGTAAATATTTTCAAAATATATACTGAATGCATTTGTTTATATATATATATACATAATAAATAAACACAGTACACATATTATTTAAACAAAAACTTTTATTTTAGATGTGATTAATCGCGATTAATCATTTAACATAACTAGATAAAATAGAATTTATTTTGCCACGGCAGCAGGCTCAGCGGTGCAGGAAACACTGGTTTATTTAATATAAATGTGACACTGACAACACGGATATAGAGGAAAACAAAAAAAGTTGCGCTGCCATAAACATCTATGACATTTAATCAGTTGACAGTTTACCCCTTGAGTAGGAGCTATTTAATTCACTCCTTGGTAGTGTGTGAGGAGACGTAAATGTTCCATGTGCCTCTATGGCACTTTCCTTCCCCTCCCCATCCCTCCCGTCTGAGCTCTGCTCCAGCAGGCGTCATTAGGCAGCATAATCAGCATGCTGTTTGCATACATCTGCCTTATTTTATTGATCTCTCTTCATTCATTAGCCTTCAGGGGCATGTCATTAACACGTGCCCCCCCCCCCCCCCCCCCTTCACACCCAGGGGAGGCCTAATTCCTATACATGCCATCCGGATTTCGGCAGAGGGCACAAGTGGGCTTGTCATAGTGGGCACAGGGCCAGTGCCAGCCCCATCCCTAGATACCCATTCTTATCTGTGCCCCTGGCTGTCGACCGCCCCAGCCAAGATCCTCTAACAAGGAGAGCCTTTCCCCTGCCCTCCGTTAACTAAAAGGACAATTATCCAGAGAACAATGATGCTTTTCACAGGGCCTTATGTTGTCATTAATGCAGTGGATCTGGTTACAGCAGCCCCTGCTTAAGCTAATTACAGAATGCTATCTGTGGATACTTCATTGCTTCTTAATTAAGTAGGATTCATTTCTAAAGGGGGTAAAACAGTCACATTTTTTGTGTTGTGTTTTCCCTGTCTCTCAGCTTGCTCGGAGGTGGGAGTTAGCCCGAGGGCTCCCACAGCTGATGGCACAGATGTGATAAAGATGGGATCATATTCTCACGCTAGAAAACAAACAGATGTGCTACAGACGCATCGCAAATGATATCAAAGACAAATGTTGCTACAGTGACAAAGCAAATCTGAATTACAAGTGTCGCACGTTTAAACCCAACAAAATGTGCATTGCACTACATCATCGGTATCAGACATGGGTCAATGACGTGATGCTCTATTTATTAATTTTTTTTACTCAAAACACGTTAAAATGCAATGCACACAATACACAATGACTTAAATACAGTTCTACAATGAGTTTTTTTTTTTTTTTTTTTATCATGGCACTCTTGTGTGTTGTTAACCCATGTAACAAAAGCACATGCAACCACATTCTTGTGTACCACTGACAGTAGCTATGATAACTGGCAGCAAAGTCATGCCTTGTGTTAGTACATTATGTAGGAGACACTAAGAGAGCTCTTCTAGTTCGGCCCAGACATAGTAACTCAATACCCGGCATGTCTTCTGTCTATTTGTGTCTCCACAGAGGACTCAAACCCTTTCAACAGCACCCCCCATCACTAACACATTCTTATTAGGCCTGATTAGGCCACTCTTATTTCCTACCACAGTCACCCAGCCAGAAGGAAGGGCAGAGAGGGTTTACAGTCACCATTCACTCGCCACCCGGACAGAAATGGGAGCAGAGAGGGATGGCGCAGGAATGTAAAGGGGGAAAGGGTTTATAAAAGACATTCAATGGGATTCTCCTGCTCTCTTTCGCCTTGAGCACTCTTTTCAACAGGGGCTGACCCCTCACTCGGAGGTTAAGATAATATACAAGCTATTTTCAAAGGCTCTGTGTATCGTCTAAAAGGGACAACTCACACCGTAAGCCTGAGTAAAATACTCCATCAAAGAAACTCACGGAAAGACACAACAGGCAGTCAAGGTGTCACGGAAAAGTGAGTCAGAGAAAGGTGAGGGAATGAAGGAAAGGGAACAAGCAGTGTGGGCAAGCTCCAACCATCATGTGCTTACAACATGCATTGAGTATGTACTGGTTCAGTGAGAGGTGAGCTCAATTAAACACATACACACACACAAGCGCAGAAGTACACACATACACACAGAGCTGGTTTGGCAAGAATGTGTCCATACTTGCTTCACATTGTGCAGCAAGACTCTGACTGCTAATTGAGATTAAAATAAGTAAACAGACACAGACCCTTTCTGTATATTTGCAGAGATGGCGATGTATCAGCACGTACACCCTACGCTACACCCTCCGGATCAGATTTCAGGAAGGTCACAGCCAGAGCACAGACACGTGCACACAAACGTCAGCTAATGAAATATGCAATTCATTCATGTTATTGTTCTATCTTCAAAGAAACTATTAAACACATATAACCCATCTTGCATAACACCTTTAACATGGCCACATTGAAATGACATCACACTGAGAAAATGCACTTCACCACAGAAGCATAACCCCTTACATTGTTGCTCAAATGAAAAACCCAACCTGTGCAAATAAAATGCCCAAGAGAGTGACATAACAGTAACTTTAAATGGGGTCCTGCTGCAAACAACAAGCATAAGGAAAATACTTGATGCACACCTGACGAGTGCGCATATCTTAAGTCAACAAGACTGCAGAGTGTCCTATTGAATATTTTAAGGCTCAGAAGGATGCTCATTAGTGCAATCTTTGTGCACAAAGCAAGCTACTATAAGATTATATCACTAAAGTGTGGATCTAGAAGAGGCCAAGCAATGTCCTTTTTCTGGCAACCCTCTAACAAAAAATGTCCCTTTTGATCAGGGTCAAGCTGACCTGGATGAGCTGCTTGTCTTATCACCACTGGTGCTGCTCCCTTCATTTGCCCCGTTTTTACCCTCTGCACAAGAAAAATGTAATGTTTTAAGTAATCCTTGTTTGGACTGGCCATAATTGATTGGGTAATCCTGGTTTAACATGTACTAAAGCCAGTGCTTAAGAATCTATTAGGAAAGCTAACATCTTAAAGAGGCAGATCTCCCTCTTTTTCTCTCAGGTTGGCTTGATGTACCCACAAGCACACACACACACACACACACACACAGGCACAGCTACGCCCCTGCTCGCCATCACCTTCTCCTCTTCTCCACTGCTCAGTCTCAAAGCACGGCTCCATGCCATTTGTTCGTCTAAGCTTGTGTTTGTGTGTCACCGTGCTAATCTACAAGGGCTAAAACAATGGAAGGATCTGGCTGAGTGCCATGGCTTGAAAATTCCCCTGTAAGTGAGGTCTGGCACTGTCTCCTTCAGTCTAATGATACCCAGCACTGGTGGTGTTCCTACCGCTTGGCCTCTACAGACACCCCACCAAAAAAGTCCCAGTCAACTCGACATGACACACGCCACACTGGGCAGTCATCACTGAGACAGCCTGTCATAATCACCATACATCTCCCTGCTTCAGCACACAGTGAAAGAAAGAGTGAGAAGGAACGCTTGTAGTGAGGAGACACTCACAGATGTGAATTAGGTTGTATGTTTCAGCTGTGAACTCTGAGAATGGGCATTTCAGGCAGCACTCACAGCAGTAACTGAGCAGAAAGCAGGAGGAAAACACTGTGCTTCCCTCACATGGGCAAACCAGGGACTTGACTTAACCAACTTGACCCAAGCATCTACAGCTAATCAAGGACAAGGATATGGTACACGACTGTGCCATCTCTTACTTCACCACACATACACATACAAAGCATAATCCCCCCAAAGACCTCTGCCCTAATGGGGCCCACTACTATAATTACAAGGCATATATTTGGGATCAGGCACTTAAGTAGCCAGCTAAATGTGGCCCTGAAAACAAAAAGCTCTGTAATTATCGTCTGCCTTCTCTCTCTTTCTCTGTCCTTCTCTTTGGCTTGGGTTACCTGTCATTCCAGCTATTTTTTTTTCATCAGGAGCCTGTTGTTTCTCCCAGATTTTCTCCCTAATCCATGTCTGGAAGGAGCACTGGCAGTGCTGGCAGAGTGCCGGAGCTGGTGAATGAGATGCACATTTCAGCCCGCGGGGGCTCCGTGACGACACAACACATAAAGATAGCAGAAACTTGAGTCTGCACTCGTAGCTCTGCTAGCATATGAATGCATTTTTTTAACGAAGGGAGAGAGGCAGGGGGGGGGGGGGTCATTTTGCACTCCACAAAAGCTCCATTGTGCCAGAGAAACTTTATATACATATTAGAAACTTGAAACCCCATAGAATTCTCTGAGCAGGATTCTTGTAACTGTGAACAAGATAACATTACCTACCATTCTTTCCCCTTGCTCTCTCCGCACATACAAAAAGCAGAGAGAAAGCCTTCAATCCTGTTTATCTGCAGGGCTCTTAGACTTCATGATGGATCCTTCTCCTTTTTTTTAGCAGGGTCATCTAACATCTACGATAAGAGCTCCATGGTCTCCAGGCATTTTTTGTGGCCTTTTAGGTAACGCATTCCCTAGGTCAGGTGTAGTGCTGATGCATGACGTCCACACTGATTTGCTTTGTACATGCCTTTATCCTGCTTCTCCAGCTGTTTTACGTGTCCGCTGTTCCACCATTGAAATGTTCTCTCACTCAGTGGCGTGCCTCCACTTCTTGTTCTTTCCCCGGCAATAACCTCGTGAGGAATCCAAATCACTCAAAGACACGTCCCCTGAATACTCCCATACATTTAAAACTCACGTGTTAGGTGTACATCCGTGTAAAAAAAAAAAAAAAAGTGCGTGCATACCAACTTCTTTCCGTTCTGGCACAAGTTCATTCCTGTTAAAACAGTTGTAGGGCTCCTTATCTTCCGCTTGAGAACGAAAGTTAAATAACCGCATTCACAGAACAAATAATCAAGCCATCTATAAACAATCGTGGGTGGGGGTTGGGGTTAGGTGGGAGTTGTTTAGATCCGAGCACCAGTGTGGCTGAGGAGGACTCATGGAGGTAGGAGGTAGGAATGGAGGGAAGCTGGGGCAGGTGTGTGTTTAAGCACACGTGTATGGGGGGAATGGGGAGGCGCCGGGTGAATGGCAGGAGACGCCACAGCAGTGACATCACTCACAGACCTGTAATTAAAGCACAGATCTCCACACAAAAGCTGAAGAAAGGTATCAGCAGGGGAAGGACGGCCATTTTCATAATGACAGCTTAACCCCAGCAGCCAGCAAATAAAAAGACTCGCAAATGGTCCCTATAGCTTTTAATTACTGTTGTACTACCGTGCAAACAAAAACATCCACATGACCACGCTAATAATAAAATACACACGCATGTTGAGTATGTATACAGCCTTAAACAAACCAGGGTTAATAAAAGAGTCCCACTCCATGGGCAGAACAACCTTGATAGCTTTCTCACAAAGGCATAGTTTTAGTACATTTTATTAAGGTTTTACAATACAAAATCTTTTTGAAAGTTGGGAAAGTTGCCTCCGCAGGTTTTTGTTTGAGCACACAATTAGACCATCCACTTCTTTACTAGCCATAGCTCACATCTTTTTCACATCAATTCTAAATAGCTACTGTTCTCATCACTTTTATTTAAAAGGCATTGGAAGGAAACAATAGGGAAAGATGCACAACTGAATTGGAAATGCAAGACTCGAACAAATTCCCTGCATGAGCACCATCTGAACACTAAGCCAATGCTCTGACCAAAACTCATTTATTACACCGATCTTCTAATGGAAGCAGAGTGAAAAGAGGGTTGTAGCTTAAGCAAGACCTCTGTAGTAACTCAACCCATCTCGCGATTTTCTGTTATCTCTGTAGGTTTCTGAACGGTTGACAGGAACCTGAGGGAAAGCAGGCGCTGTTCTAGTCCTGTGGGGCTCCTCAACTCTGGGACGGAGTAATGATTGAGCAAGACAAGCTGTGGTGAGTGAATTAATAAATTCATCTATTATGTAGAGTTCAGCGAGATGAGGTTGAGAAATGGGGAGGTTTATTTTTAAAAACAGCCAGGAATACTGGCATCAAGCACATGAGTCACTAATGAATCAGTGCTGAGCAGCCAGATTGCTATGTTCAGCTGTGCTCATCTTAACTTTTTCCAACAGCCCCGTTCCGTGACAAAATGTCCTCAGATTTACCAGAGCTGACCGAAAATGCTCTCAGGCTATCTATTTGTTTGCACGATAGACTGTCTGGCTGCTTCAACCTCATACCTTCACCACAGCATTTCTGTGGAGAACGTCTGACTTATGAGGGCTAGAAGTGAGCAAGAGATGAAGCACAGAGAGTGATTCCAGACGTGACCTCTACTCTCTGAACTCTGATGTGGGAAGATCACATCCTAAAAAGACTGAGGCCAACTAAGAGAAAAACTGTCTTTGTGTGAGTCTCTTGCTCACTTTTGTCTTTCCAAGTCACTTACATGCCCACAGAATCACAGGAGCAAATAAGGGAATGTAAGTATGTTTTAATAGACACTTTTTCTTTTCTCCCTTTTTAGCTCTGTTTGAAGTCTGTTACAGCTGAAGTGTTCCAAGGCTTGTATAAAGGTCAATCTCTCTTTGGGAAAGGGAGACATAAGCAGAGGAAGAGAAAGAGATGGAGTAGCTGATGAAGTTAAAAGTTTGCCCTGAGTTGAACTGGCACCCTGCCTACTAGCCTGTTATTGCCCTAAGCACTAGGTTTTGCTGCCAAAGGTAGCCACACCTGAACAGCTCCAAAACAATATTAAAGAGATGACAGTCAGGGCACGGGAAGTCTGTGTATGTTTGCATGTCTGTGATAAGAACCAAAGAAGCAGCTGACTCACTTTTAACTACTTTATCCTGGTACAACTCACCACCACTCATAGCCTTCCTCATCGCTTTTCTCTTTCTTCCTCTCCAAAGATTTGATATGAAAGCCTGTTCTGCCTCACCAATGATAACATTTTTATTTTTAATACATCCTAATATCTATCATTTTATATATATTACTAACCATCATTCTCATAGCTGCTGATAGCAAACCATATGGTCTCAAACATGGATGAATGTGTCAGAACAAGAAATGCATATTTCAACTTTTTTGACCTTTTTATATTTTTGTTACCTCACAATAGCAGATACAAATTTGTATTATCCTCTTGAGCACTATGGCTCAGTGTCAAGACATGTGCTGACTTCTAGTCTACTAGTACCCAATGTAGGCTACTATTTAGTTTTGGTCACAGATAAATGTATCAGAGCAAAACGTGCACATTTCTTTTCATCACAGTCTGACACATAATTGCAATGTACATGAGAATGCTGGGATGCCACCCACTAGTAGGCCAAGGACATAAACCTCCTTCTGTTCTAGGGAGGTTTTACGCTGGAAACCCCCCCAAGCATCAAACCATCATCTTACACACACAAAAAAACGCACACAAGGAAAGAGAGACATGAGATGTGTAATCTTTCTTTAAAAATAGGCAGATGTGGGTGCAGTGTATTTTGGAATATAGAATAAAAACAGCTTTATGAAACTAGAAAACCATGGTAGCCAATTAGTGGGTCATTGTGCCCGGTTCACACATGAGGATAGTGCTGCAACGAACCTGCTCGGGTTCACATGCACATCAAACGTGATTAGCTCTCCTCAGCGGGATTTCCATGAATCCTCATTCCCTCTCATCTGCCACTGACCTCTTCAGCACACCAGGCTTCAACCCCACCGCAGTGGTGTCCCCCTTCAGCCCGGCCCAACCCAGGACCACGGGTCTCTCCTCCGCTTGTGGAAGTAATACCAGATTACAGAGCAACTGTTGTCAAATGTTTATATAATGTGTTTTTCTAGTTCTTTTCCCCCCTCTGCTTGTTTGGACAGCTGTCCTTTAACAGCGGGACATCTTCAGATGCTGCTCTAGCATGACTCTTCTGCTTTTTTTGTGGAATTAACGTCTCATTTCAACTTAATAAACATGAAATACATTTCCAATTTGGCAACGGGAAGGCGCCCGGGTTACCGAGGGGGATTCGTGTGTGGTATGTTTGAAAGGCCATTTGTGCGGGCATATGATTTTGCTTTGTTTTCTATCGAGCTTGTATGTGCGCGCCTGCTTTAATGTACAGATTTTGATGTCTCGAGGCCTGATGCTAGGCTGATATGGACAGCTGTGCATGCATGTATGCATGTGTGTGTGTTCTCTTTGTGGACCTGCATGAGTTAAACATTTGCTCTGTGACTCAGGTATACCAAACGTGTCCCAACAGGCCACCAACAGCCCAGCATGGAACACAACGCTCCACTCAACCCACAAAGAAAGAGAGGGAGAGGGAGAGAGTGAGAAGTTTAAAGAAAACAAAAGCGGACGGAAAGAAGAGGAGGAAAAAAAATGCAGATCACAGAGAAAGCTCCTTTTGTTTGTTGAATCAAAGTAGATCAGTTTAAATGAAATATCCATAAAAACAGGCATTCACGGTGGGGCGCAGGCGAAGGGGCAGGAGAGGAGAGAGGTGTTTGCAGCTTGGGGGCGGAGGGGGTGAAGGGGGTCGGGGCTGGGTTATAGGCAGGGTGTGACCGCCAGATGAAAGTCAGCCTGGGCTGGGTCACCTCCACACTGAGAAGTGCTGAGCGTGTTCGGAGCAGCTCACCCTGATCCAGATGCTCTGTCAACACAACGATTCCAGAGGAAACTGGGCTTTAGAGCACAAGACACAGATTACTGCACCACAAACACCCAACTAACACCAAAAAGAAAGGCATTTTATTGCTCAGATGTTGCTTTTTCATAGCTCAATATCTATACCTTAAATTCTATTGATACAATTCCTCAGGAAACAAACAAGACAATTGTTGTGGTAAAGTATATAGCTATAAAAATGGCTTTTTTTCTCAAGAAAAAGGTGAACGTTAAGTATGGGTCAGAACAAGAAAATCAAATCAAGTTGGTTCCCCGTTGGACTTAATTAATAGTAGAGATTAGAGTGGTCAAGGGATGCCAGGAGAGGAATTGTCGTGGTGAACTAAGCGCTTGTTGTTGTCACTTGTTGTGATTGACAGGACTAGATGAACTAACTCCTCCCAAACTTTGGGTGTAGTACTCTCAGCTCCACTGAACACAATTTACCACATTTAAATCCACTGATTTCCCTCCAAAATCTGCACAGTAAGTAAGAAAATTCAGTCTGGAAAGCTCAGAGCTTAGTGGAAATGTTACATTAGTGTTACAATAGCATGAAACTTCCTAAATTGGGAGGGTCAATCACCTCGAGCGTGCTCTTAATCTGTTCTTCCACAGCTATTGATCAACAAAATACACCGAAGTTAGGTTGTACTGCTAATGTATCCTTCATAAGTCCACTTAAAACCACACTAAACAAGATGAGGAAACAAATGACAGAGAAAGAGAGAGAGAGAGAGAGCGAGAGAGCCAAAGTCTGACTACCTCAGCTGGGGCCTTCTCTCCCCCTTCCTGTCAGGAGGTAAATAGCTATTGGCTGCTCAATAAGTGGCTTCGGTTCACAGAGTGAGGGGTCTTTTTCCCTCTGCTCTCCACTGCCTTGACAAGCAGGTATTGACAGAGCAGTTACACACTAACCCATTGGGGGAAATCCTCTACAATGTGCCCCGGGCAGCTGATAAATGGAACTCATACGCTACCTGATAGTATAAGCGCCCATACACACACACACGCTTTCTCTCACACACACTAACGCAGAGGCATGGTCACACAGAACGGGGCTGACACATAGAAAACTTGACAAAGCAAAGAATCTGAGGATAATAACAGGAAGTGAGACAAAGAGAGAGAGACGTACGAGGGGCGAAAAATGGTCAGTAAAGATGTGAAGGTCATCGATGTTTCCTTGGACACAGATGTTTGTCTCCCTACGCCGAAAATCATTTTGCTCAGCTTCAAGAGGCACAAGATTACAGGATGGAAAATTATAGTACACAAACGTACGCTCGATACATGTGGCCATGATCAAAATACTTGATTAAAAAAAATGAAAGCATTCAATAGCCAATTAAGGCCCTTGGAAACAGCTCGCTGATTCCAAACGCAGCACGGTATTGACACGGAGGGAAAAAAACAACAACAGAAAGGCGGAGAGGCGAATGTGAGAAAGATTATTGTAGTGCTAAAGCACCTGAGTAGCATTGATGTGTACGGCCCACCACCAAAGCATTCCAGTAGTAGACAGACAGGTGACACGGTGAAAGGATGGGGCGGTCGAGGTGTGGTACAAAGAGTTAGGGGTAACGGAGAAAAAGCAGAGAGCCCCTAGTAGCACCGTCTCCTCTCTCTGTGAGATTCTGGGCTGATAAATAGCCGGGGGTAAAGCACTGGCTATCACTTTGTGATATGATGTCAGTAACCTTCATTGATCCACGTGCAGGCAGGCAGGCCTTATCACAGACTCTCTCTCTGTGATATACTGAGATCTGGGGCCCCACTGCTTTTTAATACACTGCACTTTGGGTGAGGATGTCACAGGCTAACCTCTCGGCACCTGGGGCAATATTTTACAGCTGCACTATGACGACTGAGAAGGCCGGAATAGAAAACAAGTATCACTTTACTAGTGGTTTTACAATTAAAATATGCAGTTTTCATTTTTAGCAGTGCTTGTGAAGATTCATACTTGGGATTAAGGAAATGAGCAAATCCCTGAGTCTTAGTATTAAACTTCAATGTGTATGCATGTGAAAAAGAAGTATGCTTCAGAATTTGAATGTTTTTTCATACTTTTACTGTACTGTACTTGCAGATAATATAATATTAAATAGATAAAAAGCCACTTAAGTGTACTGGTGTACAATATTTAATAAAAGCGTAATGTCAAATAAAACGTTTTGCTTTAAAAGTACAATATAAATGTAAAAGTACATTTAGTACTATATAAGTGTGTCAAAAATACCCTCTAAAGTTCAAACATTTGCATTTAACATGAATTTAAACTGTAATAAATTTCATTGCATCGCTATAATAAATTTCATTGCATCCATTGTTTCATTGCAATTAACCTGAAATTCAGTGTCTCAAAGCATATTCAGTTTGCATATTTTAGTATATAATTGTTTTATTATTTTAAATAATTAATCCTTTCAGAAGTATGTTAATGTGTACTTCCTTTTTCACAATACGTCCCTGAAATTCATGAAAAAGATACAGATGAGAGACCTAATCCTTTAATAGGTACAGTAGTAGAGAAGACAGGAAATGATGTGGATGAGAGGAAGAGGAGCACCATAGCACCATGTGAGCTAAATGCTAGGCCACAGCTCTGGCTAATACTCATAGTAAAAGAAACTGCAATGTTTAAACACCATTTCTAACTTAAAGAGGTTGCAGAAGTACAGCAAATATCCAGAGCTAAAAAGTGTTTTTGAGTAGGCCGTATATGATGAAGACCAGCAGGCCTGAGTTGAATGCTTTTTAGCCACAAAGTTAGGTGGACGAGAGAAAAACTCAGACACACACTTCCAGAAATATCAAGGTGTTGACAGGAACTTCCCTCACTCAGATTTACCCATACACCTGACCTGAGTGAAAACAGACACACACCCTTTTGCTTCTTATCCTTTGGAAGTAACACTCCGTCCACTAGCACCGTATGACCTACATGTGTAACTTCACAACACAGGCTCACACACTCGTTCTCATCTAGGGAAAAGAGAAGTGTGATATAAGAAAGAAAAAAAAAACACACAGTTATGCATGACCTCAAGAGGAACTAAATTAGCAATATATCAGTAAATCTAAAATATAGTAGATTAAGCCTATCAGTTCCTGCCAGTTACGCAGGCGTCTACTAACGCACACACTTATTTTGATGCAGTCTATGTGGGCAGAGCGTGGCGGAAGACAAAAGCAACTGAAGGAATAGCGGCAGTATTATCCTATGTATTGATTTTAGCTGTTGGGTATTATAGAGGGAAAGAGTGGTTTTATCAAGCTAAGATCCGACTACACTTTTCCTAACTAAACCAGTCTTTCCACAGCTTATCTGGCCAGAGAGCCTATTACTTACCCCTTTAATATCCCCTTCACCTGGGAGGACAGGAGTTAACGTGGCCTTTTGGTGAGGATACCTCCCTCATCACAAGTGACGTCATGAATGACCTCGCTAAAAAAAACTGAATGGCTAGTCACCAGCATATGTTGGATTTTACACATTAGTTCCCATCATGGAAGGCTTTTTAAGTAACCTAACCAGGACAACTTTCTTAGTAAACCATGTTCTTAAAGATTCTGACCAGCTAAGTTTTGCTGGTGAACATCAAAACTATACTGGTTCACCAACCAGATCAACACTAAACCTCAGTATTAACTAACCTGGAAACTAATGCTAGTATAAATACAAGCCTTAATAAATAAATTTAAATTGTTTTAGGAATATTTAGATATTTTTACACAAAAACCAATGGCAATACTGATTGAGGGGAGATACATTGTTATAAAAAATGTATAAAAGGTACTAGCATCTCCAGGCAGACTTACTCTCCTGGGCCTCCTAAAGTTCACCTATAGACGAAGGCTGGTGATGTAGCAATTAGGCTCCTTCCTCTTCCTCCTCCTGTCTTTCTATCTTCTCTGAATATGAGCAGCAGAATGGAGAGATAATGAGAGCAGTATAATCCCACAGAGGAGTCTAGTACATCCTCTAATCACAGACTAAATGTTGGTTTTAATTACAGAGAAAGGAAGATATCCGAAGAGCACAATGCCACTGAAGTTTGAAAAAAACGTTAAACGTCAATTATCGTACAAAATCGGTGGTTATTCTATTGGCGCGTCAACCCTACACCGAGATACTAGCAGCATCACAGGAAGCTCTTCAATTCCGATGCATTCTCATTTCCCAATGTTAATAATGGAGACAGGTTGGGACAGAGAAAATCTCCGCTTCGCAATTACTGTAAAAATCCATAATCTAATCAATGTGCAATTCAAAGGGATTGTCTTAATACATATAAAATATGGCTCGTGCTGAATATGTATACAATGATAGGCTGCATAAATGGACGTGGAAATGCTATTGTGAAAATGACCAATGCGGGGGATTGTGGCTATTGAAGAAACGAGGCGAAAGTTTAACGATTTACATATTTCATCACAAGGCGAGGCGAGAGTGTAAAAATGCGGGGAAGAGGATTACAAAACAAGTCAATCCATTAAAGAAATACAAGCAATGTTTTTAGAGCCAATCCCGATTTCTCAAGACTTTGACAATGTAATCCACTATGTCAAATACCCTAAGCACACTCAATGGGCCGGGAAAGGGAGCGTGCAAAGATTTTCTGAGTGAGTGTAGACCGCAGCCAGGCAGAAGGGAGTGCGGTCTGATACCCGGGACTGGCACGCTCTCCTAGGGCACCGCTGGCCGCCTCGCCTGACTCCGAGCCCGCCTTGTAATTTGCTAGGGGCGGAGATAAATCTTATCTTGGAGACCTGATTAAGTTTTAATTTACACTCCGATCAATAGCCCAAGTCTATTGGCAATATGTCTGAAACTCTATTTACCAAAGGATTCGCAGCTATCAATTGATCAAGGACCTCGCAGCCATAAATTATAGACATATGTGTGTCAGTACGTGTGTGTGTGGCAGAATGTGTCTGTGCCGGGGGAATTTCTTCATTGAAAAGCGAAACGATGGGAAAGTTTAAACTGCAGGCAGCGCAAAGTTGCCCCCAACAGAGCTGATCATCTTACATCTACACACCCTCAAAATCACAAAGAGCTCTGGTTCTATCTTTTAACAGCAGCGGCTGGGGGTAGGGTGTGTGCGCGTTTGGCCACATACACAAAGATCCTTACAGTGTTCTATCACGTTTGTTACACCAATCCAAGCATTCAAATGGCCAAATTAAGACCTCAAGATTACACAATGCTAGTCACATGTGCTGAGAAAGAAAAAAAGCACACTCACACTCCAGCACCAACTTGGCCCGATCCCTCCCACTTCCGGTTCCTTTCTGCATGAGTGCCATTATCTGTTTACAATCCTGTGCTTTCCAAACGGAACTCTTTAGGAGGAATCCGCTCTTGTTGCCCGTATGCCGAATTCCTGAGCTCAGTTCGTCCGCCAGGCTGAGAGTCAGAGCAACATGGGAAACAGAGGCAGGGATTGTTCAGGCACCGGTTAGCACCACCATGGCATCCAGGAAACGTTCCAATAGCTATTTTAAGCCATTTTTGATATTTGTTTAGAACTTCGCAGGCTGTGTGTGGTGGAAGAAACTGGAATAGAGAGAGATTGTGCTCGGGAAACGTGAATAAAGACTTAAAGCGAAGGTAGCTTCTTTCATAAAAGAGGTGAATGAGTGCGTGCGAACAATGTGTGATCTGTGCCGTTTCTCCAGTCTGGTGGGTAGGGTGCCGGTGGGACTCTCTTACTCCGTTTCCCAGGAGAAGAGCGGAAAGAGGGCAAGTCCTTATCGGCATGGAGAAAGTGTCGTCATAGCATTTCTGCTCTGACCCTGCTGACTTGCCGATTCCTTAACATGAGATCATTCTGGACAGCTGACCTCAATATCACCGTGCTGTGCTCTGCCAGCTCGCTACACATCCACAAAGACTTCTCCTCCACATAAAACAGCAGATAGTGACCCCACCACTGCCCACACCCCCGTTCAGCACAGACATGCATTTAAAATACTCCCTTTAAGCTCTGGGAATTATACACTAGAACCACAGACAACAATGCCTATGTTCTGAATGGAATATTAGTATATCTCTTACTAGACTACTGTATAATGCATACTAGTTTTTAAAAACACTAAAACTATATGTAGTGTTCAGTGAAAAACATTTGCCACAGTAGTAGAAGTTCCCATTTGATAAATAAAAATGCATTTGTTATCATAAACTAATCATTTACTAATTTGGGTTAATAATCATTTCTACATATACTAATACATTTTTTAAAATGGTAAGTTCACACATTATGGGGAAAACAAATGTTGACATATTTATAAATTAACATTAACCTACATAATTGCAGTAAAAATGATATGTAAATGCATCGACTAAAAGCTTATTGTGAAGTTTTATCAACTCATCAATTGAATGCAAAAAAGTATACACCTTACAGTTCGCTTAAGAAAATTGATATTGCTTCCAGACCCTATTGGGATCATTTACTGAACGCACTGCATTATGGGAGAAAGAATCCTGAGCACAGTACTGCAGTCGTATACTCCGCATTTTAGTATTCTAACAATTAGTTTCAGAGTAGCTCCTCTGGTTATTGTATGATTTTAATACATTTGCAAACTGGGTAAAGTATACATACTGCACAATACTGAACATACAGTAATAAAGTAATAGATTAGTATGGAAATATGCCGTTTAGAAAATACGCAAAGAATCTTTTTCCACTCTCTCCCTTTCTTCCTTCCTTCGTCTATTTCAAGAGTGAAATAAATAAATGAAAGGAAACACATGCTGGGTTGTATTAAACAGATGCCACATACGACATTCATCCTCACCCTGACTGGTGTGTACATTTCACTATACACACAACATGCACACCATACCTTCTTTCACCAAACCTTTCTGACAGCGAGTGACCGGAAATGGAGGGAGTAAGAATAAGGCACTGATAAATGATTTGGGGAGGAATTTTAAGTGCTATTTTGTCACGAAGTGAGCCTCGCTCTGGCGGAGCCTAGCATAAACGTGTCAGGACTGCATGTAATTACAGAAGAAAAACTTCCTCTTGTACTACGGGCATGAAAAAACTCACAGACTGACGTATCTGTGATTGTATATGTGTGTGTGTTTTATCGCCCCCAAACCTGCTGCACATACTTTAAAGATGAACAAACACAAAACAGCCATGTTGACACCTACTTCCATGAAATCCTGTTAACCAACTGTTAATAAACTGGCAACATGTAATCAGAGCTGTCACATGAATGGCATGCAATGTGAAGAATGGACAAAATCTGGTTTCCAGAAAATCGAGTCGTGAGTGTGTGTTTAAGTAAACAATGAACGATTTATGCTCTGAAAATTGCAGAACACTTTTACAAAATGCCTGATGAAGATGGTGTACTCAACAATCCCATAGTCCTCAATGATGTCCAGATTTGTTTTGCTATAGTCAGTCACTGTACGTTTTAGAAAGAGGGCCAAACTTGGGCCTGTTTTCCACGCTAACCCTCAGAGCTGCTATAATTAGCCAACTTTGTTCCTCGCTGCATGTCCAAATGATATTTACATATACAAATCCCATTTGGCTGCCGAGAGCCCATTCCAGCAAAACCAGCAAGCAGAGTTTGTTTGAAATAACTAAACAAACAGGATGAATATGTGTCCGACGCAGATAATGAAAAAATATGGATGGTTTGAATGCGGTCGCCTTGTGTTTTGACTGAAAACTAAGCACTCAGCACGAACGGCGTGTTATAGCTACGCTGTCAAGTCCTTCTGAGTGTTTCGGGGGTCACTAGAAGCTCTTTAGCTCGGGCAGGTCAGGGCTTGAGGTCTGAACGCATTACAAAGAACATTCCAGAGCTCTCAGCAGACAGCAAACACCCTCAGACGCTGAATAACCCTCAAACTTCTCCTCGAGCACTGCCAAATCTCTCTCGCTTTCACTTCCTCTTCTGTCCTGCAGATTACTCAAGCGGTTAAGCATTGCATGATGTCATAACACTGCCTGATCGGTGGATGTCATGGGGGAAAAAAGGTAAAAAGTTTCACTTCTCGTGTTGTGAAGTTTATTAGTGGACGCATTTGATGTTAAACAGAGTGGAATCAATGTGAATGAGATTTCCTGAGTTGTTAACGCACTTTTTTCCTTCTGTGTGCTCAAGCCTGGCTCATTAGGAGCCATCTTGATTAGCTTGCGGAAGGCTTTGTTGAAGAGCTATTTGAACATCCACTAAGAGCGAATGAAAGAATGAAAGAGGGAAAGAGAGAGAGCAAGACCGAGGCAGGTTGGCAGGTTTCAGTTGAGGCCTCGCCCTTGCTCTGCCACGATTGTAAACTTTTCTGTTGATATGCAAAGCAGTGCAGATCATTTGGATCCCCATGGCAACAGCGCCCCTGCTTTGCACAAATGTAATGATTAATCACGCCTTTGATAACAATGGCCGGCACCGCTGTTCCAACATAAATGCTGTGAGGAAGACAGTGTGTGACTGCAGGGGGATCCATGCACGGACCTACACGCACACCCACTCCCCTGCTGTCCACCATTCGCTGAATGCGAGGGGTGTGTGGCCGTGTGTGACCATGTGCTCGCTCGCACATCAGAAAGTGTGCTACTGATGCAAGTTAGCAATCACTGCAAGTTTGTATGGTCAAGAGAGACAATAAAAAAGACAAATAGATTAGAGTATAAGAATTACAAATAATATAAAAATAAAAAAGACTTTGATTTAGATAGATAGATAGATAGATAGATAGATAGATAGATAGATAGATAGATAGATAGATAGATAGATAGATAGATAGATAGATAGATAGATAGATAGATAGATAGATAGATAGATAGATAGATAGATAGATAGATTCAAATATAATCTAGATAAATATAATCAATTTGTATTACTTTTCTAGGCCTGGATTAAGAATCACAATAAATTAGATATATTAGTAGCAGTAGCAGTAGTAGTAGTATAAGCTATATAAATATAACTGTCCTCTTTTCATTATTTTATTCCATAGATTATAATTAAAACATTTTTTATAAATATAATGTAATATTATATAAATAAATAGATACACACACACACACACACACACACACATTATATTTCTTATTGGGCATCACTAACAAACGGTAAATTCAGGTAAACCAGGCCACATTGTAACAGTCATGTCAATGTGAAACTGTGGCCCACTTCACCTGAATTCACCCAACAGATAGATGAAGCCTTTGTGTGTATGTGTTCGTACAAGCCAATGCTGCGGCTTGCGAGTCAATGCAGGAATGTGGCCAGAGTTTAGGTCTCTGAAACTGTAATTCAATCAGCGCCACTTGGCTTTGACGCAGATTCACTTTGTCAGATGCGCTTTACCATTAATTTATCATTTCGAAAACAGAGACAATCCAAATAATAATTTCTCTCTCCTCTGATACCTGTCAGAGAGGGGCGGTTGCAAATCTAATAACTACATTTTATTGGCCGACAGTACAGCTTTGCTCTTATGCATGGACAGGCTCCGCCTAGACTCGTGAAGTGGGTAAAACATGGGGGAAGAATCCTTCAGTTGCTACCAGCCAGATGAGTATCAACCACAAGCCTGACAGAAGGCCTCACCCAGGCCACCCCCACCCCAAAGCCACATACACAGACACACTGCTGAGGGAGATTCAACAGTGTGTTATGTCTAGTGTCCAGATGGACAGACGTGGTGTGGAGACATGGCCTCTGAAAGGGGCCGGGCTGGGAGCTTAGCCATGCAAGACAGGGTTAATAGTGCTGCGAAGAGAAATAATGAATTCACAGAGAGTGTGAGTATGAGGGGGGCTCCTCATGCAGATCAGGGATCAACAATAAGATTTGTTTTTTCTTTCTGACCTGATCAAGCTAGTAGTTCAGGTTTTTGGCCTCACAAAAAAACATATAGTTTCAAATATCAAATATAAAACTAGTTAGTTTATAAATTTAAGCCAATTCATAGAGATACTTTCACCAATAATTGAAGTTCTACTCACAATTTCAACAAAACTTGTTTGCCAGCTAGATAACTTCACCTTGGTTTAACAAGCATAATGCATAACAACATTCCATAAAAAAAAAATCACGGAAACCATATGCTTATGTTTTCAAGCATTCAAACGTAGTGATGTTGTGCCCCGACAGGGCGAGTGACAGTTCCATCAACTGGCCCGAACTCACTCTCACACCGGCTGCAGACCAGCGGGCCACCCTTATTGTTGAGCCCTGCAGATGTTTCCAGGCCCTGGCGGGTCACACGATCACACACACATTTGCATTCCTGATAGAGGGAATTGGGATTAAGGGCCCTGAATGCCTTTCTCAATTCTGACAGAGTCTGAACACACAACACAACACAAGAGGGAAAAAAAGTAGGACGACATGGGGAGAAAAGCCTATGGAGAGAGAGAGAGAAAGAACAATGAATAGAAAAGCACCTTGAGAAAATACCCCCAAAAATATGTTAAAATTAGGAGAGAAAGGAATGTGGAAGAAGAAAAAATAAAATATGACAGGAATATAAAGAAAATGCATTTAAATAATAAAAAAACAGCTGTTGTGATGTAGGCCTAATGTATTTTACAGTGGGTTAAAATGTATTTATGTAATTGCATTGATCACAAAATATTAAAACATCTACTTTAAATAATGATAGCACATGCACACTTTTCCAAAGGAGAGAAATAAATGTTAAAATTAGGAGAAAGGGATGTGGAAGGGAAAAAAAGAAAATATGAAAGAGCGACAGGAATATAAAGAAAATGCATTTAAACAATAACAATAAAACAAACAAAAAAAAAACTTATTTTTACAGTGGGTTAAAATGTTTTAATATAATTGCATTACTCACAAAATATTAAAACATTTACTTTGAACAAAGGTAGCACATGCAAAAAAAAACATTAATAAATTATTTAAAAAATGTAAATCAATATGACTTTAAGACAAATAGACATGTTCTTTAAAGTGAAGATAAAAAAGTATTTTGGACACTAATGAACTACACCTGTGTGAACTTGAGGAGAACCTGACTTCATACATTCACTAAAGTCCAGCTGATTAAACATAACTGTAAAAATGTCTGTAAAAAATTGAAGTTAGATACGGTTATCAAATGTAATAAAATTCATACATTTTAAGTGTGAACTGAGTGTTTAAATACTTTTTAGGCCACTGTATGTGTGTGTGACAGTTGTTTGGCACAGTGAGGGGAGAGAGAGACCCTTGTCCAGGGCAGAGGTCTAGAAGAACTTATGCTTTCCTCTGCAAGAGAAACAGTGCTGACCAGCTGTGTTCAGTGAATAGCCATGGCTTACACAAACATACACAACCTTTGATCAAACCACCGTATCCCAGCCAAACATGCCCCTCACCAGACACTGTGCATACAAACAGTCATGCATTTATGTGTTTAATTGTGTGTGTGTGTGTGTGTGGAAGTTGAACTTGGCACAGTGAAAAGGCAACATAGTGTAAAGAAAGAATGACAAGACAGTAAGAATCTTTCTCGTTCACGTTGTCTGTCTTCTATGCTAATTATTAGCATGCATGGCTGCAGTACACAGTCATGGGCCCTGTTCCAAAAGCTAGCAAGCTCCCTAGCTGTCTACGGCTTACTTAGACAGCTGCCTTCTGTGGCAAAATTGTGAGCATATGAGAGATGTAAAACATAACTGATTCCAATACAGTTTTCTGTTAGCATATTGATATACTAACAACATGATACTCTATAAGAATGTATGCATAGCACACACACCCACTTTGGGAAAACAAAAAGTCAGTTTTTGAACAGTTATCAATAGTTTTTAATATTGAATGAAATGTAAGTATGAAGTAAACATTTATATTGACACTGTCATCTACTTAAAAAAAAGAATTTGGATGAAACAAGTATCTTAGCATTAATGTTGCTGCCTACCGGTCTGGATCAGCTGTCGCTTTGGCAGTGAGCCTATGATTGATCCCTTATAATGTTGTCTAGATAGGCAGCACACTAGGTTCTGGAACAGCGTTAGAGAGTGCCTCTCTCCGGCCCACTATAACTGCTTATCAAGGATAACTAAAGAGGCACCACAACTAATTAGTTTTAACTGCAGGAGAAACAAGCACTGAGGGATGAGCTGGTCTGTGAAAGAGCTGGAAACCAGACCAGAGCAAAGCTTATCCAGTTGATTTATCTTCACCGAGGTCAAACCCAAACTCCAAACTCGGGGATCTGGCTAGTCTCAAACACTGTCAAAATTCATTTCCTCCACCTCAAAAACATTTCTGCTCAAAATGGAGGAATCGCCTGCCCTCTCGTCTCTCTCTTGGAGAGTTGCCCATTTCTGCTATAATTCCATCAGAGCTAATTGCTTCCAGCACCGCTGTCATTTCTGCAAGAGAGGGACACTTTTCAATCAACGAAAACCTGTCCGTTTTGAAACGTGGCTTATATGAGATCTGCTGTTGTGTGTAAACATTTGGAGCAGCACGATATGTACGCCATGATAAATTCAGATTACCAAGCACCTAAAAATAATTAGCCAAATAAAATGTGCTGCCAGGTTTGTGAACTCTGTCCTTTATGCTGATTTATTGTGTTGTCGCACAGCCTCTAAAGCTCATGTCTGAACTGTAAGGTAGTAAGTGTAGCCCTGTTCTCTGGCAGGACTGCAGGGGTACTTCAGAGTTGAGTACATGCCGCCTCTGTCCGCAGTCAGAGTGAGCCACTGACTCTGAAAGTTAATATTTCCCTCTCTTCCATTCATAAATTTGCATACGATTAAAACAGCTGACCTAAATGCATTTTGAGAACCGCTTGTAATTAGTTATAGCATCCTTTGTAGGAGGGCATGTGTTAAGAGGTTTCATCCCCCCTTTTTGGAAAACCCATTTTCAGATGGTAGCTGGTTTTAAGGGGTGTTCACACAGGCAATCCGACTGGAAATCTGCAATATTCAATGAGAAAATGCAATTTGAGCTGGCATGTGAGATCTTCGGTGACAAAGTTGAGCATTTGCATAAAGTTTAGAGTTCAACTTTATGTAAATGCGATTACTAACATCCACTAGCAACTTGGAGACTTGTCAGTAGAAACTTTAATGGTTTCTAGCTGGTCCAACTTGATCTAGATTAGTGTTGGGCGATATGCTCAATCGTCATATCATCCTACTGCCAGCCTGCGAGATTGCCGGTACACGATATATTTGTGCTAATTTATTTAATTATTTACTTGCTTAGTTTCATTGCCGTAAAGTAAACCAACTCCAGCGTAACGCTAAAAGCTGCCTAATGTGTTTAATATGACTGAATTTGTATTTAACATGATAACAATTTAATAAAAACATTGTAAGTTACTAATTATAAAGCTTGCATTTCCTCAGTTATTCAAAAAGCAGCTACAGAAAACGAGCAAAGAACACTTAAATTATCAAAGAACATCACTGACTTCAGTCTAGCGTGAGTATATGCACTTTAAAAAACACTCCCGTTATAATCAGTGAAGTTATCTACACGTTATGATAAATAAATCTCTTCTTTCACTTTATGATGACAGAATTCACGAGAGAGCTGAATTCAGTAAGCACATGCACACACTCAACAACAAATCTCTGCTGTTTCAGCGATGACTCATCAACAGAATCGTGTTTGATTGGTCCTAACACGCCACACTGTAAAAACATGCAAAAAGAAATATGATGGAACAAATAAGCCCTAATATTAATTAGATCGTATTACTAGCCTGATAATAATAATAATAGTCTTGCTATCGTCAAAGGCATCAGCCACAGGCGATATCTCTGACTATCGTCGATACACAATACTATCGTCTATCGGCACAACCCTAGCCTAAATGGTTGATCAGCTGCGTTCCCAGTTGGTGGACCCGTGGACAGGCAACACACCAGCTAACATGTTCCAAAAATAAACCTGATCACAATAAACTGGTACACCTTGTTTTTCCCACCACCTTAATAGTGAACAAGAACTGAGGAACTCTTTGCTATTTTCGTCAACATCAAGCCCAAGAGTCAGTTCCCCGTAGAAAGGAGATGCCCTTGCAAACAGACCCCCCTCAACGTTGAGGAGGAGTGTCAATGAGGGGCTAATAAAGAAAGACAATGAGTAAACAAGTAGGGCAAGTCCACCCCAGCTTGTAGGACCTCCCTTCCTCTCTCTGAGCTGGCACGCACTCAATGGGATCTGCCATAATTAGTCTCACCAATGCTTGTTTAGCATTTGCATATAAATGCTCTTGCTGGCAAGTGCTAAACACACCATCACGAGCCATGCCCATAACAGACGGTGACCACACCTCCGGACCCTCCAGGAGAGGGAAAGGGATCCCAGGGGGCCCACCGCAGACACAAGCCCCCTCTGCGGCTCTCCTCCCCCGTGCCCGTTGCCTTCAACATGTTGGCACCCATCTGCCAGCAGCGAGGGGCCATGGCTTGGCCTGCTCTCAGTTCCTGTTTCGAAAGAGATTGTGAAAGATGGTAGCCAGGCTTCCTGTTTCTCCGCTTATGTCACGAGAGCGTTTCGACCCAACAAAATGAGCCCTGACAAAACAGGCAAGCGCACACACTGTGTTCTCAGGAAGTTTTAATACGTTTTCTTTCTGCCCGTTTAGACCCCTGATACTGCGAGCGCTCGGCCCCACAGATGGAGTTGGGAAATAAAAATAACACATAACCTCTTCCCTGCAACTGCTATGTGATCACCTCATCTAGCCTTGGGATGGCTGCTATTGTTCTCTTTCTGTACAACATGCAACAATTCTTTCCTTTCCATGAGTCTCCCCCCTTGTCCCTCTCTCTCTTTCAGTTTCCTCCATGTCTCTCGCAGTTGTTATGACAGATTGATTCATAAAAACGGAGAGGAGGAAGGAAATGATGAAACAAGTGTCTGTGCTCCTTCCATCCCTCCATCCCATCCACTGTAAACACAATGAAAGTCACCAACAGGAGTTACCCACACCAGAACAGAGATAAGCTACAGAACACTAAGAAAAACACACACAGCTGGCCCTCACAGCAGCTCTGCCTAAAACGAACCCTCATCGGACCCTGATAAATTGTATTACTCTTTCAGAGCTAGGGATATTCTCGGTGGAGTTTTCAGTTATTCTTTATTTAAGTAGTAACTTTTGCTCAGACGCTTCTCCTAAAAAATTCCTTAGGTAAGATATAATTATAGACAACTGTTGTTTTGGGATGAATTTGATGAGAAATGCAAAATTTTTGCTTTAATTGCAGACACTGGTATCTCGGTGCAGTGCGTGACATCTTTTCTGAAATTTTAGAGAAGAAACATCTGAGCTTTTTTCTTAGAAGACATATCTGAGGACCAGGAAACTTAAGCAAAACAAAAACCTAAAAAACCTGATCTGGCTCGGTGACTGAAATGAAATGTTAAATAGATCTCATTAACATTTCTTCTTTTTTTGATGCGAGAAAGCCAATCTTGAAGTTAGCAGGCTAAGCGGATATTTTTACATGCAACATGACTCAGTTCCATATATTGTATGTGATTTGGACTTCTGACACATTCTGACGCCCTGTCACACGAGTGTCATGTTCCCTGACAGCATGTCTGTCATTACCCACTTCAGATATTAATACTGAATAAATTAGCTTTCGATGTGTATTTCCAGCAATGTTTCATGTGAGCGCCAAGCCTGTCTTTCACCTCTGCCTGACCCCCCTACACTCCTCTCTCTTTCTCTCTCCCACTCTATCGCTTATTTGCTGTCCGGTTAGTTTAGACCGCTTTAGACGAAGGGTTAAGGCATGACTAAGCAACACCTATTTATTTATAATTTTTTACAAATTATTTAAAAAATAGTGTAAGTATAATAAGCTATTAGTATGAGAAGTTCTTACATTTTGCTCAAAGATCAAAAAGACAAACAATTGTTTTTTTAGTAATGTTATAGCAATAGTTTGTTTGCATTTTTATAACATGCACATATGTGACCCTGGACCACAAAGTCTGGTCTTAAGTGTCAATTTTTCAAAATTGAGGTTTATACATCATCTGAAAGCTTAATAAATCATCTGAAAGCTGATTAGTTAGGATATGACAATATTTGGCTGAGATACAACTATTTGAAAATCTGGAATCTGAGGGTGCAAAAAAATCTAAATATTGAGAAAATCACCTTTAAAGTTGTTCAAATGAAGTTCTTCAATGCATATTACTAATCAAAAATGAAGTTTTGATATATTTATGGCAAGAAATTTACAAAATATCTTCATGGAACATGATGTTTATTTAATATCCTAATGATTTTTGGCATAAAAGAAAAATTGATCATTTTGACCCATACAATGTATTTTTTGCTATTGCTACAAATATACCCCAGCGACTTAAGACTGGTTTTGTGGTCCAGGGTCACATATAAATTGTTCCAATAATAACACAATGTGCCTTAAGAAAGTAAACAGTCAATGCTGTAACTCATGTAGACTTTAAAATTTGAATATCTAGTACTTGACACTGGTTGTATGTCACAAAAGGTCGGCCTCTGGTTGACATATGACAGAATGGCAGACAGCACGTGTGACGTCACGGTGTGGGGGTCACCAATCTATTGTGGCTGTCTGGCCTTCAGCAATCCCCAGTGACATGATCACACCCCAGACCCCCAAATTAGAATAAGGACAGGCTTGTATATGTTACAACCTTAGGACGCAAGCTCGTTTCAAACGACAAAAGGGTAGATCCACACACTGTAACCCGCCGTCTTCTGTGTTTTATATATGTGCATCTCTGTGTAGAGTCACACTGCTCCTTTGATTTATTTCTAATATATTTGATTTTCAAAATGCACAAAATGAATAAAACAAGTGCAGAGAGAGAGGTTGCGTGTGTGCACGTGTGGGTAAAGGATGAGTATCCAGACGCCAGACAGACAGCAATAGTACAACTTCACTCAGGCCTGATTTAATTGTGGTCCTATGTAACACTTAATAGAGAGCGCAGAGCACCTGGCAAAAACAAGTTACACCCAAGAGGGGGTGGAGGGGTGTCCAACAGTACCAATTAAACACCTCAGCCAATGAGCTGACCTCTCACAGGACTCCTCGTGCCAATAAACCAATCACACCACACCTCTCATGTCTCATTAAATACCTATGTGATAGGAAGGGGACAAGAAGAGACAGCTTTTTTTTAATTATAATGTCTGGGAGGAAAAGAATTCTGCAAAGTAAACAATCATCATTACTATTGAAAACAACACTACTTATTCTGAGCGCTGAGACACAGACACTGATATTTGCGCACTGCTGTCATATTTTTCTTTTATTAAAAAAAGCTGTTACAGCTTATTTACAGCTTGTAAATAAACGGCTAAAATAATGTAAAAGTACTAAATTAAAAGCGTTTTTACTTGATATTGAACAAAAATAACGGATTTAATAAATGTACAAATATACATTTACATATAACAGCGCTTCTTAGAATCATTTTTAAATATTAAATTGTCAGTCTGAGACTATGGTTGCATAAATGATGCATTATGCAAAATAAAGCAGTACTGAATCCTAAATTGATTTCCTCATAAATATTTTTGAAATGGCACCAAAATGGCTGCCATCAGTTGATCCTCACACACACACACACACACACACACACAAAACAGACACAAAGGTGATACTGTGGTTGTGTGTAATGCAGTCACACAAACAGTATCACCTTTAATTATGTTTTTATATAAAACATGTCAAATGACTAGCACAGGCCATATAGGATTGCTTGTGCTGCTGAATAACAATAACATCATAAATATCATAAATGTATTGTTAATGCTGATTTTAATTTATATAGTTAAGTTTACATATATGAATTAAAATACAAATTATAAGTGAGATAATAAAAATGCAGACCCCTTAAATTCAACAATATTCAACATATGTTCAGTGATAGTTAATTATAATAAAGATAATAATAATGTGTCTGTATATATATATATATATATATATATATATATATATATATATATATATATATATATATATATATATAATGCATGCACACAATAATTAGTATACAAAGAAAAATGAATACAATGAAATAAATAAACATACATAATGAATAATAAACAAATAAATATAATAAATTATTTTATAAGGTTAATGACTGACTATAGTTTGGAACAACAGTTTAAAAATGTAATGATTCAAGATTATATTTTTTAAATAAAATGTAAAATAGGCCTAAATAACAATTCTCTCTTCTGTCAAGTCAAAAAAAAAAGGTGAATGAAACAAACAAACAAAAAATATTACAATGGAAACAGGTGTAACATACATGGTATTAAATCCTCCACACACACACATGTGTGTGTGTGTGTGTGTGAGAAGTGAAAGCCCAAAGGATGTGCTGTTAGAGGGACATGGAGCCCGTAGCACTTAGGGGCCATTTTATTGCTTTGCTGTGGTCAAGTGAGGTGCAGCGAGCTCAATTCCAGCACAACAATGACAAAGAGGGCCGCCGAGACAAAGGGGTATCTATTTGCCTCTTAACCCCTTCAGTACTAAACACACACACTCACACAACCTGGAAACCACAAGCACTCCTCTCACACGTGCAGAAACACACACACACACACGTAAACATGGCAGTTTGTAATAGCCGCTCCGTTTCAGACCAAACTAATGGATTCAAGAGTCCGACCGGCCTGACACGTACCGCTAGGCCTCAACGCCACAAAGACAGAATCGAACGACTCTACTATACCTTTATTTCCTCTCATCCTCGCTCTCTCCGCTCCTCCTCTCCCAGTGCACCATGGGGGACCCGTATGGGCTGCTGCACATTTGCAAATGAATCACGCTTTTTGTTTGAGGTTTTTTTTCCCCTTCTCCAAACACGGAAAACGGGAGAGAGGAGGGCGAGCGAGAGAGAGAGAGATAGAGAGAGGGGGGCTCCTGCCATCGCTCTCTTTTCTTTTCTGCTGTCTTTAATCCTGAGGAGGATAAGCTGTGCCGTACACAGAGAGGAAGTGCCATCGGCCTGTCGGGCTTCACCCGTTCCCACTCAGCATTCCTGCAGCCTCTCACACACACACACACGCGTGCTGTCGATCACTCACTCACATGCACAGAAAAGACCCACGTTACTGACAGCGCATGCACCACGGCGCTCAGTTGCAAATGATCTAAGCACTTTGTCACTCAGGAACAAATGTGCTGCACGTTTCATGAAAATCTATTTATACGTCCACCAATGCTAAGCAATATGCAGCCTTAAAGGAAAGAAAAATGCAATACAATTTTAAGTTTAAATATTTTCTAATTAAAATATAGAATAACAGTCTTATTTAAGTCTCAAAGTTTGCTACAAATATTCTTGCACTTAAATGCAAAAATTGCAACATATGAAGTAGCTGAATAAATGCAGCAGTAATGCAACAAATGACTGCATTCTGTGATCTAACACAGCCACGAAATCAAGAGAGAGAGAGAGAGAGCATAATACAGCGACACTCCTCGACCGATACGCACACACACACACACTCAATCCAGGTCTGTTTTCATGTCATGGTGCTAATCTAGCTGAGGCTAACGCTGGCTGTATCACATGCTGTGCTAAGCGTAAAATGCGCTGGAAAAATGACATCTGCAGACGCTCTCAGGGCCTCCACCACCGCACAAGCGATATCGACAAATATATTATTATCATATCATAAAAATAGCCGTTAGAACAGAGTTTTCTAATATTAGACTTTTAGAACATTCTGTAACATTCTGTATGTATATATATAAAACATATATTACATATATATATATATATATATATATATATATACTATACATACAGACATGCATACATATTTACTACTTCAATTTTTTTATTTATTCTAATAACAATTGATAATTATAATTATTTAATAATAATATAATAATCCTTTAATTAATATATCATATTTATTAATATAACATTTTTTGTCTCTAAATATGTTTAATAAAAACATCATTATTATGTGTACAAAGAGGACTTTTCATTTGAAAATGACACTTGTAAGACCCTCGCATGCATGCATTTGCACAAAAATAAGTGTGCACACTTGAGAAAGTGATCGAAAAAATTAAAGCGTGAATGAGAGTGAAAGAGAGAGAGAGAAGGCAAGGATCGGGTCCAAGTCACAGGCCACAGGACCTCACGCTTTGTTTCTGCATGGAGAGAAAGGCGACCTGGGCTGCCAGTGTCTGTGTGTCCTCCATGTTTTATGCATTCTGCCTCTTTGTGATGATAAGCGACAGCGCAGAGGGCCGGACGCTGGACTCCGGGGTGCAACGAAAAGGAGGGGGGAGAGCAGGTCCATCTCTGTTTCGGAGAACGTGGAGCTGTCTTTTGAAACTAGCCTCAGCTCCAGTGGCCGGCTACACTGTTATTACCCACAGCCTCCATATCACTGCCGCCTGTGCAGGCAAGCTACTAGGCTAGAATTTACCCTCACAAACACACACGACAGGCATGGGGGTGTACCTCAGCAAAAACACCCTGAAATAACATCTGCTTTTGGATCATATTATATATTTATGCAAATATCAATTCCATTTCTTCAGTTACTATTTGACAGTTTGACAGTGCACACACAAAAATGACACCAATCTTTTGTCCGTTTTTTTTTTCTTTTCATAAATTGGCTATTTTGCTTCACATGAGTTTGTGAAATGCAGGCATTGAGCGTCCTCATGACATTAGCCGTGAATGACAAATGCTGAGGGCTACGTCTGTCTCTCAAAATATTCCCTGACCGACGGAAAATGTGCAAAAGCAGCTTCTCGCAATAAAAGAGGAATTCTTGTCGCCGTTCCACACACACAAACATATATAGATCTCGTTTTCAGGGCTGGCCCTGTCTATAAACAGCACAGAATCCACTAGATCAGGTGAAGACTTCTGCTTCCTTCCTTCTGTTTTCTATCGCTCATTTTTTCCTTTTGAAGCAAAAATAAAAACGCTTTATTTAGCAGTTTGGATGTGGTAGTTAAATCATGCTGTTATAACACGTGTGTATATATGCACAACAGAAATTATCCTGAAAACATTAGGGGAAAAAAAATGTATTATATAATAAATTCAATAAAAAACAATTGGCAGATGAGATGTGCATTACACACGATCACGTGTACAGACACATATTTTCTCTATCATAAATCTCCACCGCAGTGATTTGGAGACAGTTAACATGACAACATATTGTGAAACAGCAAGCCACAGACATTTCTGCCAACTTCACTGGGAACAAATAAAAGAAAACAGCAAAAGAAGAGGAGGGGGAAAAAGAGGAAGCAGAAAGAAACATGCAGACAGTCAGTGCAACCGTCTGAAAGGTGAAACCGTGGCTTGAGCTGAGCTTGTGGTAAAAGCTGAGTTTACACAGGTATAGCGTACCTAACTATCCCTGAACCCCCTCCACACACACACACACACACACATACACCATCCTCCCCACCCACGCTCAGTCTACCCCCAGTCCGTGGTTTAATGATAGCACTGACACATACGCCATTGTCCTCCTCCTCATTATGGGACGACTGGAAGAACTGGTCCTGACTGCACAGGCTTGCATATTCAAAACCATCATGTGTAATCAGACCCAGTGCTCCTGCTAACCTAATTTACACACTCACAATCCAAGCCCTACAGCAAATGGAGGTGGCTGGGCTTTCTCTGCGCGCCTCCTCGGCACGACTGGATTAATGGAAAACTCGTGACAGAGATCGGCTCCTCTCCACACACACACACATACACACACACCGCTTTCACCTTCACATTGGACCATCTCTATGCGGTGTGTTTTTTGTTACTACAATATATATATATATATATATACACACCAGTGTAAGCTTTTTTAAAAATATCAGTGTATTTGATGCTTACTATAGCTGTGATATTTTGTATTGTGTAACATAAGTTAATATAAGACAGTATAACATAAATATTAAATTTAATGCATCATTTATATTTAATAGTGCAATAGTGATTACAAAATAAATGAGCATGAAATGTATAAACATTTAATATTACTGTTATTATCAGGCAGTATACTCATAGGCGGCCTGTCATTGATGTTGACCCAAAGAGGGCCCTCTTCCACCGAGGACATCACTGAGGCTTTCCCTAAGGGTGCCAGCAAGAGAGAGAGAGAGAGAGAGAGAGAGAGAGAATAGGGAGGGGTAAAGAGGATAGCACAGTCTACCCCTGCCCTATATCTCCACAACGATATCCATACACACTCATACGCCACACAGCATGCCGTCTCATCATCAAGCATCTCCATTCATGCACCACAGATGACCAGGATGAGTACACTTGCCAATATGTACAATTCTTGTTGTAAGAGGAAGTGACTAGAAATCAAGACACAGGAGAAAAAAAAATAGAAAAGAGAAAGAAAGCAAATATAGCAAATCTACTGCTGAACCAGCAATTTCACTAGCGACAGTATCAAATGAACAGCATAACAATCCTGCAAAATTACAATTAAACAGCATTCTAAAAAAAACTGCAAGAACAACAGAATTAATAATAATTGTAATAATATAGTTACAAATGTTAATAAATTCATAAAAGTAAATAGTGTTTATTTAACATTAATTTAGGTACAAATGTGAGCAGCAAATGATTAACAAATTATAATTAAAAAACTACATCAATTAAGATCATTTTTTTCTAAATCAAAAACATTATATCATCCGTTACAATCTACACTAAAACTAAACGTACAAAAAAATCTGACACATGTACGTATAAACTACGGTGAAAAATCAATCATTACACTCTAGCCTGTGTCCTTGTATATCTCAGAAACGGTGAGCAGTTTATTCTTTTATTTCAAATCAGGTACAAATGAACAGACTACAGCGCCTGTCTGTATCTTTCTGTAGGCTTGCGAAAAGCCTGAAAGAATTGAGACAATGCAAACTTTCAGCCAAACCGCAACGCAAACATATGCACAACTCATTTTCTGTAACACAGCGAATATCCTTACAGCACACAAATCTGTTCAGAGCCTATAATAAGAGTGTTTTCCCTGACTTAAGTACATACACACAACGCAACGTAGTTTTTACACTGCTTGAATATGGACGAGAGTTACTAAATGCTACATGTTAAAGTGTTTCACGAGCAGGTGAAACACAAAAGGCAGGACAGACAACAAATAGTGAAACAATATGACTTCCTAGAAATGAGTCAACTGCCATCAAAATCATTATCCGCAAAAGGATTAGCCCTGAATAGCCTATCCGTGAGTTTTTGAAGAGTGAGTGAGATGGCAAAGACCTTGCCTGCTGTCTTTGTTTTGTGATGGTGAAAGCCGGAGCACAGAGAGGGAGAGAAAGGATAAGGGAGAGCTGGAGCGAGCGAGAGAGAAAGAGAGAGAGAGAGAGAGAGAGAGAGAGAGAGTCCATGCACAGCATCTGAATTATACTATATATCCTTTTTGTGTGACGTTTGTAATTATTGCCACCCCTCTATAGGGAGCCGAGAGACATTAAACCCCTGACTTATCTGTCCTTCTCCTCCCTCCCTCATTCTCTCTCCTAAAAACAGAGAAGCTAGTTTGCCCACTATGCCCTCTTTTAAACGGTTAAGAAAAGGAAAAAAGATTGAAATATAATAACAAAAACACACAATGGCTTTTCCTGCCAATTTCCCCCCTCTCTCTCTCACACACACACAGATTTCTGCAATTCTGTTGTAATAATTCCTCTTTGTTTAAAAAAGAAAAGCGAAATGCAAAAACCTACGCTTTCCAGACACTGCAGAGTCTTAACCTAAACAAGTGTGCCGTCCCTACATTAGCTTCTGGTTCCTCTTGTTATGACACATTGGGAAGGATAAAAAGGTCTTGGGATTTGTGTTTTTCTGACCTCTTCCCTGATTCCTTCGATATGGCCCGTGGCTATTTGACCTTGTCTATCCTCAACTCTCTTTGCATGCATGCCTTCCTTCATGAGTGTTCTCTCTCTCTATCTCTCCTCCAACAAAAAATTATGATAATCCATTACTTCAAACTAAGGACTTTTTTTCCTAGTGCAAAATCAAACACTCTGCTCTTTTGTTGATCAAACTTGAGGTATATTTTTATAGTAGCCTACTGCTAACCCCCACAATCTCAACGTATTGTTTGTGTGACCCCACAACATAATCCACCCCACTCTTTTCCCACTCTTCGCTGGCTCGGTAATGTTGGGTTTTTCCCTTTTCTTTCTTTTTTTATCTTTCTTCCACTCACTCGGTGACCCCTGCTCCCTTGTTTCTTGCCATCTGACCCCAAGTCTCTCAACCTCCCCCTCTCTTTCTTCCCCAACCCTGCACATCCATGAGCAGCTCGCAAACAGTCAGTCAGCTCTGGGTCTGTCTGTCCTTCCATTGCATCTCTTCTGTTTTCTCATTTTTCTATCTCACTGTGGGCTACATTGTATCATTGTTATGGATCCACATTTCCGTTTGTTCTTGTCTGTACACCTTGGAAGGACTATCTATCTCTCAATCGCTCTTCGTTCACGCTACTTTTTAAGTCCCCATTTCCATTTTCTTTTTTGTTGTTTTTTATTATTATTATTCATGCCACACCTGTGGTCTTCATTAAGTTTTGGCATAATTAAAATTCAAGCCCCTCGTCTATTTGTGGGGGCAATTTCGCCTCAGTAGTTTAAGCGAGTTCAAACTAAGCGAGGCGAAGTTGTTTATAATTTGAAAACTCTTTTTCGTTCTATTTTTCTCTCTCGGGAGAACGTAGCAGGTTCTAAAACGTCATTCTGATTTATTTCTCATCGTCTTTGTTGTCGAAATCACATTTCATTCCATCGTTTTGATTTTTAGATTCACAAATTCACGCCGTAAGCGTGGGTTTTTAGTTTTAGGTCGTTCGCCGTGATCTCAGTGTGTGTAGCGCGGCTCTTAGGCTCCGTGAGCTCCGGCTGAACCGCTCCTGAGACCCGTCTCTATACCAAACACACTCCCCTAAACACTCGCACACACTTCACACACACATGCCTATCCATTTGCATGTGACTCCGGCTGGGAAGCAGCAAAGAACAACTTTCACGTCGTCTGGAATGAAAAAAATAATAATAATACGAGAAAAGACGGCGAAAGTGACAGGAGCGAAAAAGTAGAGGAACTGAAATGCACGGCAAAGGGCGGAGAAATCCACACTAAAAAGTAACGATGGGCGCAATGATGAGGATTTTTGCTCGCTAAATGAGGGAGGAAATGAAAGTAGAGGACGAACGAGCATATCGGTGTAAAAATGGGAAAGCGGGCGACGCTTCCCGCTCAGCGGACGCGGACGGACTCGGAGGCTGGACTAAGACGCTCCTCTCCCGGCTACGATCGCGCAGAGCTCCCGCTCCTCTCCCAGCAGCCTCGCGCATCGACACACTCTCAAAAACCTCTTTCTTGACACTATTCGGTCCTTTTGCGACCCGTGTGAATACATGAACGTGCAGAAGTGTGTTTTAAATCCAACTGTTTGGAAAAAGGAATCGCTGTCTTGCCCTTTTCTTTTCTTCCAGTCATGAGAAGAGCGAGGACGAAGCCAGATGTAAACACAGGTAACGACACTAATAAACGGCATCAAATAAAAGCAACTTGCATGAAAATAACTTGCGATCGCCTGTTCTTTATCCTGCTAGGAGAATAGGCAAAGCCGGGGCTGATGCGGCGAAATCCCGAAAGCCATCGCTTTAGTCTGTTATTGAAACTAAAGAGGATCGTAACGCTACGAGAGAGACAGAAAGAAAGAGAAAGCAAAGTTATAACTTACAATGTTTGGCTGCCGCTTTGAGATCCTTGCTTTTTAATCCAGTATTGAGACGCTTTTGCTAAAGATCCCATCAAGGCAGTCCCTTTTGGTCAGTTTGCGTTTAGGATGATGGTAAAAGAAAGATCATTGTTGTTGCGGAGAGTAAAAAAACCGGAGTATTAGTTGTAAAGGCAATATAAAAATAATTTGGATGCAAAGCAGGCGATGAGTCTTGTGTTAGAGGGAGAGAGGAAGAGGTGAAAGTGAGATCTGATGATTGAAAAGAAAAAAACTCTTTGGATCTTTATTCCTGCTAATTAGTTTCCTGCAAAAAATGGCTGTGATTAATTCAGTGCGCATGTGCTTCATTACACAGGCACGACGGGAAGGGCTAATTAGCCACCTTCTGGATCAATAAGATTCAGCAGAGAGCCGAGGAGAGAGAGAGGGAGGAGGGAGATAGAGGAGGGAGGGAGGGATGGATGGATAGATGGAGAACGAGAAAGAGGAAAGTAGTGATCGGGAATTGAAAATATGGAATTAAGTACAGCGCAAAGTAAGAGTTGGATAAGAAGGGAGACACTGAAAGTTAATAGTGGAGAGGCGAGCGCGCATGCTGCTGCTGCTGCGCGGTGCGTTATTTGCTCGCTAGTTTTAGATTTAGGAATCAAAACGAGTATGTTTAAGAAATGAAATAACGCACTTATAACCTCGAACCCGACAACTTTAGAGCGCTTACAAACCCCAGCAAGTTCGTCACACGTCCAGCTGCCTCGCATTTAATAAAACAAAAATCTCATGACAGGATTAACACAGTTTAGATTTTTTTCTTCTTTTAGAACGAGCAAAAGTGAAACAAAGACGGCTTTATGTGGACAATAACATAACGCAACACTCTCTGTGAAGCTTTATCGGTGCAAATGCTAAATAAGCAAAACACTTGAGTGTTTATGCACTTATGGTGAACAACACACTTTAAAACATGCCGAGAACAGCACTGACAAAAAGCAGACTAATAAACTGTGTGCATTGGTAAATCACAAACACCTTTATTATCAGGTTTTTTTTTATTTTTTTTAAATCTGGTTGTAAAGATGAGCATAGATGCACACAGGAAATGTTATCATTTCAGCATGCACGTTACGTGATAGCTATAGGATGATATCTGTAGCTATATTTAGTATTGCCTTTTTCTGAAGTAAACAAACTATTTCTGAAAACGACACGTTAGCAACACGCTATGCATGTAACATAACATTTGTAAAATCGTAGCTATAATAATTTTTATGTGTAATAAATGAAATTGCACTTTTATATGTCGTAGTAACACCTCAGTATACTGCCAGTATTTACGTTCACGGTCTGTCCCATCATGCTGGATCTTGAGATGAGTGCACGAGGAAAAATCAAGACATTGCAACCGAACGCGAAGAAAAACTGTGCAAAAACTAGACCGCGCAAAAACAACCACTTCCTTCTTTTCAGCTTTTCTGGACAAAATCATAGCCTGTAATCAAAGTCAAAGGCAATGTAGGTTACGCATTTTATTCACTTTGAGACGATCAGCAATATATGATAAGAGATGCTTCTTTAGATATTATCTTTAAGAGTAGACTAGGTGAACCAAAAAGCACTGTATAGATTTTATGAACAGTTTTAATATGACATTTTCTGTTTCTGTTCCTCTCTCTCTCATACACTCACAGACAGTAGGTGAAGAGAGGGAGAGAGTGCAATGTAAAAATCACAATTTTTTAATGAACATTGTCTTTCCTGCACTTTACTTCATAGCAATAAACAGCTCAACATGTGTTATTATAATTTAAAGATAATTTAAATAGAGCATTTGAACACAAGTCATGTGTATTTAGTTAGACATTTAAATAGCATGTAAATCGCTCCTTAAACAGTCAGCGGCGATAAAATGACACGATACGCTTTACGTGTGTTTTTTTTAATAATTCTCGATAAGTAGTGTAACTTTCAAGCGCGTGCGTTCAAAGAGGTGACATTTGATCAATAGTAACAACTGTAGTATAGATCGGTGGGTTTCTCCACAGGTTTGCTTTTTTCACTTTGCCCCAAAACAATTCTCCTGCTCTTGGTGGTCATTTAAAACGCCCTCTTCCCGAATCAAAAGCGTGTACCGACCTTTGAGCCCAGGCCAGTGTCCTTTCTCATGATAATTCTATTGTTGATTCTCAGTAAAGAAATGACAATTCCTCTCTCCCTCTCAATGACTACTTTCGCTATTGACAACTCCAAGGGGCCCTAATCTTGCCAAATACAGCTAACCTGTTTTTATCGATTGCATAAAGTTTATTGGAAAATGATCATATAGGCTATAACTTTTTTGGTTGTTGAGTGTGTTTTTTCTTTCTTTCTTTCTTTCTCTCTCTTTTTCTTATAAGACAATTTTTTTTTTCCGAATTGTTTCTCTGAATACATGATGCCAAATTCCGTGCAATCATTTACTGTCGCATTAGGCAATGTATACCATTTATATGTCAAAAAATAATTACATGTTTATTGTGTTCTGCACGATTATAATTGATTGTGGTGTGTATATTATTTTAGAATTACATATTGAAGTTGTCATAAATGTGCTGTAGAATAATTATTATCAGAGGAAATGTAATATTTCAATGTAATAACATTCATAATGTTTTAATAAATATATAGAATATAATAAATATTGTATTTTATTTTATTTCCATCTCATGTCATATTATACAGAACATGTTGGAGAGCATGCAGTCAGTATGGAACTCGCTTTGGGAGATTGAAGGAAACTATCCATCGCACTGAAGCATTATCAAATGCATTATATAAACAATAGCAATATTAAACACTCAGGCCTCGTGCAATAATATAGGCTAGACGTGACAGTTGCTGCTGTGTGTGCGTGGATAGCGCGTGGGTGTCCGTGTGTGTGCTCGCATAAGTTGTAGTTTTAAAAGCATATATTTTTATATTGCTGACGCGCACATGGAGAGATATATGAAATAGTAAGCAGGACTACACCTTCGCAGGAACTAACTTCTGCGACTGAAAACAGAAGTGACAAATTAAAAGTTACAAAATAAAACGTTGATATGTTTGATATGCATACGGATTTTGCCTTGAGAGTATCTTCAGGATTGGTGATGTGCCTGCTCTCTTGGGAAAGAGGGATTGTAAAAATGAATGGAGGGAGAATAGAGTGCGCGAAGAGTTAGAGGGGCAGTGAGATAATAAGAGGCCGGTGCGTGAAAAGGGACAGAATCAGAGCTTGTCTGTCGCTTTGTAACCTGCCATGGCCAATCTACGCACATTTTAATATGCAGTGTGGTCCTGTCTGGCGCTTGATAGCCGTATTTATGGACGCAAATATCACCTGGGCTTCGTTTTCTTCACTCAAATCGTCATTGCATGCTCTTTTAATATAGACTAAATGTGTTTCTTATCTGTTAGGTCCAATCAATTGCGAATGCTCTGTCCTAAATATGACTGGGAATGACTGAACAGACATCCAAATACGCATGACCAACCCCTCTGGTGAACATGCTGATTGATCTGACTAGAGATGTGTGTGTAAACCTCGGTCCATCGCCGTGCAAACAATGAATTTCACATATGAACTCTAAACTGCAGTAACAGAATCACAATCCGTTGCTATTTATGATAAAAACAAAATGCTAGAATTGTTTTACCAAATTTAGAGAGGACAAAAAAAAAAAAAAAAAAAAAAAAAAAAAAATTAAATGTGTATGTTGTTGTTTTTTTTCTCCAGCATTTCAAAAAGACAGCCTGTGCTTTTAACCCTCATGCACCGTGTGTGCCACCACTGAATAATAAAGACCAAAAACGAGCCGTAAGGAAATGAAAACAGGCGAAAGCATTCAGAGATAAAGACAGCTGTCTACAACAGTCTCGTAACTTTATTAAAAAGCGAAGAACATAGTAGTTCAGATAAATATAAACATATTTGGGAATTGTGTTACTATATTAATATGGAAGGCACACACGTTCAAGCTGCATTCGGATAGAGCTATCAAAGGGGTTCCATCCTCATGCGTCCATAATGAAAGAATCTGGCGTTTAATTAGCATTTTTTCCGCATGGTTAACTAACACAACTTTTACTCAGTCACCGGTGAACAGCAGCGGCTTTTTGGGAACGGGCCCTCCAACGGGCGCATGCACTAGCAGCAGCAGCAGCAGAGGAGGTGAGTGTTGTGGCGCATGGCTGCTCTGAAGCACACTGGGACTCAATGGCATTGACAGCACAGGAGCATTGTCCGGCCTAAAGCTGCGGGTGGCTGCATGGGGCAGGACGTGTTACCAGGTGCAATGGCAGCGCCCTCTTATGTTCACTCTGGTCAAAGGGCTCAAACACAACATGAACCTGCCTTGTCAGGGATATATGTTCCCTATCTGCCATCTGCAGCAGATCTGTGCGTGTCCTATGTCACCGACTGCGTCAAATCGAGCACATATGCATACAGGTAAATGTCTGTTGGCGAATGACTAGGTTCCTTGCTTACCATTTCACCCGGCTTCATCAAATATCTTAACTTTACTCACGAAGCCATAGTTGAATCGCGTAGCGCGCACGACTGGAGACCCTTTTTGTGTGTGAGTTTATGAAAAGAGGCCAATTTTAAAGCAGAAAATGAAAATATCATGAGCTAGGAAAAATCAGATATGATGGAAATCATAAATAATAATACAGAAAAAAACAGCAGTGTATAAATGATTAAACGCTGTAAGACAGAATAAGCAATATTGCACTTACTGCAAAATTATTTCATGACTGTGTAACATCAAGATTCACAGATAAAACGACATTGTCTTATGATATAAATCAGCTCGCAGATGACAAACACGTGAGTGAATCAAATATGATGCGCGTCAAAGGAATGTATTAATTATCAGCACCTTAAAGACAAATTGAAGGTGAACAGCATCGTTCTTTTTTACATACAGATGAAAACATGCCATCTCTTATTTCAAATACCACTGTATAATGGTTCAAAAGACGCTGTTTTATTCACATGATTTTGTTATTGTAGTGATGTAGAATGTTTAATCGCAGAACTGCGTAAATGATAACGTTTCTGAACTATAAACTTTTAAATTAACTATTTAAAACCAATAAAAGTACTGTCAATAAATACATACATGTAATGAGAATGATGCATGTTTTAGCGTTACATTATAACCTGACATCTCAAAATATCTATGTGGAACAAATACGTCCAGTATGAGACTGAAAAAAAGAGCTGGACACTCAACGCAAAAATTCAGTTACGCGGGGGTAAATGTTAACATATGTTCCTTTTAGTGTGTCAAAACACTCTATATTCACTAATATTTGAATATTTCAGGGAATGCGTTAATAAACACAATAAAAGTTTGTCCAAGGCTAAATATGTTCGTGTCTTTTTTTGTTATATGCTGCTACACATCATTTCAATGTTTTGTAGTCTATATAGCAAATAAAGATGTCTGGAAATTTAATTTTGAACCCCAAAAATCAATAATAATAATAATTGCGTGTTTAAAATTACTTTCGAAACACATAATTTTAAATAAATTACTAAATTAATTAATTAATGAGAACGTTCCTAGTAATATAGACTGTCTTGCTTTGAACAGATTGTAAGACAAACATTTCGAATAACGCACAGCATGTCAATTTATCTTAATTATAAAAAACTTAATTTGCCCTCATAAACACTAATTAATCAAAATTACATTTTCAAAAAACGAGCTTATGTGTTGTGCTTTTCCAAAACGTTTTTACGCATTAAAGTTTTAGATCAATTAATTATGCAAATGTTTTTTAATTAATTAATAATTATTGTCTTAAATTAAATTCCATTGTTACTGATTTGGATCGTTAAAGTTACCTGATACTGCCCAAACAAGTGTAATTCGAAAACAAAATTAACATATGCACATAAACTAATTGTAGCTAAATCAATTATTAAATAAAATAAAAAAACAACGATCCTCTAAACAAGATATTTATAAACACTGAGTTGTATTTGCATACAGATTGATAAAATGATGTATGGTGTTATTGGGCTCGGTTTCAGTCGAAACCTTTTCAGCAGCCTAAAAAGCTCTAGGTGTATATATTAATGGATAATATAATTGGTAAATATTTAAAAATACTATTTGATTATAACCCTTTAAAAAATACAGAGAAAAACAAACCCGAATGTGTGAATGTGTTAATCGAATAATATCAGTGTATCATAAAACACCTGCGCGCGCGCGTGTGTGTGTGTGTGTGCATCACCGACCATTTTATGAATTATATTTTAATCCAAAATATACTTCGGTATTTTTTTTTTTGCTAAATTCTATCATTATTTTTATTTAGGAACGGATCATATTCACTGTCTGTGCAGTTAAGCAGTAGTACAAATGTATCTGTTCACGGTCGTGCAACAATCAGAAAGAAAAGCAGCCTGGAGCAAGTCTGCGTCCAGAGGAGCTACAACTGCAAACCAGCTCATCCTCACACCGCCGATTCTCTGCAACCTCTATTTTATCTTTGTGCAGGTAAGAGAATAACACAGGCTGAAATAAAACGACTGTCCAGTTTGAAATGCACTACAACAAAATGATCTAAAGCAGATCTCAAGAATCAAGAAAAAAGCAGAAAAGTGAAGATGGTCTTCCCGCTTCTCGACATCAAAATGAAATATATAGATGCAATGCCATGTGCGCATTTTGGGCCTGTACATCCATTTGAACTGAATAATTCTGCGCTTTTACTACATTCATACAATATCCAAACCTTAACAACTCCAGTTCCTACGAAACATTATAATAAACAAATATAGCCACCTGTCTATAAAAAAATATAAGACACGTTTATTACAAATGCGTGTTTTTGTTTTTGTTTTATTTGGCAAAACGCATATAGGCCTATATATCCACAGCTGGCTCATAAGTTTCATGTATAGCAGGTGGAAGCAGCCACAGAAGGGCAACAGAGACTTAGGGCTCCCGCCAAGGGTCACCATGCAGGGTCCTTCCCCACTTCTATCATCTGACAAATATGGCAGGATTATGTGCAAAGCTTTGCTCAGGAAATCATTTCATCTCAAAGCGGAGACCCTGAGTTTCCAACCGAGAAATACGGTGATTTCATGACCCAAATGTCATGAACAGTTAGCTTAAAAAATAGACAGATGACATTTTGTTGACAAATATGTTCAAAGACAAATGAAAGAGCAAACCCAGCAACAAATTCTTCCATGCAGTCCATGTTTAATTGTGTGTGTGTGTGTGTGTTGGACTTCAAATAAATACTATGTATTTCAACAGTTATGCTGCCAAACACCTTGTAAATAATATTTAAATAATTATGTGTAAAATATGTAAATTATATAATTAATTCTGAATATGAAGATAATCCACGTGTGTGAAAAAGTGAATCACAAAACATGCACATACAAACAAGGAAAATTAGTACTGTATTGTTAAAAAAACATTTGCTAGTAATCTATGAATGTAATAAATGTCTGAATAAATTATTCATTTCATTGATGTTTTATGCAAAAGAAAAGAAGAAAGCACTAGTGATTTAAAATGATTGAAAATATGTGTCATTATGCTGATCACGAAGGGGAAAAAATTCAAATAAAACTAAAAAAAAAAAAGTAAAATATTTATTGTGTTTTGCATCATAATTCATAAATTTAATGTGTAAGTAATTACAAGAATACTAATTAATATGAGTAGCTAAGGATCAAGGAAAAGGCCAAGTGGAGCAACATGCACCAGCAAATTCTGCCAAAGCCTAAAACCTGCAACTAGTCTTGTGGGTGATGTAGCAGGGGTATAATTGTAAGTGACCACAGCGGCTGGAACATAGTTGCACGGTGCTTAACCCTGCCATTTCCCCCGCCCTGTGACCTCCAGGACTCAGAGGCAGGTGGGCTTCTGCAAAATTCAGAGGTGGGGGTAGGGTTGACGTCAAAAGGGGGACAAGCTGTGCATTACGGCCAGTAACACATGAACGCTGCCCCCGTAAGGATCGGCGGAGACCCCGTCTGGCCTTGGAGCTCCACACGCCCATAAAACAAGCCATTAAAAAAGCCGTTCACGGCATAGCATGAGCTCGTTAGGACAATTAACAAGAGAGGTGTTTAACTTGGCACTACATTAACACTCCAGAAGGGACCCCACCAAAAACAGGCCACCACACAACACGACTGTTTGCGTCCCCAACACGACCCACACAGACAAGTCAAATGTCACATAAAGCAGATTCTGGTGCTCAAAGTCCAAAAGCAAATTTAGGAATAAATGACATAGGCTGTATATTCCCCAGCATTACACCAAACCATTTAGTCGTGCAAAATCCAAATTCTTAACTCAAATATTTCCATTATTAAAGATGCATTATGAAGGTCATAAACACACAAATGCATTCGCTATCTCTCCACGGATAAACAAAGCATCGGGACGTCCCTTTCAGGACCTGGACGACAGCATCACCGCCACAGCATTAGTCAGAAAGCGAGGCCAGCGGGAATAATTCCTCTATTTTTGTCCAAGCGATCTAGCAATGAGACAGGACACCGAGGCGACGCTGGGCTGTGTCAAAATGACACATTCAACTCATCCATAATGAAAGTAAATAAGAAGTGTGATAATCTGCATTTCATGTATTTTTGTACATCATGGGCTCTGCGATATGCAGAAATTCGTTCCTCGCAGAGAAAGAGACTATGACCAAGAGAGATAAAGGGAATTGCTTCTCCCGTCTTCTGTTTAGAATTGTAAATATGGCGTATAGGCATTGCTGCTGTCCAATTACATGTATCTTTCATGTATGAAATCATGCATGGCTCTTTTTACCGCGAGGCCAAGGAGGGCCGGCACAAAGGGAGCGACCCCGGCCGCAGTGCAGTACATCCCTCATGCAGAGCGGGGTCTGGTGCCGGAGCCCTGGGCTAAGAGCACTGTTCCATTAGCGCTCTCGGATGGAGGGGAAAAAGGAGGAGGATGGGTGGAGGGAAGGAGGGGGGAGATTGGCTCTCCTGACAGGGGCGTTCACCGCTTATGACTTCTGCTGACTTACATTTGTCCTGTTGTGAGCGCGCCTGACCCCTCGAACCCTATATGCCTTTGACGTAGCCCATTTCGAAGTCGCTAATTAGTTTAACACAGATGGATTTTTTTCTTAATGCTTTGAAGTGTTTGTTTATTTTTTGTATTTTTGGCTAATAATATAGGAGTGAGATGCACGAAAAGCTTTAGTGCTCCATCTGTTAGATTATTTATTTATTTGCTTTCTCTTTCCCCACAAATGACAGCTCCCCGCAGAGTACTAATGTGAAATGACCTAAATTTGGCAAAATTACTTTGAACTTTTCAAACAAAGGCCCTGCTCTCTTCTCAGAACCTGGCTGATTCCCTGAGTGTCTTGCGTTCTACCTCCTTTGCCGTCTGTTTTTCTTTTTAAATGCTTAATTCTGTAAACACTAGTTACTTTCATTCAGGGTTACACTGAGAGCAGTGAATACCATCATTTTGAACAGCTAAAGAGCATGTGTGTCTGTCATGTTTGCAAAACAAAAATATCACTGCTTAACATTAACATTTACACATGAATATGGTAGTCACCGGGGCAGCACTGTGTGGCTGTTTTGTAGCTACATTGTAAAATGTTTATAGAATTAACCTAAAATCTACTCAGTGTGAAAACTTCTAAGTTAACTGATTTTAATTGAATCAAGTAAATTATTTAATCATCTCCAAAAACAGCAATGAAAGTCTTTTTTAAAAGTCAGATCAGACATAAAAAAGCAACAACATTTATGGCATTATATTGATTACTGCAAAAAGTAATTTCGACTTGTCCTTCGTTTAAAAAAAAAAAAAAAGTTACAGTGAGGGCCTTTCAATGGAACTAAATGGGGCCAATTTCTGAAAGAATTTAAAAGCTGAAATGTGAAAGTTTATAAAAACAGCTACATTAATTCTACTGTCAAAACCAGTGTATTATTTTGAATTCTTACCATTTTATGGACATTTTAAAACATTGTAATGAAGTTGCAATACTGGATCAACAGAATTGTTTAGTAAAACTTTAAAATAATCTTACATATATTGTCTTGTTTCTATTTTGTAAGAAAAGGAAAGACAAGTGAAAATGACTTTTTGTGGTTTTTGTGTTAGTTCAACTTTTAGTGAACTCAGAATATTCCTGCAGCACAGGCTAACTTGCATTATGTAGATGAAAATATGCGACGATAACGTGTCTGTACATCTGTACACTCTTTTCTGTCAATCAATCTATCTCCTTCTCAGTCGCTTTCCAGGATTTCCCTGCACCTAAGCATCTTTGAGCCAAACAAATTCAATCAGCACACATTCCCTCTAATCCTACAGCAGCAGACAGGTGATTGAGTCTTCAAACCCGGGAAGCCTTTATCTACAGTGGGCTCTCCTGTAGGCCCAGCATGGAGGAGAAGCCGCCTATGTGGGCGTGGACGCAGGGAGTCCATCTGGGCTTCAAAAGCCCCCGAGGAGCTTTGGGGGTGTTGCCAGCAGGAAAAGAAGTGACTTCACAGCCTTACCTGATGGGGTTTTTGGTTTCAGTTGCCACCGCTCGGAAGCCCTCTCTGACCGTGTCCTTCTTTTCAAGTGTCCGTTTGAAGTGGGTGCCAGAAAGGTCACAACCCTTGCGGTCACTGCAGGCTTGGTGCAATGGCAGGCGGATGGCCGTAATCTATCGCTAGTGTTAAAGCTATCGTTTTTGTTTTGTTTTTTGGTCTGTTGGTATATTCAAAAGCAAAGAGGAATGTAAAGCTTTCAGATCCAGTGCCTGGGCACTACTAGTAAGTCCCTTGGCAAGGGCTTGGGATGATGTAGTCCTATAATTCCAGGTATTTCCAGGTTTTTTCTCAAAGCTACAAGACCCAGTTATGCTATTTGGTTTGAAGCATCCACAGTCGGTGGAAAAGCCATTCGGAGTGATAGCGCCACCTAGGAATAAGAAGAAAAAAAAACATGCTATTAACATTTACAGCAAAAGTTCTTTCATGCAACCGAACAAAGGATCAAACAAGAAACACATTTAATAGATTCTCACAGAGACGTATAAACACACTCTTTGCCTTTTATAAAGCAGAGCTGAGAGGAGGTAAGGCCATTGTTAGTTATGCTCCATAAGTGAGTGCAGATTTTTCGCTTTGCGTGCTCGTTCCCCCTGAGAAAGAGCCGGCTAAATCTCTTTCAGGAGGGGAGGACACAGAACAATATGGCTTCTATCAAGTCTTTTGAATTCTGTAATAAGCTGTTTTAGAGAACGGAAAATTAATATATAATTATTTTTATTACTGCTGCAGGACAAAACCTTATGATTTTCCAGATTACATTAAGTAATAAATGCATTTCTTTGAGTAATTTTTCCTCTTGTGGCAAGAAGAAGAAGAAAAAAAAACACTGAAATTTCCGGAGAAACTTAATTTCCCCCATAACCAGAACAAGACATATTCCTGTAATAACATGCATAATTGTGCACTCTGCGGAAGATCTCTCATACACAACAACAAAGCCACTTAGACAGTACATATTTATTCACATGTCAGTTCCAACATTGAAAGAGAAAAAAGGAGGAGGGAAAAGCAAAAGGGAACGCCACATGGGGCTGGGATAGAAAGCCGAGTAAATGTGTCTATCATAGGCTACGGCTCTGACAGCTCTCGCCTGTGCTGCTTGGGCTTCAGTTGAGGGAATAAAGGACAGAGAAGGAGACAGACTGTGATTTCTGAACGGTCCCTCTGGAGTCTCTTCTATTTGGCAACATTTTTATGATTATTTTTACCTCTGTGGATAGAGCAGGGTTAAAGATGCTGTTTAATTGTTCCCAAGAGCTCTTATTAAGTTGTTGATGAGGAGCTCCAGGGAGAGGCACTTAAAACTGCAACAAAAACAAGCAGTTGAGGCAGGAAAGCTGGTGAGGGGACGGAGAAGGAGGTGCGGCGGGGGTTCCGAGATGGAGGATGAATGGATGGAGTGTGGCAGTCTGAACTTTTTCGATGCCGGTCTCTGCGCCAGGGCCGTGACCGCTATAGACAATGACTCGGACCAGTACTCGCCAATAATTCGAAATGGCCAAATTGTCCCGCTCAGTATTTGATATTCTTGATACTGCTCTGTTTGTTGTTTGGATGATGAAAAGTTTTAGGCTGGTCTGCCTCAGTGCTTGTCGTAAGAGTAACAGATCTATAACAGTGCTTGTCAATGTCAAAAATTGAGATGGCCAGTTAAATGAAAGAAGGCTGGCTTTACGGTTCGCTTCAGTTTTAATGGTGAAAGAGCATGAGGTAAGAAGTGAGTAGCTATTTAATATCATTTAATATCTAACTTTTTCATTATGATAGATATGTTAAACAACCAATGGTAATATGCAGTGATGCAATCTACTCAACTTTTTGCATTTTGAATTGAAAATATAGGCTATAATCTATGTGATTCATGAAATTCATGACTAAATGTGAGCAAGAAGACACATTAATGGAGATATTTTCAACATATTAGGTATCAAGAGCTAAAGAGTGCATATTTTAAATAAAAAATATATATTTATTTATCTTAAATCATATCAAATATCAAATTTATTACATTTATATCAAATAAAAATGTGTCCCCTCCTTTATTTCCGTAAATCATATTACATCATTTCATTCCTTTAAAAAAAAAATTATAAAAAGGTCCCTCCATGTTCAAGACAAGGTCCGCTGCTCTGTGCAGAGGCCGGCAGACAGGAAGTGATGTAAAAGGCATGACTATCTGTTAGTCTGGTTAATGATATATGGGGAAACCTGTCTGAAACAGTCAGTTTTGAAATTCCTTTTGGTCACACCAATATTACAGAAATTATACTCAATATTGCAACATGATGAGAAAGGTCTGGCTGCAATAATACAAACTATTACAACGTACTATCCTTGCTGGACAACACTAAATGTTTCTAGTGCAGTTCAGTGGCATGGGTGCGTTGCATTCAAAAGCTCTCTCGGGCCATTCCTCCCCATTCGCACCTTCTCCACCGGGCAGACTGGGGCCTTGCGCTGGGCGAAGCAGCGGGACGGAGTGGATCTGGATCAATACCCCAGCCTGCAGCGCAGCAGGGCCGCGGGCCATCCCTGACCTGGGCTATTGATCAGCCGCTCCTTGGCTGCCAATAGCAATGTGCTGGATGTGACACAGGGGCTGAGAGCAGACAGGCGTCTGAGGGATGGGGGAATGTGTATCGCCAGTGGCAGCCCCACAGCACAGTGAAGATAAAAGTCAATTCCACTTAACCAAATCACTGACAACTAAATAGTTAGTGGACAGAGGAATGTGCAAGGTCTCAGGTGGTGGCAGCTGGTTGCATGGATGACTGGGAAGCCGGGGTTCCCAGGACTCTCCTCACCTGCACTGGGAAAGCCCTAAATATGGTTGTGTACCATATGACCTGAATAAACTGCAATAAATGAAAATACATACATAAATAGTCCTTATACATGTATAACACAAGCAATGCAAGACCAACAAAAACACTTACATCGAATGATAAACTACAGCCATTTAACAGGCCAACACATTTATTACAAATGATGATATGTACTGTACAATTTAATGTATTTTATTAAATGCATTAATTTTCTAATAAAAATGCTACATGTTTTAAATAATAATAAAAAATCCATAAACTTTACAAGTAAATTATTTTAAATATTAAATTAAATTAAATTAGGAAATATTTAAATGTAAAATTTTGTGCTAAATTATTTGGACATTGTTTTAATATCACACATAACACAGATTAAAGATCTGTTCATGTTGTGTACAGCACTCCCAGGCAGCCCATCTAATCTATCTTCCAGGCAGCCATTAGCAGTCCATATCAGAGTAGTTTACATGTCACTTTACTGCTCCACTGCATGTTCATTGCCATTCTGTAGCCAATGGCCCGCTTGTCCATTCAACACCTATCAGGCTTCATATCTCTTCCTTTAATTACTGACTGACAGGAAGGCAATACTGAACACTTCATTATAGAATCATCCCAATGACCAGCCACCACAGCCTAAGTCTCTCTGGTCAGTCTGACATGCAATGCCTAGGTCAGCAAAGGTCAGTCACCCTGAATTTCTCAGCCAGGAGTTGACCGAACCCAGCCAGGTCATCGTACAGCAGGGGCAGTGACCTTGGCCGAGTGCTTACATCATGTATTGATCCAGTCGTTTATGTCAAGGCCACGCTAATCACCGATAGCAGAGTCTCCAAAGGACAGTTAAGCACTAGTGGATACGTCTGTGACTGAGATTAGAGAGTGAAAACACAGCAAAAAAAAAAGGATCTGCACTTTTTTTTTTTTTTTTGCTACGAAAATGTCTCAACTATAAAAAAAAAACTTGCTTGTTGTAAATAATGTGGTCACATTAGCAAAATTTTGGAAAAAGATTTCTGGACAAAAAAGGTCCATTCACAAAAAAGCCACTTTCAAACCCAGCGCCTTTATGTTGGTCAACATGGCGAATTCGTGACCAGCTGAACCTGATGCGAAATCTGCATTAGGAAATTTTTCATTCTCAAGCAAAATTCCAGATTCGTATTAAAATGGCCTGAGATTTCGCCTGTGAAAATTCCTTGAACAACAGTAAATGTGACCACACTAAAATTAAACAGCTTAAAGGGAATGATTGAACATTCTGGAATTATTTACTCATGTCTCTCCAAATCTGTATGACTTTCTAACTTTCTTTCTAGTAAGCCTTTTCAAAAGGATAAGGAAGGGAAAGGACATGTGGCCAAGTATGGTGATCCATACTCAGAATTTAACCCATCCAAGTGCACACACACACAGCAGTGATCAAACACACACACACACACACCCAGAGCAGTGGGCAGCCATTTATGCTGCGGCACCTGGGGGTTCGGTGCCTAGCTCAAGGGTCTCACCTCAGTTGTAGTATTGAGAGTGGAGAGAGAGTTGGATATTCACTCACCCCACCTACAATCCCTGCCGGACCTGAGACTCAAACCCGTGACCTTTGGATTACAAGTCCGACTCTCTATCCACTAGGCCAAAACTAAGTTTAAGCTCACAAAACTGGCAATTTCTCAGCAATTTCTACTTGATAATTTATTTTAGAGCTTGATATAACTAGAAAAATATATATACTTATTAAAGAAATTTCTATGACTTTTTTTTTGAATGTTGTAGTTTTTCAGGTCTTTACCTTACCTATCCAGGTTTTACAAGACTGTGGGAATCCTGGTTTTTTTTTTTTTATAAAAAATTATAGTTTGAAAATAAATAACTAATTGAAATAAGAAATTTAATGTCAGTTTTCATCTGACATTTTTAGTTGTTTTAGCTTAATTTAAATCATTTTAAGTAATCTTAAGGCCCCCTTGGAAGTTTGCTGAGGCCCCCTAGTGGGCCCCGTCCCCCTGGTTAGGAACCACTGGCTTAAATAATGGCCTGTTTGTCTCCGAAGCATTGTTACATTTCACGCGGGCTGCAATGAAAGATCAGTAGAAAAATGGAAAAGGTACTGGTAATTTTTGAAAACTGCCAGTTTATGAACATCTCTCTTTAACCCTAAAACACAACACAATTCAATGCATTCTTCAGAATATGGGACACACACTTGGGAAAAGTCCTATAGAATACAGATAAATTCTTTCATGTTAACACAACACACTTTTAGAATGTACTTGCCATTCACCTCAATTGCATGGAAAAGAGCAACTCATACAGTATTCAAAATGTCTCCTTTTATGTTCCATAGAAGAAAGAAAATGATAGTAAAGAAGATGTTAGTAAACAATACCAGAATATTCTATAATATTTCAGATATCAAACTTATTAACACTGACATCCAATGTCCTATTAAATTCCCAGAAACTGCGTCCCTCTGAAACCAGCCAGTTAAAGGGACAGAGCAGTAATCAGCACCTGAACAAATTAGTGTTAGATACTCGCATAAGCCTAAACTGTTTGCAAGATTAAGTAGCTCTCAGCTTCTGTGTAGACCTGGGTTCAACAGTGTGCAAGAGAGCGCTTCAGAGAAAGTTTCAGTACAAATGCGTGTGTATTTGTGTAAGAGAACTTGTGTAAAACCCGTTTCCCTGTGTGTTAGCGTAGCACAGCACCAGCTGCTCTTCAGATCTCTTTCTCGCTCGGCATCGCTCGCATTAAATGACAATAAAGGTTGGGAATCCGCGGAGCAGGAGAGACGAGCAGCCATTTCAACCCTTCTTGCTTTATTACGCTTTGTTCCGTTTAATCAAAAAAGTGATGCATACAGATAACCCCTTTTTAAAAAAGACCTGATAAACAGAAACGATTGCATCTCTAAATAATAGATGATATCCTGGCTTCATACAGACATGTATATAACGGGAAAATAATTGAAGACAACAATGTCCTATACGGGACCCACTTAAGCAATGCTGATTCAGAAAGCTTCCTGACTTCAAACGCTCTGTCATAAAGTATGGATAATCCCTTAAGAAAGGCATGCGTCTGTTTACAATTTTCTTCTAATTAAGGCTACAGAATAGGGCGATCTTTGTTCAAATTGATGCGTGTTGGTTGGATTTTGGCAGAAAACTGTACCATTGGAAAAGTGTGTGTTTGTGGGGGTTACGGAGTAACGAAGTAAACAATAACATCCTAATACAATCTCAGTGTCTGAATAAATATTCTTGCATCTGTCTACACATGACACACTTTCAGACAGGAAAACAGGTTTTCAAAATAACAAATTAACCAAGTCTTCTTTTTTTTAAACAATAACCCCAGTTTTAGGAAGTAATCCCAATGGTCTACGTGAATCCAAGAGGATCTCAGCCACGTTTTGACCTCAATTTGTCTTGACTTCCCTCAAAATCTGGGCACTTTCTTATCTTTGTCGTGTGTGAATTTAAATCGGTTATGGAACAAATCAATTAGAGCAACAAAGAGCAAAACAGCCCCGAAATAAAATGGGACAATTACACTTGGACACATCCCTCATGATTTTCCCTTTAAAGGACATGTCACATGTCAGTAGCTGGATATCAACAACAGTTTAAAGAGATATGAACGAGGCGATCCCGTCAGACCCACGAGATGGTTTATTTGAGGGCTCTTGAGAGAAAGCTGTACAAACATTACTGCATACTGTAGACTACATGGATCATGGATAACTTCTGTACAGACAGATGTGAAAATATCAACAGCGTACTATTGATGTAAAAAAAAAAAACTGACTGATGAGTGATGACTGATATTAGGTCTCTGATCACCATAGATACTTTAAATAGTGGACATTCAATAGCAGTTTTTAATGACATATTTTTAGACTTTAACTTTGCAAATTTAGTTACATCCTTGCATCCTAATATTATTTCCGTTGGTGTCCTCTAAATAAAGGATCAAGAACAACATACAAGTCCTAATAAGTGTGGGTTGAACCACAAAACTGTGTTGCAATGCAAAATACTAACAATATTTTAGAAAATTAGATATTAAAGAGACTAAGCATTGTCAATGTTAATGCAAGCACGTTCAAATTCGACTAAAATTCTAATTCATTTGAAATTTGATAATCATGCGAAATCATAAAAACAGATATTAACAAATCAAAGAGAATGCAATGCAAAAAAAAAAAACTCATTACAAAATACTGACGTTACTTTCACTTTATATTATAATAAGATTTTAATGACAGTTTTGTTTATACTTGTACAATAAGCATTTTTGTTTTATTTGTGGCTTGACAGAAACTAGACAAAAATTAGGCAGATGCTAACATATGGTGACATCTTCAAAAATCAACAGCAAAGCAATAAAATGGAAAAGAAACTCATTAAATATGAGTAATTTTTAAATAAGATTTTATAATTAAATATAAAATATAATTTTAGCACTGTTCATTTAAAACCTGATAGAAAATAAAATAAGTTGCTAAAATGTGAACAGGTTATGTGACCCCCTCAAAAATCATAAACAAAACAATAAAATGTTTCTTACTTAACATTAGAATATAATTTTAATAATAGATATTGGAGTATATATTTTTTGCAAGCATTTTGTGAAAAGAATACCTTTTTGGTGCACCATGAAGCCCATCAAAAACACATTTGAAAACACTCCTTGGTTAGATTGAAAGGCAGATAAAGTCTTAAAATAAGGAATTAAGAGTGAGATTATTGGTGAAGTTTGTGAGACAGTGGTCCATGTGTCTGTGTGGTGGAGATTTGAGGATTAAAATAAGATGACCCTTCATATTTAGTGCCATGTGTGAGAGATTAATCTAACTAGCCCAGATCACATTAGACCTTATCATTGTGCAGAAGATCTCACTGTCGGCAGGAGCACAACCCGTCCCCTGCTGTTGGATTAGTGACTGAGAGACGCTGCATGTGTGTGTGTGTGTGTGCACGCGTGCTGACTGAGCTTTATCTGACAAAGGATTGCACCTATACTAAAGCCGGAGAGGACCTCAAACACTTCATTAACACCTCGAGCCATGCAATCCAGACAACCCACGCTGAGCGCCGTCCCATGGCCCGTTCTCCTCCATCACTCAGCTCTGCTTCACTGGCCCATTTCCATGCCGAAGCAGAAAGAGGCAATTCATCATTGTTCATCAAGCCATGACGGTGACTAAAGCTCTTCACCTGTCACCTTCTCCCGGCCTGTGTCCATTTCAACATGTCAGGCGCTATAGGAAACCTTCAAGACCCCTCTGACACATCTCACCCCATAAAAATCACCTCTCTGCCAACTTCTTGCTGACTGAAAAGCCCTGGATCTGCCACTATCCATAAACTTCCTCACAAACCTCCCAAACACTATCCCAAATTTCTCTATATTTTCTTCACCAAAAAAAAAAAGAGGAGAAAAAATATAGACATCCACAAGCTTTCTTGCGTGGGGTTGCCAGATGCCAAGATCCCCCTATCAGTGCTTTTCTCTTAAAATGACACATTTTCTCCCCTGCGTTTTACTTTATCTTCACAACCTGGCAACCGTTTGTACACTTTCTTGTTTACACTGTGGAAAAGCGCTGATGAGCTGAAAACATTGACAAACATGTAAGTTGGAGCAATTTCTATTGAGATATTCTGCTCAAATGAAAGTGTAATACAGCCAGTATGTGTTCCTTCAAACAGTCATTTGCACTGTTTGCGACTAAATCTGCCATCAAAACCTCCTCAGTGATGAACTGTAATAAATCCAAACATGGATATATTGTTTGTGACTGAGGCTGCTGAATAAATGCACTAATGCAACCTCTGTGCAACAATACAAAGTCAGTTTTTGTTGTTTTAATAGAAAGACATGAACATAATTTGGAATTATTGGAATTAATTATTTTCATAATGTACAGAGTGTGTATATTTAATAAATCATATATAATGATAATAAATCGATATTGTAAAATTCACCATGTGCATGCTTATAGGTGACAATAATTCAGATGTAAAATGACAACAATTATAATCAGTAATCGTGATATAATTGTGAGCATTATTATAAGTTTTACCATTATGCAAATGTGATTAAATTTTAATTGACTGAAACTAGACTAAAATTCCCAGACTTTTAGTCAACTAAAACTTGGCTAAACAAAAAACAGGACAGGTCGACTAAATATGATAAAGGACATATGACACAGGACTAAGACTGAAATTTGTTTTTTGATGGGAGTCATGGTGCACCAACAACATGATAGAAAGAGATGTGGGTTTTCTCTCAAAATGGTTGTGACAATATATACTACAGTGTCTGTCATTAAAATCCTATTTGAATATTAGTAAATAGTATCAATATATTCCAAGTGACCTATATTTAATGTAGTCTGAGTTGCTTTTGCCTGTATTGATTTGCATGTAACATAATTTCTCCATGTTAGAACCTATTTTCCTTTTTTTAGTTTCTGTCAAGTTACAAATGAACATTATTGTAAAGAAATGAATGAAATTGTCATTACAATCCACACTGCCACTGATATCAGTAGGAAAAACATTGACAAACTATTTGATAACGGACACTTCCTGTGGCTGCAGCAGTTTCGCATCAAATCATGTTAATGGCCAACAACTCCAGGACGGTCTTTGAAGTTGGGAGGCAATTTCGAGCCGTGCGGATTACAGAGCATAAAGCAGGGTTTATTTTTACAACCTCCATTATTTCAAATTGTAAATATTCAAATCCTGGAATAAAACCCCTGGCTAAGTGAAGACAATCTGCGAAAAACAACATAGCACACCTCAAATAGTCTTCTTTGAAAACAAAATTATTATGAAGATTAACGGCAAATTCTATGCAATGAGATGTCTGTGTGTGTGTGTGTGTTTGCGGGCAGCGCTGCAGCAAGCTGGAGAGTTTTCTTTGTGTGCTCTCGATTCGTTGTTGTCTTTATTTGTTTGAGTGTTTTGACATTATTTTGCATGCGCTGCTCTTGGCTGGAATTAATATTTTGGTGGTCTTGAATATTAATCTGGCATCAGAGCTGGGATTAGAGAACTATTGTTCCTTTACAGCTGAGCCCCCATAGCGAGATGACAAACACAAAGACAATCTTCCCTGCTCTGCTCTGCATCTACAGATAACAGTCAGACCCTTCTCCCTCCATCCTTCTCTTCCTCTCTCTCACTTCGGCAGAGGAAGGGTGGCGGAAGTTTCCATGGTAAATTTGCACGGCAATTGTGCCCTTAAACCATGCTGCTTCCCCCAGCTTATACTGTGCATTTTACAGAGTTTATCAAAAAATACAATGGGGTTATGCTTGAACCACTCTTCTCCAGGCAAGAACAGTAATTTAAATGCACCAGTGCTACTGAAGGGAGCCGAAGTGGCGTTTTTTTCTGGTGGAAAGGGGAGAAATGAAAACACGTTACAGAAACGTGCTGCATTACGACGTTGACCTTTCCTTTTCGTATAGTCTACAAACAGCTGTGAACCTCCTTCCTCTGGGCTCCTTGTACATCAGACGGCTGGACCGGTACAGGCGAGCCATGCCTCAATAAAATATTCTTGCTCTCTGCATCTCACTTTTTCTCTCTCGTGTGCTTCCCAGACAAACAGAGAAACAGGAACGCACGCGTTCCGTCTCGCGCAAATACTCAGAACAGGAATAAATACACATGCTCTAAACTGACTCTAAACACATGTAAACTGCTTCTTTCCACACACCTGCACACATTCAAACCGAGGGGTGCTGAATTTTACATTTTAATATGTTACATAACTTTTTATAAATTACATTATTTTTGTTATATATTAATAATATTGCAAATTATACCTTACATCAGCATAGCAAGTTGGGAAAAAGCAAAACATAAAAAAGGGAGAAAAGTTAAATAAAAATGAATTTCAGAATTTCGTAGTATTTGGTTTGTCTGCATTTTACTTTAATGACACTCGAACTGCATGAAAATCCACACATTTATATAAAACCTGATGATCAGATTATCTAGCATAATTTGAGAGGTTTTGCTTCAGTGGAAGAAAGAAAGGAATTCAGAAGATCAGTGTCACAAATTGGAGTTCAAACTCTCAATTTGCAGAATCTTAATTGTGCATGAATTCTGATAAAGCTTGTGGTCTTAAATAAATGCACACATACATAAACACACACACACACACACACACATACCATGTATTCTGTGTGGTCTCAGGCTTTTAGACCCCACTGTACATACGTGAAAAAGCAGAAATATACAGTACAGACTTCCATCCGCTTCTACACACAATACTTTGGTTCACAGAAAATGACATGGGAGTGTATGTAGCTGACAGACCCTTGATTTAAAACCTCTTAAATAACAAGAGTCTACAAGCAAGTCTACTCGTATTATAACACAATGACTCACTTTCCAACTTTGCTCATGTTAAGGCCCATGCAGCACTTTCTCAAGATGGATGTCAGAGAACAGCTCAGCCCATTGGATGATCATAGAAGTTCTGTCAGGGAATTGTCAATTCAAATGGGAACACTACGTGTCTTTAGTTCTGATGCACGTCTACATGTGTGACCTAGAGGCACTGTGCTACTTGAGCATTAGCAAGCACTTGTCAGAAACAGCAGGAGGGGTGGAGAGAGATGGGAAAGGAGGTGGAGAAAAATGGAGAGAAATCAATGAGAAAGCAAGAGTAATATTTAACAGAGAAAACATGGGGCATCAAACGACATATGAAAAGCATCAAAAGGAATATTTAAACACACACACACACACACGCACAATAATATTAAATAAAATACAATAAAAAAATAGGCCCGTCTGAGCCATGGCCTGCTAGTTAGTGCATGTCTCTCAGATGTTTTGAGCCATTGTGCTCATGACCACAAATTAAAATCCTGCATGTGTTGTGTCCTGTTTCTACCCACAACTTCCTGTTTCAATATGACTGTATTTATAATAAAAAAGACAAAATAAATAAATAATTAAATTCTCATTTTGATATGTAGTTCTGTTCTGTCTGTCTATACATGTATATACTTATAGACAGAGCTGAGCTAAAATGAGTGACGCATGGCAAATCAATGAAATGGGCGTTTATGCATCAATCCGCCTCAATCCTCCCAGATTGGAAGGGGTTCATGGGAAATCAATAACGGAGGGATATGTTCATGAATTAACTGAATAATGCAAAGGGAGAAGGGAAGAGAGGAAAAGAGTGAGTCTGAATAAGGGGAGGGAGGAGTAGATAACCCATGCATCCTGTGATAGCTACAGACTTCCCAGATTTTATCTGTCACTCAAGAGAAGACTCCTGGTGACCAGATGTATATATGTATTCCCAAATTAACAAAAGTCAAGTGTGAAGATATTCATCATACATGCACACACCAACAATTATATTATTTCCCCCCCAAACAAGAGTTAAACTGTCATTTAAAAAATGCCATGCTACAAACAAATAATTTCTTTTAGATTTAATCTGCATTCATCATATTTTAGTATGTTACAATATAAACCACCAAATGAACCTACAGCAAAGCCTGAAGCTCAGGCCTAGGAAGTTTAAAGTAAAACCTAGCCCAAGTGTAACTTTCCAATTTGCTTCAAAACTGCAAAGCTTCACGGTCTCCGCTTATGCCTATTCATTAACTCCTTAATCACTATGACAGCTGTTTATAGCAACTCCGCTAAGAGGCAGGAAATTATCAATTTATTTGTTTACTGTTAACAAAGGCCCCCCGCATCATGTAAAAATAAATCAACACGAGGATGATAAGGCCAGGAGAAACACAATGCCTTTAATTTGTGCAAAGCTACTTTGGGTTGATTTTATTTATTTTTTTTACCAAAACTAGCTAAGTGGATTGAGAAAAAGAGTTAACCACTTCTATCATTTGCCGAAGTGACGAATCTGCTTTTCCTTTGTATTTCCCCTTAAATGCATGTTCTGTTTCTCTCTGATAAGTTATGTTGTCTAAAAGCATCCATGCCTCTCCAGCGCTTTGTTCGTCAGAGGAACTTCATACCCAGGGATTTACTAAACACAATTCATCAAAGTGGAACAGCAGTGTTTTTCTCCCTGCTTTCCTAATCCCTTTTTGCCGCAGATGAGAGATTTGCTGTTCAGACTCATTAAGATTAGAACGTTTTTGCCAGAGTTATTTAAGAATGCAAAGTTCCCGTCGAAGACCGCACAGAGTTCACGGAGAAGGGAAATCTCATGGAGATGCTGTGTTTTTTCACAACGTGACCATCACGGCTCGCATTTCCACACTCTGTGTCGAGGATTGAGCGCTAGCTAGTGAACCGGCTCTCAGAAACACTGAACTCATTAGGACAGACAGCAAATTATCCATGTGTCTGACAGCGGAGTTGAATTACAAAGTTCAAGGCAAACAATGGGTGAATCAACATTTCAAGAAACAGCTCAAATTGTGATAATTGAAACAGCTACAGAGCATGTATCATATGTACAGATGGCGGCCGGGGGAAAAGGTTGCAGCACGTGTTTGTTTTGGCGGCTTGTGTGTCAGAGTTTTGGCTGGGAGAGCTTGTGTTTTGTTTAGGAATGTAGGGTTCCTCTTCAGGAACTCGAGCTGCGTCAACGACGCTTTGGGGAACGCCAATAGCGTAACCGGCTCTGAATACCAATCAAATCTGTCCAGAAATGGGAAGGGATGTCACGGGCGAGGTGACGTAATGACCAGCTGGTACAAAAGCACGTGCGGTGAAACCGGCATCAGCTTTTTGTCATTCAGCGAAGCGCTCTGTGACTGGTGAGTCCTATTTACCGTTGTCTGTCTGTTTGTAAAACATGTCAAAGCGAAGTGGGGAGAGGAGTGAGGCGCAATACGGGCTGTGTGTTCCTCCGTGCAAAACGCTGTTTGTGTACGGAGGATACACACAGTCTGTGTGTGCTTTGCTTGGGAGCGAGGCATGCGGAGGCAGCCCTCGAGGGGGCTGATTGTCCGCACTGCGAGGGTTTTCCTCTGCGTGTGCTTCGCTCCCGAAAGGCTCTTTTCTCCGGAGAGGGCTCTTTCACTAGCGTTCCCCGCGGCACTGACCCGCTTCCGCTAAGGCGGAGCGGAGACGGCGTTCGTGGGGTGCGCAACGGGATCTGGCAGAGGGATCGGAGACGAGCGAGCTCTTTCTCCATTCGCACCTGCCGGATCCCGCGACCGCTCCCCGAGTCCGGAAGCACGCGTGGCGGTTTCTTCCCCTCGGGCAGCAGCATCGGCGCTTCTCGCGTCTTCCTCCGAGGAGGTTGACATGGGAGGCGTCGAGCATGTTGCACCCACTCTGTCGTCCCATATGAGGAGCCTGTGGAGTGTTTTGTCGAACCGCAGAGAGGGTTATACTGCGTTCTCTGCGGTTTCAGACTCACCTCCACATCTGAGCCTGCCCTTTTTTTTCCCCGACCTCCACACTGAGGTGTCGAGGTTGTAGGGAAAATATTTCGGCCCGCCTCTTCGTCCCCTCATTCTGTTATTTCGGTAGTGTCATGGGGACGAGTGAGCGCGGTTACAGAGCGATGCCGCGGGTGGAACAGACGCTTGCGAGCTATCTGTCCCCTGACGCTGCGTCGTCTCTGAAGGCAAAGGGTACGCGTCAGCAGGTCGGTCTGGCTTATGTTTGCACATCATGGTGGCATGCCAGGCTGACCTGCTCAAGGAGTTGGATGAGGGCGGGGGATTAATGCGGAGCACATCTGTGTGCTCCGCAAAACCGTTGATTTGTCTCTCCGCGCCGCCAGGGAGACCGTCAGGCGATCTATGGCAGCCCTGGTGGCGGCGGAGAGGCATCTTTGGTGGACCCTGTCGGATTTATGGTAAGCAATCGTGACAGGGCCTTCCTTCTGGACGCCCCACTTTGCCGCCTGGCCTTTTTTGGTTCAGGAGGCAGGTGGCGGAGTTCCAGCGGTTTCTCCCTCGCCGCTCTCTAGCTCATGGGGCTGCTGGGCGAGAGCAGCCCCTGCCGCGTGCTGGCTCCTCGTATAGGCAAGCGTGCCCCCGCAGGAGCGGATTGGGGCGGTAAGAAGGGTGCGCGGTCAAAGACCTCCCAGCCAAGCAGGCGAAGACGTCTTCGGCCAAGAAGCCCTGATGTGAGTGGGATCAGGGCTTATGAGGGTAGCCCCCGCTGCGGTAGAGCGACGATCGCACGGCGATCGTCACTCCCCCCAGCGCCCTCAGGAGATCGTTCTGCCAACCCTGCCACCTATGGTGCTTCAGGGCGCAGCGGTCTCCAGCGAGCGCATATCTCAGTCTCTTCCGCCCGGTATCGTAGCGGAGCTGAGATGCTCGCCACCCCTTCGGGGGTCTCTGGAGCAGCTAGTTCGGCCGTTCCCTGCCGGGGTTCCGCTTCAGGGCACCGAACTAGCCGCTCCGGGTTACACCAGAGGCCAGTCTCGAGAGACTGGTTCCCTTAGTAGACTATTTTGCAGCGTGGATACTACTGCCAAATGTGTCTCGATGGGTCCTGCGCACTGTAGAGAGAGGCTACAGAATCCAGTTTGATTCTCGTCCGCCTCAATTCAATGGGGTGAATTCCACGTTGTGGGCCCCGAGCAGGCTCTGGTAATGGAACAAGAGGTAGATACTCTCTTAAGGAAAGATACCATCGAGGTGGGTCTTCCTTCCGAAGAGAGTCCGGGTACTACAGCCGGTACTTCATAGTTCCAAGGAGGATGGAGGTTTGCGTCCCTTTTTTTAGATCTGCATCAATTGAACCGCTCAGTCTGCAAGACTGAAGTTCAAGATGCTCAGGTAAGTACTCAGATCAAGTCCGAGGACTGGTCTGATAGCAGGTAAGTATCTCAGATCAAGTCCGAGGACTGGTTTGACACGTAGATCTAAAAGACGCATACTTCCATGTCTCCGTCCTTCCCACTCACAGGAAGTTCCTGAGGTTTGCTTTTGGGGGCAAAAGCTTACCAATATCGGGTACTTCCCTTCGGCCTAGCACTCTCACCCCACACTTTTACGAGTGTGTGGGCGCCACGTTAGCTACGGGGCGCCCGCATACTCAATTACATCGGCCTTTGGTTGATTCTTGCTCTATCAGAGCGGAGGGCGGCTCAACATTGAGGTGTTGTTCTCGCTCACTTAAAAGTGTTGGGGTTAAGACTGAACCCCAAGGAAAGTGTGCGTTCTCCATTACAGAGAACCACTTATCTGGGGGTGGTGGGGATTTGACCACGGTGCAGGCACGTATGTCTCCTGCTCGGATCGAGTCAATCCTCACGAAAGTCAGGAGGGTGAAAGAAGGCCAGTCACTCACTGTCAAGCGGTTTAGATACTGCTGGGTCTGGTGGCAGCTGCGTCCAACGGGATACCTTTTGGCCTGCTGTACATGAGACCCCTACAGTGGTGACTCAAGACCAAGGGGTTCTCCCCGAGGGGAAACCCGCTTCGCATGATCAAGGTCACGCGGCGGTGCCTACGTGCCTTGGACATGTGGAGACAACCTTGGTTCTTGTCCCAGGGCCTGGTGTTGGAAGCTCCTTGTCGCCGCGTATGCTAGCGACGGACGCATCCCTCACCGGTTGGGGAGCGGTCATGAGTGGCCACCCTGCCCACGGTCGGTGGAGGGGTCATCATCTCGCCTGGCACATCAACAGGCTCGAGATGCTGGCCGTATTTCAGTACTTCTCCTAGACCTAAGAGGTTGCCATGTGTTAGTTCGCAAGCGACAACACATCGGTGGTCTCTTATAGCAACCACCAAGGAGGTCTGCGGTTCGCGCCCCCTGTACAGGCTGGCACACCAGATCCTTGTGTGGGCTATGAGGCCTAGCTCTCCTGGTTGGTCGAGCTGGCATTGCTCCCCTCAACTTTGAGGGTCACCTTTGAGCATGCCGCTCCCTTCTGAGTGTCTTGAGCTCCCTCTCATGCAGAGAGTTAAGTGCTCCGCTCTCCAGAGATCTGCCTTGGTAGAGCTAGCATTGCTCCCCTCAACTTAGAGGGTCACCTTGAGCATGCCGCTCCCTTCTGAGCATCTGAGTTAGTACCTCATGGGGAGCCGACACCCTGTCGAGGCAGGGGCTGTTATCCGGGAATGCTTCACACCGAGGTGGGGAAGCAGATCTAGAGAGTGTTTGGCCAGGCCCAGGTGGACCTCTTCGCTACTCGGGCAGCGCAATGTCCCCTCTGGTACTCTCTACGTCATCCAGCTCCGAGGGGCTGGATGCTGTGGTACAGACGTGGCCGAGGCTTCGTCTTTATGCCTTTCCCCCGATTGCTCTGCTCCCCGGAGTTCTGGAGAGAGTGCGCCGGGACGGACACCGGCAGCTATTGGTAGCCCCGTTCTGGCCGGGCCGAGTATGGTTCTCGGACCTGATTTTCCTCCTTGACGGCTCTCCCTGGGAGATTCCAGTCAGGAGGGATCTCCTCTCACAGGCAGGAGGCACCCTTGTGCACCCCTGCCTGGAGTTATAGAAGCTGTGGGTGTGGCCCCTGAGGGGGCACAGCTGATAGCCTCTGGTCTCTCAACCGAGGTTGTTGAGACCATTCTCCAATCCAGAGCTCCCTCTACGAGGAAACTGTATGCCCTGAAGTGGAGACTCTTCACTTCATGGTGCGGAGATCGCCAGCTCGACCCAGTTAACTGCCCAGTAGGTACAGTGCTGGAGTTCCTGCAGGCTCGACTCTCCGCAGGGTTAGCCCACTCCACCTTGAAGGTCTATGTGGCGGCAATTTCTGCTTACCACACCCCTCTTGCTGGATTGACAGTGGGCGCACAACCCCTAGTTACATGTTTCCTCCGTGGTGCACTGAGGCTTAGTCCTCCTCCCTTTCGGGAGCCTGACCAGGTGCGAGCACGTCCACAGAGCTGCCATGTGGAGAAGGACGGACCAGTTGCTAGTGTGCTACGGTCCTTCTAAGAGGGGTCTGCCTGCTTCCAAGCAGACCCTCAGTCGGTGGATTGTGGATGCCATTCACATGGCTTATGAGTCTTCTGACCTCCCCTCGCCGATGGGAGTCAGGGCTCATTCCACTAGGAGTGTGGCGGCCTCCAAGGCCTTTCTCGCAGTTGTTCCTATTCAGGACATCTGCAACGCTGCGGGTTGGTCCACGCCTCTGACCTTAGTCAGATCCTTGGCCTGGACATGTGAGCCACTCCAGTCTCTTCCGTTCTCTTGCCCTAGCTGTGCGCCTCTTTTGGACACACAGGGCAGGGGTGCGGAAGTCTGGAGCCGTTGGTATCTCGTTCCCCAAAGCGTCGTTGACGCAGCTCGAGTTCCTGAAGAGGAACGTCTTAGGTTACTTGTGTAACCCTAGTTCCTCGAGGGAACGAGACGCTGCGTCACGGAGCCACACTTCCGGCATCCCTGCCAGCGCTTGCTTCATTCTATAAGCTGATGCCGGTTTCACCGCACGTGCTTTTGTACCAGCTGGTCATTACGTCACCTCGCCCGTGACATCCCTTCCCATTTCTGGACAGATTTGATTGGTATTCAGAGCCGGTTACGCTATTGGCGTTCCCCAAAGCGTCGTTGACGCAGCGTCTCGTTCCCTCGAGGAACTAGGGTTACACAAGTAACCTAAGACGTTCTTTGAGAGAGCTGCAGTAGTGGTTTTGGCGTGGAAGGCCAAAGTCCTATGACTAAAGAAGCAAAGAGGTCTTTGGCACAAAAGACCGAAATCTCTCTTCCTGCTGTAATAATCCTCCGAACACGTGTTATTTTTATTCATTTAAACATATATATTTTCCATGATATGAAAATGATTTTTTTTTACCTAAGCAGGCGATGCTCTTTGAACAGGCTAAGAGGTTTTGAATGAATGTATTTGAGTGCAGGACAGCATATTACAATACGGACAAACACTCATTTTTGCATATGAACAAGCAACAATATATGGAAAAGTTAAAAAAAAATAGTAAAAAAAAAAAAATAATTACTTGAAATAAATTAAACATTAACTGATAAAATAAAATAAAATAAAATAAAATAAAATAAAATAAAATAAAATAAAATAAAATAAAATTAAATTAAATTAAATTAAATTAAATTAAATTAAATATTGGCAACATTTCACATTTTTGTTTAGGTAAACTTACCTTAGGTAAAAACTAAAAGGTAAAAAAAAAAACACAACAATATTACTAAAACTAAAAAAGAAAAACAAAAATACTAAAATAATGTAATTCAAAACATTAACAAAAATACTATGGCAATGATAATAAAATTACACTAATGGGAATTAATTTACTTACTGTATATATGGACCTTTTCAAATCTGTTGTTCTTTTTAGTTGTTTTTAATGCGTCCCGTATGAACAACCCTTGAAACTACTACAGTATGTTCTTGATTTGATTTTTAAAACATAATTTCCCAAATAATTAGCAACAAAAATATCACTTAAAACAGAAAAATAATGGAAAAAATCATGTGACTGGCCCATGTTCCATAGTAATACCATGCTTTATGGACATGCACCATAGGAATACTATGATACTCTTTAAAGTTCCTTGAACCACGTATATGTACAACAGAAATCTTGCCTACTCTAAAATGTAACATTTGATCTGTGGCAAGATGGCATGAGGGGGGCAGCGGACGCATGGCATGGTGGGCATTGGGGGGCTTGCGGTCTATTAGCATGTGAGCCGGGACAGGTTTTCAGAGGGGGTGGATTTTAGGGGGAGCAGTAGTTTTTTGGCTGCTCTTACGCTGCAGAGGGATTCATACTCCAGTGCTGTATGAACACACAGCTTCAGTCTCGGCAGCTTTCCCAAACTTTCCAACTCCAAGTGTCGCAATCTGGTTCCATTTTACAGCTGGCCTTGAGATTGTAACAGAGCCCCTTTCTCCCCCTCCCAAACCACATATTTAATCCCTTCGCTTATGTCAAACTTAATTACGGGACCTTGTACGAAGAAATAACAAGTGTGCCTTGTAGGAGAGGGAGCGAGGGGGTTTTCGTGAGGAAGAGAGAAAAATGGGGTTATGCAGAAAAAAAAATTAAGGGCTAAAGGGAAGGACTGAAAATCTATCAAGACATAAAACTGAGGTTAGTAGTTAACAGAAAGGAAGAAAAAAGCAGACATGCGGTGGATTTGTTACAAAATCTCTGTTTAATACTAGAGAGTACAGCCAACAGGGCTGAAAAAAAGCGAATAACCCAGTTTTGCTTTTCATATTTTCTGGGATATCATTTATAAATCAAGTTCACATTTTGAAACGACTGACATATTTCACTAAAGCATAAAAGAAAAGATAAAGTGACAAGGAACTGCCAGTAAAGAAACTATCACATTTCTGTAATAAATTATTATTATTATTTTTTTGGATAATTATGTAATAATTATAATTTTGGATAATTAAGTATTTAAATTATATATGATTAAACACAATCTAAATTATTATTATTACTACTACTATTATTATACTAAAAATGATACAAATATATATATATATATATATATATATATATATATATATATATATATATATATATATATAAACTTTTGTTGTTCGATTGGTTAAATGTTTGAGTGCAACTCTATTTCTTTGACATTACAATTCAAATTGCACTTCCTGTCATTTCAATTCAGCATTTTGCTGGGTGTGGCCCATTTAAATTGCCCACCCCTGCCATTGTAGTGCAGTGTCAGAGGGATTGGGGATTGTTTTTGACTAACACAGTGACAAAACCACCTGTAGGCATATCGTGGCTTTAGTGCATAACATAACAAACCTTCAGAACTTTATTACCACCGGCTAACAGATTCATTTTCACCATCTGCCTCTGGATGTGTGTGTGTGAGAGAGAATTTAAGAGTATGTTTGTGCATGTGTGTGTGTGTCTGTCTAAGTATTTACTATTCAGAAGTGGAACAGTCAAGAAGAGTGATGTTTAGTCTGTCAGTTTAAAACTATTACCTCAAATTCCAAAAATGTGAGCTAAACCTGTCTCACACTGACACGGAAGACAGCACTGTGAAGAGCAAGCCTTTGAAAGTCAAAATCAATTTTCAGTGGGGTAAAACAAATGCTTCATCTGAGTTCCACGAACCGGATTCCTTACACTTCTAAAAGCACATATTCATACAATCTTTATAAGGCAAAAACAGACTAAATGCAGTGTAAAACTGCTTTGAAAGAGAAGGATGCACCGAAGAGGCTGCGGTATAGAGGGATGAAACAGTCAGCAACTCTCCTCAGAGACACAACAGAGAGACAGACAATTACAGTCTCAAAGAAAGGCTGGAAGAAAGTCAAGAAGAAAGAGCTCTCCTCCTCTGCCGTCAGCCTCGACTTTGCTCTGGCCTGCTGTCCGCCCTCAGTGGCCTGGCTGAAGGGTTCCCAGGGTGGTCGAGCAGCCCAGGGCTGGGCTGAAGGAGACAAGATTCCCATGCCATGGGCGGTGGGACTGGCGCGCCACCCGTAGTTATTTATAGGTGGCCTGCTCCGAAGGGCCAGGAGAGAGGGCATGATTGTTTTCCTTTCCATTCCCTTGGCCCACTCACCCGGCCTCACACAAGGGTGGAAAATATATACCCAAACACTGGGAGCTGTGCAGAAGGGGGAGAGAGGCAGGGAGAAAAAGAGAGCCAAAGACATGTACAGTAAAGAGGGACAGAGATGAGTGGAGAGTTCAGTCATGGCTCTTAGGAAAAGGTGTGCTTGATTTGGACTAGGTGACGTCTCGGCAACTTAGTCCAAGATGATCTAAGAAGAATATTTTATGTTCATTGCGGGTGCCATGCTGTTGATTACCAGAGAAAAATGTCCAGTAAACAAGCCTGCCAATTAGACAAGCCTAAATGCATAAATGTCAACGCACTGAAGTTGTTTACAGAAATATTTAGGAAAAACAAATCTGTCACTGTTTAGTTTTTTTTCTTTTTTTTCTTTTTATTATTGTAAGTTTTATAAAAAAAAAAAAATCCTGTGCAACCCCCCCCCCCCCCCCCCCCCACACACACACAAAATGAATATGTTTTTTTTGGGGGGTATGATTTCAAGTCTTTTTTATACAACAATAGCTCAGAGACCATAAGCTTTCAAGTTCCAAATCAGTAAAAAAGCACTAAAAGCACCATAAAAGAGGTGACTTGTGCACTATATTATAGTCCATGTGATAGCTGCTGCTCTGTAAAAAGAAAAGAAAAGAAAAGAAAAGGAAAAAAGAAAAGAAAAGAAAAAATATCAGTCATAAATATAGTGTTTTATATGATTGATATCCTATACAAAATTTGGTCTACTCCTCACAGAAAGCTACAGTATCGTATGGCTTCAGAAGACTTTTAACACAGGAATCATATGAACTACTCTTATGGCACTTTTATAGACAGGCATGGTTATTGTACTGTCATATAGACATTTTATGGAAAAGAGCTTCGTGAACATTCTTTACAAATTCTCCTTTTCTTTTCTACAAGGAAAAATGGGTAATTAATAGTAATATATACCATAACTCTGATTGATTGCGTGTATCATCTGCTAAATGCAACATGAAGATATTTAGATCTTATTAACATCAGGATATTCTGTAAAGCTGCTTTGGTAAAAAAAAAAGTGTATTGTGAAAAAGAGCTACTTAAATAAATTTGACTTAATTAGACATGATTAAATGTAGCCATGATTTGTGACCAGCAAAAATCTGTTTAACAGACCATTTAAGCAGCAGGGATTGAATGAAGACAGAAAAAAAATGAAGGAACAGAAATTAAGAAAGAGGAGGAGGAGGGAGGGCATAAGAGTGAAAAAGGCAAGGGAAATGAGACCACAGTTCCTCCGGCCCTGGGACACCAAGACTCAGTGCAGCTCTGGTCCTGAACACCCCCAGCAGGCGAGACCTGGCTCGGCTCAGCGTAGATCCGTTGAGCATGTAGCCCCGCCAGGCCCGATCCACACGGGACCCGGGTCACCCAAAGCCAAGCAGCAGAGCAGCCTGGAGCAGTGGCCTCTGGGCCCCTACTGCAACTGATGTCTGAGAGAGTCTGCCAGGATCCAAACATCAGCCCCTGCCCTCCCCCTTTCTCCTTTTCTCATTTTCTCTCTTTCTTCTTCTCCTCCCAAGCATGGGAATTCCAGAGTGACATTATTACTATGATCAAAACAGACCCTATAAATACCAAAAGCTATGATGAATATAACAGCAATTACAGAGGCACCGATAATTAGAGCAGGAGGAGAGGCAGAGATGGAGGAGCAAGCATTGATGTGCACTGTTTTTGTGTTTAAGGGGGTATCTGAACGTATGAGAAATTAGGGTGGGTGAAGAAATGCTGCTGATGGTATTGCTCTCAATCAGAGCCTGAGGGAGCATATACTCTTGCCTTTTGCTCTATCGCTCCGCTCGCTCTCTTTGTCTCTATTCTTGCTTCTTAAAAAAGGCATCAAGCATCTGCTTTTGTAATGATCACTTAGCCAACAAACAATTAATGGTCTTCCTTCACAGATGTTCCTGCAGAAAAAAATGAGACGGCAGGGGCCAGGAACCTGTCCCAGCGGAGACCCAGTGAACTTACAGCTGCCTCTCCTACTCTCTGCTTTTCCCTCTTTCATGCCAGCCGTCCATTTCCCTCTGTTTCTTTCTTTCTTTCTTTCTTTCGTTCACCCTCTTGCCCTCTTTCATTCTTCCTCTCTCCTCCTCTCTGGCCCGTTCACGAAAGCATTGCGTCACCAGGATTCCAGAGCACTGGCATCTGTTTTTTTACGCTTGTGGGAAAATAGCAGCTCATGTTTCCTAAGATGCTTCTCACATTCCTCACCCCGTCTCCAGATCACACGGGCCCAATGAGTGGGCCCGCACCAGGAGCGCAAACACAGAGGAACGGTCTGATAAAATATGGAGTTTTTCTAGCAGAGAGAGAGAGCAAATACCAAATAGTTTTTTGCGCGCATGTTTGTTTTCTCTGTTCAACAGGGTTGTCAAAGTGATATCTAGGACACCAAATAATTGCATATCCATGTAGTGAAATTTTTTTCCACAGAGTTTCATAATACTCTCTCATAAAAGTCTTAAATATTCATTTGTATAATCAGTATTCACTGAGGTCATTTGCATTCTGGATGCAACCCAAAGGTCAGTGGCTTGAACGTTTTAAAGGCAGTTTTAAACCATAAAAGAACTAACACAGAAGTGGAAAAATTCTACTTGAATGTCAGTATTAAATTGTTTATGGTAACAACTGGCCAAACTCTTTTTGTTGAAATTGATACAGCAATAAAAGTAAAAAAAATATTAAAATTAAAGTAGAAAGATGATGTATTAACAGTAGAAGTTGAATGAATTTTTTGGCAGAGACTGAAAATTTAGCATTAACCCTTGGTGATAATGAATCAGCTGCTGGATATCAATGGCTGTGCTGTAAATGTTTGAAGTGGGCAAGGAAAACAATGAGTGAAATCCGTTTGAAGGTGAGCATCACTATGTCCTATTCACTCTGAAGGGCAGAGATATTATAGTACTTTGAAGGGTACAGGATATTGCTGTCTCACATATGCGGACATTTGAAACACTCCACATGAAGCCATACATCACTACTTATTTTGAAATGGCATGCTGTCTTAATAACATAACAGTAAACATGAATGCACAGTTGAGTCATGATTGGCTGATTAGTTGTTTCCACCAGAAGAACCAATTGCTCTTTTTTTCTATCTATCTACGCAAACATATTTATTTCCACCCAAACGTGGTCCCTCCTCCACCCCAGCACCACCTGTCTATATCTGCTATGGAAGTTTCCTCCCAATTTACCTGTACACCATACCTGTAATTCTGAGTAGGTTTCAGCAGAAGCGTTTGCCCATGCTAACTGCCGCAGTGCAGCATATCTAGTCTGCCAAGATCAAGTAGCGGCTTGGTGGATGGATACTCCAAAATGCAACTTACTGGGACCGGAGACTTACAGCTCACAGGGGGGCCTGTGAATTCAAACTACGGCACTGCATTGAATGGCCTCCCCTTCCTCTAGCATCCCCTTTCTCCCTTAAACGGACAACATTGTACCTTATCTACTCCCAAAAGATGCATATTAATACTTTAGAGTAGTAATGTTCCAAGGCACTACTTTATGGGTAAATAAGGTACAAAGATGTCTCTTTGAGAACCCAAAAAGATTCTTCTGGACAAATTAAGGCTTGAACACCTTTCTCTCCTTTGTCACTCATGTAGTTACAGGGCAGGTTTCAGGCCTGGGGTACCACCATTATAGACTTACCTCAATCATATCTCCCACCAACCAACTGCCTCTCTGTACAGCCTAGCGAGGACGATCTCCTGAGCTTAACTCTGCAAAATTTAACGCTTTACAAGGCGCCCTCCTTCTAAATCTTTAATGGCGGGGGGTCGAGTAGGTCCAATTAGGAGTTGTAGTCTTCAGGGTCTGAAGACTGGAGGGGTGAGGGTGGGCAAGAGCTTCTTGCATGGACACAGGGTTTGAGGAGAGGGGGAATAGTCATCAATTAGCGCCAATGAATCTTAACCTCACTAATGACTGCTGGGTCCACATCTAGCGGTCTGCTGGTGTCTGCTGGGATGGCGGGGGGTACAGTCCTCATGTACGTCTCTGGACATCACAGACTGGCCTGAGGCAATATGCTAAGGCCTCCCCCATATCACACACACTTACTCATTTACCTCCTGTCATCACACAAATTGAGGGATCCAAGCTGCATTGAGATTCAATGCATATCCATTCCACGCCACAACCATCCCCACAAGAAACATTATTTCATTTAATATATTATGCATTCAGCTTGAAAAAGTCTGTGAGCCAGTGTGGCATGTGTTAATGTGTGTGTGGGAGAAAAACTGAATTTCCATCTTAGGTCAAGTGCTCTGGCAACCATGTGGCTACACCATGTTTGGGGGTTGCAACTTATTACAGTAGGAATATATATTTAGTATAATAAAATAAATAGTTCTAGTCTTGGTTTCTGATTGGTCAATACAGCATTGCAGTGGTGTTAAAATAAATGATATAGTAACAGCAAACCATACTTATTGTTGCACAGAAACGTCCTGTTATGTCAGGGACTATATTTTAGTTAAAGGATGCCACTTAAAGTATTTGCTTTGTAAAAAATAAATAAATAAATAAACAAAATCAAAATAAATAAATATTAACTTTTTTCATATTTAACAATGAAAGAAATATATATATATATATATATATATATATATATATATAAAACAAAACACAATGTGTTATTCTGCTAGGGAAATTATTCTGCTGGTGCTGCTGGTGAAATTTGTTTACTAAATGGGATTTAACTTTTGGAACCACTTCATCTGTGATTTATATAGTGAACTCCAACAGCACTGTGAAAGCAATACTAGATATCCAATCCCCAAACATTTGGATAAGCATGTGTGAATGAGTGCGAGTTTGCGCTTGCATGCCTACTGGTTTTCCCGCAGCAGTCTGGGCCTGGAGACAGCTTTGTTCCAGATGTCAGTTGAACAATTTTTATTTGTTCATGTGTCCTGCTTTATGAACCCTTCCTCAGAGAGGGTTCCTGCTTTCCGCCTAAGTCTTCAAGTGGCTCAATTAGAACACAAGACAGCCCTTGTCTTCGCCAAACTGGAATCAATTTAGAAAAGCAACCATTTCACCTCAGATTAAGCCATCCAGTGTCTGTTCTGTGGCACGCTGACCTTTGCTAGGCTCTAGTCTCGTTCTATGGGGACCGGCTTGCCAGATGATGCGCTTCCCTAATTAAAGGCCTTGACGTCAATCTCCCAGAACTGCCTGAGTGACTTATATTTGAACCCTTAGCCACAGGTCAGTAGAAGTCTTTCAGGAATCACATTGCTATTGCGTCCGCCAAACTCTTTTCTCCAACAGTCTTGTTCCTTGTAAATTCCATTGATTCTCTCATGCTCCTATTAACCTATTTCTCTCATACACAAGCACCCACACTGCACTTTAGTTTGAATTTTGGACACCAGCCACGTGCAGACAGTTGGCACCAGACGTTATCTGCTGGAGGCTTTGAATATGGTTGAGCCACATCAGGCATTGGCTTCCTTTGACTCCCTCTTCAGACAGGCCACGGAGGCCAGAACACCAACAAACAAACACTTTTACTGATCATTGGTGGCAAGATCAGACCTGTAAGACTGCCTCCCGCAGAGAAAATGAGAAGAAAGATAGGCGATGGCTTCGCACAGCGCCTTGTAGCCTCGGACAGTAGCTTGGACAGCTAATAGACAGGGCAACTGGTGAAGAGGTACCTCTACATGTTCAACTGAATCCTCTGGCCTTTTATACACACTTGTTTGGTTGCGCTGGGAATGCGCTCCGCCTGACCCCAGGGCACTCATCCAATCAGCTCGCTATCTCCTGAAAGGGCCTCCATAATAGTGACATTTTTCCACCTCGTCAATAAGTGGTGAAAGCCACCCTCCACCCGCTACTTGACCATTTAACTTCTTCGTGAAAAGGCCCTTTCTTTCTTCTTCCCTCTATTTCTCGCTGAAATCAATAAAAGTGGAGCGAGGAATAAGGCTGATCCAGAACTCACATTAAGAGGAGCGAGAGAGAAAGAGAGCGAGAAAAATAGACCAAGGGACAGAGTTGTGGCTTCCATAGGCCTCTATACAGCACAGTCCACAAAAGAATATTATTATCAACACTTACTTACTGTTCAGCACACCCCGAGGACACATTTACACCCACAAACACACACTAATGCACAGATTTATGACTCATGCCATGGATATACGGTGGATCCACATAGTATACATATGTATGCCTATATATGCAATAAAAAAACAACATTATTTTATATCTCAATATTTTCTCCTGGATTGCAATGAGATAAAATGGAGAGAAAATTGAGACTCTTACTTTAAGTAAGTCTACTACTTTCTGATGTTTCTGTGACTTGACAAAGACTTGAGTAATCTATAACCCACTCTCATGAGAAGTCGTAATAATCATTTATACAAACTTAACCATAAAGCCCAACCCCTAAACCTAACCATAACTGAACATCATGAACTAACATAACAATAAACAAATTTACAGCATTTGTTAATCTAGGTTACTGCTAATTCCTGAATTCACTTATTCATAGTTAATTAATGATCATTCATAATACATCAATTAATTTGTACAACTTGAAAAATGTATGCATAAAATTAACTTTAACCATGATTAAGAAATGCTAGTTCACGATACCAAATGCATTATTGTAATGCCTTATTGTAAAATATTAGCCATGATTGTAATAGAAAAATCTAAAAAAAATGTTTTCATGTACCAAAGTGCAAAATATAATAAAATTTAGTCATCCCATATCAATAATAAATGAGATGTCATGAGAATATGCGCATAACCCACTATTTGGTCTCCTCCTCTAGTACTTCTCAACGAGGTCACAACCCAAAATTTGGTCGCATTTCTATACTGATTATATCACAGACATCAGGGAAAAATTAGACACAAAAAAAGGTGAAACAAACAATGTAATCATGCATAGCTATGATAGCAAACTCAAAATAAACACTTGAACAGAACACATCTAGGAACTCCATTCCTAGATGTGTTCTCCTGAGATGTAGGAGCAACCTCTGAGTAATTAAATTGTTCTGTGACAGACAAAGAAAAAGAAAGAACAAGTGAGGGGAAGTGAGATATGAGGAGAAAGAATGAGAGTGAGTAAGATAAAAGGGAGAAATCAACTCTGAATCATTAAAGAGCGATCTACAAACAGACAACGCTCTTGTTTGAGTTTCCTTCATTTTGCTGCTAATGATATACACATGGCCATCACTCATTTGCCAGCTGTGTTCACACCTCATCACTTGTGCACAGTGATTGACAATAATGGCGGTAGAGTGAGAACAAAATGTCTCCCAAGAAGGGAGGGAAGTAGAGGAGAGATGAGCGCGATAGGTTTCGTAAGCGCACATGGATGCTACGATGAGCATGGTGCTTTGTTTGGTTCCACTGGCTGAGCTGAAATTGATTTCTGTGTGAGGCACGCACACCCCAAGCCCCTCTGCATTCTGATGGAATAAATAAAACACCCTCTTATGCAGCATGAGGAGGGGAGGGGGCATATGAAAGAGTAAAATGCGAGAGAACAGAAGCAAAAGGAAAATAATGAAGATAAAAGAAGGAACAGAACCAGGAAAAGAAGTGAGAGGATAAAGATTGAGACCGTACACAGAAAAAGATGGAGAACAAAAAAATGGAGTGAAGGATACAGATCTAGGGTCTTCCAGCACAGCAGAATCGGTCACCAGCAATGGTCATTAGCCTGTTCTATACTGTGGCTTTCATCAATCAGGGAAAAAATAATGCAAAATGCAACTAACAAGATATGATCGCCAAATTAAGAATAGTTAGCATAGCAAAGGGGAGAAGAAACCCCATATCCTTTGTTGCTGATGTAAAATGCTGTATGGCCATTCAAACTTTATGGTCATGCAAAAATTGCACAATTTTGCAAAAAGTCATCTGCCACTTAGATTCTGCCAAAACAATACTAACATTAGACCATGAAAGTAAGTGTTCCGGTTTTACTAGTTTTCATATTCTTAGGCAGTTTATGCTAATATTAATACATTTCAGCGGGGTTAGTATTTCAGAACAGACCTGATGCTGAGACCATCTATGCTCCAATTTGTTGGGGAGATAAGTAGCTTTTATGGTTAATTAAAAACACCACTTTAATTAAACAGACTCCACTTGATGGCTTGACCTATGTGACTTTGCCCTAGGCTATCAAATACAGTGTTTTAAGGCAAGTGCCACAGAAGCAGTGGTAGGATCGCTAAACACTATTATTTGGAGGATATCACAGATACACTGTGGTTGTTTATTAAAGAGTCTCACATCAAACAAATGATTTACATTGAATGAATGACAAAAATTGACATTATTTATTAATAATTCTCTTTAATTCTCTTCTCTTTAACAAAGAAAAAATTACAGACACAGGTAATTTGTGTCTGTAATTGATACACCACATGGAACGGTTATATTTTGTGTCTGAAAACATTTCTAGCAATAAACTGTGGACTTTCTAAACATTTCTGTGCTACGAGGGAGCTGCTGCTATTTCAAGCATTAGCAGAGTCTGATGCAAGAGTTTAATTGTTCTTGGTATCTTTCTACCATCTTTGTGAGAACTGCAGATTAGATTTATTCCTCAAACACTGATGAATGACTGATGAATGCTAATGATTCTTTACTGTCACGACTGCTGGGATGTCAAGGACGAGTCCTTCTCCATCATGAATGGAGCTCTAGATGAAAAGATTAGCAGCGAGCTAGGTTTGCTGTGGTTAGCATCTCTAAGTGAGAGGTGGGAAAACTGTCTGCAGGAACCGCAGCACCATTCAGAAGAGTAAGATCCCAGGATATGTGCTCAGGGACAAGGGCAGCACTCAGCATGTGTTTTAGTCTGAGATCTCCCAGCACAAGCTCACACAGGAGCAGAGGGATCTGTGGGGACGTGTTGTTTGATAATGCTGATATAGTGGGAGCAGGGTCCCAGGAGCCACACAGAGAGCCGGTGAAATGGAAAAGGGTCCAGAGGGTATTCCATGCCAAAGGGAACCTGCAAAGCAGGTGGGCAGGGAGTACGCGTGTCCTCGTGTAGCAGGAAGCGAGCGAGGGGAGGAGGGACGACATGACATGACACTGACTCGTTAAGAGCCTGGCACTGCCTGCCGCCTGCTAATTTATGCAAATGAAGGTTACTGACTCCTGGGAGGTGGGATGTCGGGGGGTGAGTGCTGTCAGAGTTTGGCTGGCAGCCAACGGCGTGCAGTAAAAATGGTGCCGCTGTTGCGGTGGTGGTGACGGCTCGTGGGGCTGGAAAGTTCGACAGAGCGCCGCAGGAGCGCCGTGCCGGAACAACGTACCCCGTTAGTTGCCTGGCAAGGCGGGCAGAGAAGCGACCAATCAGGGGCACGCTGCCTCCTCTACCCTGGCCGAATGGCATCGCCCTCACGGCCCTCCCCTCGCTCGCGCTCCTCCTCTCCACCCCGTCGCTCCGGTTGCCCGGGATGATTTTATAAACATTTTGCCAGCCGATCAATAGTCGTATTGATCAGGCATTGTGAGAGTGATCCGTCTAAAACCCCCAGCAGCCTGCAGCTCTAAGAGAGGGAGGAGCGAGGGAAAGGGAGAGAGAGGCTGCAGAGAGGACGAGGAAAGGGAAAGAGAGGGAGGAAAGGAGAGAGAGGCTGCAGCCACAGAAGAGAGAGGTAGAGGGGAGAGAAGGGGAGATCTCACAGAGAGGCAGAAGGAGGCAGTGCTGAAGGTAAAGCAGTGTGGTGTGGACGTAGAGAAGCAAGCAGGAGCAGCCATTGGGACTGCGTTAACATGCATTCTAATCGCTTTCTCGTTAAGCCGCGGAAGGGAGGGGTGACTAATGAGTTTCGCCGTAAGTATACAAAATAATTTACGGAGAGAGAGGGAGTGGGCGAGAGAGGTTACGTATGAACGAAAACAGGCACAGGTTTGGCCTGGTGATTAAATGAGCGTATGTGTGCGCTGGGGTAGGTGGAGGTGTGTAATCGCTGTGGGAGATGGTACGCGATTAATTCTGATTGCTTTGTAAATTTAATTATCATTTATTCTCTCTAGAAAAAAAAAAAAAACGCCTGTGGTTGACGGCGATGGAGTCACGTACCATAAAATTTACCTGCGAACAACTACACCCGATGACTTCTCGCTCATAAGGAGGCCTGCTAAATACGGCGGCGATCACTTCGGAAGAAATAAGAAAACATCATACCGAGAGCAGGTCCAATGCATTTGATAGCCTTGAGGATAATTGCGAGCCACTTTAAGGATTTTGGTCCCTGATCTTTTTGTAAACCCCAATTGTGCACCAATGGATCATGGTGGAACGTTCAAAAATTGGATATCAATCAGTCTCTCGCTATTGGAGTACAGACACTTTCAACTTTCTACTGACTGAATATTTGTCTCACTTTTTGGACAAAAGTCTGGATAATAAACAGAAGATCTGCTGGTCCTACAGTGGAGAACAATGGATGAGGCGAGGGCTGTTTAGAAAATCAGGCCTGTCTTGCCACTCAGTCACATGACACACCAGGGGGGATCAGGCACAAGAGCCCAAGGGAGGCCTGTATTGATCCAGACCAAAGTGTATTTCGGCAGCACTGTGGTTTGTGCTCAACTGATGTGCTCAGGGCTGATTGAGGATCAGGCCTGGTCTGCAGGCCATAATGAAGAGAATTGATACAGGATGTCAGACCACTGATCACCTATCAGCCCCACAATCTAAAACCTAGAGAATGAAGCCCTGTCTCTTTCTGTTGAATACCTTTGTGTAATGGAAATGTACACTTTAACACATACATTTAAGGCGTACTCCTCTGGCATGACATCATGCTGGTAGTAGTGCCCTGGTTGCCAACGAGCATCTGAAACATGGATCTAAATGAGACACAATGATACAAAGACCTATACTATGGAGTTGGAGACAACATTGGATTGTGATTATGATCGAAACTTTGTTCACCCAAAACTTGTTAATAATTACTCAAGTTGTTCCAAACCCATTTGACTTTCTAGCAGGGTTATGTTGCATAAGGCCCGAGCTGTTTTTCTCCAGTCTACAAAAGTGATTGGCCACCATTGTTATCCTTGGTCCCCATTCACTTTTATTTTATGTAGAAAAGCAGCTTGGACATTCTGCTAAATATTTCCTTTTGTGTTCCATGCAAGAAAGAATGTCATACAGATTGGAATCAAAATGACTGTGAGCTTTCATTTTTGGCTGAACTATTTCTTTAAGTGGTTACACAGACACACCGCAGGTTATTAGACTGATTATGTTACCAGCGCCTGATTCATTGCAGTAGGTGCTAAATTAGGGAAATTGAGGTGTGCTGTGGCTCAAAATACCAAAAACACTTTATTTATACGCACCTAGAAGTTTATATCTTAAGTTTGGACTCAAACTTAGGCTGTGGGTATCCTCCACTGATATCTTTCAATGATGGATGTGCTACAGCAAATAAACTATATTATTGTGCAATTTTAATGTTGGGTATATAATATATTTTTAGAGAAGAATGATATATGTATACTTTTTAGTTAGGAAAGGAAAACAAATATTATGCGCAAGCTCTATTTTTCATAAAAGGAATGACCTCATTCTATAATTTCAGATCCGCAAGTCCTGTCTTTCTATTTTAAGGAGCGCAAGACATGTATTTGTAAAGAATGAGAGAAAAAAAGCATAATTAATTGGTCAGGAACCCTTAACAAGTCAATAAATTATGTCAATTAGTAAAAACACAACGAAAACGGCTCCCTTGAGACTGTGATGAAGAAAGGCTTCAAAACGAAGGGATCATTAGCAATCTGTGCTAATGCCACAATCAGTGAAGGAAAAAAAAACCGACGGATGAATGAGGGAATAAAAAGGGAACGGGTTGCAAGGAAAAGGGGAAATATGAAAAGATTTCACTTCCTTGGACTAGTGTTACAACAGACAAATATGTCAGTGGGCCACAATATAGTATATGTGCACACCTGTGAGTGCAGGACTGTGTGTATCTGTGTGTGAGTAAAATGATCAATAAGAGCCTGTGGCAGTGTGTGTCTGCCAGTAAGTTAGCACTATATTACGACTGGATTACAAGGAGATTCCGTTGCAATGTGCGTGCATAAGTCCTGCTGAGGGAGCCTCGTCTTGGACCTGAGACAGGCAGTCTGCAGTCCACCTGTGTGTGTGAGTGTGAAGCACATACCAGCTGTAACAGTTCAGACTCATATGCTTGCTACTCATCGCGGCATTTCTGGCTGTGAGAGATAGGCTAATCTTATCTAAACACTGCGGTAAAGACCTGAGAGGCCACTGTAAGTTCGAATGCAAGTGTGTTTTTCAGATTCCCTGTCATTTTTATAGTAGAATAGAGTGTGATTGGATCTCTAGTTCCGATTTGACACATGATGTTGTGATGTGACGCTGTCACTCATGTCCTATGTGTGGTCTAAGCGGGTGTAAAGACTCATGTTAGCCTCATTCACTCAGGTGCTGCTGGGAAATCTGTGCGAGAGTGGGCTTACGTACCGGCAGGCCACCGGAGATCCTGCAGTGTGCACCGTTCAAACGCCGTCTCCCATCACAGAGCGGATCCAAACCTAGAGCACAGACACACAGACATACAGAAATACAAAGAAAGACGTGTGAGACACAAAAGAAACATATGCATTGGGACAGTATTAGGAATTGAGTGACAGAGCTTCTCAGAAGCACGAGTTTGTGCTCTCGCATTCTCTGCATTCGGGCCTGGTCTAATTGTGCTATTACTAATTCATGTTTATTAATGCAGCGATGTGTGAAGGTGGCAGGGACAGATTGCTGGTGTTGTTGCGGTGCATGCTTGCATGCACAACATCAGCTTGGGAATCATGGGAACACTCTCTCTCACACTCAGAAGCGCATACGCACATGCAGAAACAGCTTGACTGCTAACTGTTGATGCCAGGTTGCGTGTGTTTCTCAGTGCTGCTGGCACAGATCATTGGTGAGTTAGCAGGAGGGGCCGCTGATGGCCCCGTGCCAAGGCCCTCTATTCCCAGAGCCTCTCATCCCCCTGTGCCCTTGGGCATCTGTTGTAGAGTTATTGTTTTCACTGGCACGCAATTAGCAAAACTACACATTTATTTAGCCCTGCTCTAATGCTCCATAATTAGCTTCAGGCCCCAAACAAGTGCCGCCTTTCCTGCTCTCCCCTCCGAGGCGGTCGCAGTCTGCCGTGATTCAGCACTAGTGAGGGAACGTGGGACAGAAAAGTGGAAGAAAGAGCGAGAAAGAGAATTACTAGAGTTGCTAGCAGGGCCGGCTTGTGTGTTGGCTCAGCATTTCTTAAGAGCTCTTTAGGGGCCTGTTGGCTGAGCAGTGCGTGCGTGCAGGGAGGAAAGGGCAAACACGGAGCGGTTACACTTTTATAGAATGCTTTGTGGAAAAACACCCCTGACACACACCTCAGCACTGCAGCCCTGTTTGTCATAGGACCCAAGGGGCCGCACTGGCCTCTCACATGACTGTGAGCAATGACCTTCCAGGGCAGCAGTTTAAGAGAGTACAGCAACCCCACCTCTTCTCCTGGGCAGCTCTCTGGGAGATGGAGTCTCACGCCAGCACAGATATGGACTGAAATGTAGATGTAGAGCGGGGAGAAATGTCAAACACATAAATACAGTGCTTGTATGAAGAGTACCACTTGAGAGAAATTGCTATCAGATTTAAAGATTTTCATTCTGTTTTATGATTACAGCAACCAGTAACTGAGGTTAGTTTTTGTAATTTGTCATGAAATGTTCTCAACCAATTGCTATTACTTTTTTTTTTTTTTGCCAGGAATTGCCATTAATTTTTTTGACATGAACACCATTAGATTTTTGGCAGAAATATTACAATAATTTGCATTAGAACTGCCACTGGAATTTGTAAACAATTGCCAACAACTACCATTCATTTTTTTGGCGTTAATTCCATCATTTCACACATAATTGACACTGGATTTTTTTGCCAATAATATCCAACAACTGTCATTAGATTTTACAATTTTTCATGAAACATTTTCCACTAATTGCCATTGCTTTTTACCAGAAATTACCATTACATTTCACCAATAATCTGCATTTGAGTTGCCATTGGATTTTGTCAAGAATTGGCAATACATGCCATTTGATTTTTGCCAGTAATATCCATTAGATTGCACGTGGAATTTCCATTCAGTTTTGCAATTAGAAGATTAAAATAACTATTTTTAGATTTTAGAATTTGTCATGAAATGTTCTCCACTAATTGACTCTCGATTTTTTTAACCAATAATGAGCATTTGATTTTGCTATTTGATTTTTTCATTAATCATTATTGCATTTTGACAAGTATTGCAAATAATTGCAATAAATATTGAATGAATAATGCATTTTATTAGATTTAACACATAATTGACATTATTTATTTATTTTTTTGCCAGGAACACTCCTTAGATTTCACAATGAATTTATATTTAGTTTTAGATTATGTAATAATTGTTGTTAGATTTTAGATTTTGTCAACGTGAGTGTAAAGAATTCCATTACATTGCACACATCGCCATTTCATTTTTGGCAATAATATTCATTAGAGCCAAGAATTATTTTTATGTAACTGCCATCTGTTTTGGCTAGTGTATATACTAGTTTGCTGGCCAAAAAAAGAAAAGAAAAAAAAAGTGAAGGGTCAACTTTTTTCTTTTTTTTTTTCTGGGTGTATATATATGTTACTGAAATGCTGTGAGAAAAAAACAAATATATGCATATATATAATAATGTATGGAAAGATCTTATGTACCTCAATTGTCCCGAGTGAAGCCGATGGCTCTTGTTTGTATATGTAAATTGTTTATGGAAACAAAGGTCAAAACCAAGTTCAAGTCAATGTGCATATTGCATACATATTCATGCGCCGGCTATATCAATCTATTTCAGCTGAAGCTAGTGGGAGGAGCCCGCTGATGAGGTCAAAAGGGACACAGACACATGAATATCAGAAACGCACATGCACAGCTGCATCGTATCTGGATGCACTCATTACAGAATAAGTAAATAAACCCAAAGGTTGACATACAATTCCAAAATGCTGGTCGTAAAACTAAATTTATAATGTTGTCATATGAAATTCATTCAAAGCATAAGCTATTTTCTCAGCCGGCATTCTGAAAAGACAATATTCAATGGAATCGAATTAAAGCATTTAATCTATGAAAAGGGAAAGGACCGTGTCCCCAGAAATCACATCCAGCAAAACTGACCTCTGACCTATTTCATTTTAACATGACAGCCATTATCCAGCAGAAAATTAGAAATGACCTGCTATTGTCTGGTCCCGCGGCGGGGGCGTGGTTATAAAAAGATAAACGCAGCGTCTACAAAAGAGCAGCAACTGTACAGATTCAAGAGTCTTAAGAGAAAAACTACAAGCTACCTGGCTGAGGTACTGGCTTGATGAGAATTTGTGTGTGTACATGTGTGTGTGTTTAGGTTTATGCTGTATTATTTGAGGAATAGCTATGCAATTTTGCAAGATGTTGTAAAAAAAAGATTGGACGTGTGTCTTTATGATTACATTTGTGTTTCTATGATTTATCCCCCAGTTTATTCATTTGAAACCAGAAATAGAGGATGAATCATCTAAATTTGAGACATTCAAGTGCCAAGAAGGAAGGGAGAAAAGGGGATGTCTCTGGTCTCCATGGGCAACCAGGGTTATGCTGTCTTTTCGTGTAAACATGAGGAGAATAAGGACAAAGCGTCTGTTGGTAACAAAGCCATTACATGTCAATGAGTGAAGAGGTGACACGGTTCCACGCAAGCTTCCTTGCATGAAAGCATCCGGATCGCTCACACATTCACACATAAATATGCAAACGGATGTAATGTCCCTTTCTTCCATATAGATCAACAATAAAAACATCACTGCATCAGTGCACATGTTCAAAATCTGAATATATAAAAGGAAAACTTTGCTTTTTGTGCTCCAAAACAGCGGGGTATGAGACTTCCCGTCTCACATATGTATCTCCCAAATATGTGAATATATTAGTCATATTTTTGGCTTTTCAAAAGGCGAATCACTGTCCATTCTAATGCACATGTGTGAGATGCTAGGGGCACAGGACGCAAACGTTTCAAATGTTATATTTCCATGATTGCTTCTCGCTCCCCATTTCCTGTCTATTGTGCGGGTGCAAGAAGCATTGTGTTGAGCGTCTGTGCGCGCATGGGGCGGGTCGGTTCAGAAAGGACATCCCCCTGGGAGCTCGGAACAGCCCCATCTTTTATTAATCAGAGGCCTCTGCGCCACACTACACGCTTATCACATTTAACAGTCTCAGATGGAGATGCGGCTCTGGGTGGGGTGCCTCCGCGCGAGCCGAGGAGGCCGTCTAGAACGCGTGTGCGCGGGACGGTGGGGGTTTGGGTGTGGACCCATCATGCACCTCCATCAACCAGCTATTGGGCCGAATCACAATACAGCAAACTACCTTCTGCTGACAAGAAAAAATGAGCAGGTCTTCTGTATGGGGGAGAAAAAAGGATTGTCAAGAAGAGGTGACACATTGATTGCTTAGTATGCGTATCCTGCGGGCCCGGGGTTTGCAGTCTTCCTCTTCTATATAAATGTAGAAGCAGGGGAACGGAGAAGGTGGAGTAAAGGAGAAATTGAAATGCCATGTTAGATTGGAGGGTCCGTTCTCAAACCAGGCAGCCCAACCAACAAACGCACAAACACAAAGGTATCGCGCATGCGGATGAAAAGGTAAAGTCTGTGTCGTGCACGCAGGGCTCTAAGATGACGTCTCAACACCGTTCCCTTCTCTTTTTTTGCCTCGTTCGTCCTCTTTCACCCCCCTCCCCTCGTCTCATGTATGTCGTAGCTCAGATGAATCAGTGTCAGCGGTGTTGAGAGCACTTACTGTCAACCCCAGCGCCCCGGGCCACGCCACTGATGGACACAAACTATAAAATATCACCCCCCTGGGGAGACATTGTTCAAACTCTTCCCCCACAGCCCTGAGGTGAAGAGCTCACTCTCTTTTTCACTTTCTCTCGGTCTGTGCATCTGGTTTTGCATGTCGATTCGCATGGCCGTGAAGCCAAAATCCAGTTTCTTTGGGATACAGTGGTGGAGCTCAAATCTGTCAAATTGTCAGACTTCTTTGTGCCGCTCCACACTGGAGCTTGGTTAAATGACACAACAGGAATCACAGATCTGAGACCTCTGACAGCTGAAGACTAGAAGACAAAAGCAAAAATCTTGCTGTCCACTCCAGGTTTAAATAATGTAGCAGGGTGCATGCTGGGATTGCCATCAATCCCAGTCTCTGATGACAGCACTTATTTCAGCTGATAAGTGGAGTAGAAAGTAAGAGGGAGGGAGGAATGAAGGGAGGGCGAAGGAGAGAGACGCCCCCCAAAACAACTCCTCCAGTCTATATGGGTCACTGGGCTTCAACTCTCCTTTTTGCATCCACAAGGTCAAGAACTAAATCACTCTCTCTGCTGAAGTGTCAATGTGTCTATATGCATGTGTGAATAAATGTGTATAAGGGTCAATAACATGACCCTCATTATTATTGATATTAGTTTTTCATTAAAAATGCAATTCAAATGGCATATTTTTAGGGGGCATAGTCAAAAATGTCAGCATGATACATAAATAAATACATAAATATATATGAACAAAAAATCTTGAGTAATCAGCATAATTATTTAGTATCTCTTAAAAATGCTTATTGATATTTGGAAACCATTTACCACATAAACCATTTTCTTTTTACATGAATACAAATCTTTTTTTTTAAGTTAAAGTTTTTTTCATTTTATTTTTTACTGTCCTTATCATGGACATGCTTACACATCATTGACCCATAAAGGGTCAATATCAATGCAAATATGTAAATTTTTCACTAATATTAATTCTGATGCAACAGAAAAACACAGATGCACACTTTAGCACAAAGACACCTTGTGCATACTGAGTCAAATATTAACAGTTGATTTCTAGTTCTCTGGAAATCTGTCTGTCGCCACTTGACTTATTGAATCAAGCCATATTAGCAGGTAAACGTCATAAAGATTAGTGTGCATTAAGAAGCTGGCAACTGCTACTGGCACTGCGTTATATATTGTGTGTGTGTGTGTGTGTGTGTGTGTGTGTTGGGGAAACTGTTCTAATTGGACCTGTTAACTGCACTGGCACACAGTAAGTTCTGGGTTTAGGTGGGCGGGAGGAGGCGAACGCTATAAATGCACTGGATCACGAGGAAGTCACTGATTGCAATTTCTTCCTCTCTTTCCTTTTCCTTTCCTTTCTTCCCTTCTGATCAGCCTGGCTTAGCAGTCTCACGGGAACCCATCTATCTAATGATAATGTGAGAGTAAAGCTGAACTACATAACAAGCTAACTTGTCCAAAAGTCCTCATTACACATAAACAGCATAACATATCTAAATGCAAACCTTCAGTAGTTATGTGCTTTAAAAAACTGACAGGTTAATTCTTCAATTTAAAATGAGTCATTCAGGCAGTCTTTAACAGGGTTATTTCAGAAAATAGAAGGTCATACACAGAAAAGCCATAAATAAAAATAATGAAATTCTTGAAAAGAAAGGAAATTGGCATATTGTTGTGATATTTCTTAAAAGTTCACTGCTTATTAATATTTAGATATGTGATATGTGTTTGGGTGTGTGTGTGTGTGTATATATATATTAAAACCTACTGAGCAGCCTTACTGACTATATAGGCAGCTAACTTCTAAGGGAACATCTTAACCTTGTTAATAAAAATTAACCATGGTTTTATTGTAGTAAAAGTGCAGTAATCATGTTTTTTTTTTTTTTTATTACCATTTGTATTCCAACAGTTTTACTACAAATACCATGGTTAAACTATGGGTAGTATAGCAAGACCATGTTTAATTTGCGGTTACCATGGTTTAACTACAGTATATTAACCTTTTTATTTATTTTTATTTTTTTGTAGTTATTAATTATCTTGTTTCCTCATTTGGTTGATCCCTTTATAAGTCCTCAGTTCTCCTTATGTCTTTGTCAGATCACACGTTAATAAATGGAAATAGTGAGTCGATGCCTCGTCGTCTTCCGTATCCTCATTTAGTTTATCTACAACCACATATTCCGTAACAGAGGACAGGACCGTAGGACAGAATGGATGACCGAGCCAAATTTATTTCCCTGGCCCAATCCCATCCAGACCCGCTGGACTATGCAAGGGCATTCGTACCGCTCGCCCTCTCCAGTACCCTAGATGACCATGTCCTCAAGACCTTGTTCCGGCTCGGGATCACGTACCATCATCGCACAAAGCTCCCAGACACCTCCAACCTAAATTGGAAGGGGACGGTCATCCGGTGTCTGGAGAGTCTTCGGTCCCGAGTCGGAGTCTCCCCAAGCTCGCCGTTTGTGGGGAATTTCAGCCTGCCGCCGTTTACGGCCAACACAAGCCCGCCGTTCGCGGAGAATGTGGCAAGCCCGCCGCCTGAGAATATGGCAAACCCGCCGCCTGAGAATGTGGCAAGCCCGTCGCCTGAGAATGTGGCAGGCCCGTCTGAGACTCGCAAGTGCCCTCCAGTGCCTGCTCCTCGCAAGTGCTCTCCTGCATCTCCGCTTGTTCCTTCCAGCTCTCCTGCGTCTCCGCTGGTTCCGTCCAGCTCTCCTATGTCTCCGCTGGTTCCGTCCAGCTCCGTGCTGTGTAGCGCCCCAAAGAGTCTGCGCTGCCTGAGCGCCCTCAAGTGCCCGCTCCTCCAGTGCGCCCCACAGAGCCCGCTCCTCCTCAATGGCTCCCAGAGGGGAACTTCCCCAAGAAAATGTTGGGGAGGGGGCCATATAATCACAGCCTGTGTGGCCAGGCAAAGGGCCAAGGCCATGGAGCTCCCTGATCCGCCATGGCCGTCCAAGCTCCCTGATCCGCCATGGCCATCCAAGCTCCCTGATCCGCCATGGCCAACCAAGCTCCCTGATCCGCCATGGCCTTCCAAGCTCCCTGATCCGCCATGGCTATCCGAGTCTCCTGTCCCGCCATGGCCTCCCGAGTCTCCAGTCCCACCATGGCCTCCCGAGTCTCCAGTCCCGCCATGGCCTCCCGAGTCTCCTGATCCGCTCTGGAGGCTTCCCTTGTCTCCTCCCTGTCCTGGCCCTACTCCAGCCTCCAGGGCGCCCGCCCCCCTTCCGGGAGGGGGGTGATATCTGTCACGGTTTGGTTTCTGCTTAGTTTCCTGTTTGCCCTTATTTGGTTTTATTCCGGTTTTCCTCATCACTTCCTTGTTAGTTCATTCATTCTTATCACCTGTGTTTAATTAATTATCTTGTTTCCTCGTTTGGTTGATCCCTTAATAAGTCCTCAGTTCTCCTTACGTCTTTGTCAGATCACACGTTAATAAATGGAAATAGTGAGTTGATGCCTCGTTGTCTTCCGTATCCTCATTTAGTTTATCTACAACCACATATTCCCGTAACAGTAGTAAAACCATGGTTAATTTTTATAAGGGTAACACACAACACTACTATGCATAAATGTACAAAAAATATTGGCTAAAATAATCTAAATTTGATTACACTGATTGAACTAGGGGTTTGTTACATTTCTTTATTCAATGAAATTCACTATTTATTCTTCTTTAGACATTGTCTACCACTCGGGATTATTTATTATTTATGTTTACCACAATGTGGTATCTCATTCTGTTTCTGTCTGCGTAAATTATGAAATAGCCTTCATATTCCATAAGATAGGCAGTGATGCTACTGCATGTAGGCAGCTTACTAAGCATTAATACAGACCTAATTCTGACTATGAAAGTTCAGATTGCAGGGTTTCCATCAGAGGTGCCCTTCCATGGATGAAGTAGGGTGAACAGAGATCGTGGTAGTTGCCTCAGCAACAGTATACAAGGTTGGAGGACACGAGTGTCAGCTGTGACTGGTGATGACTGCAGTAAGTGTGTGTGTGTAGGTTAAGGCAGGTGATGTTCTGGGCGATGAGATACTGTTCTTCTAGGTGACCTTTCTACCTGTAACCCAAACGTCTGCTTTCAGCACCGTCCTCCCTGCGCCGGGCCTGTGGTGAGTCGATACCGAGGCCGGCACCCAGAGACTCATCCATAATTCCTGATGAGCGTAATGCCATCTCCACTTCATAATTATGTGCTATTCCTCCACCTCCAGCGCAGTATATGAGACCAGCAGACGCACACTGCCCTAATGAGCTGTTCGGATGGGGGGTAAGAGCAGAACAGGAGTTTTAAAGAAATGGAAGATAAAATGTTGTAATGTACAAAGGTGGCTAGGGCTGGGGGAGGTTTACTGTAAAAAACGGCCATAAAAATGTAATAAATAACCTACAGCATCCTTCACGCCAGCCATTTTCTGAACGCTATTATTAGTCATTTTTTTATTCCATTCTGGCAGCGGGCCACACACAGGCTCATAATAAAGTGGCGACCTAATGTGTCGCGAAGCAGTTCAAGAGGTAGACGGCGGAGGCCAGGCAGAAGAGCCGCTCTCTGTAAAGACCTGACACAACAGAGAAAAAGAGGGCCATTAAAAATCAGACTCTCTAATAAATGCAGCGCCACTAAAAAATAACGGTCGGCTTGTGATGAGGGTCAGCCTCGTTTGCGAGCTCGCCGCAACCTCATTCTCCACGTTCATCTTCTGTACTGTTGTCGCCCGAACTGCGTTCGAATGCAAATAACAACATTCTGTTTCTCATCTGTAAATGGGCAATTAGTACGGACACTTTTTGTTTTAAATGTTCCATCTTTTATTGTTATTGAAATGTCAGTCTTATTTAGCTGTGAGATGAATAATAAATAAGGCGTAATTACTGTCCTAAATGAGCTGCATGGGTCAGTCTCTCTCCTTCTCTCCCTAATTAGATGTTGTAATTAGTTTTTCTGATAGATCAGGAAGGTCTGGGGGGCCCTGGTAAGTGCATGAGGGGTGAGACAACTTTGTACAGCCCCCCGTGTGCTGTTCATTAATGCCATAGCTGTGGGTGAAGCTCTTTTATGACCCTCCTCCCCTTCCCACAAAGACGTGACCAACCAGATCAACCAGAGGACCCTCCACACAGGAACCACTGAGCTCATTTACAGCCTCAAATATGATTTTAGCTACTAATGGTGAGGGTGTAATGCTTTTCACAAAACTATGGAAAACTAGTGAAAACAAAGAATGCTAGAGTATGTTTTACTGGAAAATAATATTTCATTCATTCTACTTTAAAATTGCTCATTTATTTCAAAATGTTACTTGCCATTTCAAAGTAATTATTTGTGAAATGTACTAACAATTAGAACTGCATGTTTAGTTCAATGTGTTACTTGCCATTTCTTTGTAATTATTTTTGTAATTCTGAGTGAAAAGTTATAGCTTCAAATATGATTTTAGCAACTAATGTTGAGAGTGTCATGTTTTTCACATAACTGGCTATGCAAAACAAATATTACTAGGGTATGTTCTATGGGAAAATAATATTTCAGTGTTTCTACTTTAAAATTGAACATTTATTTCAATGTTACTTGTCATTTCTTTGCAATTATTTGTGAAATTTACTAGCAATTTCTGAGTCAAAATGTATAGCCTAAAACATGACTTTAGCTGCAAATTTAAGTCATGCTAGCTATGCAAAACTAGTGTAATTTGTTTCAAAGAGTATATTTTTATATACTTTAGAACTGCATGTTTAGTTCAATGTGTCACCATTTGTTTGTAATTATTTGTGAAATGTCTTAATGAAAAGTTATAGCCTCATATATGATTTTAGCAACTAATGTTTATGCTGCAATGCTTCTTGCATGACTAGCTATGCAAAATTATGTCTCTAAATGTCAAACTAAATTTTTAGGTTTTCTTAAGTAAATATAAGGAGTGCTTGCCCATGCAAAATATTAAACTGCAAGGTGTTTACCAAGATGGTTGTCAAGTTGGTTTTTGGGTGCTAGGGTTGTTGCTCAATACCACTACATAAAATGACAGGCTTATAACAGCCTGACTCTCCTAAAGCTGCACAAGTATCATGTCCGTCCTGTTGGAATTATCATATTTATGAGTTTGCAATCCCACTATCAAGTTGTAACTACCAAACTTGGAACACTTTTAAGCTTTAATATTTGTGAGCTGCAGGATGAATAAATTAATAAAAAAGAAATAGACCATTTTTATATTAATAATACTTTATACCCATAATAATATTTAGCTACACTTTAAAGATGTCCTTGTTAAAATGTAATTATACATGTAAGTTCTGAGTAATATGAATTATCAGCATGTACTTACTATAAGTTTGGTTTATGGTTAGTCACATGTAATTATGCATAATTTACTGTTATTGCTGTAGTAGGAACATGAAGTGGTACCTAATATGTCTTGTATTAACGCAAAAAAAAACATTCTAGCCTTTGTCATAAAGTGAAAAATAAAGGGGAGAAAGTCTATTTTACTCTGACTTTAAATATGAATGCACATTGTGAACGCATATCATGCAGTAATTGAGATTTCTTAACTGGTAAGTGGGAACGTCTTTGGAGGACTTGAATGCAAAATGAATAGTTTGTGTTAAGGTTTGTATGAGTAATAGTAAATGTGACGTGTGTATTTGCCAGAACCACTGGCAAGCCGAGAGGTGAAGAGAAATTAAGTGCCTAGAAATAGAAACAAACAGGACGCGTACTGAGATGCATGAAGGAAGTATTAGGCAGACAAAAAAATGGAAAGGCAAAAAGACAATTAACTTGAGTGCCCCAGATCAACACCACTAAGTAAACGTGTCCTGCTGTGGGAAATAAAGCAGTGAGCCGCACATTTGTGGCTGTGGCTTTATACAGATCCGATCTGGGCTGGTAAAAATGTCTACCCAGTTCTAATTATAGAAAGCCTTACACACTTCAAGACAACACACACATACACATACCCCCCCAAAACACCTTTCCCTTTACCTCCTTCTCTCTCTCTCTCTCTCTCTTTGCACCTCACTGTTGGCCAGGCTACTCTAGACATCTCTCCCTAATCAGCAGGCTCGCCTCACAGACCCGTTGCCATAGTAATATGCTGGCTGGTTGACATAGCAACCGCTCTGAGGTCCACTATTAAAATGATGAGAGAGGGAGCGAGAGAGACTGTCCAAGATAGTGCAGGGGCATAGAAATATGAGCGAAGAAGGGAAAACAGCAAAGAAAAACGAATAAGACGGGATTCGGGGGAGGGGAACAGAGGAACGCTGCACACACCATTGTGTTTCACGCATCTTGATAGAATGCGACGAAACAATGCCATTAAGCTAATGCATGACGTCAGTGTATTTACAGCTCACACGTATAAATTCATACACATGAGACATGCCTGTGCACTCTTCTCTTAATCTAGAGAAAGCCATCGTAAACTAATATAGCGTTTTATGTAGCTACTTAAGTCATTATTGCCTGTATACTTCAGACACACCTGTAGTATGAATTAATATTTATGAAATATACAGCCGTTTTTATGGACTGCAGGACCATTATCGTTATAAGCCGCAATATGATTACAAGTCGCAATATATGGGCGATGAAAATGACATGATGGTTGGTGGTCTCAAACGCACCATCAAAATCACACAATCGGACTTAGTTAAAGAAAGAGTAAGAGAGTTAAAATAGTCCAGATTAAATGCAAATTAAGGTTTATTCATGCCATTTGTGGCGTATGGCATATCATATATTGTGTACATATTCAGTAAATAAGTAGACAAATTGTTGAAATAAATTTTTAATAGTAATGCAATTATATAAATATACACATACACACAATATGTAGATGCTTAATTTATTAAATACACAACAAATGATTTTTAAAGGTGAAATTATGTTAAAAATCTTTTACAAATGCAATTTTACATTTAACATTAATTTGTGTACTTTAAAAATAATAATTCATATTTTGTATCATAATATTTGGTTACACTTTTAAGATGTCCTTGTTAAACTGTAATTATACATTTAAGTACTGAGTAATATTAGTTAAGATGTACTACTAACTTTAGGGTTTGGTTTATGCTTAGTTGTCATAGTAAATTTTAAACAATACATTTAGCATTTACTGTGACAAAAATTATGAATGCATGATGTGAAAAAAATATGAATTCATCAACTGTTATATATATTTATAATATTTTTTTTACAGTTACACTTAATTTCAAGGTAAAGTTAAAATTATATATATATATATATATATATATATATATATATATATATATATATATATATATATATATATATATATACGTATATATATATTCGGTACTATATATAATAATCATCTAGAGAATAATTTTATTTCTGCTTATTTTAAAGATGCCTAATATAAAGTGGTTCCCTGGTCCCTAAAATATTTTAGTTATACTTTAGCTTGTAAAAACAGGTTGGAAATTATATATGTAAGGCAACCAATATACTTTTATTTGTGCATTTTTGTTACCCACTCTTTCTGACTGTGTGACCATAGAAGCTTTATTTAGCCTCGAATATTCTGAATACAGCATATAATACCAAATTCTATTCCATACAGTATGTGTTTCTCCTTCGACTGTTTATGCAAACGTGTGTAAGTCATTCTTCTTGATTTGTTGGTGTGTGCTGAAAGCAATTTCACAATTTCACACTACAGTAAAAACCCCAACAGTCTGGCTTGGCACACACTCCACACAACCAGTGCTGCACTTTTCCTGAACTGTATAAATATATAGGTTAATTTGGACACAAAACATTATGTTAGTCTAAACAGAATATGAAGTTTAACTCATCAGCTCTGTCCGACTTCCTCTACTTTCTACTCTTTGTTTATCTGTCTTTCTCTGTTCCTCTGCATCCTGTCTTATCTTTCTCTCCCTCTTCTATCTCGGTTCCACTCATTCACTCTCTCTCCCCCTCTGTCCGGTCGTGTCTATCTCTTCCTCATAAAAGTCATGTCACAATGAGTGGATGCCAGTCGGGCTTCAAGCACACTCGGGCAGTTTGTGTCAGCGCACGTGACATTCCAGACAGGTCTGTCTCATTGAGCCGGGTTTTATGAACGATCTCTCATTGATGTCCCTCTGTCCTCTCACATTACCACACTAGTGCACCATTCACTGACAATTACAATGAGTTTCAACAGAGTAAGAAAGTGCGTCATTCTCTTAATTCGATTACAGGATGTGTACGCACAGAAAACACATACACAAACATGTATTTGTATGCAACAGGGTGAGAGAGCGAGCAGAAAATGTTAATTTATCATGCAACACATGTCCCAACAGGACAGGACAAAATTTGGATTCATCCTACACAACCTACAAATCTGTAGAAATACAGTATTTGGATACTTAAGCCATGCTTAATGTATGAATGACAATAAAATAATAATACAAATAAATAAATAAATAATAATACAAAATTGGACGTTTCATTAAATACAGATAATTTCCTTTTCATTAACATTCATGCATTTCGCAGACACGTTTGTCCACAACGACTTACAAAAGAGGAACAAAAGCCAAAAATAATTGTAACATACATTACCAACACAACTCTGGAAAAGCTGAATATGACTTAATACATTTCATCCATAACGTTATTTTAAAATGCTTTATTTTGAAGAGCAAATGACGTTGATATATCTTAATGCATCAATAAGACATCAGCAGCACAGAATATGAAAAGGTAATGTTTTCTTTAGTTACACAAAAATATTATTTTTTAAACCTACAATTAAAATAAAAGTATGAGTTTGCTTTTCACTCTAAAACATAAGATTCAGCACTGTTTTGTGCATCATATTGACACCAAAGAGAGTTATTGTAAATGTATAATAGAGTAAATGCAATTGTATTGTAAATTGTACCTAATTAATAAATATATCTATTTATTGCACATTAGTGTGTTTGAAATGGTTTCAATATAATTTAATTGGATTGCAAAACAGTGTATGGTGTATGCTGCTAAAAATCCTTAAGCATTTAAAGAGACTTGGTAGGAGTTAATTTGGCATGAAAAGTGTGAATCCATTTCCATTTGAATCTTCCAGCGTCGGTTCTTTATGGCCGTTTTGAGTCTTTCTTAAATTTCAGTCTGTAAGCAGGCCTAATTTCATTGCCAGCCTGCAGGAGTCTGGACTTAACCAGTTCTGGCTGATCAATTAAAACAGTATGAGACACATTAAAAACAGTCTGCATGGCCAATTTCAGATCTGGAACAGCCTCCATCTCATGAGCAAGATCTGCATCTGATCGGGCAATGCACATTTATCAAACATAACCCTGGAGCATGACTACCACTTCACAGTTCACACAAAACAGGTACACGCATGCAAGCAAACACACACTCACACATGCACATCCTCTAAGTCAACTGCTGAGTGCACACATAAGTGTACGTGAGCCCAGAGTGATATCTTTTGTTCGACGTGGGGGCCCCATAATTAGTATCGATCAGCCCATTATGGTGTATTAGCCTCCAATTGGATTTCCCTAAGTTTAAAGTCAAGTTCATTGGCTGGCAAGTGACAGCAGTTTAAGTGAGACATTGAGCACCCCACCAGGCCTTGGAACAATGGAGAACAGTTTCAGACAAGAGCCATCAAGCCACGGGCGAACGATTGCACTACAGAGAACAGAGAGAGAATCTCGCTAACAATATCCTCAAATGCAAAATTTCATCTATTTTCCTGATAGATGGCGGCGGGATGGTAAACTGATCTGAGACTAAACCATTAATGCTTCTGAAGAATGTATCAAAGTCAGGAATAAATGAAATGGGAAGAGGAGACGGGAAAAGACAGAATGTATCCGCCGCTGTGGAAGCACTTCACGCGCCTTCTGTTCTCCGTCAGCGGCCTTCTGTCCAAATGAGATTTAACGTTTTCCAACTTCGAAAACAGCTCCGTCTGCAGTGCCTCGGTGCGGCGAACCGCTGCCTCGCAGACCCCCTTTCGGAAGGGGGATCGTGTTTGTACAGATTCAATTAGAAAGTGCAAACAAAGGAAGCCTTTGACAGACTGCCGTAATACAAAAGCTTAGCGAGGCCTGAGAAAGCATCCTATTCATTAACGCCCTCAAGTATTTAATAACTTACCAGGCTCTGCTACGCAAAGATGGATATACAGATCGGGACAGATAAGGGAGACTGGGAGAAAGCCCACAGACATGGGCTGTTGATTACACTCTGCTGCCTGGTCACATGATCGCTCCACTAAGACTATAAGGAATCACTACAGTCGCTGGGAAAGCCGGTCCCTGTGGAGTAATAGAGGAACAAACTAAAGACAATGACAGGGTCCCCTCCGGTGCGCACAACCCACCCCAATTAGTCCCCAGCTGTGCTTTTCTCTCTGACCGGGCCCTGCTAAGCCTGCTACACTCCCAATTAAAGGGGGCCCAATTTGTCAGATTCCCAAGTCCTCACAGCTCGCCACCCTACAGTGTCCTCCACCCTTGCGCCCAGGTATCGGTCTTCATTTAGAGCGTGGTGCTCAGCATTAAATGGAAATCAATGGTGTAAGTTTAGCAAAGAGTTAATTACTGCTGGGCCTCTGATTGATCCGGGCACCGAGTGTTGGCAGCGAAGAGGGGCCATTTGTCTCATTCATTTGCCATTAAAAATGAGCCGAGAAGGAGGAAGAGATGGAGATATAGAGCGGAAAGAGAGGGGGGGGGGGGGGGGGGGTAGAGCGAATAGTGCATTTGATAGTAAAATCGTGGTGGCGTGAATGCATTCTCTTTGCCTTTCTATAACACAAAAAAGTTTACAGATATATATATATATATATATATATATATACCAAACAAAAGTCAGAGAAATGGGCTTTCTGGGTTGCTCTAATAGTGTGCATTTAAAATCAAAATTTAATGGCAGTGACGGCTCTTTTATCTCACTGACTCAATAACCATCCTGTCAAATTTACCATTATGGCTTTTATTACAGGAAATGGAGCCAGTTTTAGTAAACAAATGCCTACTGCAAAAAAATAGACCAGAAAATGTTACTCATAAATTGGATGTACACATATCAAGAGTAGCAACAAGTGAAACTGGTATCAGTTCAGCTTTTTGTACAGAATGCTGAACTGGTACCAGTTTCAATAGACACTATATTTTCAGTGTTAATCTAGTAACCAGGGGTGTCGCTAAACCCTTTTTACTGGGGCACGAGCCCCACTGAAACACCGCTGTGCCCTAGTTAAATATCACTAATAAATCCTTATGATAATGAGATTACGTATATCGACCATAGAATAATTTTCTCTGATAATATTTCAGCAATCAAGTCATGTGTGTTTTCTATCAGCTGTTTAGAATCAGGACTAATGATTCCAGATTCATGAATGAATTACTCTTTTGATCTAATCGGTCAAATGGGTTTGCAAAAAAGTTCACGATTCAGTTTGATTCATTTGGACAGTTTGCTCACGCACCGAATAGTTTGCAGTGGTTTCTCACATCTCAAAAGTAACAGGATATTTTATAAGACAAAAAGAGAGCAGGCTGAAGCAGATATTTACATTTAATTCATTGTAGAAAACAAAACTTGTTTAACTGTCAACAACAAAGCAGCAAGTGAATGACTCTGTACTGCAGGAAAATATGATATACATCAATTTTGCATCCAAAACAGTATTTAAAAAATGAGTATTAAAATATGGCCACACTTTTTTGATAGGAGATCTGTGACTCAGTACTCAATTTTTTTTTAAATGTTTTAAATTTTATAAAAAAAAAAAAAAAAATCGATGGATGGATGGACAATTTCTCTCAATTATCACAAATATTCAAGCCCTCAGCACATCCTGATTTAAGATATATATTTATATGCGCAGATCTGAATCCCACACCATAATGCATTACAGAAGCTGGCCTGCTTTCCTTGTGAATTTTGTGAATGTGCCGTTCCCCATTTTGCAGCATCCTTCCAATTAAAAACCTCCTTGAGCTGCTGCTCCACGGCCTTTGGCTGATTGCTGAGTAGAGTCCGAGCAGTGCATGCAATCAGCGGCAAAGCCACGAGGAGCGATAGGCTGAGTGAAAAAAGTGCACATACACAAGTCCAACACACTGTAAAACAGGGATCTCTGAGTGAGTGTGTGTGTGAGTGCGGATTTGGGGGTTGGACTCCTGTTCTGCAATTACAGCCCATCCTGCGTGGGCCCCTTCAGTCCTACACTTAAGGGTTGCTGTGATTCCTGACAGAGAAGGTTATTAGTTTTTATTGAAGGAAATAGGTGCTGGGCGGCTTGAAATGGTGCAGTAATGTGCAGGGGGATGGAGGGGCACTCCTGACCCTGCTCTCCCTTGGGTTCTATAGAGTCGGCTGAATGTCGGACAGGTTGAGCCCATCACGCCATTCACAATTCTTCTCCAGCGTCCCCCACTCCTCGGGGTCAGCGTACCTCTTCATGGCCTTGAACTCAACCTAACCAACCCTTCCACCAACCCTCTCTCTTTCTTTCTTTCTTCACTCTCTCCATCCCTGGAAACCTTTTGGCTTTGACATTTTCAGCTTCTGTCCAGCCTCTCATTATGTCTCATCCCTGTCGCTGTACTAATCAATACGTCTGTGTTCATTAATTAGCTCTTCTTACAGGGATGTACAGTATTTAATCAGAAATTGCTGTCTTAAAAAAAAAAAAATAATAAATAAATAAAATAATCTCAATGTGACTCTTCATTTTACCACTGGAGGAAGCAGTGTTGTGCAGGACAGGGCGATGTTTATCCATGCACCACCAAAACATATATATACACATGTCAGATAATACCATGGTAGATGTTATAGATGATAATACCATGCTCACAATATACTAAAAAAGCACCATAAAATGCATTTAATTTTAAGCTATGCACTATATTTATGCAGCTACAGCTTATAAAAGAACTGTAACAAGTTATTGACTGAAAATCTTCTCCTCGCAGCTCTCAAATCTTTTTCAAAATGATGTTTAAAGCTATATGTTTATGTCATAATCAGCCACCAGACATATGAGAGCCAATGTAATGTGACATCACATCTTGCAGCAGCAAATATTTAAATGAGTGTCATTGAGACTTGCAATATGGGTAATTTTACAGTATTTACAGTACTTCTATAGTGTAAATATTCAAATTAGTGTTATTGAGACTTGCAATATGGGCAGTTTTACAGTACTTCTATAGTGTATTTTGTTTTGCCTGGCAGCTGAAAGACAGTACAGTAGAAATACAGTAGATTGACTACTTTGAAGCCTGACCTTCTACAAGCTACACTTATATTTATTCATTAATACAAAACAACTCAAAAATTAGCAACATGACAAGCAATTTGTCATAGAGCCAACAATATTCATAATACACAATACCACACTTAGAAAACCTAGATACTTCATAATAACAAACGTCTTTCCCAACATGTGAAGAGTTAAAAATGGACCCAGAAACACAAGCTTTTTTCTAAAGCAGCAGAACTGCGTGTTTGCTTTGTACGCTGTAATGACCATTCTTATATGTCTCCTCACGTGTGTGTGTGTGTACAACAGACCAAAAGGGGACACAGAAGGCCATATTTGCCTTTGTGCAGTGGTCGTCGGTGTGTGTACACTGTGGTGTGTGACGTTAGTTCAGCATGTGTAAGCTATGATGTGTCTGCTCCCCTGATGAAGTGAAGTGTACACGTCTACATCCAGAGAGCACGTCCATTTGGCAGCCATGTTGTGTCCATCTTGTTTCCTTTCTGATAAATAATAACTGTGAGCGATCAAACACTACATGTGCATGCTAAATGTGTGTATGTGTGTGCTGACCTGCTGTGCTCATTAGTATTCCAGGCAGGTCCCTCTGCCACTGACTCTCTGCTCAACCAATAATAATGGCCTGATGGGAGTCTGATGGCCACAAGGCTTTCTCATGTACACACACACTCACACTCACCCTCACACACATATAATCACCATAAAGCACACACACACATGCATCCAAACTATAATTTACAAACCAGTCCATTTGATTTACACATTTGCTGCAGACAACAAATGGTGTATAGTGAAGCATAGTTACAATTATATATATATATATTTTTTTTTTCTTGGCCTTATAATAGAAACAGAAAAAAGATGATGGGAAATAATGGATGAACGGCATGGTGAAATTTTGCAAGCTGTTTTTAACGAATGCAACCCAAATGCTTCTTGCATTTTTCGCACCACTTTCAGAGTAAACATTTACCGTGAGTGGTTGAAAGCTTGTTCAGTTCTCTCTGAAACAGATCAATGTGAATGTGGCAACATTTTGTTATCATGGTCATTGGACATATTGTCCGGATATTAAATCTGCTAAAAGTTTAATGTTTGCATTTGAAAATACCTTAAACCGCGGTAGTGTTAATAAAAGCAAACATGAGATAAAATGAATTTGCAAGTGTGATTTTAGTCTTTGAGCTATTTTTATAAAGTGGCGTAACATGGTAATTTGAATTGATTTGAATTGTAATAATGTACCAGGTGAGCTTACAAGCAAGTTTTTCTACGTCAAAAAGTCATACATATGGAGCTGATTATGTGATGCAAATGTCAAAATTATATTATTTTACAAATCTTGCAAATCATAAAAGTGTTTTGAAGTCATAACACAGTATTGTGCAAGGAATTGCTCAAAAATAAGTCTTTGTAAATCGATAATCTTACTCACAATCATATTTTTTGTAAATAAAATGAGCAAAAATGTAGATAGAGGCACATGTTTCCAATATGACTATGCTGAATGCATCAGAGCACAACTGATTGGTCAAGTCTTTGGCAACACTGTTTTCTTTCAATCACACTGATTATAATTTGAAAATGAAAATCTAAATCAGTCTGTTGTAACATAAGATGAAAAAACCCCACATACAAACATTGGACTGCAATAATAGATATGCTTTTAGCATTTTAAGGGGTGCTTTTTTTCCACATTACCTCTTGGGACACAATTTGATCAATTTATTCATCCTACAGAGTCATTGAGTAAGCAATTAAATGAGAGGTTTGGCTCCTTTTCACTCTCCGCTGAAGTTGCCGCAGTTATTCGGACTGTTTAATTGCCTTTTCCACAAATGACACGAGTGAACCGCTGCCCCTCTTAGCTGATGGGCAGGAAGTGAAGAGAGGAGAAAATGAATGTCACTACACAGCTTGTAAATTAAAACAAGGCCGACAACAGCCTCTAACTTAACCGAGGAGAAGATTGGCCTGTGTCTGGAGTATTACTACTCATTTAGAGTCTCCAAAAACCTTATTAGTGTGTGGTGTGTTGTGCTAAGTGAGTGTGTTATTAAAACTCTGAAGTATTTCTTCCAAAATCCAGTGACAACCAGATCCAAATACAGAAAGAAGGGCCAAACGCAACAAAACTTTCACAAAATGTCTCTAGCTTTATCTTCCTGCACTCTGTCTTTGTCTTTCTTGCTCTCTCTCTCTCTGACCGCAGGCTAAATGAGTGCCGGGCCAGGCCGGGCTCCCTCAGTGGCGGCTAATGTTCCTGACCCAGCACTCCCCGAGCCACCACCAGCCCTCCAGGCCTTTGAAGGGCCAGCCTGCTCTAAGGTCTCCTGACGGCTGGTGAGGAAATTTGCAGGAACAACTGGAAGAGGCCTGTGTTTATTCAGCTCCCTTTAATGAGGAGAGAGAGGGATTATCACTGGCCTGGATCTCCCCTGGAATGAGAAGGAGGGGAAAAAACAAAACACAAAAAAAGGAAAACGAAAGAGAAAACGGCCGCTCCACATGTTGTTCTACCTCTAACCACTCCAGCAGATTTTCGACACAAGTGAGGGAGCGAGGGAAAGGGAGGAGGGAAAAAATGAGAGAGCGGGGCCTGCTGTGCCCATGTATTTCTAGTCTGCTTTCTGCACTTCCACATCCAGATGTGGCTATTGCAAAACCAGTAGGGAGGAGAGAGAACGTAGTAGGACGTGGTTTGGCTGGTTTGGGTGGAAGAAGGTGGTGGTCTAACACCTGGCCCAGCCACAAGCACGAGTGGCCCTTACAGTTCAACTCCTCATGGTGCTGTTTGTCATATGGTGCTATCATAAGGGGAACGGGGGCTTCCTGAGTAAGTTATACAAGCTATAATGTTTTATTATTGCAGTGTTTTACACATAGTTTTATTGTAATTGTAACTGAAGCAAATAATGGTGTAAGCTGGCGTAAAGATCCCTCACATGGAGCGCTAGTCTCACAGATGTGTGAGGATTAGGCTTAAAGCACAATACTTCTGAGGTTACAGAACACTTTCATGGATCATGTACATCAGGGCTGTGCAAAGTTCATAATTGAAGAATTGTCTCTCTTTCAATACATGAATGTGATTTTGAATTGAATTGGCTATGGAAGCTGAACTGAAATGACAGGAAGAGGAATTTACTGATTTGCAATTCAAAGAAATTTAGCACAAGTAATGCATTCCAGGTAATTAAATGTTCTTCCACCCAGGTGCTCAAAGGTTAATTTATTATGAATGATGAAAAATCTATACTGTTTAATAATAATGATAGATAGATAGATAGATAGATAGATAGATAGATAGATAGATAGATAGATAGATAGATAGATAGATAGATAGATAGATAGATAGATAGATAGATAGATAGATAGATAGATAGATAGATAGATAGATAGGCGGAGTTTCACATTTTTGCCTGGGGGGGCACCTACCGGTAGACCATGAGCTCTGATTTTTTATTTTTTACACACCGTATATACCATTTTTTATTTTTTTTTATTTTGCACACTGCATATACCATATTTTCTACATTTTCAATTATTTATAGCCTATATATTTTCTTCTTCATTTAAAGGAGCACTGCGTAAGTTCGGAAATTTCTAACAGTTACTGACACCAGTGGCCGTTAGAGGAACTGCAGCCAGTCTCATGCTCGTTCTCGGTGCGCACTAAATGAGGCTTTTTTGTTTGTTTGTTTGTTTTTTGTTTTAAGCTTACGATGAGCTTTTGTGGGTGTCTTGGGTTGTGCTGGAGGCTGGTCGCTTCTTTCCGTCCACAGAGTCCATTTCAAACACTACCGCTAGCGATTGCCGCTGTAGACGAGAACGCGCATGACGTCACATTTTGTGAATTTTCGCGCCAATTTGGACCCGACTCCTCCAGACACAACTGAGCCTACAGGCTGATAGAGGCAACCTTGGTGGACAGTCAAGGTGTCATTCTTCCTATTACATTATGGTTAGCTCATAAATGGACAAATGAAAGCTCTTATCTTAAAGATTTTTTTAAGTAAAAACCTACACATAGCCCCTTTAAAATACATTTACAACAACGACTGGTTGGCTATACAAAGAGTGGAATAAAAACGTATGTCTTACCTAATGTAGAAGAATCCGCCTCTTTTGAGAAGTGTCAAAGTTAGAGACCTCCACGATTTTTATTGTGGGTTTATTAAAAAAACAACGAATATACATTTTGTTCATTTAGCGTATCTTTGCAGAAAGCGGGAAGAGAACGAGAAGAGAGTCCACTCACACGATACTTTGAGATTCGCGAGTTGTGAGAGTAGGTTTTTTTTTTTTTTTTTACATTAATTACAAATAATTTAGCCTTAACATACTCATTAAAATAAGATAATGCAAATAAAACGAGACAATCTGAAAATATTTTTGTATTCATAGATCTGACAAAATCGATTGGCTCTGATCCCCCCCCCCCCCCCCCCCCCCAAACTCCGCCTATGGATAGATAGGTAGATAGATAAATAGATAGATAGATAGATAGATAGATAGATAGATAGATAGATAGATAGATAGATAGATAGATAGATAGATAGATAGATAGATAGATAGATAGATAGATAGATAGATAGATAGATAGATAGATAGATAGATAAGAGACATTTATGTTTAAATAAGGCAGCTCAGGTCGCCAGACCTGTAAAACATATGATATCAATATTTTAAGTTTTACAGATTGACCTTAAAGGGTTACTCCACCCCAAAAAGAAGATGTTAGCGTCAGCGTAGCGCCATTTTGGAGAGTATCCACTAAACGCATATAGCGTATGCTGTTCAGTGTCAGCCGGATACACTGTTTTCATTCAAATCAAAGTGTAAATAAACGTAGAAGACGTAACCGTGTAGTGCGGCTGACACAGAAGAGGAGACAAATTGTTGAATAAAGTCGATTTTTTCTTTTATTCGCGTACAAAAAGTATTCTTGTAGTTTCATAACCTTACAGTTGAACCACTGATGGCAGATGGACTATTCTGACAATTTTTTTTTATACTTTTCTGTGCCTTGACAGTGTTAATTTTTTGGCAGTCAATGGGACAAGCCTCCTGGTTTTATACAAAATATCTTAAATTGTGGTCCCGAAGACGAACGAAGCTTTTACGGGTTTGGAACGACATGGGGGTAAGTGATTAATGACAAAATTTTCATTTTGGGGTGGAGTAACCCTTTAAATCTATCTTTTTTATTTGATTTGATTTTTTTTCCTGGTTTTTACTGCAGATTTGTGACTTGTTCTTTTTCATTTCCAAAAATCTATTTCAAGGCATTTTACACTTTCTTGTGTAATGTTTGTCATTTTCTCATTTAAAATTAGTCATCTGATATTCTTTGAATTTCAAATAATTTTTTATTATTATTATTATTTTGCCAATCACATCTAAAATTGCTACATTCATGATACTAAATACAAGATCCAATGCGATGCCCAAAGGCACACAAAAACATAAAAGAGCACAGATGGAACTCGCTCCATCGCCCCACCCCATACTAATTTGATTTATCTCTTTCATATTGAAAGGCACAACACTAGTAGATGTCTAGTTGTTGACAGCAAGCAGACCAAGTTCTCTCAAACAGTGAGACAGACAGCACCAGTGGATCAATAGCAGTGTCTATTGTCCACTCATTGAGGAGAGCATTAGGACTGTTCATGCTGTATCATGCGTCCTTCACTGATGCAGGTCAGAGGTCAGGAACTCTAACCCTACAACACACAGCTAACACATGAGTCGAACTCGATCGCCAGAGGCTGTATCTCTGAGCTGTGCTGAGCAACTGCCCCTTCCTCCACTCCGGAGTGGAAGTGCAAACAACCCACCGCTTCATAATCCATACGACAAGATCAACCTCAGACAGGCAGGACGACCTTTGGCTTCTGACCTCCATCCAGTGTCTCCAAGTTCAAGGCTAGGCTGGGGTGAGATACAGAAAGATTAGAAGAAGGACTTGAAGAGCAGCCATATGGCCAGCAAAGACCCACGGACCAACATCGGTTTACAAATGAAGAGACTGTTAGCCTGTGTGTGTGCTTTGCTAGAAAACATGTTGCCAAAACACTTTCACTCTCCATCTGGCTCCCCTTTGAGAGCGCAGGCCTGTTGGTTTACAAGTCTACCACTTCAGAGCCATAAAACTGCACTTGAGTGGATTAATAAATTAAAAAAATAATAATAGAATGCCACTTCATTGGTGTTGATTAGCAAAACCACATAATGTCGATATCCAATTATGCGAGATTGCCTCAACATCTGTTTTTTACACTGAAAGTGTCTTTAAATTTCTCATAAAAGAGAGGTTGATATTTATATGGTAATTACTCGCTTGCATTTAAAACAGTGGGACTTCAATATAAAGTATTACAAAGCACTCCTTTTAGGATCATATGTCTTAAAGGCAAGTATGAAACCAGGGAGATGTTTTCAAGCATCAATAAAACAGTAGAGAGCTTTTTCGCCCTCTCATCTTGAAGGAAATGAACTAAATGCCTTTAAAACCCTCCAAAAACTATTTATAATTATTTCAAATCAGTTTAAATGATAATTTATCATTTAAAATGGAACATGAATGTGTAATAACACATTAATTACATGTTATTACAAACATCTGCGCTCATTTTAAAGAAAAAGCACAGTGCTGTAGTTTATCAACACATAAATGTTCTCTGTTCCTACTTTCCCTTTACCTTTTGTCATGTAGTGGCATCCCATTTTTTACCCATAATTCTCAGTGAGTGACAGAGGCCAGGAATAGCACATGGCAATCGATTCCAGTGAGAGATCAATATTGTAGTGAGCTCCTTTAGATATACTGTCACATCTAAACCTGCACAAACGTCTCTGCCACAGTGATAATTCACACTCCCAGCTAAATGCACTTCGGACGCTGTGGAAAAAATAGACAGAAAATTTGCCCACGAGGTAGGTTACAGATGGCACATTCAGAAATTACACGCAGTATGACGACAAACTTCTTTTAATGATTTTGTGCGCTCAGACTCACCAACAGTCGATGAAGAGCAGCTGCAAAATCCCTTTCCTTGTTTCCTCGCAGACCTAAAAAGGACACACAAAGAAATAATCATAATCAAACAGCCTTCAATCAAATCTGAAATTCAATTTTCCTCATCCACTTCAATCAGCCGTCTCAAAGAAAACACCAAGGTCTCTAATCTCCAAGCTGACTGATCATCATTCTTGCTCGAATACTTTCTGACTGGTCCCAATCATTTCTGGCCCCAAGACCGTACTAAACGCTATATAAAATCAGCTTGTGAATAAACCTTGTAATGGACAAGCCAGGGAAAAGAACAAACCTACATCTATGACAATAGGAGGCATATTGTAAAACAACAAAAAAAAAAGTGTACATCTTGACAAGAATAACAGGAGGCCCTTGCGCTTATAATCCGTTGCAGACACAAACACACACTGGGAAGACCACACCGATATTTCAAACCATACCACTTCACAGCCATCTGCTCTTTATATTAAAACAATAAATACAAGAGCAACTAAAAATTGTATTGTGAATTGTACAGTTGACACATTCAGTACAGCGAGACAAGCATAAATTATACTGAGAATTAATTCGACCTAGTAGCCTTTGAGACCTTAAGGACTGTATTGACTGGGTTGACACAGTTACTGTACAAGGACTTGTGGGAAAACATACAGAAAAGACACCCACCAGGTTTAAAATCCTTCTTTCCTTCTACTACTTTGTTCTTGCATTTAAAAACAAAGAACTCTGAAAACACACTTTGAAATTGTTAGTTATTTTTTGCTAGTTATTTTTGCAAATAATTTGCAAAGAAAGGGCAAGTAACACATTGAATTAAATGTGAAATTTTGAAGTAGAAAGACTCCTGTAAAAACACTTCAATAATCTTTGTTTTATTTACAACTTTGAAAAATCATTTTTTACAGTGCACACTATGACATATTTTAGCGCAATAGCTTTACATGAGGTTTTATTTTCCTGTCGGTGCATTAAAGCAGCTTTGGGCCAATGTGCTAATTACTGGCTCTTTTTAATAAGAGGGCATAGGTTCACATATACATCCAGACACAGTGACAGATTTATGGTGCCCCTTGGAGGCAGTAGAGAGGACCCCTGCCTCCAATGGCCCACCACAGCAGAGTGAGATATAGTGAGGTATTGATCCCAATGCCACTTCATTTCGCAATAACTATTACACAATATACGCTTGCCCGCTCCTGGCCACTGATTTATACTGCCCTGTTATTTGCATTAGCAGTAAGTGTTTTTCTATACCGCGGCTATGGAAGGTCTTCTCAACAGATGAAGAAACACACCCACAATTCATCAACGCATATTGTGTGCACATGCATACTCAGCCATAGACCTTTCAACCAAAATGCATGTGCATCTCTCTGGTTCAGATCCAAAGCACAGGGAAATTTCATGGCATGGATCCAGGGTTATTATAGTTAACTGAAACTAAGACCATAAAAACATTTTTATTACTTGCTAATAAAATAAACCTTAAACAAAATAAAATAAAATAAATACAATTATTTTAGCTAAAATATCAAACTGAAATAAAAATGACTATATATATATATACAATTAAAATGTAACTAATTCAAACTAATAATAAGTATAAATATTATCACAATGATTCCTAAAATAAATAAATAAATAAATCATTGGACATCAAATCCTATAATAATAATAATAATGATGATGCACAGTCACATGCAAGATTATACAATAATAAAATACTGGCATGTAAAATTACAAAAAATTTTTTTTTTTTTTTTAGGCAGGTCACCATATGGAGGCTGCCATTTTGAGATCACATGATCAGATGGATATTTATTTCATTTAAATAATTCTACATTACATTAGTGATTACTTTTGCTCAGGGAATAAACAAATCATGACTGACAGCGAATAGAAAATTTCCACAATATCATTATTGACTAACTGAAAACTCATTTTTGCGAGACACTGCATCCAGGACACTAAGTGTCAGTATAAAAACGGTCGCTATATCAGTCAGCATGAAACGGAGAATAAGCCTGAATATGCAGGCTGTTGCAGTGTTTGTGATCTGTGATCGGCCGGTATCAGTTGTTTGTGATCCATGTAATCAGTGACTAGCGCTTGAAAGCAGCTCCCAGTGCCAGGCCTAAGTCAGCAGACCACCTAGCGACAGGGGTGTGCATGTTCAAGCCGAACGCGTGCCAAGCAACGAAAAGGGAGGGGTTTTAGGAGCCACGTGCCAAGCTGAAATTCTCATACACGTCCCCTCTGGAGACGTCTGAGCGATGCCCGCTCCACCGCACTAAACAAAAGCACTAAGCAGCCTTAATTGCTACTTGGCTGTTTTGCATCTGGAGGGTGTCAACTTGGCGGTGATATGTAAATCAGCAACCCCGCCTCCTGCTCCCCCACCCACTGCCCGGGCATAATAAGCTCTTTATCTGCATACGGGGGCGGGCAAACAGGCAGGCCGGCTGCCAAGTTTTAGAGTGGCAATGTGGAAAAAGACACTTGTTGCCATAACGCCAGCCTGTTATGCCAAGTAGAGCGGCACGCAGGCAGATGGCTGGGCTCCGCTGGCAAGCAGACAAGCAGACGCTGCCACTTTAATACCAGCAGGAGAGAAAAGGCACGTGGCGCCCTGGTCCACCCTGACCCGCATTCACTTCATTCATGAATAGAGCCCATTCATATGCACAGCCTAGGCTAATTTTATGCTAATATCGCCAGGGGGAGGAGGCAATGGAGTTAAGTGGGTGTTTGTGTGCATTAAGAGTGGGCCGTTGGGTGAGTAAAGGTCTGAAATGGTGTACTAAATAAACGCAGACTTAACCAGACGTCACGGCAGAAGAGATTTGTGTGTGCTACCGTTAAAAAAAGTACATTTTTTTATGAGGACTTTAATAGAGCTTTAATGATTCCGTTTTATTAAAGATTATCATAAGTGACATCGATATAGATAAAAGATTAAGAGCAATTAAGGGCTTTTTGCTGGCAGGCGAATATATCCATGCCTTTTTTTTGTAGATGGAGAGGAAATGAAATTTTTGGGCTATTGAAATTTAGTGACTTGATACAAAATGCATATTCATTTTTGATTAACCTTCAGCGGAACAACGCTTGGCAGTCATAGAAGTCATTTGGTTGAAAGATATCAATATTAAATTAAATCTCACAGAGCTACGATGTCCAAATACATTCCTGCAAAGACTCCCAACAACATTTTCACATTTATCATGCTCAGATTTACGGGGTTTAGCCTACATGGTGTGTTCTGGTCAATTTTCTTTTTCTCGAAAATGCTAGTTAAAGTTATTGCATTGGGCTAAAATTTACTGACTTTGCTCATGCAGGGTACAAAAACTTTCCACTAGAAAGCAAGAAAAAAAGAGAGAGGCCTCATTGATCTGAGCACCTCAGTTTTTGAGTGAATATTGCCAGAATTATCCGCAAACAATTTTTGTTTCTCTCAAAAAACGGAGATGCATGACCTCAGATGAATGAGGCCTACAACCAATATATCACCAAGATTTGGTGATAATATAGCATTATATGAGAGATTTACAAGCAATTTTTAAAAGGCCAGTCATTTTTGACTGGGAACACTAAATTAGGTAAAGGATTTTCAGCACAGCATAAGGTTTAAAGGTAAGGGTGATGAGCTGAAATGCTGAGCTATTACTCCAGTGTGTGTGTATGTGTGTGTGTGTCACAGCACAGGGCATGCTAAAGTCACATCCCCTGGAGCTTTAAGTGTCCCCACGCTCACACCACTCCCATCAACATCTTGCCTTAATGCATTTTCTATACCTGCCTGTGTCTCAGCTCTATGGACTCTCCAATGATTTAGAGGCAGCAACAAACCTGTCCCATTTTCAGACGGACATTATTGATAGACTGTCACTTCAGATTGTAGCTAACTGCTAATGGTTATTTTATAGTGCATATGTCAAATCTGATGTGGAGTGTGTTCGTTTATTTATTTATTTTTCCATTTCTTCACCTTTCTTTTACACTATGATGTTTCCAAGCTGGTGTACTGTAAGCTACAGCTAATAAGTATCCCACTATGCAAATTTAACTTGACATGGGGTGCAGTGGTTGAATGTAAAAAAAATTAAGTGGACATAATATGCAGTGCCTTGCATGTAATAAAATGTTAATTTTAATCTTGCTAATACAAAATCTCACTTCGAATGACAAAATGAGAAGCAGTGAACATATCATTCACTCTGCTTATCAAGACATGACACATATCAAGAAACTTTATCTAACCCAGGCAGATACTTCCAATATTAAATCCAATATTATCTTGATCATTGAAAAATACTAAACATACACCATTTTCACAATATGAGATCAGTTTTATGATACCAGTGCAGATTAATGATATATTAATAGTTCTTGTGTCTGATTTAACTTATCTGATATGTTTTATTTATGCTTTGACACAATAACTAGTATAATTTCTAATATAAACATGCATAACTATTAGCCTACAACAAAACCACATGCATTAATTTTAATAAGAACAACAATACAACTTAATATTATTTTAATACTAACATAATAATAATAATTACATTATATTAAGTTGATTTATTTCTTTAATTTACAATTAATCTAATCCTTTTTTGTGACCATGTCTAATCAAAAGTTAAAAATATATATTATATTATATTTTATTTATTTATTTATTTTTTAGAAAGAGTATGGCTGGATTTTTTATGAATCATTATTATATTAGCATACAAATTAGCCTACTCCCATATAAAGTAGCTACACATAAATAATAATAAAAAATAAAATTGCAAGTGAAATTCAGATTGTTGGAGTACATTTTACAAGAAAATATTATTTTAGATTTTCTGCTTTGAAAATCCATGTTTAATTCAAAGTGTTTCTTGGCATTTCTTTGTAATTATTCATGAAAATTTACAAGCAATTTCTAGGTGATTTTTTTTTCACCACCATTTTTAGTGTATATAAAACAAGAAGAATGAAATATAAACTAGAAATCGAAACTTTAACTCCTCTCTAAGACATGCACCAGTGTTGTCATAGATTAACCCATGAGACATCCTGAACGAAGTGTGTGTGCGGGGACTAGACGTCCCACTTATGCCTGGATCTTGAAGGACCCCAATTTTGTGGGTATTAATGAGAGCACCTGCTCAGGGAGAGTCTTCAGTGTCACTGGATCACTTTGTGTATCAATGCCTGGCTGACTGCATGGCTTTTTGTTTCACCACTTGAATCATCAGAGTCGTTTGAAATCAATTTAACAATCGTTCCTGAGAATGATTTGAGTATGTAAATGTGGCCCGGCGGTGAAAAACAGGGTAAGCAAGCAGAGAGAGAGAGAGAGAGAGAGAGAGATGCAGAAGTGGCAGTGAGCATCTATTACTGCATTAAAGAGTTGAATCCTTTAATTCCACTCCCAGCAGGACACTGTGAAAGCAAGAAACAAAAGCAGCGAGAGGGACACGGACAGATAGAGACATAAAACATATAATTGCACTGATGAATAACCATCATCAGCAATAAAGAAAAGAACAAAGTGAAAAAAGAGGGGGAAATGAAGCAAACGTTGTCATCCAGATGAGAGATGTGCGATATAGCTAAATATATATATTTCACTGTTTTCCAGCCTTTGACGAGTTTCTTTATAATCTACATATTTATGTATTTTCTATAGTGATTTTTCCCTCAATCAGAAGAACCATCACTGTAGCATTCAGATTCAAATACTGAACAAAAACCCATTAAAATTGTATTGTTTTTAAGTACTATTTCTCTTATAGCATGACTTAACTACATATACAGTACATTTCTAAAAGAGCGTGATAAGCAGTTTTCTTTTCTGTTTCTGACCTTCTGTTTACCCTTAAATTTATATATCTATAAAACTATTCTGTTTCTGAAGAATAAAGAATAAAAGAAACAGAACAAAGGAAAAAAAAGAAAACGAATACAGCATAAAAAAGGTAATTGTGAGTTCATATCTCACAATGCTGTCTTTAGTTACAAGATATATACTCAGAATTGCAATTCTGAGAGAAAAATGTCAGAATTGCGAGATCTAAACTTTAAACATTTTGAAGAATTTTTTTCTTGTGACTTTTTTCACAGAATTGCAATTCTGAGTTTATATCTTAAAATATATAGAAAAAGAAAGAAAAAAGACTGAATTGTTAGATATTAACTAATTTCGACTGAGTTTAGAACTCACAATTGACTTTCTTCTCGCAAATCTGACTTTTTTTTTATCAAAATTCTGTTTTTTTGTTTCCGCCACAAAATAAAAAATAAAAAAGCAATTTAAACTTTTTATCTCACAATTCTGACTTTTTTTTCCTCCCAATTCTGAGTTTATATCTCATAATTCAGACTTTTTTAGTTGTTTTTTTTAGTTTGCTTCATCATTTTGTGTCTATATCTCGCAATTCTGAGTTTATATCTCATAATTCAGACTTTTTTAGTTCGTTTTTTTAGTTTGCTTCGTCATTTTGTGTCTATATCTCGCAATTCTGAGTTTATATCTCATAATTCAGACTTTTTTAGTTCGTTTTTTTAGTTTGCTTCGTCCTTTTGTGTCTATATCTCGCAATTCTGAGTTTATATCTCATAATTCAGACTTTTTTAGTTCGTTTTTTTAGTTTGCTTCGTCATTTTGTGTCTATATCTCGCAATTCTGAGTTTATATCTCATAATTCAGACTTTTTTAGTTCGTTTTTTTAGTTTGCTTCGTCATTTTGTGTCTATATCTTGCAATTCTGAGTTTATATCTCATAATTCAGACTTTTTTAGTTCGTTTTTTTAGTTTGCTTCGTCCTTTTTTGTCTATATCTCGCAATTCTGAGTTTATATCTCATAATTCAGACTTTTTTAGTTCGTTTTTTTAGTTTGCTTCGTCATTTTGTGTCTATATCTCGCAATTCTGAGTTTATATCTCATAATTCAGACTTTTTTAGTTTGTTTTTTTAGTTTGCTTCGTCATTTTGTGTCTATATCTTGCAATTCTGAGTTTATATCTCATAATTCAGACTTTTTTAGTTCGTTTTTTTTAGTTTGCTTCGTCATTTTGTGTCTATATCTCGCAATTCTGAGTTTATATCTCATAATTCAGACTTTTTTAGTTCGTTTTTTTAGTTTGCTTCGTCATTTTGTGTCTATATCTTGCAATTCTGAGTTTATATCTCATAATTCAGACTTTTTTAGTTCGTTTTTTTAGTTTGCTTCGTCCTTTTTTGTCTATATCTCGCAATTCTGAGTTTATATCTCATAATTCAGACTTTTTTAGTTCGTTTTTTTAGTTTGCTTCGTCATTTTGTGTCTATATCTCGCAATTCTGAGTTTATATCTCATAATTCAGACTTTTTTAGTTTGTTTTTTTAGTTTGCTTCGTCATTTTGTGTCTATATCTTGCAATTCTGAGTTTATATCTCATAATTCAGACTTTTTTAGTTCGTTTTTTTTAGTTTGCTTCGTCATTTTGTGTCTATATCTCGCAATTCTGAGTTTATATCTCATAATTCAGACTTTTTTAGTTTGTTTTTTTAGTTTTCTTCATCATTTTGTGTCTATATCTCGCAATTCTGAGTTTATATCTCATAATTCAGACTTTTTTAGTTTGTTTTTTTAGTTTGCTTCGTCATTTTGTGTGCATATCTCGCTATTCTGAGTTTATATCTCATAATTCAGACTTTTTTAGTTCGTTTTTTTAGTTTGCTTCGTCATTTTGTGTCTATATCTCGCAATTCTGACTTTTTTTCAGAATTGAAAAAATTTTGAAAAAAATTCCTTGAAAAAAGTCCAGTTCCACATTCTCAGGAGTTGTAAGACAACTACTGCAATGACACTTCAAACCATTTATTTTTGAGATATAAACAATTGTAATGTTCACCATGTTGTTAAATTTTACATCATCAGCAAAACTGCTGCAAATACATTGTGAATATTTGATATGCTGTACAGCTCTCTTCCAGACATGCATTCAAAACTCCATTCTGAGACTAAATGCATAAGCATACACAAAATGAATCACAAGTGCTGAGAGAAAGACTCAAATAAGCAGAAGATTTGTGGTGTTCGAACACAAGAGGTGAACACAAAAGCTCGGGAAAGATTCAATTAAGCATCATATCCACTGACCTCATTGCCATGGTTACCAAACAGAAGAAAATATTAATCAAGTCTGCACTTGAGAGAAAGAGGAGAAAAGATGGAAATAGTGGAGAAAGGCAGACTTTTATACAGATGCAATGTTTTCAAGAGTAAGTGCAATTTAATAAGGTCCAAAACTAGTCTGTTGCTTCTATCCTCTCTCTGTGCCCTCACAGTCCTCCTCAGCATCATCATCCTTATGTTGACATCGAACCCTGGCAGCAGGTGACCTTGTGAAACAATGTCTCGCTCCTAATAATGCACTTTTCATTATGCAACTACGCATTCTGTTCTATGCCTAATGAAGACACAAAGAAAGAGGAATTGAAAACGAGATAGAAATGAGGGAGACACTCAATTTTCTTCATTCACTAGGAGAGACTGAAGTAAGATATGACACTCTTTATTTACACTGTCATCTTGAAAAGAAGAAATAAGGTATGTGCAAAATACATGTTATAATAACTGTTATCAGCTACTACCAACACTCTTAAAAATAAAGGTGCTTCAATAGGTACTTCACAACGATGCCATAGAACCATTTTTGGTACCACAAAGAACCATTCAGTCAAAGGTTCTTTAAAGAACCATCTCTTTCTTACCTTTTTATAATCTGAAGAACCTTCTTTCGCCACAAAGAACCTTTTGTGAAACAGGAAGGTTATGCCGATGTTAAAGGTTCTTTATGGAACCATTTAGACAAAAAGGTTCTTCTATGGTATCGTGAAGCACCTTTATTTTTAAGAGTGTAAAATTATATGTAAGTGCTATTAACTAAAAGCAATCGACTAAGATTATATGTAAGTGACGCAAATTAATATTAAGAGGTAAGTTGTGCCATTTTTACATTAAAATAAAAATATGAATGAAAAAAACTACATTAAAAGTTTGTATTATGCCAAGTCTTATTGTTATAAACTATCCACACACATACAGTCAGACAGACAACAAGTAAATAAACACATTAAAGTATTTATTTAATCAGAACATTATAATATAGTGAAACTTTAAAATGCTTTTTGGTATTATAATTTTTTTATGGGTTTAAAGGTTTTCTTTCAATATGTTTAAAAATAACTTGTCATGGATAAAAAAGAAAAGAAAAAAAATGTTTCTCAAGTGTATTTCTAAATCATAGACAGATGGATGTAATTGTTCCTTTCAAAATATGGGTAACCCTTTATACTTGCTCTTAACTAGTTGCTTATTAACTTGCATATTACTAGCATATTGACTGTTTATTAGTACTTATATTAATGCCTTATTGCATGATCATATTTTAGATCCCTTAATCCTACTCAATACCTAAATTTAACAACTATCTTACCAGCAAATTAAGAGTTTGAGGCAAAAGTCATAGTTAATGCTTAGTTAATAGTGAAAATTGGTCCCTAAATTAAAATGTGACCTAAATATGCTACCGCAAAAATGATGCACTGCTTTAAGGGTCGACATATCTTTACCCCATTCTTCCCTACAGCTTCTTGTCAATGGCAAGCCAGTTTTACAGAATGCACCTTCAAATAACAAAAGTTTAATTTAAAATTAAATGCATGCATATGTATATTTATTTGCATGCCATGAGAGCTCTTCCTCTATGTGTTTGTCTCCTTGAAGGGGTACACACCTATGTTTGTGATCCCGAAAAAGAGGGGAAAGGAGAGAGAGAGTAAAACAAATTTCACATGCATATTGCTACAGACTCTAAAAAATTTTGACAATCATTTTCAATCATCCTGAGTCGTGGTGCACTGCTTTGGCGTATTTGGCTGCACGGCGCTGAGGGGGGAAAGTTGAGCATTGTTCTGTTTGATGAAACTGTGGAGTGTTTGCTCGCTGTCTGCAGGGACTGTCTTGAAAACAAGCTATCTGAAAACTCCCCCCGCTGTGCGAAATGTTAAATAAACAAAGGCACGGATAAACAAAATCCCTCCATTTTAATGTCACCGAGAAGAAAGACCATGTTTTAATGCTAAGATTGCTGCTGGAAGCGAAAGTGCTGCCGACACAATTTTATATGAAGTTTACACATCAGTGGGATCCGGATTATAATCACCTTTAATAATTATAAGGTTATGAGAAAGTAGAATGACAACAGAAAAAGGCACTTCACAAAAAGCTTTCATTGAGTTCAGTGCAGAAAGACACTTATCAGAGAAAAGATTCATTGCGATGAACTCTCAAAGAGAACTTACATGAGCCATTCAAGGAGAATGTTCAAATATACTCAAGTGAAACATTTTAGAGATTTCAAAAACCTTATGAAAAAAAAGGCATAACCAGTTTTTATAAAGCAGCGTGATGGTTGATTAGCAGAAGGACGTCTCAGAGGTTGCTTTTTCACAACTCTGGGGATATAATGGAGTTGTCAGTTATGTTTTATATAGGTGTCAACTTTTTTCTCAGATGTTTCTTCCAAAATTCCTAAATTAGGAGAAATAAAGACGTAAGCAAATGAGACGGTTGCTGGCACGCTATAAGAGCGCAAAACAATAAAGTGAATGTGGATATCGGCTCAGAGATCATTAGTTTTTTAAACAATTGAAATCTCACAGACTTTAGTATTTTGGCAAATATGATCACAGTTTGAGACGTGATTGAGATCTCTTAAAAGACACACACTGTATGTGAGGTCTTTTCTCCTAAAAGATATAGATTTGTTTTATTTAAATGTCAACTTTTCAGATGTTTCTTCCAAATTCCTAGATTATGAGTCATAGAGATGTAAACAAATGAGACAATTGCTGGCATGCAGTAAGAGTACAAAGCAATAAAGTGAATGTGGATATCAGCTCAGATCTTTTGTTATTTAAGAATAAGTTCATATTGAAATCTCACAGACTTAAGTATCTTGGCAAATATGAGCTCAGTTTGAGATGCTACCGAGATCTGTTGAAGTCACATAATGTGTGTGAGGTCTCTTTCCCCAAAGAGTTATGTTTTATATAAATGTCAACTTTTTTTCCAGATGTTTCTTCCAAATTTCTAAATTATGAGCAATAAAGATGTAAAAAAAAAAAAAAATTATAATAAATTTTTTTATATATATTTGTTGACATGCAGTAAGAGTATGCAGAAAAGTGAATGTGAATATGAGATCCGAGATCATTTGGTTTTTAAATAATTAACTCATAATAAAATCGAACAGAATTTGATATCTTGGCTAATATGAGAACAGTCTGAGATACTATTGTTCTCACATATGTGAAATTACCAAAAATATATAGTTTTGAGTTACGCTTTAAGAATCAACTTTTTCTCAGAGATTTCTTCAAAACATCCTAAAATATTATAAATAAAGATGTAAACAAAAGACAATTGTCCAAAACTGAGAACAAGTTGAGACACTACCGAGAACTTCAAGACACATGTGAAAATATCAAGATCTTTTCTCCATAAAAAAAGTATTGAAATATCAAAGTGTGTAAGAAACTTCTCCATTTTATTTAATCTCTGTCTAAGAGAACAATTGAAACCATAAAGAGATTTAATTTCTTTCCTGTGGGGGAGGATAATGGATCTTCAGCGTGCCATGATATGTAGGATGTCCTGCTCAATGCTTTATACAAACGTTGCTCTGCCATACTGATCTTTTTCCAGGTTCTTGCACCTCAACTCTTACTTAAACTAAAACAATCTCATCCTATGGTACAGTATGTCATGAGAGAGCCAGAATCAGTCTGTTTGGTACAGACAGTGCAAGACAGGCCCCTTGCAGAACCACGTGATCAGAAACAATTTAATTCCCCAGCATCAGCCATCTCCACCTGATCTGCTCCTGCAAGGTCATTAAGCTCGCCCTTGAAGGTCATGTGATTAATGAGCGGCAGAACCTCTGCGCAATAACGTGTATGAGCTCGGCTCATATTCATTGAGCGGCAGGGCCTGAGAGAATGAATAGCCAGAGACTACCAAGGTCCTCCAGGGCATCTTCACACTGCTCAAACACACATTAACAAAGCATCACATTTCCTAATTAGTTTCAATTAGCTCAAATCTGCTTCTGTTTATACAATTAAAAACAGTGAAAGTCATATGAGCATGTCTGAGGATCCTGGAATCAAAATCAGTGCCATACAAACCCAACTACATTTATCAATAGAATGACTGAATTTACCTATTTAGTGTCATTTTCTTAGTGCATAGCTATAGGTTTTTTATTTTTTTCAAAAGTGTAGCTAAGTTTAACCTGCTTTATATTATGAGTAGTTACTTTAAATTTATGAGTAGCTGTAAAGCTACAATTTTAAACCTGCACATTACAGATCCTCGCATCACATAGTTTAATTGATGCTGACTGTGTAGATTCACACAGACTTCACAGCGCATCGTAAACACTGATTACTCACAGTCATTCACACGCCAATGCCTATCAATGCAGTCTAGATCAAACGAGTGATTTAATCACAGGATCCCAAACTGGGTGAAAACACGAAGCACTGCTGAATATGGCAAGAATACAACATAAATGTTTTCTGACTAAATGGAAGTCAAACCAAAATGTATTCAGACACCTTCAACATTTCTCATATTATCACAGTTTATTTGCTATAGTTTGGAAAATGGTAATAAAATATGACAAGGACTTATAGAGTTATATTGTATCAGAACAAATTCGTCTTGATAATGTCAGATAACTTTGATAGAAAGGTATGTAATGAATTAAGTTGAATAGCTGTTGAATAGCAGTACACAATTAGATAATACCATTTTAGGTCAACCAATTACCAAGCAATGCTTCATTTTGTTCAGTCGGTGTTTGTAAAAAGGTTGCATTTGCAATTAAAGAAAAACATGGTCAGGTCAAAGTGTCTGAATAAATTTTGGTCCCAAAGTTTTACTGAAAGTCCACTGTATGAAAAATTTTAGGGTATAATATCTCACAGTTTACTTTATTTTGCTATCCTCACTTACATAAATGTATGCTGGACCCACTAGTAAAAAAATGTCAAAAATTATATCTGGTGTCTGAATAATGTGTGTATATATATATACACTTATATAAACTGTAGTTTCTTTAGGCCTACAAGTACTCCTGGTTGGGAATCACTTTCACGAAGCACAATGCCAGAAAATAGGTAAGGCAAAAATAATTGGCAAACTGCCAAAGATGATGCAATGCATCTTAAAACGGAACGTTCCCGAAAAATCCGGAAGGGGCACACAGCAAATTCTTATTTCACACTTACTTAACGGCAAGTGAACGGGGAGAGAAAAAAATAAGAGAAAAAGTGTGTTAGAGGAATAAACTCCAGCTCTGAGGTTGAGTGCAATAATGGTTCCGCTCTTCAGGCACCTCAAAGCCACTGCATCAGGAAGTGAAGAAATAAAATCACATCCTTCTCACACACACCATGAACAAGCCCACCATGTCACAATCTCACCTTCAATTTTAGTGTGAAACAAACCGCTGCATGATGTTGTCCTTGCAACATATGATTCAGTCGAACAGTGTGAATTCTAATGATGCACATGTATCGAAAAATTACCACAGACTACTGTTTACTGTTCTCATAATTCGTATAGAGTGAAAAGAATTCACAATAAAAAAAATTCAAATGTATTTGTCAGAAATGTCAGAGCTTCAGAACCTTTCTTGGCCCTCAGTGTTGAGAATCTCCCTCCAGATTCAAGAGCTCATGAACACATCAAAGAGACAGCAGATTTTTAATAATCATATCATATGAAATAAACGTATTTTCAATAACAGAAATAGATATATATATATATATATATATACACATATACATAAAATCACAGTTTTTTTCTGAATTATTATACAAAATACTGTATATAGGTGTAACCTATATGTAAGGCTGATTAAATATAGTAACTATTAAATTAGTACCCATTTTAAAATACCTCAAGTCTAAACTTAAATGAAACAATTTTCAATTTGTTTCAGTCCACAGCATTTTTTTTTTAAATCAGGATTATCACAATAGTCACAATTAGACAGATTTAAAAAAAAAAAAAATAGCCTTTGACAAAACTAAATGGATTTACAGAGGGGAAAAGGACAAAGATGCTTTAAAACGGTGAAATGTTCAGTGTGTTATGGCTTTTTTGGAGCACGATCATGTGTGTGTAATACGTGCAGGGGCGGAGAGAGCAAAAGAGGAAGTGAGGCCATGCCGAGAGAGGGGAATGGGCTAGAGGACATTTCACGCTCATAGTGGCCAGTGAATTGGAATGACTGCAGCGCGGCATGATTTGAAGGTCAGGAGATAGTGGATTATATTCCAGAGGTAGAGAGAAGAGGCGGATGATGGGGAGGGGGATGGAGGAATAAACAGACTCTCCTCCCCTCCTGCGTTCTCTTTCTTTCTTTCGCCGTTATTTCTTTGTTTTTCCTCCCTTGTCTCTTTTTTTCCGATTACAGGACAGGAAGGCAGAATGAAAACGCCAAGGCACCAAACCGACAGCCATTAGTCTCACACATCACGTACCATGCGCACACACACGACACGCTGAGAAATCTCATTTTAGTCTTCTCTGACGTACTACCTCCCCATACTGGCCACTAACATCTACCCCCAGCCCAAAAGAGAGAGAGGCAGAAAAAGAAAATGTGTTTTACACAAACAATAACAGCGCTATCAGGCAGAGCGCAGCATTCCGAGAGCGTGATTTAATAAAAACAGAGCGGGATTGAATTATCATATTTTAACTGGATGTGTATTTCAGTTAGAATGTGTGATTCAGGCCTACAAATGATCCGAACGCTTTTCCGAGGTGCAAGACAGCCCTCTCTCTTCCTCTCGGTGCTTCTCAAAAATGGAAAAGAGGGGGACGAGGGGAAGACAAAGAAGGTAAACTAATAAGCCCCTCGGATATCGGTGACACAGAAAATAAACCGAGATGGCTGGAAAGCCAAAGCTCTTGTTTGATCTGGCTCCACGTACAGTACGAGTGTACAACAGAAGCCCAGACACGAGAGTTTGATGAGGATTATCCACATGATTGCGGTAATCAGATGGAATGAGATGCGAGATGACCATCTGTATTTGCTCCAGACGGCACGATTGCTCCTCAGACCCTCTGAGGGATTTTACACGTTTGACTAACATGGAACGGAACAGCATGGTACGGCCGAGAAACAACAAGGAGACACAACAAATGTCAGGAGAAGACGTGCAAATCTCATGTAGTTAAATTAATTCCAGGAACACGCCAACTTTTTTTTCTACCTTGGGCATTCTGCGTCTCTTTGGTAATGATGTCCTAACACAAAGCAAACAGCAGGCGAAACACCCTCCTTTTTTTCCCCCACCTATCCAACTCTCACATTCCGGCTCTGAATTAAAGAATTTTTTTTGTGCACTGGTGTAAATGAAATTCAGGAGTTCACTTTTAGCAGACGTCACAATGGGGTTGAGAGGATTCTAGATTGTTGTGAACACGCACATCACGCACATCAAAAGCAAGCGACCAATCCACGGCTCACGGATGCTCTGTCAACCCGGACTAAGATGTATAATAGGCAGAGAACAGGTGTCAATCATCTCGTGCAGCCAATGGGCTCGTCTCCCGCGGATGCAGCATGCCGGACTCACACATTTCCTTGTGTGCAGCGACCATACAGTACATACAACAAATACAGACAGATTTTGAAATAGACACACAAATTATACCTACATTTTAAAATTCTTTAATTCATACTACAGATTAGTAGCATGCTGATTTAATTTTTAAATACTGCCTGATATCGCAAAATCCTTTCAAAAGCAAGCAGCTCAGATAAGCACTCCGGCAGTACCGTGCTGCACATCTCCAACCAGAACATCCACATGTCCTCAGGGCAGCACACAACAGACAAGAGAAACGAACATGTTTCACATACACAGTTCAGACACAACCATAAATACAAGCTTAAATTCAAGCCTATCCTTCATTTCTTTAAAAAATACATACATAAAACAACTAATGGTATCCTCTCAAAAATTCCAACAAATGCAATTAAATAGATTTCTTTAATATGATATTTTAAAATTTAGCCATATGTTATTTTTTTAAGAAGAAGAAGAATTTTAAATGCTACAAAAGAATCAAATTATCATGTTTAGGTTCGCATAAGAGATTATTATAAATTGATTATACATATATAAAATCACCATTTATGTCAATAGATCTACGAAGAGATTACATTTTTGTCCATTTATATTTGTTTATATGAAATTACATTAGTGTCTAACATGTTACACAGCAAATTAATATTGCAGGTAACTTCATAGAATCAAGAGGCATATTCATTTTGACATAACTATACAAAAATTTGTTATAATTGATGTTAATTAGTAATTCAAATATTTATTTAAATTATAAAAAAAAAATTTATTACACATTAACAAATCAACCAAGTTGGGTTGTTTACGTATATTAAATAGCCAAAATTTTGCTAAATTTGTTATTGCTCTATAAGAATATATATGTTGCCATGATGGTCATAATCTCTTCACTACAGGCTAAAATGACAATATAAATCTCAATGTGATGTTTACAGTGAACACATTTTACATTAGCAGTTCAAACTTCAGTTCACAGTTCAATAGGGTCAACATCTGAAGCTACAGCACATGCATACAGCATCTCCGGTCTTTCCCAGACGATAAGACAGGATAGAGGCCGGCCACGCTGTCCTCGTCCATATGAATGACTGCCCGTGTTAAGCCCTAAAAGCTGTCATTAATCCTGGATTTGAGGTGCAGAGCCGAATTTTGGTCATGTTATCAGAGCGGAGACCAAAACTGCCATATTCAGCAGCACAGCTGCACCAGAGCTAACCTGCTAAATAGGACAGTGATTTAAATACTACTATATCTAATCTAAATATTACAGTTCACATCAAATTTAAATGTAATCCAAAAAATTAAAATAAAAGAAAGGTGAGTCTTGAATAAAATAACATATCAACATTAGCTACAAGTTTAGGCTAATACTACAATGCAAGGATTGTTTCCCAATATTAAAAATGATACTCACTCATATTCTGTACAAATATGCAATGTTTTGTGGCGTAATGAACCTAAAATGATATTTGGATGCACATTCTGAACAGAAATCCAGATATATAGTAAATAAAATGACGAAACACATGATACACTGCTCCGGGTGTGTGTTCACGGTGTGTGTGTTCACTGCTGTGTGTGTGCACTTTGGATGGGATAAATGCAGAGCGCAAATTTCCGAATATGGGTTACCATACTTGGCCACGTCACGTCACTTTCATTTTACTCCACACACAACTGTGTGTATATGTATTTCCAATTAAAATGTGCATTCAGATGTGATTTCAGGTTTATTATTACACCACAAAATATTGTATAATATAAATAATTTTACAGTATTGTGATGCAAGCATGAGACCCTCATTCTTTCTCTTTCTCTCTCACGCTCGCTCTCTTTTCTGAAACAAGCAGGCCAGGCTGAGATCACAGCTACTGATGCAGCCACCCAGTGTAACAAATATAGAGACCTGGACCACCACACATTCACCTAAATCACGCAGTTATACACTCTGCCAGTGCACGTGCCAAGAAATGCTCATAAATGCCCACATTTACACATCTAATACACATGTAAACATAAAGCTGGGCCCTAAAATAGGCACACATTGATAATGACACATACACACGTTCTTTGATCAAAATCAAAAGCTGAACAGTACAAACACACACACAGCGATGACAAAAAATATATAGATCCATTTAGGTAGCTTAAATATGAACTGCTTGCGTATGAACATGTGCATGTTCATTCTCATGAATCTGCCTGTAGATCAAGAGACCTGTAGTAAGAATTTATCATCTTAATATGGCCAGATGAGAATGCATACATGCACACACTAGATGAAAATTAAACCTTGCCCACAAAACATCATGCTACACACATACACAAAACATGCTGTGAAATCCAAATCACGCTCTCCACTCGCTGGTAAAACTGAGCCACTGTTTCAGTGTGTTTATGAGTGAGTGTGTGTGTGTGAATGCACTTGTCCTCTGAATATCTCTGTACAGAGTTTCCAGTCTAGAGGAGAGCAGATGCAGCACAGCACACCATGTGGCTTGGAAGCAGAATTATTTCCTTTTTACGTCCCACATATGTAGCATATGTTTGCAATTTTACAGTACAGCTGGTGTTAACATCTAATCTAAATAAGATAAAATTGAAAAATATACTTGATACCGCTTCTGCATATTCGCTGATACTTAAAACATATTAATATAGACAAATTTTTACACATTTATGACATTTTCTGTAGTGTTTAGCATGAGGTGAACGTGTAATCGTGCCAAGGAGCATCTCGTCGCGGCGTGTGTTATTATGTTCAGAGGGGGTTTGTGAGCATTCAGTCCTCCAGCCAGACTGGGTGCTGCTTATTTCTCCATCACAGCTCAAATGGGCTCCCACACTGGAATAAATCACTGTCGCCACAGAAATGCAGCGACAGCCATGATCGATGGCTAAAATGTGTGTGTTGATGTCTTTAGTGTTGCCGACAATTTGGTAAATCTTGCCTTTTTCTGTTTCTCACAGCATTGCGTGTGGGGTATGAGGCATCTGAACGTTGACACGAACCACGAGAAGGGGCCTATACTGCGACCACCTCTATGACATTTAGTCCATTTAGACATCTTTCTGTGAAAAAGTCCTGTGTATGTACAAGTTACAATTACTATTGTAAGTAATGTGATAAACATACCTGTATAAAATAGAGTAAGAATAATCATCAAATATTCAAATCAAAAACTTGTTTTCAAAATGTTCATTAGCCTGTAGTTGATGGTAAGAGGAATTCATGTTCAAGGGTTATATGGTGCATTAAAAGTCCTTCATGTAATTTCATATTTATGAGTTGGCAAGTTGTAATTACAGTAAGACGTCAGGTTCATTCAAGTCACTTTGGTTGGAAACAAGATGGCAACACACCTTTTCTACATAAAATGAACAGGATTTTTTTAACTCTACATTTTTAAAAAAAATAAAAATAAATGCACATCGGGTATGTTTTGCTTTTTTAATTTGCCTTTATGTTTGTAGTAATTTATAAAGGTGCTATAAATTTAATCATTATACAGTCTACTGCAATTGTACTATACTTTGGTATTTTGCATATGTAACTTAGAGTTTTATTGTAAATATGAAAAACAGTAATTAAACTTACAATTACAATTACATTTTACCTACATTGCTCTGTTCATATGTACATACAATCCCTACATTGCATTCCTATTTTATATTCTGTATATACTCTGCTCAATACTGTATATAGCAATTCCACTGTACATTCTGTAAATCTTATCTTCATTTACTCTGCACTTATATGTATATAAAACACTATATTCTTGCACTTCTGGTTAGATGCTAACTGCATTTCATTAGCTCTGTACTTGTACTCTGCATAAATGACAATAAAGTTGAATCTAATCTAATCTAATCTAATTTTAACAAATGTAACATTACTACAGAAGGTGAATCCGTTGTATCCAACATGTTTTCTCACTGACACGCCCCCAACTTGGAAACTCTGGGTTTAAAAAACAATTCAAAGTTTCACTTTGTGCTGATGTGCATGTGTGTTCAACTCGTAAACATACGATTTTTTCGGACATGACTTGAGTGCAACAAAAGTGTTCCTCAATGACGTGGGGGTTTGCCCTCACGTGCATTGGGGTCACGAGTGCAGTGACCCCCGTGTGTGATATGTCAACGCAACGTACGTAAGTCTTGCGTACGGCACGGCTGTCTGTCACGCAGACGCATCACTGTGACAAATCGACTTATTATATTTTTGCTGAAACCCCCCTCCCACACAACCACACCCCCCATCCCAACTCTTTTTATCTGACCGGTGAGCCAACCCACCCAATGCCTAAATATAGACCCTGACACCCCCGTCACACAGCAATTGAGACACATGAACACCCATTTCCGATTCAATCAGATCTATACCGGTGCAAACAGTTTCGCACACAGAACCAGCGACACAGCACCTGTGAACTCGCAGACACTAGTCAAGGCAGTTGGCCTGCTCCTGAATCCAGAGCCCCCCAACAAGCCAATACTCACACCTGGCAGGATCAAACAAGCGTGCACTCCCCACAAACTCACTTACAATCAATACTTTCAGCCAACACCACGCAGCAGTCCCAGCTCCACCGCACACACACACACACACACACACACACAGGGAGAGAGAGTGCAACTGCACTCCAAAGAGCAGAAAGCAGTGTACTGACCTTTCTGTCTCTCTTTTTTTGCCTCCTTCCTTTCTTTCTTGCCCTCCTTGATGTCCAATCCACACTTGTCTTCTGGCTGCTGGTGCTGGGGCTACAGTAGTAGAGGAACGGTGGTGTGTGAGTGAGAGAGAGTGAGTGATCCTGCTCAACCTGACTAGAGCGGGCGCATTAGTGTGATTTCACACCCAGGCTGCAGCCCTGCCTACTGTCCTGATGGGGGTTCCTGAATATGCTGCTTATTTAGAGAGCCGGCGCGCTGTACCTGGGCTTGCAGGCAGGCTGCTTAAAGCAAGAGCCAACATCTAGAGTGCATAATACCCCCACTCTCTCCCTCTCTCCGTGTCTCTCTCTCTCTCTCTTTTTCTCCCTCCCGCACACACACATACACAAACACTAGTACACTCTCCCAGTCGCTGGCTGGCTGGAGAGGTAGACGCCGGCTCGGGCATTCATGCGACCGTGGTGCGCCGAGACCTCCGTACCTTTGACGGAGCCGGTAGCCGGTGCGAGAACACACAAAGCGGAGCTCTCTTTTCTTTCTGAGTGTTTAGAAGACAATTTCGACAAGTGATTGCACCCAATCTACTAGGATGATCCAGATGGATGAGTTATAATATGCTTTCCAGTCTCTTGCTCTTTTTGTTTGTCTGATTCTAGTTGTTTTAGCCTATTATTGAGCTGCCACATGTTTCTGCTGGGGGAATGCCTAGTGCTTTTGGATTTGTTCCCTTGGCCACTCGTCTCGGTGGGGGGCGGACGGGTGCGCTAAATTGTGACTCAGGCTGAATGTATATTAATCAAATTTATTATTTATTGCCAAGCCGCATTCGGGTTCCCCCCCTCTGCACACGCAGAGAGATGGAAAAGGGGGGTGGAGAATCAGAGCTGGAGCTGCGGGGGGGTGCGGGGTCAAGGGTGTGAGGGTTTTATTGTGGGTGGGGGGTTTGAGATATAGCCAGTGGTCATGATTTGGTGAGCGAGGCCTAGAGGGAGGTGAAAAGAATATATAAGATATTAATTTAATTTATTTATTTATTCAGCCAGTCCGCATGCCTTATCAGGCCGGTGTCTCTTAATGACATCACTGGCAGCTTCTCCAAGCTGTCCAAAATCACCCTGCCTCTCATTTTTCTTCAAAATGACTTCAATTCATTGTGTGTGTGTGTGTGTGTGTGCGCCAGTGTGTTACTGCCTATATCTAAAATTGAGAATAATGCTATCCAATGGGTCCACACTTTCATGCAAGATAGCCTAAGATCCAAAAGCTGGAAGTATAAACCAAATAATACAGAAAAATAAATAATTAAACATAAAAGGACAATAAAAATATGCACTCATATTAATAAATGTTATTACCTGAAAACATCAGGCTTTTTAAGTTCTCCTACAACTTCATTAGTGATTTTTGGAAATTTTGAAGAAAAAAAAAGACCAAAAATTCAATACAGCATTTCCCAACTCTGCTCCTGGAGGTAGACCAAAAGTGCTGTATTTTCCAGATTACCAGTACATTTTCCTTTGATCACCTGAAACGTTGAGCGACTTTTATTCCATAGCAAATTATATAATTTAATTAATATCAAGCATACAAAACACCTTTAGATTTGTGCCAAACGACAGAGGTATAAGCCCAAGTTTATTTGTATAATGCATTTCCCACACATTAGTATTTTCAGTTTCACTTTAAATAAATTTGTTTAGGCTTGCCATTTATAAAATAAAAAGTTGTTTGTAATGAATGTCACTATAATTTTTGTTATAGTGACATTATTTTAAATTTTTTGTTTTGAATACAGTTAGATTTAAATGATTTCTTGTGGTGTGAGGGGAACTTAACTGCATTATTTACTGGCATTTTACATTATTTCTAAATGTAATAGAAATTGTGACAAACATTGATGTGTCTTTATTTATTTTTCAATGCACAATGCAATTTTAACCTGGTGTGACTTATTGTACAGGACATATGGTACACATTTCCAAACTCTTCCTAATCACATAAATCTGAATCAACTCATTAGTTCATTAGTAGAGACTTCAAGACCTGAAAATAGATAGGTCAGATAAAGGAGACATCCAAAATGTGTGCTGTCGGTGTGCCTAAATTAACAAAAAAATAAGTTATTATATATATAACTGCTCATATCTATACTGTACATGTATATAAAAAAGTGTGGGCAGCTGTTTACTGATTATGAAATATTGCAAGACCGATCTAAATGGTCAAAACCTAGAAAAAAGTGTTTGAGTCTTTGTTATTGGCATTCAAGCTCTACTTCAGACATTAAGTTGTGACCCCAAAATCATATAAAAGTCAACAAAAAAGTACATTTTTTAATCTACGTACAACGTATTGTTTTCAAGGAAAGTTTGCATTAGGTAAAGTTACTTTTTTATTAACTTGTCGAGAACCATCATTTTAAGCTATTCTTACCAAGTTAGGCCACAGGTCTCTGTAGACCTCAGGCCAAAAGCAGCAGTCCGAGAAAACACAAAACCACACACTGAACCAATGATTCACATTTCATTCAAGCTTGGACATAACCACAAGCCCCATATCCAGACATCAGATGTCAGACCAGCAACCAGCACACCTCACATAAGAAGGCGTATTGAAGTTAAAACAGTTTATATATAGAAACCCACTTTGGTTCCTGCCTTTCCCCAAATCATCAGAACAGCTCATTCTGGTGAAGTTCAGAAAGCCATTGTGTGCAGGTAAGATGAGGGTGCGGAGGAAATAGTCACGGCCATTTCAGCACAACCATTAAGGCTTAGAACAGGTACTATTACAACTCAATCATTCTAATACACTCATAATCATCCAAATTTTTATACATCAGTTTTAAAAGCCATGCTTAAAAAAGAACTCATTTCTCTTTCAGAGACAATTTAACAGAAAGAAAGAATGCTTTTTTCAAAGAATGACAAGGTGCAGGAAAGAGGGAAAAAGACAGAGCGAGGAGGAGTAGGTGGAGGATATTCGTGAATTGCTCAGTAGTCCTGTCATCTTCAGCATTTTACAAGCCCACAGAGATATGGATTGGCTAAAATTAACACGAAGGATAATTAATATTAATAAGGGTGCCTGTGTTGGCAGGGACTTTTAAATCGGTTAAGTACAACTGGCCGAGCTGAAGAGGTGGGGGGGAGACCTGTTAACGCTCATTCACAATTAGCTTTCTCTGAGGAGAGCTCGTCTGGCACACTATAAATGACTAACCAACCCTCCCTCCACACAATTACCTGCTCCAAACCCCAACCGGTCCAACATCACACTCACACGGACCCGGCAAAACACTTAACATGACACAACTCCAGTCAGAACCCTCTCTGCCTCCATGACTCCACCTGTCTCTGCTTCTGTTCTTTCCTGCTGTTTTTGAACTTTCAATTCTCCTGAACAGCATTATTATTATGTATTATTAATATTTCTGAATTATTACTCATTTTCTCCCTAAAAATGGAGTGCTTTAATTCACATTTGAAGTACTCATCAAGGTGGTGTGGTGAAATGAATGTGGACGGATACATTATTTTTTGCAAAAATGCAAAGAGCACATCAAATATATATGGAAATAATAAAATATTAAGTATTAATTTCAAAAAGATAATTTGCTCAGGCCAAAATTGCCTTTTTATTAATCCCACCTTTTTTGCTAACTAAAAACCTAAAACTTCCACATAGTTATTAAAGATATTCTTTTTTCTATTCAAAATATTCTATTGTCTTTTACAAAACTGTGAGAATCTTAAAAATAGGTTATATTTGAATATGGGGGCTAATGGCCTCATATTCAGTGGTTATGACCCTAATTCAAACATAATTACAAATATCTCAAACAACAATTACAATAGTAGACACTTATATTATAAAGGTAGAAATCAGTCTGAGGTCATGCTGTTTATCTAAACAGCAATGTTGTGCTTCTTGAAAACAGTTTCCCATGACCATCCTCATCCTCTGTCCATGCTCAGTAGTGGAGGTCATTCATAACATTACAGCCATTTTAAACGGCAGACTGGTGGTCGGTGACAGTGCTTATGTGATGGTGTCAGGTCTAAGGCATAGACAATACATGAAGGGAGACTCACTACGTGACTGTGTGTGTGTGTGTGTGTGTGTGTGTGTAGGTTTTGCTACAGAATGACACAATAGTCCAGCCAATGAGAACACAGACACACACACACACTGACTGTGAGTGAATGACTCATGTGCCTTACTGTGTCCCCATTAGGGCAGTAAGGTTATGGGTCACAGAGTGAAGTATTTTCTGACATACAGTAGACATCTTAGACAGAGCAGGACAAATACATTTGAAGTCGTATGCTTCTTATGTCTCCCAGAGTTGTTTTTAACAGAAAGTAAAACTATTAAACTACTAAGAAGCTCAAATAAAATACAATGTATGTATTAGATTTTTTATTAAAAAAAATTTGAATTACTAGAATGTACGTTGAAGATGAGTTATTAAAATTATTAAAACCAAAACAAAACAAAATTTAGTGTATGTAATGTATAAAACGCAATAAAAGCTCAAACAAAATCACTAAAACATAAAATTTTAATTCAAAATATAATGAGGCGGCAATTACATGCCAGTGATTTCCACATGAACTCAAATATCACATGCTTCCAAGACCAAATTATCTGTGTTAAGTTATTGATATTTTATAGCTTTCTGTATCAGATGTCTATGTATCGATATTTCTCTTAAAATTCCTTGGGGAAAAGTGAAAATAAATAATAAAGTCTACATATAACTGAGAGGCCCATGCTTTCTGAGCTATGAACGACCAAACTCTGTGCAAAACAACTTTGAACTGGTTAATAAAACAAAATGAATAAACAAACGAATGAAATGAAAAGTCCAACAGAACCAATTTGCAGAGTCAAGTCATCAGTCTGTCACAGAGACCCCAATGGCTTTGTCTGCTGTGATGAACTTGAGCTTCAAGCGTTCAAGCCCAGGGGTGTGTCTGTCTAATCCTGACCCCCTGCAGCCCCTCGTTCCCCCGCCCCACACACACACACACACACACACACGCACACGCTCCAGCTGACGCCTGCCCTGATGACCAGCACTTCACCGCACCACTGAATAAAACACCCCGTAATGAGACAGGCCACAAAATGGCTCCTCCACCAGCACATATAGCTGGTGCTGGATGGGAGAGAGAGACAGAGAAACAGCAAAAAGGTCACATCTCTGCTTTCAATGCTTCCTCTTTTCAATCATATCCTCTCTTCCATCCGTTTTTTCCTGTGCATTTCACTTTCACTTTCTATTTTCCTCTGCAGTCATTTTATTCTTCCCTCTCTCCACGCCCCACAAAAATACTTATTATCGAGGAGACAAAGGAAGGGAATGTAGGGAAGAGACAGGTGGCTGTGTCTGAGGGATGAGAGAATCACAGGAGTGAAATCCAGTCTTCCCTCTTCATTGAGCATAAAGTGAAAAAAATGGCTGCGTTCGGTTTTCTTCTACATTTGAGATGGCAACACACGGAAGACAGAACAATCTCTGTTGCATCTCAATGTAATTTATTTTTAATTTTTTCTCCTATAAGACCTCAAATCCCCTAGGAGAAGCAGTGTCCACTCTTTCCCATCCATCCAGTCACACTTATGTCATTTTTTTCACATTGTTTCAGGTCCTATTATGCACAGAATGCTCCAAATGCATCTCATCTGCTTTATTTCTAATTTCATAATAGCAAACATCAGCTTAAAGAATATAAATGTACCTCTGTGATTGGGTCTCGGTCAGACTCCAGAGACACAAGGTCCTGGATAAATCTGTAAATCATTCCATCTGGAAGATGAACGGTGTGTGTCGGACTTCATTGGGTCTGGTTTCGGATGAACGCGCGCAGTGCGGGACCTCCAGTGTCCCCACCGGGGAGGACATGGTGGACAGGGTTTTGCTTGGTTAAAAACATGCATTTGAACTACTCTCTCTTACAAAAAACAATTCTGAATAATTGTAACCACATTGTAATACTGTGGTTTTACACCTTTGGAAAGTATAATGCATTCAAACACGTGATCTGCAAATTTTATAGATTTTATAGATTTTATAAATTTATATAAATTTTATATTTTTCTTTACAATCATTTATGAAAACATAATGCATTATACACAAAGGCTTCAATGAAGTGTTACAACATTTGTTTCCCAAACCTAAAAATTGCTTAAAAGTCTATATGCATGCAACAACAGGATATGTGACAGATTCACAGTCATCAACCCTAAGAGGGATGCTAGAGGCTATTATCCATGTGATAAGTGTTGTGCACAATTTAGAGCATTTAAGTCATTAGCTGCTGTTTTCAACAGCAATTCACACACTTCAGGCTTTTCTGTCTGGGTCATGGGTTCAAGAGTTCATTATGACATGCATGATCACCCGCACACACACGCAAACAGCATCACTCCAATTTCATTTCTAAGCCACACACAATCACATAACACTACAAATAACTTGTTTTTAAACTGGAATGTGAGACAAACACATTTTATGTTTAACGAAATGACAGGCAATTAAAGCCAGCTTAACCTTGGGCCACCATGCTTAATTAGAGTGATTTGAGTGGTGTGGTCAAACATTCTCGAGAAGAGGAAGTGACATAAATACGTGCCATTCTTCTCATAGATCAGAATTAAAATATCAGCATCCTATTACACTAAACAGCCCCCTGAGCTCTCTCTCGAACCACAGAAAAAGGACATTAAACTCATGCAATCATACAGCTATTCAATTATGCATGGATTGGGCTATATTTTCTTCGCGGGTGTGAAGTACAAAATGTTAAGGTTTTTTTAAACAGTAGCAGTTGAAAGTTTAGACACATCTGCTAATTCTGTATTAATATCTCACATATTTTAGAACAATTATATAATCTAAACTATGAAATAACACAAATGGAATTATGGGAATCATGTAGTGAACTTTAAAAAAAAAAAAATAATAATAATTCTACCAATTCTATTATATTTTAGCTTTTTCAAAGCCCCATTGTGTGAAAAAATTGGGGGGCTTGAACACATTGATCAGGGTAATGCATCTGTCTTGATATCATAATGAAGAAAAATCTCATTACAACAATGAAAGTCACTGTAAAATTAAAATAAATACAAATAAAAAATTAACTGAAGTTGTAAACAAGACAAAGATAATTGGAGTATATTTTACAAGAAAACACTATTTCAGTCTTTCTACTTCAAAAATTTCAATTCAGTGTGTTGCTTGGCATTTCTTTGTAATTATTTGTGAAATTTACAAGTTCTAAGTGACAATTGTTTCAAAGCAAATCTTCAGACATTTAATTATTTCAATCATTCAAAGTCATTTAGCAGTTTAGAAAAACATATTTTAACACATTTTTGAATGCCAAGTCATGTGGTGCAACCAAAATGCTGAAAAAAATCATACTGTAGATATACTGTGTGACACCCCAAAACCTCTTTCAAATCTACATTATCCCAAAACGAATGCAATTAATGTTTGAAATGAGTGTGTGCTTTGTCTTTACTACCCAGTGAAAAACCATATTTAAATTTTGGTTATAAAACATTTCATACATAGGCACAATTAACAATTACCTACAAGAATGAGCACAAATCTGTAGTTTAAACGGCTTTTAAGATTAGTATCGTACTATATGTTACGCTTGCATGGAAATATAAAATACTGCCTTTATTTCTATCACACACTACATATTATGTTTTATATACTATCATAAAGAAACTGAACTGAGACAGACAGAAAGAGAGAGAAGAAAAACCCAATATTACAGCCTAAAAAAGAGTGGAACTTCACTAGTGGGATTCTTCACACTTGTCTCGGGTGTTAATCTGTCATTTGCGTGGAGGCACGTTTGGACTTGAGAGGCTGCTGACATATGCTGAGGAGTGTGAGTGTGTGAGAGAGGAGAAGTGGTCGTACCGGCCAGAGGACCATTGACCTGAGCAGCCAGGGGTCGGCCCGCGTTACTGCTCAATCCCAGAGGTCCGTGTCACAGCCTGATAATGACCTCTGTCAATAGCTGATGGAAATGGACAGGTATCGGCAGGCCCACTGACCACCATCAATGAGGTACCAACAAGTGCCAAGTCTGTTAATAACAGGTGACCCATTGGCCTCGTGACACAACTGGACCCTTGACTACAAGTGACTATGAGTGTCTTAGAGTAAATACACTGGAACTTGCACGAATGAGCGTGGAAATAGGTGTGACATGACAAATAAATAAAAAAAGTCTTCCTGAAATCCATGTGGTCACACAGCGCACACACTTCCACCGAGCCTTTGTGTCTGGTTCTTAGTAACTTAACGGACACTTCCTATAATGCTAACCAATGGCCCTCCTCTAAGATTACATGCAACTTAATCCACCCTCACACACTAATTTGTTTTTCTTCTTCTCCATTTTTTTCCTCTAGCTGGGTGTAACTGAGCCCTTGAATATATACAAATTTAATAGAGCAAATAGAATCATTATCAAATTCAAATCAATACAAATCTAGCCCCAGCGCCCTTAAAAGGCAGCAATGTTGAAATACAACACTCTCTACACCCCCCTCTTGCCTCGTACATCTGACGATCATGTCAGACATGGACAAGCAGGCAGGCACATTACAGCTAATCAAGCTGGCACAAAAAAGCCTTTATTAATGTACAGGAGCAGTACTTTGATCAGTGGCAAAATCCCAAAGCCACAACGACGATACCGCACTATATAGGGTGCAGACAATTACCCTACAGCGAGTACCTTTTTTTTTGGAAATAGATGAAATGAGAAGAAGGTCCTGATTGAGATGAGGTTTGCTTAGTCCAAAGTGAGCTCAGTAAAAACTCCTGGCTTTTCACTACTACGTTTTCTCTACAGTCGCCTAATTTTTGTTGATTTAATGAAAGACATTCTTGGTAAACAATTGTTGACATCTGCAAATATAGACAGACTAGTCGCAGCCTGTAATTTTGTGTACAGTGTGTCATAAGGGTGATTGATGCGTTCAGACACAAAAGACAGCATATTGCTGAAGCACTTTTTGATGTTAATCTTTTTATGTGACAAAATGACAACATTTATACACTGCTGAATTACAGGAAGGGAAGCCATTTGCATTATCCTTTGAGTACATTTTGAGGAGGAAATAGTTTCTTATGCTGCACGTTTGTTTGTTATGCGGTTTATTTCTGATGATTTAGTTTAATGCAATAATGTCGTATTTAATGTTTTGCTATTTCTTACTTAGTACATATAAAAATAATGCCCCCAACATTATTTAGAAAACAGTTTTCCTTTGATTTGTTTTAAATATACTAACAATTATATTATAAAGGACAAGTTCAAGACTTCTGACACCTGTCAAACTGTCTATAATACAGCACCATGCACAAAATATGCCTTCATAACTTTTTTTTTTTTTTTTTCTAATTTTGTAGATGCTTGTTCACAATAAAACTAAATAGGACAAGTAAAAATAGAACAGGCTGACAAAAAATGGTACTCTTCACATTGCATAGATATTATTGAAGCATGTCAATATTTACATGTTTAGGGGACATTTAAGTGAGATTTTTCTTTTTTCTTTTCAGTGTATATTAACAAAACTGAAGCACAAAATAACTTTTTACCTCATAAATGCATTTCTCCCTTCCCGCGCTATATGCAAATATACCTTTTGAGGTAATGCTGATCCCAGCCGGCTATATTTTACTCATTAAAACTAAAGAAGAGAGGTCTAAAGCTGCTTTGTCCACTGCTGGACGAAATACAATTGATGTTATTACTGTATGTAGCCTACTGCGTTTTGTTTGTCACCTTTCCAATGCCTTGTTGAGAGCTTTTATAGCCTACGTGGTCTCTTTTATAATTAGATGTAAAATGCAAAAAGTGCATAATCCCAAATGCAGTATAAAATGTTCGGTGAAAAGGAGGAAAAAAACAACAATAATCATGTAACCTTTTCTATCACTCGATTAAGCCAAATAAATAATTTGGAAACGCTTTAATACATTAGTGTTGGCCTATATATTATACTGCATACATTGTGTTTAAAGAAAATATAAGATTTGTATAATTTGTTTTTAAATGAGAAATAACCAGACTGTTCATTCTAAAACATGTCATTTGCATCAGTGTATTCATGATATTATTAAATAATTTGTTGCCTATAACAAAATAGTGACTGCAAACATTTAGCATAATAAAGATCACATAATAAAAACTAAATATTAAAGGCAATTTCACAGGAGAAAATCTCAGTCTTGCACTATCCACATCAAAAAACTATTAAAGAACACTATATTCTGAACTGTGAACCCACATAGAAAACTTTCAAACGTCCAGGTCTTTATAATTCCCTCTCTGCTCTGGATTTCCAGTGAGTCTGGATAGAACATGTGTGCAGTAGCCTTGACCTTCTCTGTGACAATGCTTGGCTGAAAGCTGGGGGTCCGAGGTCAAGTCTAGCCGGGGCAAGGGACCGCACTCACCCATACAAATGCATAGAAGCATCTGCTGTGCACACTTACCATTTCTCTGGCTCGCACACACACAAACAAATGTCTCTTTTAAATCTGTGCAGTCTTCCCAAAGTGAAGTCCACGGTTTGAAACAGATCTAAAATAATATGATCAATATCACAGATAAAATATAGATTTAATCATTTTGAGAAACAGAAAGATATAGCCTTACTAAAATCAAACTTGTTTTGCAAAAAAGTGCAAATTCAAGCTTGCATTAATAAAACTAAAGAATAAAGATTGCTTCAAAGCTTATGCTTGAGTAAAACAGAGAAAACAAATATTTGAGGGATCTTACAAATAATATTTGAGCACATTATAAATTGCATTAGGCTTAACAAAAACATGAGCTTGTGTGCTGTGAGCTCAGAGATGAGACTCTGTGACTGGAAACAGAATAACAGTAATAGTGAGAAGGTGAGAATGGTCACAGAAGAGCCTCTCTCTCACTCAGTCAAGATTGAAAGAAGCTTTAGAAACATTAGAAAGAATGGTTTTCAAGAGTTAAGTTGCAATAAATTCGAAACAATAAACATACATCACATGTGTCCGTGGGGAGTTATTTTACTTATAGGTTTAACACTACGGCCCATCAATGTGTACAGAAATTGTGTTTGCAAAAGTGTGTTTATTAAAGTTATAGATATCAAGATCTATTTTTCTTATGTCAAGACATTAACTGTATACTTTTTGGGGTCTTACCTTGTTGATTTAACAGTTTCTATAAATTAGATTTTGTGATAATAATTTTTTTTTGTATTATCATAATTTAAGTGTCTTACAAAATGTAGTTTGTGCTGTAAAATAAGCAGGTTACAGAATTACACATGACATTTTTAAAGACTGAATTACTATTTTCATACTTCAACTTTGAAAAATCAGTTTTTACAGTGTAGACATTTCTAGTTTCAGTCTTGCTTCCATTTCAAGACTAAAATTACAGATAAAATTATAGTTTAGTTTTCATCTTCATTCTGTGTCTGTATTATTATCTTTGTGGGTTAAACTTAAAATTTGATATAACTTGGTCTCATTACATTTCTATCCTTTGTGTCTCTTTTCCATCTATGATGTTGAGGATCCGACTTTTTTTTTTTTTTACTTTTGCACTCCAATTTATCTTTACATTTGAAAGAAACCTATAAATATGTTCAACATCAAGTCAATAGCAAAATACGTTCCTCATCTTTTCTTTCTTTCTTTCTTTCTTTCTTTCTTTCTTTCTTTCTTTCTTTCTTTCTTTCTTTCTTTCTTTCTTTCTCCTTACTTTTCCTCTCTCCCATCTCCTTCCCCACATGCATTTAACATTTCCCTCTGCCTAATGTGCTGGTGATGTGGGTCCGATGAGGGCCTGCTGGGGGCAGGACTGCATAGGTGTGTGTGCCCATAAATGTCATCAATCTCCCAGCATGCTCCATCCCTGTCATCTGAAAGACATTTAAGCCTGCTCCACGTACCATTAAAGAAGTCCCCTCCACTGCCCAACCACATTTCACACTGGAAATAATACTTTCCCTGAGTGATGGGCTGACTGTTTAGGAGGAAGCGAAGAAGAGAGTGAATATATAGAGTTTTTTCTGTCTTTCTCTTCTGTACTGCATTCACTTCGGCCATGTAAAACAAGAAAATGTATTTTTGATAGCATGCATTTATTTTCGCATCTCAAGCACCAACCTCAACCTGTAATTGCATGCTTCATTTGTATTTAGAGATATTTATGTTGAGTTTCAAGGGTGACTTACAATAATCTACCAAATACATCTAGCAAAATCACAGAATAAGCACTATTAACCACACACACACCTCAGATTCCTCAGTCCTTTCACTAAAACCTCTCCGAACAGAAGATGTTTTTCACAAGGCACAGCCGAAATCCCGAGAGTGCGATCCAGTCTTGCACAGTGGCTTCACTTTAGAGCATCTAATAGACAGAGTCATTCTCATTCCCCTTCAATTCACACCTAAAAGACAGAGCTGCCCTTCCAAGCCTTAATTATATACTCCCCAATCACTGTTTAAATGTAACCTTCTCTTCTGTTCCTCTCGGCCAGAGAGAGGGGTACAAATGAAGAACACTGCTCCTGAGGTAAATTCATATATCACCCAGCGGCCAAACCAAAGCTTGAGGGGGGGTGGGAGCAACGCAATGGATTTATTATGTGTATGGAAAGCAGGCATATGGTTTAAAGAGCAGGCTGCTTGGTCAGCAGCGTGCGAACTAGAAATGCAGGCAGATAGAGAACACACGGGATTATGGATCTCTCCTTGCATGTAACTGAGCATGGTCTATTGAGCAAAATTGAATTATTTTACTTTCTCCCCAACCAAAACCATCCCTGCTTTATGGTATTCCCTCTCCTCTCGAGAATACGGTGCCCTTTCTTGACACAATCATAGAGATATGAAACGAATGCTGACGTCCCTGATTTAGAAACTTTAGATATTTATTCAAACTGTTTTTAGTGGCAGTCAGCGTGAGCGGTTTTTCAGAATTGCTATTCACAAACGGACTAATAATATCATTTCAAATCAGTGGTGTCTGGAGGACATTTGAAATGTGGAGGCCTCTCTGGGTTATTTTAGACCAGTAGAATTTCAGGTTTCATATTCAGGTCATAAGCTAATGGAAACCCATTTACTTTATATAATCAACATGAAAACATCTTACTTTACATTATCAACAAGCAAAAATACTAAAATGTTTACTTTATCAACAAGCAAACTGACATTAGCAAGCATACTTTACACAATCAAAAAGAAAACGATACTAAAATATTTAAGTTGCACTATCAACAAGCAACCAGTACTAAAATATTTACTTTACACTATCAACAAGCAAACAATACTAAAATATTTACTTTACACTATCAACAAGCATACAATACTAAAATATTTACTTTACACTATCAACAAGCAAACAATACTAAAATATTTACTTTACACTATCAACAAGCAAACAATACTAAAATATTTACTTTACATTATCAGCAAGAAAGGAATACTGGAATACTATAATATTTACTTTATCAACAAGAGGGAAATGCTATAATATTTTTATTAACAATTTTATTAACAAATAATACTCAAATATTTACTTTACACTATCAACAATAAAACAATACTTTAATTACTTTACACGATCAACAACAAAAAAATATTACTATCATTTAAAATTGGTTTGTTGTTTTGTTATTGGTCAGTCTATTTAGAGCAGTTCATTGCGATCACAGTGATGTAGAGGCAGTTCCTCTTATTTAATCTTTTGCCATTTTTGTGCTATTTTCCTCTTCACATTTATGTCATGCTTTAGGACCTTTAATGCAAAGAGCTGAAAAAATGTGAGTTTTATATATTATCATATTTTTGTGTTTCAATTACGCATTGCTTTACTCAGATTTTTTTGAAGGATGCACTACCTTCCTCACCTCCATCGGGAAAACATTACAATTTCAAATACAACAGCAAAAATATGCACCAGTGTCAAAAAAAAACTAAATCAAAAATTGGTTGCTGAATGAACAGCAGATATTGTAAAATCATGTGGAACATGTAGCAGAGACTGCAATCATTCTGTAGAGCAGCAGGAAGATATTTCGGTATTGGACGGCACCGGCATCACACTATATGTCTCCATTGCATGCTCACGTCACGTGACTGGAGTGCAGGCTCCGCAGACCAGCGGGTGGGAGATGACTGGCCGCCATTTTGTGTGAGTACCTGCCTCATTTGTTTACCTGCAGATAGTGTGCGTGGCCCCCTGTCTAATAATTTGTCTGGGGTCCGGCGGTGTTGTTATTGAGGCAGTAAATTTGGGATATAGATGTATGGGAGGCATGATGGACAGATGTAACGGGGTGGTCGGCTGCGAGCGAATGAATCAGGGGTTATCACAAGCGTGGTGAAGCTGTGAAAACACCCCACCCCACACCCAACACCTCGGTCCAATTCCGACTTCATGTGTCTTACGGTCCTTCCTATCTCCCCTGATACTGTGTTTCAGAGCTCCTACCAGGGCTCCTCTCCGCTTGTCCTCTTGTCTCCCCATGAGGCCAGACGTGCGAGCCGCATATGGTGTGCTGAAATTGCTGTCTGTGAGAGCATGCCTCTGCCTGTCCAGACTTCATCAGAGGGATTAAAGAAAGAGGGGGAGAAATCAAAATAAAATGATGATAGCAGGGCTAGGGTACCGCCTCTCCTCTCTCTCGATGGCCCGCTGCAGTGTGTGCTGGGGAAATGCTGTTGGCAGAAACAAGCAGGGCTCGACTATAAGGATTGCCCGATGGCCTGAAGCCAGCGTGAAAGACGTTTGGGACAGTTCATGGAATGCAGTACTGTGGCACATGTTTTTGAGTTTTGCAAATTTAACCTTTCAAGGGATTTGCACGAGGTCTTAGGGTGCATTTACACAACACTGTTTTCAACTAAAACCAGAAAACTTTTATGTGTTTTGGCCATTCATTTACACAACAACAGTGTTTTTGAGGTTTGAAGATGGAAATTTTTGAATTTTTGAAAATGATATAATTTCATCTACGTGTAAACTACAAAAAAAACTACATCCTGCGCATTCATGCTACATGTTCACATAGTGTTTCTTTACAAAGTGACTGGCCTGGCATGCGTAAAATAGCATTTTATGTTGTTTTTGCAAACTGTGTAAAAAAGGATTGTATGGCAACGTTGTCTTCTGTACGTGAAAAACACAAAGAAAAAAATGTTTTCAGTTTTTAGCACATCGTTGTCATACCTTCAAAGTGAAGCCTAATACCTGCTGCTACCTAGATCATTAATGTTAGTCAAACAAGACAAAAGAGAGACAATCACTCATGGCTTTTGACTGAATAACTTTAATAAGGCTTAATCTATATATTTATACAGTGAAGACTATGCAGTGTTATTTTATATTTCTTACGACATATCTGGGTAACACTTTAGAATAGGGAACACTTATTCACTATTAAGATTAGATTAGATTAGATTCAACTTTATTGTCATTGCACATGTAACGTACAGGGCAACGAAATGCAGTTAGCATCTAACCAGAAGTGCAATAAGCAGAGGTACAGGATATACAGTGTCTACAATAGTTACATATGTACAGAATATACAGATAAGGCAGTAGTACTATGGACATAATTTACAAATTTTTAAATACTATCAGTATGATATACAGATGGGTGATATGAACATACTATACAGATGGATTGTACAGTAAATGTATGTACACTATGAGCAAAAACTATGAATATAATTACAAATGGATATGAATAAGCTATACATTAAGATATATAAATACTAGTGCAATGAACATTGAAAGTGCATAGAAATAAAAATTTCCAGTGCATAGTACTCAGTGTGTAGATGTCATTAACTATGACTTTTCCCTCAATAAATTCCTAATTTGCTGCTTATTAATAGTTAATAAGGTAGTTGTTAAGTTTAAGTATTGGGTAGGATTGATTAGGGATGTAGAATAAGGTCATGTAGAATAAGCCATTAATATGTGCTTAATTACTACTAATAAATGGCTAATATTCTAGTAATATGCATGCTAATAAGCAACTAGTTAAGAGACCCTAAAATAAAGTGTTACCCAAATCTGTTGTATATCTTACCTGAATACTGCTGTTAGAGCTACCCGAAAAACTGTGTATTTCATTTGTATCTTTGTGCATTCAGTTGTGCCATTGGCTTGTAATTTGTTCTTGACTGTTTACTTGCCTTTAATAATGCTCAAATTTTATATTAGTTTGGCTAGTAGTTTTTACTGTGTTATCAAAACTGGAACTGAAACTTGTAAAATCCACTCGTTTCTAAAATGTTGGTATTGTAACAACCTTATTTATAAGAATACAAGGTTACATGAGTCAAAAACAACGGAAACTGTAACTATTATTACCGGGCCACTAGAAAAAAATATTTTGCATTGAGTCCTGCCTACTGTATTTACTCCAAACAAACTCGAAATCAGTTCAAAGGAGTGCAAGTGCTCTGCATACTCGCTCTGGCCAGTACTTCACTAGAAAAGGGGTTCTCAATTAAGCACAGCTCTCTTCCGTATATGACTTACTCGACTTGTTTGACCTAAGATGTTTTATTTAAAAGACAAGCAACAAGCACAGAAATAGAGTCAGGTGAGTTGGGTTGTTGCATTGTCGTAGACTGAAATGGCAAGTCGGACACAAACCCTTGATGAGGCTAATACATAATCGTGTGTGCTTTCATCTTGGCCCCTTGTGAGACTGATCAAGGGACAAAATGATTATTGAGGCCCAAGCACTGTTATTATGAGACACACAGTTATTGCAGTCATCATCGTAATTGGCTTCAAATGCACAAGGTACACAACACAACTAAGGGCGCACAACATCCTCTCCTTTTATCTTCCAAGATGAATGCATGGTTTATATAAGATCGAATTAGCAACAAATGAATGTAATGTGAATCAACAATGCACGCTGATGTTAGGTACAAAATGAATAAATTTCATGAAACAAACTAGTCTAATATAAATATACAAGAATGACTTCCAATTTTCAAACTGTATCGGTTAGATTGCATTAGCTTGCGGTGTTATTGTGTACATAAGTAACGAATGTAAATCAGAAGGTTGCAATTGAATTTTATTTAAATCATATGGTTGGATGTATTGATGTCATCAACGGCAATAAGAGATATGACAGGCTATGCAATGCGACAAGACAAGACAAAAACTCTATGCATATGTTTTTATTTAAGCTATGAAAAAGCTAGAGGTAAAGTGACATCTGTTTATCAAAAAAGAGGTAAACAGACTCATTTGTCTCTGTACATTGCACGCAAATGTGGCAAAGCAGCCATACCGTTCCGGCCAAATAAACAGCAATAAATCGTTTTATTCTGGGATTTGCCAAACACCAGCCTTGCTCCTATACATTTGAGACAACAAAAATGCAATCTTGACATCTTGCCCCGGCAGCAGATAATATTTGCTGTTCTGAGACCCATTTTCTTTTGTTGCAGGTTTCTCTAAGCCCAAGACACTTGAAATTTAAACCCAGTTCAAGAAATATTATTTGCCACAGGGCGAGGTAAATCTCTTGCCAAGCCCTTTCAAAGGGTTGGCCTGTATTTGTTTACTATTTATCTTATTTAAAAGCGAGGTTCAGTTTTACTTTTCAAAGGCGCGTTGGCTGCTGTGATCTCCCAGGTCAACAGAATGATGAATGCCCTTTTTCTCCATTTGAAGAGAAAAAAGCAAAATAATAAGAGGATCATTACAGAGAGAAGCCAGCCGCACCTCCGGCCCTCCCCTATGAACAACTTCAGCCTCCAACACAAAACACATGCACGATAACGTCTGCAACTTCCCACTTGCTTTGCTGCTACACCCAATTCTCACAATCAAAGCAATCAAAGGCAATTGAACACAGTTTACAGCATGATCGCTGCATATAAATATACGTGAATTGCTTTTAATAATAAAAATGCAATATATTGATTTGAATGCACTTTTATTTATTTGCAGCATAATTTTATATGCTGAAAGTCTCAAAATTTGGCCTTATGTTTCAACAGTTTAGTCTAATTTTGTGGACACGTAGCTATAGTTACGAACGATAGTGTCAAGAACTCACTTTTAGTGATTAACTCACTTTTTAATTTCATTAGCAATAGCTAACATTGACAATTTTAGAAGTTTGCTATTTTAGAAGCACTATTATGTTGACAAGTTAACACATTTTCCTAATCGTTTTGTTGCAAAAACATATATTTAGACTCTTCTGCATGTCTTTCACTCCAGTACTTTTATGTATCTATAACATGTTGCTTAACTAGCTAGCATTTATCCATGCAGAAATTATCCAGAACTGAGAACCCAAAATGTCAACCTTAACCACTGCAAACGCTGAAAATATCGCTAGATATAAAACTGCCTTAAGAATGGAAAAGGAAAGAAAAAATAATAATCTGAAGAGCAGCCGGCAGAGGCATTCGGCACATATGGACACACGCACACACACACACAGGTGTGGCGATGTGTTTCAGGTTAAAAGAGGAAGTATGAAGCCCAGAGTTGAGTGACCCTCTCGCTGGCTGTGTTCACAGATGGGGTCAATGGCACCGGAGTCATTCTAAATGGCCAGGTTCCTGGAGCACACCCGGGAGGAGGACAGGCCATGCTCTAGAGGAAACAGTAGAGATGCTCCATTAAGAGAGCCTTCAGCTAGACAGCGCCTGAGGGGAGAGCCGTACTGACCCACTGGTGAAGGCTGGGATCACAAACCTTCACACACACACACACACACATACACAAAAATAGAAAGCAAAGCTAGAGTCCTGCAAAAGCACAGTTGACCGGTGCTCGGCCCATGAGAAACACAAGGGCATCATTTTAATAGCTATAACCACTGTTAGGCAAATAAACCATAAAATTATCCGTTTTGTGAGAAGCCGTGACTATATACTTATAGTGGAGATCCCTATAAAGGCAAAATAATGTACGTACAGCAACACTGAAACTGAGAAAAAATAGCTTCAGATATTTTGATTGAGTTTCGACTAATTTGATATGAATTTCACCCTATTTTTCTGAATCTGACACAGCTGAGTTACAGAACAGGTCATTGTGTAACAGATTAGATTTCGGTGGTGGCTTAATTCTGATAAAATCTGAAACTAATTCTGATAAAAAAAAAATAATAATAATAGACAAAAAGTACTACTTCAAACCTTCAAATCCAAGCTATTCAGTATAATTTTACATCCATACATCTTTTTTTCTTTTTATATTTTAGGAAATTATTTTAAATGAACTATTCAATTATATTATTTATATTAGTTAAATTATTTTAGGAAAATAATTTAATGTTACAGATCACAGTGCAGTTGTTATATCGGTAACACTTTACAATAAGGTTGCATTCATTAAAATAAGTTAATCACTTTAGGTAATTTATTAATTTTTGTTGATGTTAATTTTTAAATCTACGTTAATGTTAAATTTTAATTTGTTAACAGTATTTAATTGAACTAAGATGACATTAACAATGAACAGCAGGAGCTTTTTTCTCATTATTAGTTAATTTTAGTTAATGCATTTACTAATGTTAACTAATCAAGTGTTACTGCTGTGATAGGTGCATCATGCTACAGAAAATATCTCACTTTAGCTCAGTATCAAAGCCTACTGTAGTATGCAGGCTTTCTGCCTGTTGTCTACATAGGCTGCTGTCTTCTATGGTGGTCATGGAGCTTCTCAAGTTACTGATTTGGATAGGCAGCAACTCCACATGGCACACAGATAGTGCTGTATGAGTGAGACTAGTTAAACTAACTATGCTGCATAAAGCATAAAAATTACACAAATATTAGGTAAAATGCTAAAAAGAAAAAAAAAATAATCATGCATAACTATTTGTAATCAATACAGTTTGAATGAGCGAAATATACATTTATTTAGATTATTTTTCAAGGAGATCGTCACAGTGCATTCTGGGATGGTCGATGATTAAGTTCATTAGTTACATTGGTAGCATTAACTTGCCTATCTTTTGGAACATCCTTCGTGTCAGGAGCAGACATACAGTATGATGCCTTAAAATGCTCCCTCCGTAGGCAGCTCATAGGGACAAGAGCAGTCCTGGGAGTCTGTGGCATCTGGCACTTTGCGTTAGCATGGACTGAGTTATGAAAGGGGTTTGAGCGATGCCAGCATTTTAAAAATACATCTCTGTCTATTGTGTCTCACTAAGATCACTTTCCACTGATAAGGGGGTCCCTGGGGCACCACCACTTACCCACAAACTCCCTCCAAGGCTCTTAAGGTTAACGCTCACAGTTTGACTATCAAATCAATAGTTGTAAATGACTTCATCACACCAAAGAGAAAACTTTCCAGCTAGCATTGGTCCCTCAGTTACCTGACAGAGTACTGCTTGAGGAACATCGTGTTATTTTGGCTCCCTGATCTTTATCATAGACAAAATGCTTCAAAAGGAACACAGATATTCTGCATTTTATGCCATTTTGCTGTGCATGCTAAGAGAATCAGATAGGAATTTAGGTATAAAGACGGTGTATTGAAATATCTGAAAAGACATGCATGACTTTGTTTTTAACCATTTACAGCCTGACAAATGAAAAAATAGTCAGAAAAAATCTTCAAATCTTTAAGTTTTTGAAACTTTAGACCAAAAAATATTAGATAATATAAAATCTGCAAAAATAAGTTTATGTATTTGTTTTTTGTTTATATATTTAATACTTTAAATATATAATTTAAGACTTTTATGGTTCATAGTAGGATAGAGCAGAATATGGAGCTCAAAACTGAGCTACAATATGAAATTTAGCGTAGATGCTGATATTTATATGGCCAAAAAAATTAATTCTGATAGCTTGTAATGTAAATCAATGACTATAGCAGACTAAATGCATAAAAATATCACTTGTAACTCTATATCTCCCAATGTTTTAGTGAGATTATATTTAAATGCTTAGTTTTATGATCAAAGCACTATAGTTTTTATTTAAGAGGCAAAATAATGCAATGTAATACAATGATGACAATGATAAGAGATGAACAAATAAATGTTCCTCAAAAGCCTGATGGATCATATTTGATGCATTTGACCTTGTTTTTAAAAAACATTAAAAAAGCATTAACCTTAATTTTAGTTAATGCATTTACTAATGTTAACTAATCAAGTGTTACTGCTGTGATAGGTGCATCATGCTACAGAAAATATCTCACTTTAGCTCAGTATCAAAGCCTACTGTAGTATGCAGGCTTTCTGCCTGTTGTCTACATAGGCTGCTGTCTTCTATGGTGGTCATGGAGCTTCTCAAGTTACTGATTTGGATAGGCAGCAACTCCACATGGCACACAGATAGTGCTGTATGAGTGAGACTAGTTAAACTAACTATGCTGCATAAAGCATAAAAATTACACAAATATTAGGTAAAATGCTAAAAAGAAAAAAAAAATAATCATGCATAACTATTTGTAATCAATACAGTTTGAATGAGCGAAATATACATTTATTTAGATTATTTTTCAAGGAGATCGTCACAGTGCATTCTGGGATGGTCGATGATTAAGTTCATTAGTTACATTGGTAGCATTAACTTGCCTATCTTTTGGAACATCCTTCGTGTCAGGAGCAGACATACAGTATGATGCCTTAAAATGCTCCCTCCGTAGGCAGCTCATAGGGACAAGAGCAGTCCTGGGAGTCTGTGGCATCTGGCACTTTGCGTTAGCATGGACTGAGTTATGAAAGGGGTTTGAGCGATGCCAGCATTTTAAAAATACATCTCTGTCTATTGTGTCTCACTAAGATCACTTTCCACTGATAAGGGGGTCCCTGGGGCACCACCACTTACCCACAAACTCCCTCCAAGGCTCTTAAGGTTAACGCTCACAGTTTGACTATCAAATCAATAGTTGTAAATGACTTCATCACACCAAAGAGAAAACTTTCCAGCTAGCATTGGTCCCTCAGTTACCTGACAGAGTACTGCTTGAGGAACATCGTGTTATTTTGGCTCCCTGATCTTTATCATAGACAAAATGCTTCAAAAGGAACACAGATATTCTGCATTTTATGCCATTTTGCTGTGCATGCTAAGAGAATCAGATAGGAATTTAGGTATAAAGACGGTGTATTGAAATATCTGAAAAGACATGCATGACTTTGTTTTTAACCATTTACAGCCTGACAAATGAAATAATAGTCAGAAAAAATCTTCAAATCTTTAAGTTTTTGAAACTTTAGACCAAAAAATATTAGATAATATAAAATCTGCAAAAATAAGTTTATGTATTTGTTTTTTGTTTATATATTTAATACTTTAAATATATAATTTAAGACTTTTATGGTTCATAGTAGGATAGAGCAGAATATGGAGCTCAAAACTGAGCTACAATATGAAATTTAGCGTAGATGCTGATATTTATATGGCCAAAAAAATAAATTCTGATAGCTTGTAATGTAAATCAATGACTATAGCAGACTAAATGCATAAAAATATCACTTGTAACTCTATATCTCCCAATGTTTTAGTGAGATTATATTTAAATGCTTAGTTTTATGATCAAAGCACTATAGTTTTTATTTAAGAGGCAAAATAATGCAATGTAATACAATGATGACAATGATAAGAGATGAACAAATAAATGTTCCTCAAAAGCCTGATGGATCATATTTGATGCATTTGACCTTGTTTTTAAAAAAAAAAAAAAAAAAAAAAAAAGTGTATCTCCAAACATTACTAACATTATAAAAGCTGTTCGTATGTTTACATCATAAAAAGTAAATATTTTACTGCAAAAAGACTGAAAGAGGACATTTTTCAGACGGCATGAAGTAAATTGTGTACAACAGGTTAGTTTTCATCGTGTTGCTAATTAGATGGCTAAATTCGTGTAATAGTTATGAGAGTAGACTTTATAGGGTTATTACATTTATACATGCATTTCTCAAACGTTTGTGCTTCATGAGCATTTACTGTTCTGTATATAGAATCTATCATTCTGAACTAGCATGCAAAATACGAACCGCATTAAATGCACAAACTTTCATTAATGCAAGATTATGCACATTATTCAGCATAAGCCTTGAATGTGTCTTAGGCAGTTTATGGCACACTGAGAGGTGCGTGTTCACAGTTGGAAACACAAGACATTTTCCTTCACTCTTTTGTCCTTGCATAGAAGCGGTAGTGCCAGATCTCCCCCAAAACCTTCCCAAATGTCCGCAAACCTGCCTGCTGTCCGGGTGCCAGTGTGTAATGAGTGCTGGCAGAGCACTGGTTAATAGGGGAGCAGAGAGGAGCGTCAAGCTAGAGATGTATTCATGTGCGTGGCGTTACACTCAAACCCAGGGTGACAAGTCTTCATCCTCGCAGCCCGAGGCCAGGATTAGGTCTGGGACCGGGGAGAGAGAGCGGCTAGCCACACAAAGCCAGTGGTAATGCAAAATCTTTTTCATATTAACCTCACCTCCTTTCCCTCGGCCTGACAGTGGACAGGCCTGCTCTCTTTGGGCGCTCAAATTATCCTCAATTACTGCGGAAAGGCCAGGCGAGGGGACGTCACCTAACCTTCTCCATCTGTTAGGTTCAAAGCCCCGGCAGCCAGCCGGTCCGCCTGTCTCCTGCCTCCTCCTGACCTTTCAGGCCCGGCCCCTCGACCCTCCCTCCTCACTCCGACACCCCCCCTTTCTCCGGACACAGCTGGGAGGTCCGTGCACGCACATCACATCACGCCAGAAAAGGTTACCGAGATTGACTGTTTTTCACACTTTTGCATATGAGAGCAGAATATTCAGCACCAAAACACTGTGCAGTGAAAATATTTGTTGTTGTTTTTTGAGCATTTTCATAAATAGGAAATGATTCCATCAGATTTGTTTAAGTACAGCTTAAACAATCATTATGTAAAAGAACACAATTGTATAAAAATGCATTAATATATTCAAATGAATGTTAAAAAAAAAATATTAGTATATATAGAATTAACAATGACCGAAATTAATGAATGCACTAAAAGAAAACTGGTAGTATTGCAATAACTAATTTAAAACCTATTCATGATTTTGTAAGCATAATTAAAAGCAATTTAAAAGTTATCGCTGAAAGATTTACTTAATAATATCAATACATTACATTGTGAAGTATAAAGTCTGAAATAATATTTAATTGTAAAATGTTTTACTTACAAATTTGCTAAATTATTTTTAACAGTTTTAATCTAAAATAAATAATTATATATGCCAAATACATATTTTACCTCTAAATAAAAAACTAAAATAAAAAATGAGTCATTCACAGAAATATTTTGTTTTAACCGAACAAATATTCTCAATGATCATGACTGGAAAGTGTATAAACTCTTTCCTTTCAGATCCAATTCCTCGAAACCACATCTTTATTTTCTACATCCTAATTGAACGCTACAACTTTCTCCTCGGCAGATTTCACATCCACCAACAGCACCTGGCTGCAATTAAACATTCATCTGCTTTTGGCATTGTTCTTGTAAAATATTGAGCAGTTCTTATGCCTCCTATAGCACATGCTGCACTGAATAATTGAAGGCGTATTTTCTGTTTGTTTTTAACCTGTGTGTTTTAGCAAGTGCAGTAAGTCCATTTTGATTTTTTTTTTTTCCCACCGCTCCCCATCAGTAAAGCTGGACACTCTAGAGGCCTCCTTTCACAGGTCATCTGGCTAGACCTGACGGCTCAGAAATAACTTTTAATAAGTCTGATAAATAATAGATGGAGTATACTCTAAAGCCAAGCTGAGAGGTACAGGGAGCAGGACAGCTAGCTCAGGCAGACAGAACCTGCCTCGTACACAGACACGTGCACACACTCCTCCTCCCTCTCCAGACAGAGCGCTCTCAGGGGTCAAGGGTCATGGACTTGACCTTGGAGCCGCTAGGAAAATGTTCACTCAGTCTTTTATCATCTAGGATTATTCAAAGGGAGGCCCACGCTTCTCTCGGCATTACCCTTCATTACCCCCACCTCCAGACCGCAGCCATCAGAAGCCCAAAAATCCCCAAATCAATATTGACATAATTGTCCATTTAAATAGATTTATTTGAAATCCGATTGATACCTTCCTCTGAAACGAATGTCTGTATTTTTGTGATAATCAGCTGTTTGGTGAATAATAATGCATCTCTCGTTTTCTTTTTTCTATTTCATAATCACTGGAATTAATTTAAGTCTACAGAAATACCACAAACAACTGCAAAAAAAACAAAAGCTATATGATGTAAAAAGTAAACTACTTTTCCTTGTGCATTGACTTCACATCCATATGTTTTCAAACATAATGTTTAAGATATCTTTTTGTTGTTGTTATTATTATTATTTTGTTATATTTATTGTTCCTGAATCAAGACATTTTCTTAGGGATATTTCATTTGACCTAAATTTATTTGATTTTTTTTTTACTACCACACACAGAGAGAGAGAGAGAGAGAGAGAGAGAGAGAGAGAGAGAGAGAGAGAGAGAGAGAGAGATTATGGTTTAAACTGGGATCCTCTTTTTTTTTTTTCTTTCTTTTCTTGTCACCTGACAGCAAAATGTCTTCATGCATGTTGGTGCCACACTGACTTTGATTTGCCTGACATACGTTTTTCAAAAGCAATATTATTTTAGAACTAAATTGTTATAAATTAGAAACATATATATATATATTTTTTTTTTTTTTTGGGGGGGGGGGGGGGGGGGGTTATAAAGCGTTATGCAAAATCAAAGCAAACAAAACATTATAATGTTACTGCATTATTAGGATCTCTGTACAGTTACACCACCTAGACTGTTTGTATTTTTTATTTTAGGCACCACAAAATTTAAAAATAAAATAAAAAGCAGCCAAAATTAGATATTTAAAATGTATTCATAACAGAGCAGGTAAATATGTTATGAAGATACATTTAAAATGCATGAAATTGTTATGTATTTTTGAATAACAAAAGAGCGTCACGTCATCCACACGCACCGGCGCGCGCGCACTCTCGGTTTTATATATTTAAACAGCACTCCTTGTCTCTTATCGTGTCGTTTTTGAATCGCGTACGTCCGCCTGTCAAGACAATACAATGCTTTTTTAGGTCAAATATTGCACAGCGCAGATGAGTGCCGCGGGAGAGGCGTGGGGGGTCACAGATATGACCAGCAGATCTGCGCCTCCGACACTGAGACATGTGCGGCGCGGAGCAGCTGTAACACCGGCACGAGCAAGCCTTGCTCCAACAGCAGTTTCCTTGCTGCATGCATATAATAATAATTTAGTAATGCATATATCTCTAATCTATATTTTGTAAATAACGTTAAAATATGACCCCAAAAAAGAGAGTAAAGCATTTGTGTTGCAATGATTTTTTTTTTTTTTTAATTTAAAGGGAGCATTAACAAGTGCATCGTGTGTGTGTGTGTGTGTGTGTGTTGTCCACGACCGTAGATGGGCTCTTCTCCCCTCTTCTGGGCACTGTGCCATCAACAGAATTAACCAAATCAGCTCAGCACACGTCAGGTTAATACAGCAGTGACTAACACTAATAGCAGGGCTGCTTGTTTCAGTCTCATTTGAATGTGAATAGTGTTTACCACTGAGAGCAGCTTGTAAGGGCCGGCTGCTGTGAATACACAACAACCTGCCACATAAAGGCTTTCAATTAGCCTGCAATAATTAGCCACATTCTCTCCAAAGCAATTAGGGGCCAATTAGCCTTCATCGTTGCTTAATTGGCCGGATTAATTACCCACTGGCAGCCTGTTCAGGAATGTGAAGAGAGGCATGCAACAGAAAACCACTAGTTTGCATATTATTTATGAAGAGGGGATGGTAAAGGAGAACAATGTCATTCAATTATAATGGCAATAGGGGGAAAAGAGGGTGGTTTTGCTGGTTTATACTAAATCATTTTAATTTATTTGGTATAATATATGTAATCATAAAATCTATTTAATCTACTTATTTTATGTGTCATTTTTTCCCGGCACAATTACGATATTTTTCTTCTATCATGAAAATATATTAACATTAATAATAGGATCTAATAAACTGAATCGGTGCATCCAGATTATTCTTTTGTTTTTTTTCTTTTTCATATTTATCTATGGGCCAGCAATAAAACACCTATTTTCAAAAAAATAGTAAAAATCCTCCTCTAACAATCATTTTAGCAACATTTATCAAAAACAAAATACCTTGGAAATACGCAAAAGTGCCATGTGATCTAAGCGTGGCTAACACCACAAGGACACAGAGGACAAACTAAAAAATAAAAAAATTAATAAAAAGAAAGAAATATGTTTCGATTTATATACAGTAGGTAATAGTATTACTGTGTGTTATCTACTGAAGGTGACAATAAATCTAGTGCTGACATTGTGTAAAACTCATATTGTGTGGAGCCACCACAGCGCTGATTTTTTTGGCTTTCTTTTTGCCAAGAGCGTATTTTCTGATTTTCAGAAGCTCGGTGGTGTGCTTGGACCGCAAAATCTTAAAATAAATATGAATAATCTAGGATGCAAATGCACAGTAGACTGTCCTTTAATAATCAGCATGCTTTGGCTTTTATTTACGTCCAAATGTTTTATATGAAGGGTGTAATTATTGTGGAGAAAATAGGTCAGACTGGACCTCAGCAGTGTCCATTTGTCACAATGCATTGAGTGAGGTGAATGACTCAGAGGCATATGGCTTTCATCTCAGCACACTGAACAGCTGATTTCTTCAGAAAGCTTCTGTTAAGTTCAAGGTCCCGGGGGTCGATGATCAGGCCCGGCTTCACTGGAGACGCTCATGGTCACGCGCTTCACACACAAATATGCACTGAAAGTTGCCAAAAGAATAATCGCCATTGTGTTTTCCACAAGAAAAAAAGCGTTTTATTTCAATATGATGTATAATATTCCAAAATGAAACTCAATGGTGTTTCTAATCAAAATTATAATCATTCCAAACAACAGAACATAAAAACAACAATAAAACAGATTTTTAAGGACTATATCATATAAATGCATAGAACTATTTAGTCTTTAGTATTTAGTAAGTAAAAAAAAAAAAAAAGAAAAAAAAATGATTCGGGATATTAAACATTAAACATGGTCGATCAAATAAGCCCACGTTATAACTATGTATTTATTAGCTATAAATATTTAAAGAGATGAAAAACAAATGACGTGTATTTTATCAGCAATATAGCATTAAGTACAACATCGACAATGAAAAAAATTATTTAAAAAATAGCCTAATAAAGCAGGGATTTCCGTTGATGAAAAACTTTGTCAAATTATTAATAATAAATCGACGAAATGCACCTTTTATCTTATGATAAAAACTTAACGAATCGAAAGCTCATCGAAATGAGCATTTGTCGTTCATTTCCCTTTAACATACAGCTATAAATATATATATATATATAACCTCTTGACATGTAAAATTAAATATATGCATGCTAAAATATTTTTTAAGTCATATTATTTTAATAAATTTATACTAACAATACATATGCAATTTTTAACTTTTAATCACAAGTCAGTCCGCATTACTGAGATGACACGACGAGTGGGCAGGTAAATGCTAAATAAATGAAGAAAATGAAAAGAATGCATACATAAAATATAAATTGCACACATAAATAGCCTAAATACAAAAATAATAATGGCATTCACAGGTGGGCCCCGTATAATTACACTGAAATATGATTTATGCATAATATATATTAAACGTGCGATTGTATTTGTAAGAAATACCGAAAGGGCTTTAAATAAAATCTATCAATTATAATGATGCAAAATAATAATAACGAATAACGAATTTGAGCTGATCGTGCAAATGGTTTTTCACAACATAGACAGAGAAACTCTTAAAAAACTCGAGGAACTCGATCACAATCACAAAGTTGTTGGACAAGTTGCGGTAAAATTATATGCAAAAACAGACGAATTATTCAGTCATTTAAGGGAATGATGCTCATGTCCAGATTGCAGGTGCCATGTGAACCCCTGAACCTGTCCATTTCCAGATGACACTGGAGTGAAGGTGATCCATGTATGTTCAGTAGAGATGTCCAATTCCCAGTGCTGTTCATCTCTGTGAAATGATATACCAGTTTTCCGTAAGGGATCTAAATTTATTCATTGGCTATTTTTTGATGTCCTTCACCTGCATGGCCAGCATCTCAGTTGCTGATGAACTGATTCTTGAAATAAGCTGTCCAGATTTGCAGGGATCACCTGCTTAAAATAGTTTTTATTATTATTTTTAATGGCAGAAAAATAATTTCAGTCGTTTCAAAACTATACAGACTTTTTGTGAATGCTAAACTGGCCTTATTGCATGTTCATTGCACAGAAATGAATGTTTAACCTGGAAGGAAGAAAGTAAAGGATAAATAAATTAATTAATTAATTAATTTGAAAATGAATAGGAAGTTTTTGGCCATTTAAGATGGTAGCTGTAACAGCGAAACACGTCTTGTGTTGTGAATTTAGAGGTCTTTATATCTGTAGGTCAACTTCTACCACATTGTTTTTGTAAACGAAGCATATTTAAAGCTATAAACAAATAAAAAACATGATACACCCACAAGTGCACCTGTTGTACAGTGATCCAAATATTCAGACAATGAATGAATATTACCTACTGTAGGCTTAGGTGTAAACTGACATTTGAATTAAAAATAAATAAATAAATAAATATTGCAGCAAGAGCACTGTTTGAATGACAGTATTAAAAAAGCAGGGATAAAGAGAGAATGCATGCACAGAAAAATTGCTGAATAAAAATGAATATAGTGTATGAGATGTACAGTAAGAAATAGAGGGGCAGACAGAAGGACAGACAGAGGTGGTCCCAGGTGCCCGTGCTCTTTACCGAATCCTGGTAATGACATCATTAGGCCACTTTGCATGACCAGAGAGAGATCCTCTTTCCGCAGAGAGTCCCTTCATGGAAGGCAGGTCAGCGACACGAGCCTCTGCCTGACATATAATTGCTGATATTGATTATAGGTTATCATATGCTGCAGGCTATTTGTAAGATAATGCCAGAGGGGTTAATTTGTTAGCCATTAACCTCTTGGGCCTGGGTCTGTGTACATACGAATTAAGTTTAAAACAAGTCCTGACTGATTTCCTCAGCCCTTGGCCCTAAATGGAACTGTAATAGGGTTAAACCGAAATTGCAATGCAACACAATGAGACAGCACTGCGCTCACACAGCCACCGTGCAGGCCACTGGTATTTGAAAAAGGGCACTGGCCACAGGTTTGAAGAGAGCGGAGCCTTCGCACTAGCAATTAGACCACAATCTCCACCTATTTTACTACAAAAATATCTCTCGAAGGGCTCTTTCAGAAAAGCCTTTTGGTTTTAGAACACAATTGACATTTACAGGGAATGTAAAGTGTCCACCTGAAAAAAAAAAAAAAGTGAATGTATCTATCTAAAACAAGCAGACGTTGCAGCTACTCGTCCTTTGTAAATGTGAAGTCCGCAAAATAATGTCAGCAAACAATGCAAAAGAAAATTGTATGCCAGACCTGTAGCTCTATCATAAACAATGTCACTGAATTTATCCAGTATATAGAACAAAGTCTCTTTTTTCTTTTTCTTTAAGAACGTTCATGCTGCAAAGATGCAATAAATTAATCTGAAGTGACAGTAAAGACATTCATTATAAAAGTTTATTGAAGTTTCTATTCATCAGTTTCTGGACACTGTTTTCCATTCACAATTAACACAGAAATATTAGGCAGCAAAAACGGTTTTAAATAAGATTCACTGTAAATATTGATCATAAAAAAATCTGAAAATAAGAATGATTTCTGAAGGATCATGCAACACTGAAGACTAGAGTAATGATGCTGAACATTCAGCTTTGCACCACGGGAATTAAATTCATTTTAAAATGCATTAAAATAGAAAACAGTTATTTTAAATTGTAAAATGATTTCACAACATTGATGTTTTTACTGTACTTTTGATCAATTAAATTCAACCTTGGTGAGCATAAAGCCTTGTGTATTATTGCAAACCTCCAAACTTTTATCCATGTTTGTGCTGATATAAATCAAGAGTCAGGTCTACAAAAAAAAAAAAAGTTACAAAAGTTTCAAAAACCAGACAGACAAAAAGTTGACAGCTCTATCAGCAGCTTCAGATCTAATCACAACAAAATCGCTATCGAATGGACAATTCCAACAAATGTAAATCAACCAAATACACACACAGAAACCATAAAACACACCCACCAGCTGAACCGCAGCATAACAAAACTTTAAAAGTCTCCTGTAAAGCACACAGTACAGCGACTGCACATCAAAACATCACAGCAAAGCCAAAGGAGATGTACCAAAAAGTTGAAGGAGTGTGTGGGAGTGTGCGAGTGAGTGTTTATGTGTCCACGTGTGTGTGCGTCTGTGCTGACGTGTAGGTGTGTGTTTAGGAGCAAGGGAGTGTGAGATTAGTCAGAGCAGCACAGGTGAACCTCAGAGTCTGACACACAGCTCTAGTAAAACAGCAGAGGCCGTACCTGTGCTCCTCTGCTCCGGTGGCATAAAACGCTCCCCAATCCAGCAGTTATCCGACAGCAGGACGTGTGGTCCAGGTTCTCTCCTGACCCAGCTAAGAAGCACAGGGAGAGAGCAAGCCAGAGAGATGGAGATAGAGGGAGAGAGAGAGAGGGGGGAGTCAGAGCCACTGTGACACCATGATGGATCCATGTGAGATTGGTCATAGACTCTCTCTCTTTCATTTTCTCTCTCTCTCTCCAACACACACACACACACACACATATGTTAAGGCTGTGCAGAGACACTCAAGTTGCTTTGTCTAGTTCAGACATGCACACTGACCAGCAATCAGAAAAATGTCACAAAATATGCATGAAAATGTGTAACTGTATGTGATAAGTGCAAAACCGTATGGTTCATTTGGAGATCAAAAATATAAATTGATATCAGGCTCACGGTATTCCAAAATATATTTTTGCGAGACTGTGAAAATGATTCGGGAGCCCAGCAGAATGCCATTAGCATTCATTCACAGTCACCCCATAGCATCTGCTGCGTATTTTAATGCCGGCTGGACGCAGAGGGGCAGCTGGAATTGGACAGGCAAATAAAAAAAGGGTCAAAAGTCTTACACAGAGCAGAGTCAGGCCAGCCACCCAAACAAAAGACAATAAAGAAGTGGCTGGGATGCGACCGGCCTCTGGTAGCCAGAACGGATACAAGCGTGTGAATGAAATACAATCAAAACTATACACTCTCAGAGAAGGAAGCTGTCACTGGAGCTGTACCCTGTCAAAACGACACTTTTGTACCTTATTTACCCCTAAAGGATGCATATTAGTACCTAAATAGTATGTAGGGTGGCACTATGTTAGGTGTCCTTAACTATGTACTTTAACATTCAATGACTGTGTAAATACATGTTGTTCTGGAAAATGTACACATTCAAAGCTAATAAATTTGAGGTATGGTTTGGGTTTTGTGGTAATCGTTGCTCTCCGGGTAAGAGGTCAAGTTAACAGTGTGACTACAAAAGTTAATTAAATGCAAGTAATTGTAAATACAATGTAATTACAATGTACCAACATGTATGTGCATAACAAGGGTCTGTTGTCCATGCTACTGCTCTACTTTTGCATTGTTTTTCTATGTAAATAGATGTCAGATATATTTTTCTGACCGTTGCACTCAAGTCTTGTGTCTTTTGCAATGTCTCGCACATGACACGCACATTAAAATAAGTTCAATGCATCTGTTTACCATGTAAGTATATTGTATCAAATGATAAAAAAAAAAATCTGAAGTTGTAACTAAAATAACGTTTATTGGAGTATGTTTTACAAGAAAGTATTTTTACTTCAAAATTTCAATGTGTTATTTGCCTTTTTTAATGATTTGTGAAATTTACTATTATTTTTTAGTATAAATTATCTTAAAGTAAAAAATATAAAATAAAATTCACTGTACTGAACATATAAGCCCATCTAATATAAAGTGTGAACAAAACTAGAAGTGTATACTGCTAAAGGCTAGCAAACTTGCTTAGAGTGTTGGCTAAGGCAGAATTGAGGAAACAAACTGCAAAGTTTGTTGTTTGATATTAAATAAAACGATTTGAGTTGACAGTTGTATATGAAAGGTACTTTTCGGAAAGTGCTTGGAGTGAATTGTGATAAAAAAGGCATTTTTAAAAGGCTACCGCTTGCCTTGATATAAGTGTCACTCATTTCTCCAGAGCATGCACATTATGCATACCATATCAAATATTGTTCGCAAAATAAACACCAAACATTTGGGGTTTTCTGCTTCCACGTTGATGTGAAAATTGATTTGCATTGCATGAAACATGCATAAAGGGATCGGCCATCCTGCTCGGGCCTGCTTGGAGAAATCACATTTTTATATAAATCAAGCCCCCCCCCCTCTGACTGGGGACAGACTAGGCCAGGTTGAGTTGGCCCAAGTCTGTTGACCTCTGTATGCAAATGAACCCATATGGCCACGGCACCCAGACAGGCCAGACCTCGTGGCTGAACTTGACTCCCAGCAGTGCAGATGGAAGGGAGGACAGAGGGGAGGAGGTCCCCCTCACCTTTGTTGAATTATAATCTCTAAACAAACACCCCGAAAGCTCGTCCAGCGGGACGGCTGACCTGATGAAATAATCTGTGGACTACGACAGAAGTTCAGAGTAAAATCATGACCCTGTCCCAAATGTGACATCAGCCTTTGCAGTCTTTCTCCAAATACACGCTCAAGGCATTGTAACATAGATTGCCAGGTAAAGGGGATACTGGCCTCAAGAAGGGATACTCACAAGCACCTTTACTCAAGCAAAAAATAAATAAGTAAATAAATAAAAATAAATTAATTAATTAATAATAAAAAAAAATAATTTACTTACCCTCATGTAATTTCAAACCTTAATGATTTACTTTCTTCTGCACAAAATAAGATATTTTAAAGACGTCTTACAATAAATGGATTAATATATATTATTCTTTTATACTCCACAGAAGAAAGTCATGCAGTTTTAAACATGAGAGTGAGTAAACGATGAGAGAATTTTCCTTTTTTTTTAAATACAAGCATGTATACGCATGCACAAGCATTTTATTTATTTTTTTTAAGATTCAACATTTAGCACCACTTCTTTTTATAAAGCTGCAACCATTGTTTCTTTCTAAAGGGTTTGCAAAAATAAATAAATAAATGTAAAATAACTAAATGAATGAATGAATGAATTAATTAAATGTAGCCATTCAAAAAAAATTAAGTTGACCACATATGTGTGCCCTTTTATGGTTACTTTATGGCAAGTCAGATGAATCAGCATGCATTTAGAAGAGTTAAATCTTCAAAAACTATTTATCAACATTACTTAAATATCCACTCATTTGGCAGATGAACGGAACAACTTACAAATAAGGAATACAACAAGCAATTGATCTAAAAGAGTCAATAACATGAGAAGAACAGGATGCAGTGCTCGTGAAAGAGATTTCAGGTATTTCTTGAATATTGTCAGGGATTCAACTGTCCAGATAGGGTTAGGATACCATATACCAAATCAGCAAAATAATTTATAAACTAATAAAAAAATGTTTTGTCATTTTTAAAGCTCAAATCATCTATATATATATATATATATATATATATATATATATATATATATATATATATATATATATATTTTTTTTTTTTTTTTTTTTTTTTTTAGCCCAGCTAATGCATCTCCTACAGTAAACAAAAACAGGGCATGCTTCTATGAGTCAGCTGACTCTTTTAACAGCTTGATTTCCATTTCTATAGCCGCTTTATTGAGCATTACCATTTCTCCTGTTAATTTTTATAAGAGTGGTCCTTCTCCTCCCACTTATAATGTCTCTGTCCACATCAAGTGCACATTGTCAAAGCTCTTAAGTTCTGGACTAAATAAAAATCTTGCATAAAATCCATGATGTTACCAAAACCCTGATCACATTATGCCCTGCCCTGAGCCCTCATCTTCAGCCCCTTCCTCTTTAACCGTTCCTTCTTCAGCCTATCTCAGCTTCTCCTCCTCTATCTTTATCTCACCCGCCAAAATGCTTCTGAGTGCAACAGCAGGTAAACTATTCCAATTAAATACAAAAAAGGGAAGGCTGCCGTTCTACTTAACTTTGACATTTAGCGCTCAGTGTGGGGGTTCCCCTGCTCTGAGAGATGGATCAGATTGAGAAGGCAGAGGGGCCGCATCGATCTCTGTGAGAATGTGAGTGATACCTCCTGCCAATTACAGTAATCACATATGCCTGTTTCAGCAGTGAGCAAATGTTATCCACGAGAAGCAACAGGAAGCTCCAAGATAACATGCCAACCACTGTTACACTAACACACACAAAGCTTAGCTTGAGCACACGCTGAGTATGCGATATACTCTGAGAACAAATCTCTGCTTCTTTAAATCCAGACCCTCGGTCCTAGCCTCTTAAAAATAAACATTTCAAATGGGGGTTTTTGCAGAAATGTCATAGAAAAACCATTCAGTGAAACATTCTTAAAGGAAAGTTCACCCCAAAATGAAAATGTGCTAAAGACACCCTCGGCCATATACTGTAAGATGTAGATGAGTTTCTTTATTTGGAGAATTTGGAGAATTTTAGCATTACATCACTTGTTCACCAATGGATCCTCTGCAGTGAATGGGTGCCGTCAGAATCAAAGTTCAAACAACTGATAAAAACATCACAAGAATCCTCAATAATCCAGTAATACTTCCAGTCCATCAGTTAATGTCTTGTGAAAAACTGTTGTAAGAAACAAATCTAACATTTAAACATTAAATTCAAACTGTTGCTCAGTGAGTCCTCTATCCATAATATTGCTTCCTCCAGTGAAAAAAAAGTCACCTCGTTTGAATCAGGAGAGAAATATGCACAGACCAAGCACCCTTTGGTTCAAAACAGTTCTAAACAAATATGTGGGTGGATTTTGATGTAAGAGGACAACAGGGGATGGATTTTTTTTTCACTGGAGGAAGCGTTATTATGAGGTCCAGAAGTGATGGTTTAAACTTAAAGCGCCTTAATGAAAGATTTGCTTCTTACAAACACGCACTTCGCAAGACGTTAATTGATGGACTGGATTACTTGTGGATTATTGTGATGTTTTTATCAGCTGCTTGGACTCTCATTCTGACGGCACCCATTCACTGCAGAGGACCCATTGGTGAGCAAGTGAGCAAAATCTGTTCTGATAAAGGAGCAGAGTCTTCTACATCTTGGATAGCTTGTAAATGTTCATTTTTGGGTGAGCTATTCCTTTAACAGAACCCTTTTTTTTCTTCACATTTTAATAATCGAAAGACCCCTTTTGCACCTTTTGTGCAATGGAAAGGTTCCATAGATGTTAAAAGAACCAGAAATGCCAATAAAGAACCCTTTTTTTAAAGAGCGTAGGTGCACAATTAGCATCCGGTCTGTCACTGCCCCTCGTTCCCCTGGGTCTCTCTAGCCACGCTAACCTTGTTTATGGCCGTTCGGGTCACCGCCGCCCTTATCGCACCACTATCTACACAGCGGCCAGTGAGATGCAACTCTCAGACACAAAAACAATGAAAACATAAACCTTGTGTCTTCATCATACACCAGTCAGAAGAAAGAAAAAAGTATTGAGGGATGGGTTTATGAATTATTTAGATTAAAATCTTTCTCCGATTACCCGTTCTTTCCTACTTCCATTCCCTTTTCGTCCCTTTCTTTCGGAGGAGAATTCTAAAACATTTATATCCCTCTGTTCCTGAGTAAAGGAGCTCAGGGCAGATATTCCATTAAAAATAAAAGTTGGTGGAGACGAGGAGAGAGAGGCAGCCTGAGCCTCGGTGGATTTTAGATTTTAGTCACCTTTAATCAGCCCTACTGTTTCTGTACTCATGGAAAAAGAGGCAGATGAAACAGGTGCGTAATGATTTTCTTCTTCTACTAGTTTGCTGCAGTCTTTGGATGCTGGCAACTTAAAAGGATCCAAAGAGAAAAGACTTTTCTTTACCTTTTATTATTACTGTCAGGGCACCCGCTCACTACTTCCCTTTGTTGGAAGATCTTATCAATTTTCCAACTTATTAAAAAAATGTTGCATTAAGGATGTAAGTGCTATTATTCTTGCTCAGGAGTGTAGTGGAGGACAGTGGTATTTTTAGCTGACGGCCTCAGCAACACTTTAATGATTGTCTTAGCTGTATCAAAGAAAGTTTGGCCCTGACCGCAAAGATATCATCTGTGTCTTTGGTTAAGCAGGAGAGAATGAGCTCAGGTCTCTCTCTCTCATTTTAAATCAAGAAAATAACAGAATCTAATGGCTTAGAAGTTCAATCAGAGCTGATAAGGCGCATAACTTATGTATTGCGGACAAAAATCAACAGTCAAAGAGAATAATGTGGTCACTGTAGATTCATTTTTAACACCATTTAGCCTTTTTAAATGTACATGTATCTTTCTTTTGAACAGAAAACGAGTCTTCATACTATTTATTATAGGCTAAAACTATTGTGTGTGTTTTTTCCTGTTGGATTTTTACCTGCAAAAAAATATTTCACAATAAATTGTGTAAAATGGCGATGTCAAATATCATTAGACTGCCTCAAACATTCAGTTAAAATGTTGGTTAGACTCACTGATTATCCAAGAAGCACAAGGATAAAGCGCTATTTAATAAACATAATCAAAATTATTAGAGCACAATGGTAAGCCTCTGAACCTAACATGAGTAAACTTCATAAAACAATTGTCTATCGTGCATGTCTCAGAATTCCGATTTTGTCAATTCAAAAACTAAACATAGATATATACACTTTTTGAAATGTCCTTTAATTATTTAAAGATTCAGAGCAGCTCTACAACATGTGTTCTGTCTCAGGAAAGCTGCAGTAGGATGCAGTAGTGGTGTTTCATTTGTGAATGAATCACTGTTGTAGAATAAATCTTGAACGAAAAAAAAAGATTAGATCTGTTTTGTTGTCATTTGCAGGAAAGGGTTTGTTGGATTTGCACGTGCGCTAATTTTAATACAGGACATTAAAACATATTTAGGTTGTGATCGATTGTTTTTACGAATAGGTTCAGTGAACAATTCAATGATTCACTTGTGCAGAACTGTGGCACCAAAATATAACACCACAAGTCACTTGTCACCACCTACTGGCAGATCTGAAAAAAATCCTTTATTTATTACGATTTGGTTTAATTAATAATTTTTATTTAATCTTTTACTTCAAGAACTCTAAAGCTTTAAAATCCATTTCATTGTGCATAATGTTTTTGCACTGCAGTTTAAAAACACCACAATTGTAAAATACTAGTGCTGTAAAAAAAATTAATTGCATTCAAAATAAACGCTTTTTTGTTCACATAATATATGTGCGTGTACTGTATTTACAATGTTTCTACACACACATACAATATATATTTTTAAAATATTTACATATATATATAAATATATTTAATATATAAACAACATATTTTTCTTCAATATATACATGCATCATATATGTGTATTTATATATGCATAATAAATATACACAAGTTATGAAGTTTGAGTTAGAACAGTTTGCAAGACACTATTATTCCTAAGATGTGTCTTCAGAGGTATATCTTTTTTTATAACCTTGTACTATTTAGAGTACAGTTTAGCACTTTAGCACTGAGTTTCTTCAAAATTCAGGATTTGTTTCCTCAGTGCATAAACAAAACCTACTGTATCAGCCTCCATCCTCGCTTCCTGCCAAACATTCCCACTGCTATCCATGACACAGATGTTCCTGAAATGTGTTTGAACATGTCTGACTGCTTGTAGTGTAGCTTAAACAATTTTAATAAAACATTTCTGTAGAGGTTAGGTGGTTCCCTGGCTCCTCTGGCTCATTATAGATCTCTGCGCGGGCCGATGAGTGCTGTTCTGGTCCCACTATGATTTATTAAGGTTGGATAAAGCAGAGGAAAGCCTGTTGGGTTTACACCACAACACACTCAGGCCACGGGGATGTTTTAGGGGCGAATGTTCAGCAAAGTGGCCATGCTAGAGAGGTCTACATCATCTGTGGTTCATTTTAAAATGAATTATGAATGGCTAAATGAAATACATAGGAGTCAGCTGCTTTTAAATAATTCTCCCCTCTTTCTTTGCCTTCCGTTCTTTGTAACTTTCACTCCCTGTATTTGTGCAAGTGAGTGTGTTTATGGATGTGCCCTGTGCATCAGCAGCATTGCCCTGAGCTAAATTCAAGGCCATTTGCTCTTCAGAGCATAGCGCTAATGGGAGAGGGGAGGGACAGACAGGCCTTCTGTTTAAAAATGGATGGCTGTGATATGGCCAGATCTGAGCAAACAAACATCAGAGGCTAATTGGTTTGTTTGAAGGACAAGAGGCAGGGCTGCTCCTGTAGTTCTCCCCACCCACACCTGAGGCGATGTTTATACGAGTCAAGACACGGGAAATGGCTGCAAGCGTTCATGTCGAGTTCTAGACAAGCTAGCCACAATGGTGACGCAAACCTGCTGCGGCCTTATCGACGCTTAACCTTTTCACACGTAAACTCAAGATCATGACTGCCTGGTGTGATTTTTGTAAAAGAACGTACTGTATCAGATTCGGAATTTCATAGTGGCACAACAAGCTTATCACATGGCAACTAGCAGGCACACTGAAGCAGTGTTTCTCAAGACTGTTCCTGGAGGCCATTTAATACACATTTCGGATGTCTCCCTAAATCACACCCACTTGATTAAATTCATCAGCTTGCTTCAAGATCTAAAATAAGTTTACAATAACAATGCAACAGAAGGACTAAACTACCATTTTGATTTTCAGTTTGAAACATCATTTCCAAACATACATTCCAATGAGCTTTTGTTGTCACTTCTCACTTGATTAATAATGATAATAATAATAATAATAATAATATGTATTGTATTTTGATTTGCTAATTTAATTTAAGCTAATTTTCTAGATAATGCCTAATATTCTGAAGATTCTTGAGCATTTATATATAATTTTTCATATTTTTTCCCCTCAATTTTTCAAAACTTTTATCCTGGTACTTGTGGTTATTTGAATGTCTGAAACATACAAACAATATTTGTGACCTGAATGCAGGTTTGAGTTTGTCAGTTTCATTACAATCACACCGGCTTGATCATAGACCTAAGGGTCCAGCCTCTCCGGTTTGATGATACGTGTCAAAGGGTTAACAAAACACTCTTCACAAGACAGCAACATTCACTCTTGTGTGCTGGCGGTTCAGGGTTTGAGCGGTATAGAGAAAGGACTTGACATCTTTTGACCGAGGCAACAGGCTTAACAGTGAAGGAATAAAGGATACAAAGATATATATTCCTTCACTCCACAGTTAATTTTCAAATCTCTAACATCCTATGGCTGTCTATTTTTTCTGGAGCCTTCTCTTTTCACTTTTTTTTGCTTTCATTCTTTTCTTTTAAGACGAAACGGGAGCTGGGTGCTGATAGTGATAGATGGCTCAGCGCTCTAACACTTTATCCAATTCAGTGCAGATTTCATCCAATAAAGAATCACTTGTGCACTCTCAAACTAAATGGAAGTCAGGCAGCGGAGAGAAAGGGGCTGCGGTTTGTTTCTGAGCTGCGAAAATCAAATTTTCTTAAAGCTGCCGCGGCAGTGGTTCGCGGAAAAAGCAGCAACAGCCATGACTGGCCGGGGCCACAGCCGTCTGCACACACAATTTAATCCATCACAGAGCTCCTGACACCACATCAATCAAGCTTTCATCAGCATGGACCCCAAAAACTATATTTCCATTCACCCACTCCTAACTGGGGCAAAGCCAAGCCCCTGCCGGCCAATAGCAGAGACCGGGAGGCCCCTGAGCAGACAGGACCGGGTAGCACCACCTACGGCGCTCACACACAGACACACCGTCGACAGGCCGGTCGGTCGGGCTTCACGCGCACAAGCTCGGAAATTCCTCATCGCAGAGACGTTTCAACAGCACAGGCAAGGCTACATGTTTCAGCCGCGTTTCAGTGAGTTTGAAATAACAGGGCTTTATTTTTAAAGTATAAAATGAAGCAGGATGATTTCTTTAGATCGGAGATATCCATATGTGTCTGAGCCAAATGAATCAAAAACAAGAAAAACTCTGTTGGCATGATAAACAAGGATTTCATGTACTATGGAGCCATAATGATACAGAAAAAAATACAGGAGAATATGGGAGGAATGTGTATTTAAATGCTATTTTTACGAACGAATGCAAAGTTTCTGCAGGACAGGATCGTTTTTGCAAGCGAAGGTTGAGTGCAAAAGGTTTGGGAGGGAATGCGAAAACATTAAAACATCATTTTCCCTCCTATCTAATATTTTTTACCATCGCCATGTCCCTTTAGGGGCTTTGTACATAAGTGCATAAACACAAAAAGACAGTCTGGCACTGTGTAAATCAATATGTGGAAGTACAGATAGCTAATACAAGCGATTTTATGTATTAAATTTCCACTGAGCTCCTTTGAGATGATTAGTAAAATACAGAAAGAAGAAGAGGTCAAAAATTTCAGTTCTGTTTCATCTTTTTGCTAGGAATGTCTTCCTGTTTGCTTTTTATGTCCATTAAGACGTAAAAAGAGGACATGTTGGTTTGTAAGATGGGTAAAGTAGTCAAATATTTCGAATTTCGCTTCGTTGTGATTGTTGCCTCTTCAATAAGGCTGAAATATTCTTATCGTACTCATGCGGTAACAAACCCAACACACACTCGCACACAAACACACACACACACAAACATATTAAATGTAGCATCCTTCATCATCCTTCGCCGTATGACACCCCATCATCCTGCCCGCCCTCCCCCCACCTAACCTGACCCCTCCCGTTGCTGTCCTTTGTTCCGGGAACATGTCCCTCTTCACCCCCTCAGCATCCCACAGGCTGTGGCTCTGGTGGCCTATGATTTATAATTCATAGGGGCCGCTTTTATACGGGACCTTGGTCTACCTGATATCTCTCAACTGGTCCTGTCCCAGAACAGGGCAGCGGTGGGGGCTTTCTTCATTACACAATGACAGACTTCCTCCCAAACCCGGCATGCCACCGCCGTCCTGCATGCATATGGGTTTTAATGACCTCCCCTCTGTAAGCCAGACCAGTGATATCATCCATCGGTCTGAAAGCAAAGACCCTTGATTGTTGTCTGCTGCGATAAACGCTGCACAGGCATTAGCCTCGCTCCTGTAAAGCATGCGGCCCCCTGGCCCGGACCGGCGCGAGTGTGTGCGCACGACAGCGAGAGAGCGAGAGCGGTACTGTGAAGTTGACCCCAGCGTGGGCTCTGGGCGTCAGGCTGTGGGCCAGGCCTGATTCTGCTGAAGGCTCTGCTCCATGCTCCACTGGCCTCCTGAACCCTGCCCGTGCTCCAGCGCTGCCCCTGCACTGTACTACTGCGCGCTCTCCCCCTCCTTCACCTCCCCACGGGGGGCTCCATCACGGCAGGGCTTGTCCGATTGCCAGCGGCGGGTTAAACGACAAAGAGAGGGCAGCTCAGCTCGGATCAGAGGCATGTATTATTGTTGTTGTTGCTAAGTGCTCCGGACTAATTATTCCTCCCTGATTTGCAAATGGAGCCTGGGTTCATTTCCATATCAATGGCCGGAGAAAGGCAGAGAGGGGAGAAGACGAGTCGAGTTGAGGGGGGGGGTTAAGCGCGCGGCTAAGCCTCGTTCCGACAACAAACACACAACAACCCCCCCCCCCCCCCCCCCCTTATTCTCAGATGGGCTAATAAAGACGCTAAACAGAATGGTGGTCGGTGGAGTCATTTGGAAAGGGGGTGTGATGAGATGAGGGCTCTCTGTCAAATTATTGGGCAGGCCTTGGATTAGTTCAGTTGTAGTGTGGCCCTGCACTCCACTGAGATCATTTAGGCAATTACCAAGAACAAAGACAGCGGCAGTGTTGAACAGCTCCACTTCAAAGGCTTGCGCCAGGCGAACAGTTACAGCACACTGGTCAATTTCCATACCCCCCTCCCCTCGGCCTCCCCTTCTCAACATGCCTCAAGGCATTCTAGCAGTGCTAATGAACACTATCTGCCTCCGCTGCCAACCAACACGGCTCGCACTTCTAACTCCGATGAGAAGTTCATGATGCGCTCTCCAGAGGACGAGCGTGCCTTGACAACAACTACTTGACTCTTTATTGCCCGATTGTTGGCTGGGAGTCGGGGCCCTTTGTCCCCTTTTCCTGCCTGTAAAAACCGCAGAGCTTGTGAAAATTGTATGTTTTTCAGACAATCACTTCGCCTTCAAATCGACATCAAATCAACGGCTTTTGAGAAGAAGCTATTATTTTGCGTTCTAAAGGCTGCAGTGTTCTCACGTAACTGGTGTAATCATTGTCATTGTTTAGGAAAATATTTTCTTATACATAGCACCAGCTAGATTCCGAAATTGCACTTTTATTTTGTAACACCACCTGAAATGCCAGAAACTGATATTATATGACTAACAAGGCAAGCGGAAGCTCTCTTTCATAAACAAATTGAGGAAAAGACAGGGAAGAGCACATTTTTATTATTTTAAGATTCAAAATATGATTATTCCGTAAGTCAAACAATATATCAATCGGATTTATTGATACTGATTCCTTAATGAACATGAATTAAGAAGGGACCTGGCACTTACCTCTAAAATATTCATAGTCATATTCACAGCTTATCACATCCAATAATATACTTGAAAATAATATGCTTAAGTGCAAAATGAATGTTTTTGGACACGTTACATGTTAATTGCAATTAAGTAAAACTTTTAGACATTATTACAAAGAGCACCCTTTAAAATAAACTTTCTTTAAATACACTTAACTGACCTTTTATTTTATTAATATTACATTATCTGCAAATACAGTTTCTTAACAAATGTAATTTTAAGAGTTGAATTACACTACAAGTGCACATTCAATACAATTAAGCACACCTCACTCTAATGAGCTAATACAAATACAATTGTGTTTCCTTCTTTCATGTTGTTAATTGACTTTTCTAGTTTAATAACAGTAAAACTAATAATAATAATGATAAAAATGCAAAATAAAGCAAAAAATCCAGCCAGGCTGAGCAAACTTTGGTTTCAAGTTTCAGACCTAAAGTGGAACAAGCAGCATAAGTCAAAAAAGAATTATGTGCAGTGTTTAAAAGAATGAGGGGATATTTGAAAAGTTTTGACTGAATGCTAGTCTCAAAAACTACCACAGCGGCCCTCCAACTGTGTGCCAAAGTGATTGGGTTTGCAACAGTAGCACTTAAGCTGTAGCGCTGAAGAGCGTCCCCCTCCAGCATTCAGCGCTAATGTATTCAACAGTTTTTTCGCCACGCTAAGATCGTCCTCGATTTACTCGAACAAAAGCACAGCTTCTGCAATCATGCCCTATCTGCTAAGTCTTCTCGTTACAATCTGGGACAAGCGGGAGTTATGAGAGCGAGGAACGAAGTCTTTAATCGTGTTTGCACCATGGCTATGAGAGTCTCGGGATGTTTATTGTTTATCGGCGATTGGAAAATTGGACCAACAGTCACTCACACTGTTCTTTATAATGATCATCACCATTAGAGAGCCTCCGTAGTCGCTGGCCGTTGCACCTGAGCGAAGCAATTCCTTAAAGGTGTAGCTGTGTGGATGTAAAAAATTCAGGATCTGTTTGTCGGCTGTGACCCCCGTGTTTGTCAGACTTCGGCACGGCCTGACAAAGGGATCGCGGATGGCTTGACAGGATCAGTCATTGCAGATGGCACATTCTTTGGTGCGGCGGCAGGCTACGTGGAACTGCAGCCTGACGCCTCCAATAGGCCGACAGGCTTTTGAGTTTAAGACAAATCCGGAACGTCACTGCCAGTTTGGGGGAGTCGCTGGGTCTGATAGCCCTCCGCCATCATTCCATCATTGCCTCTTCCCTCTCGGCTGCGCCAGAGCAGGCCAAATTGGTCGATTCCAACCTCTTCTGGATGCTGCTTTTAAAGATCCAAGAAAAACATACAAGCAACCAGATCCCCCACTTAGGATTGGGTTTCGTCAAAATATAGAGCTTTATCACGTGTGATAAATAATTCAGATGCAGCAAAATCGGACTTTGTAAAATGTTTATTGATACGGCATGGGCGGTGTCAGACCGGTGACATGATATTGATAACGCCATCTGAGCACACGGGTGGGAGGGGTGAACCAAAGAAGCTCTAGAAAGAAAGAAAGGTGGCGAATAATGCATAAATAAAAATATTTCTTACAAACGCAGAGACTCGTGTCATAAATGTAACCGATTTAGGGTGAATCGAGAGCCGAGAGAGAAAGAAAGTAGGAGACGGAGAGATGAAATGAGGCGAAGGCGGCTGATAAAACAATGACACGAAGACAAGAGCGATAAAGTCGTTGCTGAAAGACTGGAGATGAAAGGCAGAGAAATAAAAGCGTGGATGTCATTAGAAGTCATCTTTTCATTCCCTCACAAAAGCAGTTAATATGAGCTTGAACATACAGATATATTAAAGCAGAATATTCTCATTATTATTAATACTAATAAGGAGAGATCACATTGTGAAGAACAGCCTCGGCACATGCTAATAGTCACAGGACTCATAATGGTAATGTCATGAGATTCAGCTTCTCCCGCTCATCACTGCATCCGTTTTATTCCCATCTTCCCATTCATCTGACAGGAGTCATATTCCTCTAAATCTAACACTGGGGCCCTTTAGCACTGATAATATAAAATAATGTATTCTTTACATTTATTAAATACACACTTGGAAATATAATATAGCACCTCGCCCTCTCTCCATCCCTCCTCCCTCCCATCCCCCCTCCCTCCCCGTTTCCCTTCCCAGGTTGTGCGGTGACGAAGGGAGGCTGCCGGTGTCAGGGAAATTGGCCGGCGAGTATTTGTTTGAGATGCAAAACTGTTTAAATCTTTAATAAAACGACAAGGATGGAATATCAGACATCATCTCCCGGGCGTGAGGGACAGGGCATTTATATTGTGTCATTTGAAGGCCTAGGAGATCTGTGTGTGTGTGTGTGTATGGCCTTATAGGGTTGAAAATTGTTCCATGATGACATTATTCTTATTTGAAATATTCCTCTCGTTTCTCTCTCCGTCCAATGGTGCCGCACCAGAGGCCATTTTAATTCCCAGCCCTCCTGGCAGCAATCCTTCAAACATTTCCAAGACAAATTTCCATCCCTCTTAACGCGTTATTAATGCCACTTGGCTTTATTTCTAAATAAGTTATGTTCGGGAGGTGAGAGAGATTCAAAGATGGTGCCACATCACTTAGAAAAGGAAAACACAAGGGGAAATGAGACCATTCTCTTAAGTTATTATAGAAGCATCATTATGGTGCATCTGCTTTTTGCGTGACTGGCCTCATAAGCCGCCCGTTCCCTGCTCATATTGGAACAGTTTGATGAAAAATTACAACAGCCATTACATCTGCTTATCATAATAGCCTGCTTGCAATAGACAACAGCCTTCGCATGTGAACAATTCCTAATGTTCCTGCAATCCAGGCGTTTAGAGCAAATGAGCAGGGTCATCAGCAGCATGCAGTCGCTTCGGCTCTCACGTGGTAATATCCAGAACGGGATGTCGTTCCAGACTCAGCCGTGGAAAGACTGCAGCATCCCCTAATGGTTTACAACAGGTACGGTGAATTCACCCGGGCTACGACACGCAAATGTTTTGCCAGCAGGTGCGTGCTTTCTCAGTCTCTCATCTTTGTAACTCGGCAGTCGGTGCCAGCCCAACAGCAGTAAATGTGGACTACTGGGAGCGATATCAAGCAGGCCGCCACATGCGTGGCATTCTGTGAGCGAGCGAGCAGACATACAGGGGTTTGTTTAGCAAGCAGCAGCTTTGTTTTTAGGGGCGCAGAGCTACAGCAACGGGGTTGACGGAAGACAGAAGTCTGTCAAAAACAAGCGACGGCTTTGAATGAATGAAGGCTGGGGGTCTTTAAAAACAATAGTGGAGTAAGCAAGCGAAATAGCAAACCAATGAGAAAAACACACACGCGTACAGAGCTGGAATAGACATAGTATGAAACAAGCATAGTAGTGTTCCTGCAACATCCAGTACAAACAAAAAGGAACAAAATTACTGAATATGGAACCGTGTTTGGGGAAAGTGGGTTATTTTTGAGCGGCGTTCCGCTCTTTTCCAACCACACTAAGCTTGATGTTATTCAGATTAACACTGAAAGGGGAAGAGGTGCCGCTAAACCTCAGAATAGCTGGCTGAGATGGATCAGACTGGCGTTGGTCTCAATTTATAGGAATAAATCAACAGGAAGATGGAAACAATTTTGAGTTAATTACTGTGCTTGTGAAATAATCAACAATGACGCTGTGCAATTATAATGCAAGGAATGTAATATGTGTTATAAGAATAAAAAATATTCATCAGGACATGCTTAGATACTCATATCTCTGGTAATCATCTACATGTAGTAAACTATGTGCAGTCAATAAAGCACAATAAAAAAGGTAAATCTGCTGAACAAATCTATTAATTTATCCAAAAATGCATTAAAGTTCATACATACAATGACTTGAATGCACAATATTTTGGGGAGCATAATATCTAAATTTACAGGGTGATACAACTGACCTGATAAAAATTTTTTAATTGAATTATATCTCTCTCGCTGTCTGTCTGTCTCTGTCTGTGTGTGTGTGTGTGTGTGTGTGTGTGTGTGTTTTCAATAAATGGTGTTCTTTTGAACTTTTTATTCATAAAATAATCATCAGGACATGTTTTGATCCTCATCATACCTAAGGTAATCATCAACATGCAACAAATTGTGTGCAATCAATAAAGAACTATAAAAAAGTGTTTTTTTTTCCCCCCAGGAATCCTTAATCAAACATTATCACTGACATATTGGTCATATCTCTCATAAGAAAGCACTTAAGAGCAAAAATATCTCCTCCGTACCATATGACACAGCTGCAATAGAGACTGACTGCCTGTGAATACACTCACTGTGCCACCATCAGTCTGTGAGCGTGTAGAGAGAGTGAGACGCTCGACGTCCATCACTCTGACGCGCAAGAAATCAGATACTAGATATACAGCCTCAGCATAGCTCACAGACCCGCGTGCACACAGGCCTCCACAGCAGCTCTTCGGCTGGGCTTGTCATCTAAATATTGCATGAATAACACAGGCAGGGCCTAGAATGCAGTTAGACGCTGCTGATAGGAACAGATGCCCTCAATGTATTTAAAATAAGCTTTGCTTGACCACTAGTGTAAATCTACAAATACTCATCCTGACAGTCAAGAAGCCGCAGAGAAGAGTGGCCATATTGTTGAGCGTAAGCTACTGTGAGCTTTGTAAAATTGGGTTATGGAGTAAGATGTCCATTATATTTCAGTTATTTATCCTACTGAGCACAAATAGATACTTTTTCTAAAGTGTGTAATATTTTTGTATGCTTTTATCCCAGCTTAATACACAGAGTATTAAATATCAACTATAAGTATCAATATAAGTACCATTAAACCAAATTTACTTCCCTCGGAAAGTGTCAATGAATGGACGCTCTTTCTGGTTTTATGTATTAATTAATTTACAAATACATAACAATGTAATTACTATGTATATAAAGTACAGCTCGATAGATTTTTTTTTTCCAGATATATTTTTTTTTATTTTAACCTTAACTTAAATATGTATATGTGCAAAACCAGTCCCACACAGCAGTAGTAACCCATTCAATGGTGTGAGTTTGAGTAGCGAGACTATCTTTGTGTTTGAGCAATGGCAGTCAAAGGAAACGCTTGGAAAGTTATTTGAAAACAGTCATTATTTTTGCAATTGTGTTTGGTGAAGAAATTACACACTTCATCTTTTTCATTCCCATATTTTTCATCTGAGTAAAAAGACTCACGTGCATCCCCTTCAAAAGATATCTCAACAATGTCACACATAGCACTCTTTGAATGCCTGATTTCTGCATGGTGGGATTGCAGAAAAAAATAACAAAGCAGAAAGAATGATTTGATTGTAAAATCTGCAGATTTATTACAGCAGTGTGAATTGGTGATAGAGCAATGCTTTGATATTAATAAACAACCAGATGTCCGACCGACACATCCGAAGAACCAAAACAACAACAAAAAACCCAACACTAATCTGGTCAGGAACTGGCAATGCTTTAAAAACGTCTTCTCTGCCGATAGGCCTGGCAGAACGTATTTGAGTGTAAAGTAATTTGCCATTCAAGTATTCTCTCTGATGAGAAAGGGCCCGGCGGTGAGTGGTTTCGCCGTGCTTGTCGCTGGCCTGAAGACAAGCTGTCTGCCTGCTGAAATCTCACAAGCTCAAATAGTCAAGTGCAGATAAAGACAAAGAGAGGCTTTGCAATTCTCTGCTATATTTCTCTGAGAACTCAGCAAATTCCAAAAGATCAGAAAGCACCACGTCACTTTGCCTCAGAGCAATCTCTACATTATGAAGTTTAATCCCCTCTGATCTGCATCAATAATTACTATGGCAGAAGCAACTGCTCGCCTTCCATTACCGCTAATTATAACTCTGCCATTGATAATCCTTTTAATAATCATCAGATAGGCCCGGCATTGAAGGCAGGCTATGGATAATGAACGCTGGGGGTGGTGTGAATGATAATGGTACTGTTCACCTTCTCGCAGAAAAATATTCAAGTGCGTTTGAGAAAAGTTTAGAAAAATGGTGGCATCAATGAGCTGCTTGAAAATGCATTTGTGTATGTGTATGTGTGTGTGTGTGTGTGTGTGTGCGTTTAGCCACGGCACATCTCACCTACACATTTGCGCATGCTGTTTATTTGCACATATGAAATTGCACAAAGACAACAGACAGTGTGTGCCGAGCTTAAAGACAGCCTGTTGAGGGAAGCCGTGTCAACGAACTTTCACTAGAGGCAGACTGAGCGAAAGACAAAGTGAAAGTCAGAGGAAGAGATGCATGAGTGTAAAGAAAGAAAGAAAGAAAGAAAGGGTCTTGGCCAGGCCCGTCCCTCTCTAAAGCAGCATAAATTGATCTATCAAGTCCCCTCCATCTCTTCCCGTTCCCTCCCATCCTTTCTCTCATATCCATTTCTTTCTATCTGGGAGCTGCTGGGAAAATCTGATTGCTTTATACATGAGGCTGGACTGAAGGTGGTGGGCAGACACAGATAAAAAGGTGGAGGAGAGATTGGGTGAGGAGGTGAGCTGAAAGATGCAAATCAGCTGCTGGAGAGCGAGATGGAGTGAAATCAAAACATCACAGCCATAGCTGAGCAAAGTGACCAACAAAACATGAAAACATTCACACAACAATTGTATGGACACTGTGGCTCTGTTTTCTACAACCTGCTCTGCAACAGTCAGGCAGACTAATAAATATTTAAAAGCAAACACAATGAAGAAAAAAAAAGAAAACAATTAAAATGAGCTAAAGCAACACAATTAATTAATTCCTTTTAAATTTGTAAAACTAAGGTTTACTTTATTGATTTGTGTTGGGACTACATCAGTGACAGAAATGAACTTCTCCATTAAGAAGCGATAATTGCCAGCTTAAATTGATTTCTAGTGAACTATTTAAATTTATACATCATCGTTTATGCCAAATTCTTACATTTAATCAATAAATTCAACTAGAATAATAAGACACTACAGTGCCAATGAAATCAGTATCAGCAAAATCCAATATTGTGCACTGCAAAGCTGCATTTGAAGTGGAATTTAGATACAGTATATTTACTCACGCTGTTTATTGCTGCTAAGAGGTGGCATAAATGCATTTACGCTGCAATTACGATTGCATCAATATGAGATTTTCAAGCGTGGTCTTACGATTTTGAATCCCACTGCATGGTATTTGAATATTACAGATTAGCCGTTACCATCTGATCACTCTACACCCTTACGAAAATTAACCATGGTTTTGCTACAAATGAAACAAAAAAACATGGTTACTATAGCTAAACCATGGTAACCACAAATTAACCATGGTTTTGCTACACTAACCATGGTTTAACCATGGCATTTGTAGTAAAACTGTGGTTATGCAAATGGCGATCAATACACCAAAAGACATGGTTACTACACTTTTACTATAATAAAACCATGGTTTGTTTTCGTAAGGGCAATGCCACTGGCTAAGTACTTTTTGTAAGAGATAAAATGTTTTCAAATTAACTACATTTTTGTTCCCACTTTATATTAAGCAGACTTAAATACTATGTACTTACATCCAAAAATAAGTACAGTGTATTTATTGTATTCATATTGCATTGCAAAATACGTTTGCTGAGGTGGGATACAGGTAAGGTTAGGGACAGGTTTGGTGGTATGGGTAGGTTTAAGGTGTAAGGGTGTAATTATAAATGTAATTACAGATATTAAATACAGATGTAATTACATGCAGGTATTTATTTTTTAAATATAAGTACAATTCAAAAACATGCATGTACAAAATAAGTGCATTGTATCAAATGACTAATTAAATGTGAGTACATAGTAGTTAAAACAACTTAATTTAAAGTGGGACCAAATTTTCTTTCACTCTTCCTTTAATTCCTGTCAGAAAAAGCAACGTAAGCGAAGCAAATTAGGTATCAGTTGTCTCATGCTGCTAAATTCACTGCGGTCCAGCCGTTCTGTCCTGCAGCCTTTCTGCGCCGCATTATTTTAACTGCACCTGTCATTTGCGCTCCAGTCATTCGCCACTTTCTCTCCCTGTGCTCATAGGGACCGCTAACTAGAGCTGTCCGTCAGGCAGGCCAGCGCTGGGCCGGGGTGGGGTGCGGGTGCGTGGTGGGATGGGGGGTTAATGAGCCAGAGGCTGGGTTAGTAAGTGCTAACGCTGAGGAGGGAGTCCATCTTACCATCCTCTGCCGTGGACAAGAGGCGCTGCCTTGAAATGGCGCTGTGCATGCTCTCTTTCTCTCACACTTCTCCTAATGTCGTTTCCCTTAAAATTCCCTTAAAGAGGAAGGAGGGAACGTGTTATCTACCGCCAGGCGAGAATAGAACAATAGGAAAAAAAATAGGCACCTGCAGATATAGCTAAAACAAATACACAAACTTTTAGGCGCGTGCACACACACACACAAACGTAAACACTGAGCGTATTCCGACTCGTGTGAGCAGTCTTGCTGCCGCTGTTGCTTTATTATTTCATTAAGTATAAATCCTGTCAGTGATCTCCCACCCCCAGCCCAGCCGGGGCCTTCTTGCTCTAGAGTCAGCAGGTTAAATTATAATTTAATTACCAGGCCTTAGCTGAATAAGCTGCCTGGGAGCACTCGCCCCCCAGAATAATTTGAGAATATGGCATCTCTCTATCTCTCTCGCTCGGTCTCGATCTAACTATCTGTTTTTCTATATCTCTGTCTCTCTTTCTCAATCTCTCTGATCCAGAGGTCCGGGACCCCAGAGGCCCCTCTCAATATCCCACCTAATTATGTCTCTCAAATCTGCCATGTATTACTACAGGAATAGCAGTAATTAAGTTGGATGGGGGAAAAAATTTAATTGTTCACAAAAATGTTCACTACGGCAATGGTTTGTGGGTGGCCATGACAAGGGTTTTTAAAGACACAGGCATTCTCTGAATAAATCATTCCTCTTTTTTAATTCGCTGTGATACTGGGCTGAAATTGTAGGTGGCATCATAAGCGATCCAGTCCTTTCGTTTGCCATCAAGAATATCCAAAAAGATTTTTTTTTCTAAAACTCATACTAATAGAGGCAGCCCCGACACAAAATGCTCAGCTTCACGAGCCCCATTGTCTTCGAGACGAAACAATAAAGGAGCAAACGTGGGCATTTTAGTGTGTGCAGCACATTTGTTATTGGAGATAGAAATTTTTAAATTGTATTATTTTAACTCATTACTCTTTTGGCCTTCAGTTTCTCACAGGAAGGTGTATTATTACGTTCCCTCTTTGTAGAATTAAACATTGTTCATGCTAGCTCAAGCTCCATCCACCATTCAATTTCAAGGTCCGTCTTTGAAGATTCAAACCTTCTCGCCGTAGTGGAACAGCCAACACGTTTCAGCATAAATATAATAATGAAGCAAAAACAGAATCATCTGGCTTTGAAAAGATAAGACACAAACTCCATTTCACTTGGCTCCGTGTGCAAATGGGAATCAGGGAAAGGAAAGGGACCTTTAAACTGTACATATTCAAATTTTTGTCATAAACACCTTCAATGAAGAGCGCGCTCCGAGAACTAGACAAACGCGCAGCACCTGTTGAAGACACGGTTCAGTTGAGAATTTGCAATTTAGAAAGTATATGCCGCGTCATTTGCCGCTCGCTCGAATATTGATGCTACGCTAGCATCCTGAAATTCGTCAAACCAGGCAGAACTTTTAGCAGCGCTTCAAAGAGTATGTAACTCTTTTCATTTTCTTTTTTTCCTGGGGAAAAAAGTTTGTGTTCATTCCAAGTTGAAGATATTGTCTCCACATATCCAGCGCCACAAAAATCATGCTTTTAATCTTGCTAGCACGAGGCTGGCAGCAATAATTTCTTGGAAATCGTTCGAAAAAAAAAAAAAAAAAAGCAAAGCGGAGCCGGCTGCAATTGAACATTTGGGCTCTGACGTTCATTTGGAATGACAATGTCAATTAAGTTTATTTTATTGTAAACAGAGAAGGATATATTTTTCCCCTTGGCCTGCATTTATTAGCATGTAAATCCAGTGCAGCTAGCTCACTTTTATAAGCTCCTGCCAAGTGCCCTTGAGCCAAGGATGCCTGATGAGGGGAATTATTTTCAAAGAAATATATAAATCATAAACAAATGTGGTACACGAGGTAAAAATACCACGTAAGGCACCTTCTCCAGGAAGAATGGTGTAATTTTCTTTGTGCTAATTTGACACCGTAAAATTGTACATCACAGCCCAAAAGGAGCACATTATACGGGGGCCCTTGGGAAATGTAATTTGAAGAAATCAAGGATCTAATTCAGTATATAATACCAAAAAAAAAGTAGAAAAGTACTAATTTGCTATTCATACTGTCTTCTGGGCATAAGCGCTCCCTTGGCTTTAACACAGCCGTGTCAGAGAGAAATGCGTTAAAACCTTTCTCCACATGAAAGAGGCCCTTTAAACACTTTCATTTTTTTCCATTTTGAGACAAAGATAAGTAAATACAGGAGAGATAATGAATGGAGGGGAAAATGAGCGTTGTTGCTCTGCCCTGTTCGAGCTCAGAGACAATTGCAGCATTTTGGGTGAAATTGCAAGGGGACTGTGTCACCCCTCAACCCCCCCCCCAGCCCTCTAATCCTCCAGTGAGGAGACGGGGCTCTCTCTGTCCATGCGGACCCCCCACCCAGAGGGACCCTACCAAGGCAAATTAGACCAGAGGGGTGCCTTTTGTTTCGGAGCACTCTGTGAGGGGGGAAAAAAAAATCCAAATTATTTCTCAAGCTAGAGCAATTTGACATGCTGTGATAACTATTCTGCAAGAAACTTCTTTGACAGTATTGAAAGAGAAGATTTTCCAGCCATAAAATACCCCCCTTGCTTTAACAACCTTCGGCGCTCACAAAAGATCCCAAACGCATTAGGCTGTTTAATTACGCCACCTTTTCTTTTTGCTCACTCCTTCTCTCGTCTTTATCAAAACAGGGGTGCAAAGACTAGCCCCATTTGAGGCAGTTATGAGGCTCTCATTAGAACTATTTTAGGGTCCCTCTTTCACGGTCTCGTCTGTTTTTTTGCTCTTTGCCTTGTGTCTTGTTCGCCGCGTGTGAGGGCACCCCACCGCAGTGATGTGGCGTTGTACTCCGGGGAAGGAGAGATGTTTGACTACACTTCACTAGCTGCTCTCCAGTAGTGCTGTTTGGACAAGGGCCTGGTCAGTGTTTGAATGTGTAATCAAAGAGCAAACAGACCGGTCCCCAACAAAAAGAGAAGAAAAAAAGACGGAAAAAAGAAAAGCTTCTTACTCGGAGTGACTTGACAGATGGAGAAATGCATTTTATATGCAAATCGGAGCCACTTGTGCTTTAGTGCCGGTGATTGATCTGGGGCTTTACAAATGTAAAACTCATAATTAATAGAGCAAATTATCTTCAGAATAGTGAAATCTCATCTCGGCAGTATTTTGTGAAAACAGTTTATCTGCCCTTGTCAAGTTCTCTTGTTAATCTAATTCAAGGACTTCATTGTAGTTGATGTTAGCAAATATAAAATATTAGAATGATCTAAGAAATGCTGTGATTATTTTATTTTCTCTCTACGCCGTCTTTTGATTTTACAAAAGGACATTTTTGCTTCACTTAATTGTCTCAAAACATTATGGAAATTATAGTTATCAGTGGTACATGTAAAACACAAGTCCTCTGATTTTTTTTTTTTTTTTTTTTTTTTTAAATCTGATTTTCTTTGCTGTGTCATGCCATCACCTCTGGGAAATAACAGGGAATGTTAGTATATGGTCTCACCCGCACTGGGCCATTTTGACTTCTGCCTTTAGTCCTTTTAATATTATCATATGCATGGGGAAATTATAGAAATTAGTTATGTTGGGAAGTTTGGGGTAAGTTAGATGTTTTTAAATACCAAATTATACTTTTATTCAGCTAAAATGCATTACATTTGTCAAAAGTGAGATTAAAGACAAGTATAATGTTGCAAAAGATTTTATTTCATTTTTTTCAAATCAATGTTCTTTTGAACTCTCTATTCATCAATGGATCCTGTATGACATCACGGTTTTCACAAAAATATTAACCACCACAACTGTTTTAAATAAGGAGAAAATTTTCTTAAACCCATAATTAGCATATTAGAAGATTTTAGAAGGATCTGAAGACTGGAGTCTTTCAGCTGAAAATTCAGCTTTCAACATCACAACAACAAATTATAAGTAGAACAGTAGAACAGTTATTTTAAATTGTTTTTACTGTATATGAGACTTACTTCAAAAACATTCAAAAATCTGATCCCAATTTTTTTAACGGTAACATATATTTACTGCTATATGTACTGTAACAAACTTACACTTTTTGCACATGCACCATTTTCACCTTTATCAGGCTAATATTGTTAATTGAAATGCTATAAAAGTATGTCTGGACTCTTTCATTTATGGACTTGAGAGCACAAAATTTCATGAAACAACTTTTCAAAATAACTTTCACTGTCCAGCTGAACATTTCTTGAACATTTCATTTGGTGTCTCAGTCTTAACTTGTTTCATCTTGTTCAGACCTGAGGCAGCTACTAGTCATTCTTCTCACGATTAATGCAATCCCTATGGGCAAACATCTCCATTATCTAAACACGTTGTCCTTTGTCATGCTGTCAGGACCAAACAGTCTTCAGCACCAAACAGGAAATTTGACTTTTGCAGATCCAATTACAGCATCTGCACATCCCCTCTCACCTTCAGCACGAACACTCACAGACAGAGAGAATAACCTGGCACGTGGAACGTCTGTCCGTCTAAATTTCATCAACAATTCCCTTCAGTTTGAGCATTCACATTTTACTTGTCTCTATAAAAAAAAAAAAAAACGGTGTGTTATACATCTTATACGACAGATCAGTCACCATTCACTTAGTATTGAGAGGCGGCACAGCAGGTCTGATTCACACTGATGGTGCAATGAATTTGTTTTGTCCATCTGCCAATACTCATGAAGGCATGTTATCAATAAAGTCACCTAGATCTCTATTGATACAATTAAAAGGAAAGGAATCCATACTCGCACCCCTTGGCTCTCTCTCTCTTTCTCTGTCTCCCTCTCTCTCTCTCTCCTCACTGCCTCCATTTCTCTCTCTTCCTGCTCCTCTCTTTCTTTTGCTCATGTTCAGCCAAGCGCATACAGGATATTAGCTCCTCTCCTGGCAAATTTGCTTTTCACATCTTTTTCTTTCTTCTTCCTCTTCCAGTTCTTGGAAGGACTTGTTATTGAGCTTAGTGTCCACAAATGCCATTGATCCGAGCCGCCACTCTGATCCATACCCGAGAGCTTTAACACCCTCTCAGCATGTAAGTAATACTAATCCCGCTCAACTTGTGGAGCCATTGATTTTATAGATCTCCCCTGAAAGTTGTGATAATGATATATCATTGTTAAATTTGGTAGAACAAACTGCTTTGCCAATCTTTCTATGTATGCACGGGTGAGGATTCGAAAGGTGCTCTGATTTTTCGACCTCTCTGCGTCAGGTGTGACCCGTCTTTGACATTTTTTTGCTCTCTTTGCATTTTCTAGAATGGCTGCTAGAACAGCATTTCTCAATGACATCAACTGTCATCAAATTTCTTGTTCTAAAGAAAAATAAATGTGACACAACCCTGATGAACAAACTGTTCAGAGACTTATTGTACTCATGTTTGGTTTTAAAACTATATATAGACTAGTTAATCAGAGCGACTAGTTACAAAGATTTGTGCAGTAGCATCTGGAGAACCTTTGCATGCAGCATGAAGAGAATATATCTATTAATATGTCAACATTAAATTCAAAAGACTTTTAGATTAATTACAATTCATTTTAAAAACCAACAGTTTTATACACTTTATACACCAACTTATACACTTAACTGTGGATAAGAGGCCCTTCGGATATTGACTTTGACAATAGAGGACTTTGAAGTTACAAAGGTTGCAAATCACTGTGCTAGAATATTTCAGTTTGAGGTTCAGTATAACAAATCATATAAAAAAAATAACCTAGAATCAGCCCTGTTGATGCTGAAATGTGAGTTTTTGAATGTGTTGTTTATTGTGTGAAATCTGCAATATAAAAAGGGTCAATCTGTTGGATTTCTGCTCCTATATTTCTCCCATAACATAAGCAGACCTGCCTTTGACTGTTAAAACCGACAATAGCAAAACATTTCTTTACTCCTCATAGCACTTCAGCACTTTTTACCCCGATGACTTAAAAAGGAGCATAGCTGCCAGGAATGCGCTTTTTGTTGGGTTGTTTTGCCAGAAGACAGAAACTGACAACGTGCAACAAAAACATATGCATCTAAACAAAACCTAGTTAAATCCCAGTTGATTACCAATGCAAAGTATAGAGGTGACAAATAGTTTAAATAAGCCCTACAGCATTTGATACCTCCCTAGGCTACAGCGAGCAGAGAAACTTCACCGGAGGCAGTATCTCTTCGCTGTGCGCACCGCAGAAAACAGAAAACCTGCAAGATGAAGAATGTTTACCGTGGCAGCATCCCTCCTAATATGGCCAAGGCACACATGGGTAGTGATGTAGGGCCCGGACCAGAGGGGGGAGAGAGAACTAATGGGCTACGCAGAGATGCCTTGGTGCAAAGAGGAAGAGAGGCAGCAGTGGCCAGACACAGCTGAGGGCCTCAGAGGAGAGAGGCACCTATTAGAGGAGAATAAGGGTCTGTTTGGAGGAGAAACCTTATAATGCTGTACTGGGCACCAGCGCTGGGCTGTGTATCAATTAAAGAGAGGAAAATATGACATGGAAGTTGAGATGCATTAAATAAAAAGAAAAAAAAACTGGCCGAAGGGCTGCAGCTTCCACCTGCTGTGATGCTCCAAAGGGAGAATGCTCGTCACCCAGCAAATAATGTGTGAGAGATCGATGGTGTGTGTGTGTGTATGTGTGTTTAAGTGGAAGCATTGTTCGGGGCACTGTGGAAATGAGCAGCTATACCTCCTGGCATAGGGCAACCTAAGTAAATGAGAAGAGGCCTTCAAAATCCAGAGAGAAAGAAAAAATATAACAAGTCAATGGGCCCGAGCCATGATGATGGCTAATGTACTTTTAATTCATCTTCAATTCCTTGCTCTTCCAGGCCTAAGGGCAATCACTCTGCCAGTTTCAGTGGCCTACATTTCCACTGTTAAAAGGACATTAGATTGTGTGTGTGTGTGTGTGTGTGTGTGTGTGTGTGTGTGTGTGTGTGTGTGTCACTGTTGTGGACTGACCAAGGCTGCTCAATCTTTAAAACAAAGCTTATTCAGATGAACACATAAAGGAAAGTTTAACAAACTAGTGGATGAAAAGATGTTTGGTCCACACTGGAACATTGCCAGCACTCTTTATTGCAGTCTAAAGGCTCATAAGTTAAAACATAACAACATGCCTTGAAGACAGGTAAATGTAGGGAATTAAACTGGTAATATTAAATTATTTATCAGTCATGACTTTGAAATGATGAGGAGTAAGTGATAAGGATACTGAATTTGGATCCTTACAAAAAAGTACCACGGTAAAGAGATGGTATACTAGCATCGTCCTATTATATAAATTTTGTTATGAATCTCTTATAACTGATTGATTATCATAATCATATACACAGTTTATAATTCCCATAATTCATAATAATTTTATTTCATAATAAAAGTTATTGCCATGTTAGTTTTGGACATGGCAGTACCATGTCCAAAAAAAAGTGTAAATATTTGTTTTTATTAGTGTGAGTGTTAAATAATTTAATAAAATAAACGTTTTATTTTTAAATAATAATAATGAAATACAAGTTTTGCTATAGACTTATAATGCACAGAGATTTCATTAAAGTGCTACAAAATAGTCTCGCTACTGTGCAGAGGATAAGTGAGAAAATAAAAATAAAACAAAATAAAAAATGTTTGAATAATTTTATAAAGAATCATGGTTCAAATGAGAAACTAGCAATGCATCACCACACTATTTTCTAGAGCAAATGAGGCTGAAAAAACAAAGTTTGTTAATCTGACGGTATTGGTATCATTAATTCTAGACGCTCGTGGCTTAGGCACAAGACTTTTCTCTATATAGGTGACACGTCGCCCCAATGACAAATGCTTGTAAACAATAATGAGCCAAGCTGAAACCTACCACTGATCTCTGGGCAAAAATCAAGAGAAATGCACAATTTATGTGGGTATGTGTGTACGTGTTTTGGTTTGGGGTGGGTTAACGCGATTTCCGTTCCGCCTGTCAGCTCTAGAGACCTGGCTTTGTGAGGGCTGGTCAGGTGAAGTCGAGGCTCAGCCCCCCTGTGGCCATTAGTGTGGACAGGAGACAACCCAATAAAGGAAGGATGCTTTGATGCACACAGGTCACTGCACAACTGCCAGTTACAACTCATCTCCACTTTTAACAGTGACGTGCGAGGGTGGGTTGGTAGGGGCCTATGGGGGCTAATGGTAAGAACTAATTACTGGACATTCTCTCATGGCATTGCACAAATTCTGGAAGCTTCTATGGGAGAAGGCTAATGCTAGTTGCATAAGACCATGGCCATGTAAGGGTGCAGATGAGAGTTTGAGCATGCAACAGAATGGATTTACTTTGGCAAACATCTCTGGGGCCACTCTGGGAAGAGAGGGAGATCTGAGCGCACGGGGTGCACAGGCAAGGCGGCAATCTTTATGTCAGCCGTTATATTGTTAATGTGTTGTTTTCTGTTTATTAATACACCGCGCATATAAATACACACACGCATACGCACACACACAATCTGCCTGCCCCCTCTGATGTTTCCCTGCCATTTCCTTTGGCACGCAGTAGTGCATTTTAAAAGATGCTAAGAAGAGAAAGCCAACAGTGAATCTTCAAGGATTTGACTTGCAAAAAGCACTTCATATATTGTTTATGAAAAAAGCACCCCTCCATCTCCCATCTGCCCCCAGCATGTTAGTTTGTTTTATTTACTTATTTTTAGACCCGTGCACTAGTTAGGGGAGAGGCGCACTTGTCTGTGTACATCTACCTCGATGAAGACAGACTGCGTCCTCATCTGTCATTTTATATAAGAGGAGTCAAAACGCTTCCATTCAGGTTAAAGATTCCTCTGTGACATCCCCAATTGAGTCAACAGATTTTCTTTTCTCTTACTTCTCGTACAGAACTATCAGGGAGAAAGGGGTGAAAGACAATGAAATTCCTGAGCGTGTGTAACTGTAATGATAAAACAGAAAGAAAAAAAAAGAATTAAAAAAGAATCTGTCAAGCGGGTGTCAACTCCCTCCACTTGGCGGAAAACCTCTTAAGAGAGGAGAAAAAGAGAGCGGGAAAATTACCCTCCGTAATTGGCATGTTGCTCAAAGTCAGCGATGGCAGCCGAACAATAAAACCTTTAATTTATCAGAATTCATTATGAGCTACTGTTGTAATGCCAAGATACATTAGAATAAATAGAGACAGAGAATCAAAGGCTCTTCTGTTGGATGGTTTTGTTGACTGCTCTCATTTCGAGACGCTCGTGAGGGTGACAGTGTAAAGGTGGTTGCGCTGGTGGTGCGGGGGTTCACTTACATACCTGATAACAGTTCATCCTAATCACGACCTTGACAGGTAAACATGACATTCAACATTGCCCTATGAATATGGATGTGTGTTGGCTGTTCCGTGTCTGCCTGCTGACTGGAAAGGGCACAAGAGAGGGGAGCTGTCAACATGGGGCCTGGGGACCGTGTTCCATGCGAGTGCTCGCTGATGGTGGAGGCCCGACTCTGCCCCTCTGTCCACGGCAGATAAATGGACACCTTACAGCTGAGTCGTCGACTCTGGACATGCGGTGAGCAATATTGAGAGACAAGCCTGTTTATTATTCATCAATCTAGGCCTAGAGTCAAGAAAGCAAGAGAGTGACGGTGATGCATCACTGTTAAAATGAAAAGATACTTGAGGCACCATTTGGGGTTCTTCAGACTAGTGAAACCTTCTGGAGATCCTCTACACTCTTAAAAATAAAGGTTCCAAAAGGGGGTTTTCACAGCGACGCCATAGAAGAACCAGTTTTGGTTCCCCAAAGAACCTTTTAGTGAACAGTTCTTAAAATAACCATTTTTTCTTAGTGTGAAGAACATTTTAATAATCGAAAGAATATTTTTCCACTTTAAAGAACATTTTATGGAATGAACAAGTTCCATGGATGGTAAGGATTCTTTGTGGAACCATTAATGCCAATAAAGAACCTTTATTTTTAAGAGTGTAGGTGCCTCAAATATTATTTTTCAAGGGTGTCCTCATATTGAAAAACTAGCAAATGATGGTTAGGTATGTTTTGAAGCATGGTAGCTAGTTAGAACGGGTTTAAGCTTGTGCTTAGTTGGTCCTTAGCTGATCATGAGCTGGTTTAAGCTGGTCATGTGCTGCTCATAACCAGCCTATAACCAGCTTAAACCAGGGACCAACTAAGGACCAGCTTAAACCAGCTGCCATGATTCAAAACATACCTAAGCAGCATATGCTGTTTTTTTTTCAATAGGGCTATCCTGCTCCTGCAGAGTTTAGCTCCTGACACACACGAACCACCTAATTGAGGTCTTCAGGATTGCTAGAAACGTCCAGGCAAGTGCGCTGGGGCAAGTTGGAGCTAAACTCTGTAGACCATTGACACTTCAGGGGCAGGACTGGACATCCCTGTTGTATTTGGTATCTCAAGATGGAGATACCAGAGGATCTGCCAAGAGTTACAGGAACTTTTGGGTTCAGTTTTGTAAGTTGTATGAACGTGAACAAATCCCTGCATTCATGTTCAAGCATCTTGTGGAAAACATGGCTGTGATTTCTTCTTCCCAATAGACTTTTGGCCATAAAGTACTGTTGTGGTCAGAGTCAGAGTCAAGACCAAGACCGGAAGAAGATTGAGTCAGAGTTAAGACATAGACCAAATCAATTCAGACAAATATCCTGTCTTTGGGGTAAATTAAGCCCATCAGTATCATGCAAATCTCCGCAGCATACACCTACTTAGGCCCAGAGACATGATAGCACAGATTGAATCATATGCACAGACAACAGTGTTTTGGTACTCGAGTCTTCAGATTGGGTCTCTATTAAGTGACCAAGACCATGAAAATATGGTCTTAAGTATAGTCTTGAATACGGCAACTCACCTTCAAAAGGAAAATAAGAGCAGAACGAGATTAGGAAATGACACCAGCCAGATTTGTGTGGTCTAGAAAAGCATCACTGCGCAATAGGTTGGAGCATATGCACTTCCCACCAACCCTGTATGTTTAATCTAATCGCATGTATACTGTACAGGTGCATTTCCTTTCTACCAAACCATGCATGATTCACCCAGGTGAAGTCATAAAATTCTGGACAGAAATCGTTAATGATCTCAATGAGCCAGCTCTCCGTTGATCCCTTCACAAACCTCAAACAGCTGCCTGTGAGAGTCATCACGCAGGGCCAGCTGGGACCGCTTTCTGTTGACAAATACATTACTGCGCATCAATTAGACTGATTCTTCACACTTGCCCCGACTGTTGACGTTAATCAGAAAATGAGGGATGAGCCCCTTAAAAGAATTATAGCAGGCTGGCTGTTGGAGTGACAGTATGGGTACTAGAGGATATTGCTATTTCCTTCTAGAGACGACGTCCCCCTCCTCTTTTAATACCTTCTCTTCCTCATTTCCTTGATCCCTAAAGATCATTGGCCGTTCACCTGCATTCTCTCGCTGTGTTATTCTCCCTCTCTATTTTTCTCTGCCTCTCCCGCTCACGCTCAACGTACCACTCACATGGTGGCAAATACACAGATAAGATGGTCACCATAAACACACAGTAGAAATATAGTGTACCTTGTACGCCCCCTTCATGAACCGCCTTTGTCAATTGCCAAGTGCAAGACTCTCTCTGGCTACAGACTCTCTGATGAGCTCAGACAGGCAATTCAGTTTTTTATGGCGAGATATATAGATGGATATAAAGGGTGATATATGGCACAGGCAAAGAGGCCTATTGTAAGAGAAAGAGTTCACAGGTCAGGGGGTTCAAGGAATCAGAAATAGAAGATGCATACTGCCTTTAGGCATCAATATGACTTTTCACATGCTTGCGTAGTTATGGCCCCCCAAAAATAGAAGTTTAATTATTGTGTATTAAAATATGATAAATATGTTTTTAGCTCTTTTCAGTTAGTTCCAGTCCTCAAATCTGATTGGTTGAGCAGTGTTCCAAGAGTGCTGATATTTCACAAGTATCAGCTTTTGGACTTCATTTCAAATCACATGCTTCCCTCATATAAAGTAGGCGAAGAACAGTACAGTATGTGACAAAAGAAGTATGTCTGAATTCACAGTACTCACAAAAAGAGTACCCCAAAAATTTATTTCGATGACCTACTACTTCTGGTGAGATTCTGATGTGTGCATACGGTGGATACTTAAATGGATAATTCACCTAAATAAATGAAAATTACCCAATGATTTACTGACTATAAAGCCATCCTGGGTGTATATGACGTTCTTCTTTCAGACAAATACAGTCGGAGTTATATTAAAAAATGTCCTGGCTCTTCTAAGCTTTATAATGGCAGTGAATGGGGGTTGAGATTTTGAGTCCAATAAAGTGCATTCATCCATCATAAAAAGTGCTCCACGTGGCTCCAGGGGGTTATTAAAGGCTTTCTGAGGCGAATCGTTGCATTTGTGTAAGAAAGATATCCATATTTGAAACTTTATAAACCATAATCTCTAGCTTCCGCTAACTGTCATACACGTGTTTATGAGAGAGTGGCGTTCCAACGGATGACGTAGGACATACTGTAGATGTAGCGTAAGCTCTGGTGAGAAGTGTTGAACATGGAAGCGCAGGGAAGAGAGCAAAACAAAACACCGGTCATGAATCAGAAGTACAAAAACCTCAGAGGATTTCGATATAAGCCAAGAGGAGACTGGTTTTCCTTAGCTGTAAACTAAACTTGGTTCTCGCGAAACTAGCGTATTCTCACCTGTACTTTTTATGATGGATGGATGCACTTTATTGGACTTCAAAATCTCAACACATATTCACTGCCATTATAAAACTTTATATATATATATATATATATATATATATATTAATATAACTACAATTAAATTAGTCTGAAAGAAGAAAGTCATATACACCTTAAGTCTGCATAAATCATTTTTCATTTTTGGATACTTTGCCTTTAACTATCCCATGAGGCCACGGGAGAGGATCTGTGAATGGCAGTGAAGCAACGGAACTGATGCTGGGTCACACGATAGCGAGGAGAATGTAGAACGTCCAGATTACATTACTGGAAATGCACATTTATATACAGTATAGAACATACTTTTTTATCAGTTGCAAAGTAATTAAGAGAGTATGCAATTTCGGACACAGCCTGGAACTTTTTTGTAACCACAATAGTTCCAGTGTGTTAGGATACATAGTTACTCCACTAGGTGCTGACAAGAGAGTCTTTAAGAGTGAGTCACTGATTCATTCATTTATTCATTCAATATATTAACAAATGCTGATTCATTCAGGAACAAAACAAGTGACCAGTAGAATGAATGAGCGAATGATTCAGTCACAGGTATATTTGCATGTATAACAATGGTTCTGTTTTGGCTTCATTTAGAACTATTCTCATTGGCAGATAAAAACAGACAAAGTAAAAAAGCTTCTAAAAATGGTTATACTAGTCCTAATATGATGTTTTTGAATTAGTAACACAGGGTTGAACACATCCTTTGAAGGTACATAGTAACAAGAAATGGCTTCATAAGGTAACAACTTCACATTTTCACTTTGTAGTATACATTAACACATGCCAATACTTCAGAGTAGATCAAAGTGCATGAGTGCAAGTTTTTTTTTATCTCATTCTATCCTCAGATGTTTCTGGGTGTTACTACTGTAGAGGTCACCCACTCTCATCTAGAGATGCTATGATTGACACCGAGCCTGGAAAGATCCCCGTAGTCCTGCCTGCGGGTGGACACATGCACACAAACCCATCGCCAACAACCACGAAACACGTAAGTGCTTCCTGGTGACAGACAACAAGCCTGAGATGTAATTTTCACTCCTCACTAACTGTAAATGATGTCCAGGGCTGCAGGTGCATGCACAAGGCAGGGCATGCGAAAGGCAGGCTGTGAGTCTTATACCCTGCACCCTCCATCCGGAGGTGGAGGCCCTTGGTCAGCTTCCCAGCATTAAGACATGAGCGCTGAGGAGGGCAACTCTACCAGTCAGAACTGGCAGGTATAATTGCACTGAAAATCACTGTAAATCTGCTCCAGAAGGATCTCGGGGCATGGGGATGTCAGCAGCTGTCCCATGCGGTGAAATATGTTAAGAGCAGAGCCGAGCACATTACAGACACACACACACACACACACACACACTAGACAGATGAAGCTGTTGGGCTGATTCTGCAGGTTTTCCTCTTGGCATCGAATCCACTCAGCTGAGAAGATATCTCCTCATTAGCCAGCCTCAGTTTCGGACAGCTGTGGGGCTTGGAGCAAAGAGGAAGAGTGTGCATGAGAGAGGGAGGGAAAGTGAAAAAGCGAACAGAAGATATACTAGAAAATATAAGTCAGTGGTTGCAATAAAGGCCATTCTGGGATGTATACATTATTCTAGAGCACGGAGGTGAATGCTGTGGTGGTTTAGGGTTGTAGGGACTTTAAATCCAGCCTTATATTATATACTACTGGGGTCCAGCGAAGGCCTGGCCAGTCTACAGTACAGGCTGTATCATAGAGAGGGACAGATGGGGGATACTGGGGGAGATAAAACACTAAGTGCCTTACCTTGGGTCAGCAATCACACCAGAGGCCACCGACAATCTGTATTTGAAGCACTGGTTCTCCACTTCCAGGGCCCTGCTCTCTGGCCCCACTATAAATCAGCATACACACATACACTCGGCCTGGAAGAGTACATTTCTAGCACCTGGTTATGCTTTAGCATTTGGCATCTGATTCGGAAACAGCAAAATCTCCCTTTTCAAATTCAAATATTGGTGTTCCTGTAGTATTCATTGATTTATTAGGAAATCAGCTCAAAATCATATGAATCATATACAGTAATCTAATGCAGAGTCCAAATCTGCCACACCTATGATAAAATAATAATATGTAAATAAGACGATTTACTGGCTAAAGTTTTTGCACACTACCATTAAAAAGTGTGAGGTTGGTAAGACTTTTTTTAATGGTTTTGAAATAAGTCTCTTATGTTGACCACAAAATACAGTAAAAACAGGAATACTGTAAAATATTGACTTGTAGTAAAATATTATTACAATTTAAAATAGGTGTTTTCTATTTTACTATATTTTGAAATGTCATTTATTCGGGGATAGTAAAGCTGAATTGAGTGTAACATGATCCTTAAGAAATTCCAATATACAATTTTTATGCTCAAGAAGCATTTCTTATTATGTCAATGTTGATGTGCTGTTTAATATTTTGTGGATTTTTTTTCCATTGCTTTTTGATGCAATGCATCCTTGTTGAATAAAAGTATTAATTTCTTGAAAATTTTGCTGATCCCAAACTTTTTAAATGCAGTGTGTGTGTGTGTGTGTGTTAGACTGTGAGACATGATTTCTTTAGTAGTCTATAGCAGTAAGGTTCGGTTTATAATTCATAGAATAGAATTACAGTCTTAAAAATGTAAGCAAGTAACTCTCTGGCACCTGACGATGCATCTCTTCATCGGTGCAGATTGTCAGGGCAGGCGCAGTTTTCAGGAGGCAAAAGAAAAGAGCCTGTTCTGGATGTAGTTCCCCTGCTGATTCTGGAATGCTCAAGGTAGCCAACTTGAGGAATGCTGATATGGCCAGGAATGAAATATAAAGCAGAACCGGGAGAGAGAGGAAGTCACACAGACCAGGGCATCTCTGAACAGGAAATGTCCTTCATGAGTTCTGGTGCTGGAACAGTGCCATGTGTGACTGACAAATGGATTATTGTTGTGAAAAAAAAGTGTGTGATCTGAGAGGCATTCATATGAAATATACAGACTTACATGACCCATCTATGTTCTCCTGGTCTGAGCTTCACTAACCACCACATTCCTCAATGTCATCTGACCACCAGAAATATGATTACACACACATAATTGCAATTATTTCCTTAAATTATGGAACATGCAGCCAATTACTAAATTATTCCTGACTGTCATGAGAACAGCACACATAATTATTTTAAAATTAGCTTTCAATAGCTCCACAGTCATAATTTCCCCTCTTAAAAAATCTCTATTTTGAGACCACTGATTATATTTCCTTAAGCCCCCTTCTTAATTCAAGCCTGGCAATTTTCCTCCTTTTGACAAAACCAAAATTTTGGGGAAATATTTAATCAGCTGGTTATTTGTCCTAATTGTTATTTCAAAGGGAAATGGAGAAGAGGGTTCATTTGTTCAAATGCTGAAGGGATATTCTCCTTACACTTTAAATATGACAAAACTACTACAAACACATCCTCCTTTAAATCACAGAGAATCACATAGACAGATAAAACTTTATTTAAATAAATCTAATAATAAAAAAATCTAAATAAAACACAAGAGAAAAATAAATATAACTGTTGATTGATGGATACTGTGCAAGTCATTGTCCAGTTTTGTTATATAGAAAACAGTAGCTTTACAATAAGTTCGAAACCTGAATGAATTTCTTTCTTTTGAGAAAATTAAATGAAGATAATTTGAGAAATATCTTAATGGGCACCAAAACTGTTTAGTTACTAACATTTCAAAATATCTTGTTTTGTGTTCTGCAGAAGAAAGAAAGCCATACAGCTATGGAACGATGTAAAGATTAATTCCGAATTTTCATTTTGAGGTCAACTCCGCTTTACGATAAAATACCTTGTTAGTCAATGTTTAATTTACTTTAAATAAAGACAGGAATATTCTCTTCAAAAGACTTAAAACCTTACTTCAAAAGAATATGCATCATATTATGTACTGAAAGAATATAAGGAGTGGTATTTGCTTTTAAATGGAAACCATGATTTTCGATTAGACATATAAAAATGTACTTTAAATAAATGACACGGTCATTTCACTTTTGCGGTGCAGTCATATGGAAGTTGGAGCATGGAATTTTGTTATTTGGAAAATAAATGGGACAGCAAGAAGAATATCTCCTTTTGTGTTCCACATAAGAAATAAAGGATTTGTCCATACAGTAAAGTCGTGCAGGTACTCGTATAACTTTACAGTACAGCTGACAGTATTAACAGCTTTACAGTATTTAGACGGGGAAATAGTGTGTCGAAATAGTGTCATTCTCCTCTGGCCAGACAAAATCAGCAGTTTAAATCTAGGCTGCAGCAGAGTCAGATTGTGCAGAGGACTCATCTGGTTCCTGTGGTCTTGTCCTGATAGCCGTCTAGGAGACAGGGTCTTCACTGGGGATCAGTCTTATTAGAAACGTTATTTGTTTTTGATTTTGTTTAAATAAACATTATAGCCTCACAATTTGTGTTTTCCCTGGGTGTGCACAATTTACATTGTTGAGTAAAACGTTGAAGTATGGTTACCACAGATCTTATTTTACTCATAAATTGAAAAACCTCATTATAAAACCCCTTAGGAAAATTTGGAGGGAACCCATGGTGAATTAGTTTTACAGGTTAGGACGTCATTCCTACACAACTCTATAGTGACCAAAACTGTTAAAATATCATCGTTTGTGTTCCACAGAAGAAAGTCATACAGGTTTGAAATGACATGAACGTGAATACACAGTTTTCATTTTTGGGTTACTATCGCTTTAAGAGTCTGTCTGCTGTACTGAAGTCAGTGTGCATGGCCTGGTCTGGCTGCTGTCTCGGGTGCTGGAGCCACAGAGGACGACAAGGAAGGACAAAGAAGCACCCAGCAGCCATTGTAAGAACATAGCAAAGCAACATGTCGGATGCTTCTGATCACCGTCTCCTCACAGCGATGACCAGGGCTGATGCCACATGAGTTTGTACATGTGAAAGAGAGATATGTGAGGTGGACAGCAGGAAAGAACTGTTAATTAGGATCGGAAAGTGTTCGAAATATCTCAAAAACCCGTGTGAGCTTCTCAGCCCAGATACTAAAAACAATCACAACAGAGAAGGGAACCATTTTATGTGAGCGGAACAAACATAATATAACAGTGTGATCGGAAATGTGCTGGTGAACGTGCACAGGGGAGAGAAGTAGGTGAGTTTGAAAGAGAGTGAGAGGAAATAATTTAACTTTTTCTATTAACCTGACACGATTACAATGGTTTGATGGGCCGCCTTATTTCATGGAATATTAAGTTCAAATGTGGCTGGCAGGGGGACAATGGAGCCAGAGGTGGGGGCACGACTGGCCTCTCACACCTGTGCTTCCTCTTGCTCTGACAAACAATAAACAGCAGCCAGTCACATACAGAAATGTGTGCGTGTGTCACTGCAGAAGGGTTTGAGATCTGAGACTGCAGGCGCTAATCCTTATATATACCGGCCAAAAATTTGGATTAATTAAGTTTGTTATGCTTTTGAAAATCTCTTATGCTCACCAAGGCTGAAAATACATGATAAATCAGTTATATTTTGAAATATAGTGAATTGTTTTCTATTTTATTAATGTAATTTATTCCAGAGATGGCAAAACTGAATTTTCAGCAGCCATTAATTCAGTCTTCAGTGTCACACTATACTTCAGAAATCATTGCTATATGCTGATTGTTGCTCAAGAGATATTTCTTCTTTGAAGAAAATTTGGGGTAAGAGAAAGAAAGAAAGAAAGAAAGAAAGAAAGAAAGAAAGAAAGAAAGAAAGAAAGAAAGAAAGAAAGAAAGAATGTGACAGTACAGATATTTATAATGTTATAAAATATTTCTATTCAAATGCTGTTCTTTTTAAAGGGGTCATATGATGCTATTTTAAAGATCATTATTGTGTGTATTTGGTGTAACAGAATATGTTTGTCACGGTTCACCCATCCGCGGTCTCTCTTTGTCCCGTGGTTTGTCATGTGTGTGTGCGTGCTGTACGTGTGGGGGCGTGGCCGAGCCATCATCCGCTCACTTCCCTCAGCTGTGCCTCGTCAATCGCGCCAGCTGTTGCTCATTTCCCGTGGCCTTAAATACTCACCTCTTTCTCCTCTCCGCTGTCAGATCGTTCCTGGATGTCTCCCTGCTACAGTGTTTCCGTCTCCACGTCTTCATCTCGTCGTCGTCGTCGTCGGTGGATCTGTTTGGTGTTGTGGATCGGAGTTCGTGTTGGTGTTGTCGTGTCCTCATCCCGTGTCTGGAGGTTTGCTGTCACTGTCGGTTCCTGTCTTCACCACCACTCCACTTCACCGTGTGCCCATCCAGTACTGTGTCACTCCATTCCTCAATCCTGTCGGTGTCTCACTTCATCTGTACAATAAACTCTGTTTCACTTGCATTCTGTTTCCTCATCTCTTCAGCCAGCCATGACAGAACGATCTGACCAAGCTATGGAAGCAGCGAGTGTCCCAGTTACAACTCTGGAGGATTTCATCGCCCAGAGCATCGACAGGATGAACAGCCAGGAGGCGAGCCTGAATAACACGAGTTGTGTTATTCAGGCTCTAGTGACACAGGTGTCCGAGCTCACCCAACAGTTTCAACAGCTACGAGCTCCCACCGCGCCACCCACGCCGCCAACCCCACCCACGCCATCGGGACCCCTCTCCCAGGTGGAACCCTGCTTGCCTGTCCCCGAGTCATACGCCGGTGAGCCAAATTTTTGCAGACCCTTCCTTACTAGATGCTCTATGCATTTTGCGCTCCAGCCCCGAACCTTCCAGAACGAACAAGGCAAGGTGGCGTTCGTTCTCACCCTGCTCACTGGGAGAGCGGCACTTTGGGGAACGGCGGTGTGGGAGAATCAAGACCCATGCTGTGCCTCGTTCCAAGCGCTCTCAGAGGAGATGAAACGGGTATTCGACCGCGCAGCCGCCGGAAGAGAGGCGGCCAGAATACTCGCGGATCTCCGTCAGGGTGCGAGGTCAGTCTCTGACTACTCCATCGAATTCCGCACCCTGGCGGCGGAGTGTCGCTGGAATGAGGAGGCGCAGTGGGACATGTTCCTGCATGGGCTGGCTGACCGCATCCACAAGGAGATCTACGTCATGGACCACCACACTCGACAAGCTTATTGACTTGGCCATCCGGGTGGACGCACGGCTCACTAGAGCGGAGCTACGCGTTCCGGCCAATCGAGTCCCTGGTGGGTTTGAGAGTCGCCATACCAACGACAGGGACGCGGTCAGCACCAACTACGATCCCGAGCCCATGCAGGTAGGGCGGGCTCGGCTCTCCCGGGAGGAGAAGGAAAGGCGGAGATCCCTGGGGCTTTGCCTGTATTGTGGAGGAGCAGGACACCGTCGGGATAGATGCCCAGTAAAAGACCAAGCCCGACAGTAAGTATGAGGCTACTGTCGGGTGGGATCTCTGCCAGGAAGACCTCATCCACATCATCTACTCTCCTTCCGGTGAGACTGAGATGGCACACACACACTCACCACTGTCAGGCCTTACTGGACTCAGGAGCTGAGGGTAATTTTCTAGACTTTGCACTTGCCAAGAGACTTCACATTCCCACAAGACCCCTCACTCACAAGATCGCCGTGCATGCCCTCAATGGCCAAGAACTACCCACCATTTCATTGATCACGGAACCCGTCACACTCATCACCTCTGGCAACCATTCTGAAACCATCCCCTTCTTTATCATGGACTCTCCCCTGACACCCGTAGTGCTCGGCCACCCCTGGCTCATGTCCCATAACCCCAAGATTGACTGGCATCATAGAACTATCACTGCCTGGAGCGACCGTTGTCATAAGTCATGTCTTGTGTCTGCTTGTCCGTTAGTCTCTGCTTCTATGTTTCAGGAGGAGGCTGTGGATCTGTCTAACGTGCCCGCAGAGTACCAGGACCTGAGAGAGGTGTTCAGTAAGTCTCGAGCAGCTTCTCTTCCTCCGCATCGTCCTTACGACTGTGCAATAGATTTACTACCAGGTATGTCTCCGCCTAAGGGCAAATTATATTCGCTTTCTGTCCCAGAAAGGGAGGCTATGGAGAAATATATTTCTGATTCTCTAGCTTCTGGGTTCATTCGCCCTTCCTCCTCTCCAGCGGGGGCGGGGTTCTTTTTTGTGGGGAAGAAGGACGGATCCCTGCGGCCTTGCATTGATTACCGAGGGCTGAACAACATCACGGTAAAGAATACCTATCCGTTGCCATTGATGTCTTCAGCCTTCGAGAGATTGCAGGGAGCGGCCATCTTCACGAAATTGGACTTACGTAATGCTTATCATTTGGTCCGCATCAGGAAGGGGGATGAGTGGAAGACTGCCTTTAACACCCCTAGGGGGCACTTTGAATACTTGGTCATGCCCTTCGGGCTGTCCAACTCCCCAGCAGTCTTCCAGGCACTCGTCAACGACGTGCTGCGAGATATGGTCGATCAGTTCATATATGTTTACCTGGATGACATATTGATTTTTTCTTCATCTCTCCAGGAACATGTGCAGCACGTCCGACGAGTGCTTCAGAGGTTGCTAGAGAATGGGCTTTTTGTCAAGGCGGAGAAATGCGCGTTTCATACACAGTCTGTTCCATTTTTGGGGTACATTGTGTCGTCCGAGGGAGTGCGCATGGATCCTGACAAGGTCAAGGCTGTGGTGGAGTGGCCAAGCCCAGATTCCCGTAAGGCCCTACAGAGGTTTCTGGGTTTCGCTAATTTCTACCGGCGTTTCATTCGCAATTTCAGCCAACTAGCCGCGCCTCTGACCGCCTTGACCTCCCCCAGAACTACGTTCAGGTGGTCTAACACAGCTGAGGCTGCGTTTACCAAACTCAAAGGCCGCTTTGTTTCGGCTCCCATCCTCATAGCCCCTGAGTCCTCACGTCAGTTTGTGGTGGAGGTCGATGCGTCAGAGGTGGGGGTAGGTGCAGTTCTCTCCCAGCACTCTTCCGCGGACGACAGGATGCATCCTTGCGCGTTTTTATCCCATCGTTTATCGCCAGCCGAACGCAATTACGACATTGGTAACAGGGAGTTGTTGGCCGTCAAGCTAGCGTTGGAAGAATGGCGTCACTGGTTGGAAGGGTCAGGGGTACCCTTTATCGTCTGGACCGACCATAAGAATCTTGAGTATATCAGAACTGCCAAAAGATTGAACTCCAGGCAGGCTCGGTGGGCACTTTTTTTCGGTCGTTTTGATTTTTCTCTCTCGTACCGCCCGGGTTCCAAAAACATCAAACCCGATTCCTTATCTCGTATTTTTGACAGTTCCGAACGCCCGTCCACTCCCGAGTGCATTTTACCCGAGACGCTTTTCGTCTCCTCACTCACATGGGAGGTCGAATCGAGGGTCAAGACGGCCCTAGAAGGGGTAATGCCTCCGCCCGCTTGCCCACCGAATCGATTATTTGTGCCGGAGGAATTAAGGTCTGACGTTATCCAGTGGGGGCATTGTTCCAACGTGGCTTGTCATCCAGGAGTAAATCGCACCGGCTTTCTGGTCAAGCAACGATTCTGGTGGCCGCGCATGGCTCGTGACATTCACAGTTTTGTTTTGGCTTGCTCGGTTTGTGCCACTGGTAAGACTTCCAATCGACCCCCAGATGGGTTACTCCAACCGCTGCCGGTGCCTTCGAGACCCTGGTCCCACATCGCTCTAGATTTTGTCACCGCCCTCCCGCCCTCTCAGGGCAACACGGTTGTTTTGACCGTGGTGGACCGATTCTCGAAGGCAGCTCATTTCATTCCCTTGCCCAAATTACCGTCAGCCAAGGAGACAGCGGTAACTGTCGTAGACCATGTCTTTCGCTTACATGGCCTCCCGATGGACGTGGTTTCCGACAGGGGTCCCCAGTTTGTGTCCAAATTTTGGCAAGAGTTTTGTAGATTACTGGGAGCGACTGTTAGTCTGTCCTCCGGGTTTCATCCCCAGAGCAATGGCCAAACGGAGAGAGCCAACCAAGATTTGGAGAGAGTGTTGCGATGTTTGGTCTCCAAGAATCCTTCCTCTTGGAGCCAGCAACTCTCTATGGTGGAGTACGCCCACAATGCATTACCAGTGTCATCCACGGGCCTATCTCCGTTTGAATGTAGTTTAGGTTACCAGCCACCCATTTTTCCCAGTATGGAATCCGAAGTCGCGGTCCCCTCTGCTCACGCCTTCGTCCAGAGGTGTCACCGCACTTGGACTAGAGCCCGTGAGACTCTACTCCAAGTGGGGGCGCGCACCAAGGCCAAAGCCGATCGCCACCGGTCTAAGCCTCCCGTTTACGTCGTTGGTCAAAAAGTGTGGCTTTCTACTAGGAACATTCCACTCCGCTCCGTTTCTAATAAACTTGCTCCCAAATTCATTGGCCCGTTCACTGTCACCAAAATCATTAGTCCGGTGGCAGTCCGCCTTAACCTCCCTCCAGTGTACAGGAGGATTCACCCCGTCTTTCATGTTTCCAAAATTAAACCCGTATTTCATTCCCCGATTAACCCGCCAGCCCCGGTTCCCCCCCCGCCGCGACTCGTAGACGGGGAACCCACTTATTCGGTCAATCGCATACTGGACTCTAGGCGGAGGGGACGCGGATTTCAATACTTGGTGGACTGGGAGGGTTACGGTCCGGAGGAGAGAAGTTGGGTACCTGCGAGAGACATACTGGATCACTCTCTGATCGATGACTATAATCGACAGGTAGGAGAACCTGGGAACGCCAGGAGGCGTTCTTAGGGGAGGGGTACTGTCACGGTTCACCCATCCGCGGTCTCTCTTTGTCCCGTGGTTTGTCATGTGTGTGTGCGTGCTGTACGTGTGGGGGCGTGGCCGAGCCATCATCCGCTCACTTCCCTCAGCTGTGCCTCGTCAATCGCGCCAGCTGTTGCTCATTTCCCGTGGCCTTAAATACTCACCTCTTTCTCCTCTCCGCTGTCAGATCGTTCCTGGATGTCTCCCTGCTACAGTGTTTCCGTCTCCACGTCTTCATCTCGTCGTCGTCGTCGGTGGATCTGTTTGGTGTTGTGGATCGGAGTTCGTGTTGGTGTTGTCGTGTCCTCATCCCGTGTCTGGAGGTTTGCTGTCACTGTCGGTTCCTGTCTTCACCACCACTCCACTTCACCGTGTGCCCATCCAGTACTGTGTCACTCCATTCCTCAATCCTGTCGGTGTCTCACTTCATCTGTACAATAAACTCTGTTTCACTTGCATTCTGTTTCCTCATCTCTTCAGCCAGCCATGACAATGTTGACATGCTTTAATGTTCAAAAAACACATTATTTTTCAAATACTGTACATTATTGTAGTTCCTCTATGCCCGCCTCTCTCAAACGCAACGTTTTCTACAAAGCCCCTCTTTCTGACAAGCACAGTCTGCTCTGATTGGCCAGCCGACAAGTATGCATCGGAAATGTAACGTCCCTTACCATAATCACGAGCTTCAGTTTTCAAGTTAGTTTTATCAGTTCAAGCCCGAAAGGGAAACAGAGTCGCATGGCAGACACAGTGATGATGCTCGTATGTATTTGTACACAAGCCACGTTTAAGACGATTTCTGACGGACTGTACACTCCGCTGTGATGCGACCCTGTTCCCCGACACGCGTTATGCGCAAAACTCCGCATTTGAACAGTCAATAGCAAATATTGAACTAATAACAAAACATACTTGCAGTCGCTGATTCAGAAGCACCAGATTGTCACAGCAAAGTCGGAATTGACCTTTTTTTTTAAATAGCCTTTGTGAACAACCAGCCTTGTACTCTCCTAGGTTCATGAAACTGTCGTCCATAAAATGTGTTGCACAAATTCGAACATCTGGGTTGTGCTGTTGTGGTGTAAATAATTTTAACCAATGATTCCTAATTGCATCTACTTTCTGAAGGCCAAATAAAGTGCTTTTGCCTAGAAACACACAGCGTCTCCCTGACACGACTGCATCAACACTACTGCGGTTACTGAAACCACGCCTGCTTTCTTTGCGTGAACATTTGGCGGCATTTGGTGGCATTACGCATATATTTCCACATTGTGACGTAGACATGTGGGGCGTGTTTGAATGAGACGTTTTAGGGGGCTGTGGACGAGTCTTAAACTTTTATAAAATCTCTTTGGTTTTGAAACTTTAGTCTTTGCAACTTTAGGGATCTCATCTATGCACAAACAGCTTGTAACACTCCAAAGAGAAAGGAAAACTTGAAATTGCATTATATAACCCCTTTAACTTTCTATTCATCATAAAATAAAATAATATCCTGTGGGGGGGGGGAAGTACCACGAAAGAAAGAAAGAAAGAAAGAAAGAAAGAAAGAAAGAACAACAAACATTACAGTCAATATTCCCTTCTCACAACCCTGTTCCCCTTGACTGCAGTTCAGTCAGACAGGGCCTAGAGCTGAACCAGCACCTCATAACGTGCATTTTTGTTGAGTTATAGCAGACGTCTGACACTGTGTCAATAATTGAACACTTGAATTGTCTTTCAGTCTGTGACACTCCATACCTGACTGAAGTCATCGACGGCTCCGCTGTCTCTCTGCTCAAAACAACGTGACATCAATTAAAAAGACTCCAACGTTAACTTTATATATGAGTTTGCTAAAAGATGTTTGTGCCATCAAGTATTGTACTGTTTCTTAAATAACTCTGCTGAACATTTCATTCATCGGATGGCTTTTAATTGCACAGCATCATTAAAAGTTGCAACCAATTAAAATTTCAAAATGAACGCAGAAATAAACGGGTAATTGCAGGCAGTGATTGCGATAATGGCTTATTTTATCCAGGACAAATTAAAATATGCACAGATAAATCAATGTGGTGATGGCAGCATCTGAGAAGACAATGCCGTTCAATTTAAAACCCAATCTTCATCCTCTCATTGTTCTGAGTGTGTGAGGGCTTTCAGTGTGTGTGTGTGTGTGTGTGTGTTTGTGTGTCTGTAAGTGGAAAATACTGCCTCCATTTGGTCATACCTCAGACAATGATACAGCGATGTACATAACCGAGGCTCATGTTACAAACACTATTAAACCTAAATATGTACAAAATGAAATGTCTGCCTTGTGAAGACTTTAGCATACTTAATAGAGAAATAATATGCTTTAAAAATTATATATACTTAAATGTAAACCGAATGCAATATTTTCAGATACATGTTAATTGCAATTAAATGAAAATTAATTGCAATTTGCTCAACTTCAATCACACAATCTTTGTATGTAATTGTATAAATATTATTTCTATTGTCTTTAAACTATATGGTTAAAATGTACTGCTGAATGTACTGACAAGCATTTATAGTGAGCTAAAATGTCATCTGTATCGAAACTTCTCTAGTATGTCATGTATTTAAATATATTATATTGTGTTTTACTTACCATCATGCAACATTTATCAAGCGAGTTGTAACTGCTTATGAGGAATATTGTAATGTTAATAACAATATTTCAGGAAGTCTGTAATGAACTGAAATTAGAATAAGTCATCTATAACATACAGCCATATATAAAGTCCAAACTAAGAGTCAGCTATGCCATGTCAAGGAGCAAGTTGAATCATATGTGAATTATGAATTTTTCAAATAAAAACATTATTTTTAAGAGGCAAAGCTTAGTTTCACTATTCGTTGTACAAAAATGCTAATGATGCATTGGAGGTTGAAGAACATGGATGATGTCTACTTTTAGAGCAGGATAAGTTCGCTTTGACAAACACGTTGGATGAGTTTTATCTCCTTCATCTTCTGTTGTGAGCTACAGCAGTAGTTTGGACTTTGTTTGCTACACAAGCTTTTATAAAAGCCTCGCTTTAAGAAGTTTTGTCATAACCCGGTCTTCCTTCGTGCTTTTTTCCCCAAATGAGTTCAATATCCATGCGTTTCAGAAGATCGTGAAACAATATCCCATAATTGCGAAACCACATTCTACCATTGTGATGTTTACAGCCATCAATCCTCGTTTCCCCAGCCTGTCTATCTTTCATTTCCTCCATTTATCCCCATTCAGATGACTAGGTTTGCTTCTCAACCAGTCCCACTCAGACTAATGTCTACATCAGACTCTCACTAGAGTGATACCTTTTTTATTTCAAAAGTGACATTTAAATCAGAAGACGCTGGAGTACCAGGCTTCTTTGTATCTGGCAATCCATCCGCTGTCAGGCTCGAGCGAATGATGCAGTGGGAAAGCCATCAAGTGCATTTCTGGGGCGCTTGTTCTTGCTAACACTCTGTACACCGAGCCTCCTCTTATTCTAATGATTTTAAAGTCCGCCATGCTTCTCTATTCCGCCTTGTGTCATTTATCCTAAGCTGCTTCGGGAATTTCATAAATAACTTGTCTCGAAAAGGAGGAAAAGGCAAGGAAAAAAGTTCAGTAATCAGAAACATTAGCTCTCCAAAAGTTTCAGACAAAAAAAAATACATCACTAAATTAGTTCCAGAGCACAGCTTTCCACTTAGAGCATTTGCACAGCTTTATTCTTAGAGCTGAATAACAGACGTGCTCCTGTTTTTTCCCCAGTCTAATTTGGATGGGACTAAACCCCGGAGCACTATAGTCACAGTTTCTCTCCGGCTGCACAGAAATCGCTAATGTTGCCATTTGAAGGACAATGGGGCATAAACGACAGCGTGACATCCCAGCACAGGTGGAGATACAGTGCTCCTACTGTCACCACAGCCCTGTCAGCGGGGGCTTAAAGAGGACGAGAGCGCCAGAGGACGGGAGAATGGCACCAGCACTTTTGGCCCAATTCAATAGCTTATTTAAAACAATTTATTCTGTCTTCCTGGCAAAGCTGGACTCTGGACGGCTCATTGAACAAACGCACCTCCTCTACCTCAGCACCACATTTAAAGCACACCATGAGTGAAGAAAGAAAAGGGAGAAGGCTGAAGAAAAAAAAGAGTTGTTGCTGGGTGTCGTTTGGAGGAAATGGATTCTGAAGGCAAAATTGTGACAATAAGTGTAGGTGTAGAAGTCTGAAGAAGGGCCTTTCTGATATGAGTAACGTTTTATTGTATGTTATGATTTTCAACTGCAGGTTGTTGTGCTAATTTAGTATTTAATCATAATTTTAAAAAATGTCACATTCATAAAACATCAAACTAACATTCACCCCATTTACCCTAAGCATTTGTCTTGGTAAATAACTGTTTTTAAAATATTTATGAAAATACAAAAACATCCCGTGCATCTGATTTACCTTTTTAGGCTGATATAACCAAGTCATTTTTCACTCATTTTTGTGATCTAATCATATCCTGATGGATAAAATCTCTCTCTCTTCAGTTTTTCCTGTTGAATATCATAATATACTTTGATTCAAAGTTTGGGGCCAGTAATATTTCTGAAGGATCATGTGACACTGAAGACTGAAAATTCAGATTTGCATTACAGGAATCAATTCCATTTTGATATATATATTAAAATATTAAAATTATTTTATATTGCAATACTATTTAACAATATTACTCTTGTTATGGTATTTTTCAAATAAATTTAAATAAATCCAACGTTTAAAATATATATATTTTTTTAAATCATACCCATCTCAAACATTATGACAGAAGTTGGTACATTAAGGAAGTAAAATGCGTTGCTGTTCATGTTGATGCTTAAGGAATACAAAAGTAATAAGTCGAGTGCACTTAAAATCTGAAATTATTTTGAGAAATAAACAATTTATGGGTAACACTTTACAATAAAAGTACAGAAGCAATCATGTACTAATACCTAAATAAAAAATGATTTTATTTGGTTATATGAATTCATGTGTGAAAACTTACCCCAAAAGTGTTAATGAATACATTAAAGCCTAGTCAAAGTGGTTGTTATTCACACATGAATTCATGACTCATATCATAGTTAAGTTTAGTTATTGATTGGTAAATGCCTTAAAACTCATCATTAGTTCAGTAATATTCATTTATGTATTAGAACATTATTCTTCATGTACTTCTATTAAATTGTTACCCAATTTATGTATCAATTTATTCCTGAAGAAAGCTATATTTTACAAAAATGAGGTCTCTTTAAGACCCTTATTCACTAGTAGCTAGTATCTCAGAGATAAAAGAGACAGATTTTGCATTTTGTGCACAAGCACTTACAGTACATATAAAATGCAAACGCAATGCTAGCGAGACAGAGTATACATTACTTACAAAAATCTATTACTTAATGCTGCATTTATTGGAGCATAATATTTTGAAATAATATACTGTTTACAGTTTAAGAAGTACAAAACTGTAATATAATAAAAAGTAAAATAACTTGTCTATTTTAATATATTTTGTGTAACTGTGTGATAGCAAATACTATTTCTGTCTTTCAGCATTTCATATGTAATATAGTGTTACTTGCCATTTCTTTGTGATTATTTCTTGAAATATAGCAATGTTTCTATACCACATCTTTCAGCACACAGACAGACAGATAGATGGATATTAAACTTTTAGAACACCAAACAATTTTAATATATTTTATATATAAACATGTCCATGGGATGTCACCTTAATAATTATTTATTATGTGTGTGTGTGTGTGTGTGTGTGTGTGTGTGTGTGTGTGTGTGTGTGTGTGTGTGTGTGTGTGAAAGAGAGGTGGTCTCTTCCTTCTCCCCCATCTCCCCTCACTGCTCTCCTGCACTCTGGAGTTTGTTATCAGGCCAGATGAGGAAGAGAGATTGCAGAAGTGTGTGTGTATATGTGTGTGTGTGTGTGTGTGTGTGTGTGTGTGTGTGTGTGTGTGTGTGTGTGTGTGTGTGTGTGTGTGTGTGTGTGGAAAACTGCAGTGTTAAACTGCAGTCTAGATCTCTGTTGTTGGCAGACCGGAGGCGTTTTTGAAACAGATCAGAGCTCTCTAACACTGTTTCTCTCTCCTGGCTCTGTCTCGAACCCTGCAGACCTCTGGGTACCTCAGTAGACTGAAAGGTGCTGAGGTGCAATCAACTGTCCATCTCCAGTAAAATAAAAAATCTATGTATATATGTGTAAATTATGTATACGGTATCATGCTTTACACAAAAAAAGGCCTTACACTGAAATGAGCTTTTTCAACCTCATCTATCACTTTTATTGGTGTAACACAGGGGTTGCAAACATTTTCCAACTCTCAGTGCAATCAGTGATTCCTTAATAAAATGCTTGAAAATGATCAGTATCTATGTATAGGTATATTCCAATATTAACATTAATGGATTCAATACACTGAGTTACAGAAAGCGATTTACAGGCATTTAATGATGTTTTACACTAGAAAAAGTGGCAACATGTAATAGCTAACCTTAAAGAGCTATTTCTACCTAATAGCTAATTTCTCTATCTTTCTAATTAGAGCTATGTCTAATTTTGTTGATGACAAGAAAGTACAAAGAATATCCTTGTTTTAAATAGAACTCTTTGTAAACATTGCACATGCATTTACAGTCATTTTTGATCAATGCATCCTTTATTAATTAAAGTATTATCTTTTTTAAAAAATTATAAAATAAAATAATGAAATCCTACTGACCCCAAACATTTGAACAGTAATGCATGTAAAATATATTTTTTTATATGCTTTATATTAATCGACACACCCCTGCATCATCTTCTCCAGAACCTCAGTTGAGAAATCTTTGTGTAACCTAATGTTGTCAGGCTCATTCTCTCGTATTTTATTATATTTAAATTTTATTTAAGATTATAAATTACATGATGAAACATTTATACAGTGCAGTTTAGTGTAACCAATATTAAGCAACAAACACACATCTGTTGTACTGTTGCCAACATATTTAAATCCAAATTTTAAGTGCAAATTAGTTGTATTACATTTCAACTCTGTGATGATGATCTGAAGTCAAAAAAAAAAAAACACATCCTTTCCAATATATTCTCTCACATCTTCGGTCACGGGCCACATGAGAGAGTCTTACTGACACCACTGCAGCACACGTCACCCCTGCTCTCAAACCGCAGCGCCTTGACAAAGGTAAGTACAAAGGTAATTACCATGAAAGCCAATGTCACCCTAAAACCCCTCACCTCTCCTCATCTACACCGAGCAGGGCTCTTAACGCCTCATCCATTGAGCCGGGGTCTTTTGGGGTATGACGTGGGGAGTGCGGGGTCCCTCTATTTTCATATTTGATAAAAGCAAATGGAAATGAGGTGTGTGTGTGTGTTAGAGGAGGGGGAGCACAGCTGCGTTTGTGAGTGCTTATGCCTCACACTACAATGTGTTTTTTTGCGGTGAAGTGTAAGACAAGGGTGTGAGAGGCACCGGAGATGCATCTATCCCTTTAAGTCAGTGTCCTGCTGGGATGTTCTGTGGAGAGATCTCTAATTTGAGGAACTCTCCTTCTCTTTATATCATTCGCTTTGTGTGTGTGTGTGTGTGTGTGTGTGTGCACGAGTGTGTGCATCTCTTTCTTCCAGCTTGTTTTTCCTTCCTTCTCCTCTCATCATGTCATCCCTTGATCTGTAGGATGGAGCTACTGAGTGCAGATAGACACAGAATAATAAGGAAAGTAAGAAAGGATGGAGCAGGCCGAGAGGAGAAGCTTCCAGAACACAGCACTGAGTGGTAACCTCTAAACAATTGTGTAAAAGGAATCATTCTGAAATGAATGAATGAATGAATGAATGAATGAATGAAATTATGATATCACTTTCTTCTGTGGAACACAAGAAGTGATATTTCAAAGAAAGTATTTTTTTCATTCCATTTCTGTGAATGTTATGGGAGCTTTTTTTCACCCACGAAATAACAAATAGGAAAGGTAATCATGCCTATTTATCTCATAATTAACTTTTTTCCACACAATTTAGAGTTTTTATCTTGCAATTCAGATTTATATTCTCAGAATTGCAAGTTTATTTTTCGTAATTCAGATTTCCTTTTTTTCTTCTTTTTTTAGAATTGCAAGATTATATTCTACTATTATGAGTTTTTATCCTTACTTTTTTCTCAGAATTGTGAGTTTATATCTCGAAATTCCAATTTTTTTCTCAGAATTGAGTTTGTATCCCATAATAATGATTTTTTTCTTAGAAGTTTAAGTTTATATTTGATAATTAAGATTTTCTTTCTCAAAATTGTGAGTTTATATCTCAATTCCGACCTTTTTCCCCTCAGAATTGTGTTTATATCTCATAATTCAGACATTTTTCTCAGAATTGCCAGTTTATATCTCACAATTCTGAGTTTATATCTGGTAACTCTGACTTTATTCTCAGAATTGCAAGTTTATGTCTTGTAATTCTGACTTTTTTCCCATTAGAGTTGAGAAATTATATCTCGTAATTCTGACTTTTTTTCCCAGAATTGTTTTTATCTCAATTCTGACTTTTTTCCTCAGAATTCCCAGTTTATATCTCGTAACTCTGACTTTATTCTCAGAATTGCAAGTTTATATCTGATAATTCTGAGTTTATATTATGCAATTCTGAGTTTATGTCTTGTAATTCTGATATGAAAGAGAAGGACGGGGTCTTCCTTATGGACACCCCGCTTGCGCCTTCTGGTCTGTTCGGCGACGCCGTCAATTCCATTGTTGACAGATACCAGGAGGCTCGTAAACAGGTGGCAGTGTTTCAGCGGTTTCTCCCTCAACGTTCTATAGCTTTGGGGGCTGCTGGGCGGGAGCAGCCCCAGCCATGTACCAGCTCCTCATACAAGGAGACTCAAAAACAGAGCGTTACCTCTCGTGCTCCCCCGCAGCGGGACCGAGGTTGGCTACGCTCTAAGTCGGGTGCTTCTAAAACGAGGCCCGATCTGATGGTCGTGCTTGAGTCCAGGAAGCCCTCAACGAAGCGGTCCTGACATCATAAATTTGGGACTGCTGAGGGTGGCCCCTACTGGGGAAGAGCGGGGTGCACCGCATTACATGGTGTCCGTCTCTCCTCAGCGCCTTCAGGAGATCGTTCTGCCAACCCTGCCAGTGTTCCAGGGCGCAGCGGTCTCCAGCGAGTGTCTCTCTCAGTTTTGTCCGCCCGGGATCGTAGCGGAGCTGAAAGCCTCACCACCCCTTCGGGGGTCTCTCGAGCAGCTAGCAGCTCCAAGCACACCAGAGGCCAGTCTCGAGAGACTGGTTCCCTTAGTAGATTATTTAGCAGCGTGGAAACTACTGCCAAATGTATCTCGTTGGGTCCTGCAGACTGTAGAGAAAGGCTATCGTATTCAGTTCGGCGCTCCGCCACCGCCTTTCAAAGTAGTTTTTGTCACATTAGTGGGCCCCGAGCAGGCTCTGGTATTAGAACAACAAGTGAACACTCTCTTGAGGAAGGAGGCCATCGAGGTTGTCCCTCCTCTCGACAGAGAGTCCGGGTTCTACAGCTGGTACTTCATTGTTCCAAAGAAGGATGGGGGTTGTGTCTGATTTTAGATCTGCAGCTACTGAACCGCTCAATCATGCGTCTGAAGTTCAAAATGCTCACTGTCATACAGGTCGTGTCTCAGATCAGGTCCGAGAACTGGTTTGTCACAATAGATCTAAAAGACGCTTACTTCCATATATCCATCCTTCCCAGTCACAGGAAGTTCCTGAGGTTCGGTTTCAGGGGCAAAGCTTACCAATATCGGGTTCTTCTCTTCAGCCTAGCACTCTCACCCCGTACTTTCACGAAGTGTGTGGATGCTGCTCTGGCTCCTCTGCGACTCCAGGACATCCGTATACTAAATTACATAGACGATTGGTTGATTTTAGCTCAATCAGAGCAGATGGCGGTTTGACATCGAGATGTCGTTCTCGCTCACATGAAAGAATTGGGGTTAAGACTAAACGCCAAGAGAAGTGTGGTTTCTCCATTACAGAGGACCACTTATCTGGGCGTGGTGTGGGATTTGACCACGATGCAGGCACGTATGTCCCCTGCTCGGATCGAGTCGATACTCACATCAGTCAAGAGAGTAAAAGAGGGCCAGTCACTCACTGTCAAGCAGTTTAAAAAACTGTGTCAGCTGTGTCCAACCTGATACCTCTTGGTCTGCTGTACATGAGACCCCTACAGTGGTGGCTCAAGACCAAGGGGATCTCCCTGAGGGGAAACCCACTTCGCATGATCAAGGTCACACGGTGTAACGCTAGCGACAGACGCATCCCTCACCGGTTGGGGAGCGGTCATGAGTGGCCACCCTGACCGCAGTCTGTGGCGTGGTCGCCATCTCACATGGCACATCAACTGCCTGGAGATGCTGGCGGTGTTTCGAGCACTCAAACACTTTCTACCAGACCTGAGAGATCGCCATGTGTTGGTGCGCACCGACAACACAGCGGTGGTCTTTTATATCAACCACCAGGGAAGTCTGCGTTTGTGCCTCTTGTACAATCTGGCGCACCAGATCCTTGTGTGGTCCCAAGGGAAACTCCTCTCGTTGAGAGCAGTTCAAATTCCTGGGCATCTGAATATGGGAGCAGACATCCTGTAGAGGCAGGGTTGAGACCATCCTCCAATCTAGAGCTCCCTCAACGAGGAAACTGTACGCCCTCAATTGGAGAATCTTCACTTCATGGTGCGGAGACCGCCAGCTTAACCCAGTTAACTGCCTGATTGGTACAGTGCTGGAGTTCTTGCAGGTCCGTTTCTCCGCAGGGTTAACCCACTCCACCTTGAAGGTCTACGTGGCGGCTATAGTGGCCTACCACGTACCTCTAGGTTCTATGACCTAGATTTGCAAGTCACCCCTGGCTCTTCTGTTCTCTTGCCATAGCTGTGTTCTTCCACGGTAGGCAGAGATTTGCAAGTCTGGCGGCGTGGACATCTCGTTCCCCTAGCGTTTTCTGACGCAGCTCGAGTTCCTGAAGGGGAACGTCCCAGGTTACGTATGTAACCATGGTTCCTCGAGGGAATGATACGCTGCGTCGCAGGGCCATACTTCCAGCATCCCTACTAGAGCTATGCTTCATTCTTAGAAGCTGACGCCGGCTGCACCTCACGTGCTTTTAAGCTTCTTGGTCATGACGTCACCCGCCTCTGACTTCTCGCCCATCGTTTGGTCTGATTACACATATGATTCAGGGCTTGACATCGCTGAAGGAATTCCCCTAGCGTTTTCTGGCGCATCTCGTTCCCTCGGGGGAACCATGGTTACATACGTAACCTGGGACGTTTTTTGAGGAATTAAGCCATTATTCAATGATAATCTTAAAAGTCCACTGAGCTTTTGACTAAGGAATGGCTCATTTGTGAACTGGATGATCGATTAATTGAATAGATCAGACACTGAAGAATGACTCATATACAAATAACGATTCATTCACCGTTCTTCTCTCATGATCTCTATGAAACACCAAAATAGAGCTACTCTAGGATAGATGTTCAAAGAATACAACTTAAATTTCAGACTTTTCCTCATGCAAAGATATTGTATGGCTTTAGAAGATTTCCAATATAGGCACAATTTGTTTATGGACTAATTTTATTATATTTTTTCATCCTTTTTAAAGCTTGAAAATGTAATTAAATTAATTTCCATTAATTGTAATTGCATAAGAGAAAACAACTTGTACATTCTTTTTGCACCACAGAAGAAAAATGTTGTACAGTTTTGAAATGAAATGAGGGTGAGTAAATAACAAGAGAATTTTCATTTTCAGGTGAACTATTTCTTTAACACCAGTCCAACTCTAATAACAGACAGACATTAAACTCCCTTTTCCCCTAAAATGAATTTTCATATCATGAAACATATTTTATAACGAGAGCAGAAAGAATCCTTGTACAAAGTACTTATGTCAATTACGAGCAAAATGCATCTGTCTTTTATTACATGTGGGCCTTCTACCGAGATCAGAGGCAGACGTACTGTAGATCAAGTGTTTGACGGCGAAACTCCTCGCTTCACTCGGCCATATGTGTGATGTTAGAGATGCTGCTGATACACACATCAGCATAGAGCCACATCCATAACTCTTCAAAAGAACAGTGGCTATTTTTCAGCCATCCCTTCCTGCAAGGATAGAAAAAGAACTTCCTGTTATTACCGATGAGCAAAAGGTCCCAGGCTGCAGCGGGAACAATTTCACATTTGTTCCAACATGGAACTTTTGCCCCTGTGGAAAAGTGACTAAATTGGGGTGTCCGTACATTTCTCGTCCTCTGAAGATTGAAATTCACCTTTTAACTGTACTTCAAATAATACAGCTGCTTCATAATTCATGTAGCAAAATCAAAAGACAAGGTGTCATTAACACCTTTTCCATCTGTAATGGGAAAAAATGATTTGTTAGAGGTCTGAAAATAGGTACTCTTATTCCTACCTATAATTACATCTATGAAACATATTAAATCAGGTATGGTTTCAAAAATGTCTCATCCAGAGTGCTAACAAGGCCTGCATGAATTTGAAGACACTTCTTAATTACAGCGGTGCATATATTACTGTGTATCAACCACGTATTCTTCTATTAATTACAGTACAGACGATTTTTCTCACCCCGAGACATCCAGTAACCTTTACTTTTCTCTTTTCACTTTGACTGACTGAAAATAAAACAAGATTCTGATCCGACTGAAACGTCTCTTTGTTGTAGTGTAGAACAAATGAGGAAAAGTGCACACATATTAATGTTATTAATATGAGAGCATGTTATTATCAGAGCATAAATACAAACATGAGCTGGAAACGAACGGTGCGTCTGTGTGGGCTGGTGTTCAGACCTGAATGAGCACCTCTCAGTGGCCTGCTGCAGTTCATATCTCTCTGTCTCATGCACATGTTTGGTGACAGACAGCGAACAGCCCTCGCTCTCACAATCAGATGCAGCCCTCAAGACATATATGACAATATTTGGCATATGGCTGAGCTGTAAAGACACACCATATATAAGCCAAGAAGTTACTGTTATTGCTCAGTGCTTGCTTTTTCACAGCTCAGGAAAATTAAAAGGATAGTTCACTCAGAAATGAAAATCTGTCATCATTTACTCACCCTCAAATCAGTTTATTTTAAAAAATGACTTTCTTTGTCCACACAATGAAACTCGAGGTCCATGTTGATTGAATCCCACTTTTCATCACAACTGAAACATTCTTCAGAATATCTTCAGTCATGTTTTCAGTCTCAGGTTTCACTTTTTATTTATTCACTTATTTAGAAAATAAAAGGGGATTATAGATTATAAATTAAACAGTATATCTTAAATAGTTTAGTCTGGGAAGAATTTGATAAATTGATTTTAAAATCTCTGACTTTTAACTGATGTTGAAATTTTTTCTCAAACTCTAAAAGAGATAATTATGAGAATACATGAGATGTTTTCATAAAATACATTTTTGAAAAACAGGTATATTAACCCTATAAAATGCACTGTATCATATTTGATAAAGGCCTCTAAATTATCAACATGACCAAAACTTTGCTGAAAAACCTAAATGACTACATGCCTTCTTTTATCTGATTGATAGTTTACCACAAGTAATAGGCTTTTATTACAATTAATGTCCAATAAAATGTCCACCTTCAGGTCATAGTTCAATGCTGTGAAATACTGTTTTTAAAAAGAAAACATAAGAGTAACTTTTATATTGTTAGTAATATTTCAAGATGACATACAAACTTAGGTTTACTTCAATATCTATACATCATTCTTTAGAAAAAACATGTTAAATTGTGAAAATCAAATTTCAAGTTTTTGAGGAACGTTTATGTGTTCATCTATCAATCATCACTGTATTGCATTGCATTTTGCCCCCATAAAATAAAAACTACAGAGATTTGATCAGAAAACCAACCATTCCTGCATCATCTGCATCATATGACTAAGACTTATTATAGGGAGATATAGAGTGAAGACTGATATTTATATGTATTTTATATAAGTAATCTGTTATACTGTTGGAAAGATCTCATTGATTTACAAGTTGTCAGAATTTTATCTTACTTTTTGCTTTTTGACCATATACATATCCGCACCTGCACCAAATTGCATATTCTTGCTCAGTTTGAGTCTCTGAATAAAACTAAGGTGTTTTTTCTCCTCGAGTCTGAGCTTCATATTATCCTTAACTAGAGCTTGATATAAGAAATAAGATACTCAACAAAAAACACGTATGCAAACTTTGTCTACAGGTTCAATAAACTTCCAAAATAAAAGATTTTGTTTACATAATATATGTGTAAGTTCTGTGTATATGTATTATGCAAATATAAATACACACACATGCATGCATATATTTCGGAGGAATATATTTTTATATATTAAATGTATTTATTTATCATATAAATTATATGAATACAAATATAGACATGTGAATACATGTAAATATTTTCGAGATGTATACTGTAAGTGTGTGTATTTATATATAATTATAAATATACAAAGAACACACACATATGTGACCCTGGAGCACAAAACCAGTCATAAGTAGCATATTTGTAGCAATAGCCAACAATACATTGTATGGGACAGAATTATTGATTTTTCTTTTATGTCAAAAATCATTAGGATATTAAGTAAAGATCATGTTCCATCAAGATATTTAGTAAATTTCCTACTGTAAATATATTAAAATTTTATTTTATTTTATTTTTTATTATTAATATGCATTGCTAAGAACTTCATTTGGACAGCTTTAAAGGCAATTTTCTCAGTATTCAGATTTTTTTTGCACCCTCTGATTCCAGATTTTCAAATAGTTGTATCTCTGCCAAATATTGTCCAATACTAACAAACCATACATCAATGGAAAGCTTATTTATTCAAATCTCACACAATTAATCGTTTGACGGCACTAATATATGCATTTTATGTAAGTAGTCTGATATACTGTTAGAAAGATCTCAGAAGTTGTCAGAATTGTATCTTCTTGTATCTATCTGTATATTCTTGCTCAGTTTGGGCCTCTAAGGTATTTTTCCTTCTCGAGTACGAACTCCATATTATCCTTTACTATATGAGCCTTATATATGAAATAGGATGCACATACAAACACACATGCAAACCTTGTCTAAAGGTTCAATAAATGTTTATATTTAAAAAGAAAAAAATATTTTTTACAAGGTTGAGCAAGATTCTCCATCTGCACTTTGTATTCCTCTATAAGCAACAAAAATGCAATATTACAGAGGTCTAATTTTAACTGGATTTTTTACAATAGTCCCTTCACATAAGATCTGGAAAAAAAATACATCGCGCTGAGAACGGAAGCGCTGTTGTTTTGCAGCCACAAGAAGCACCGATGCAATACGTCCATACCTGCGTCCATTCTGCTTGAGCTGTTCTGCAGCAGTGGACGGAGTGGACGCAGGCTGGAGAAAGGCAGAGGAGGGGCGGGTGTAACGGGGGCGAGGGCTTCTTTGAAGTCTGGATTCCAATTAAACCCCTGACTGAGTTCTAAGCGCAGAAGAAAAATGACTGAGGTACATGACATGGCCAGGTCCCCTCGTCCAGCCAAGCCTTTCCATTTTAGCCCCTTTGTCTCCCTGCAGCTTCTGATATTTATGATCGCACAGCCCTCTCGCTCCCCCCGCCACACGAGCACACACTCCCACCCCTTAAGGAACAAAAAAAATACACTGACAGGACTCTAAACCAGAATCCCAAAGGCTTTCTTTCGTCCGCCTTGCCCAAAACCAGACAACACAGAGAATCCGAGAAACTCATCCTTTACAGAACGCAGGGCTGAAAAACAGATGAATTATTAGTCAGGCAAATCTAGAGTAAAAGAAATGTTTGATAGTAAATATGCACATGAAAATGCGAGGAATAGCCACATCGTGCACCGAATCGCAGCCCTCCAATTAGAGAAGCCCTCGGCTCTCACCTGCGAGGAAATCAAATCCAGATTTCCGCCTCGACATTTAGATATTTATGTTGTTAGATCGACTTCAAAAGCTTTCTGCCATTGACAGGAACTAATAAGTTTCTGATTAGAGAGAAAACAGCAACCACTGGAGATGATTTCAAAGTTAGGAGAAGATTCGAAATTCACAGTTTTCCTTTGTGTTTGCATTATTTGTTTGCCGTCTTAATAGTTTAAACAAGGTTACTTGGCGTATAATTCTACACGACACCACGGCATGCGAATAAAACATAATTTTGTAATCCCAAAATGTCGTTGGCTGCGTGATGTGATGAATACCTCGCGCAAATCCACGTGAGGGGGCCATATGTATTACAGGAAACGTATTTTCCACACAGCGTGGATCTGAAGGCTGTCGTTGAGGCCAAAGAGGGAAAGGTAAGATTTAGGCCCCGATCGGCCTCCGTGTGTGCGGTTTACCTCAGAAAGGCAGTGAACGCACCTTTACAACTTCTAGTATCTGGGCGAGCGCAGCTCACAGTTTTGTTTTCTCTTTAAATAGTGATAGTGAAAGCAGTGTAGGAGCACCTTAGCTGGGGGACATGTTTTTTTGTGTTGAAAGGGAATGCAGAGAGATGGTGGGTTTCAGAAGCATCAGTCCTGCAAGGCAACCGCAGGCATTTTATACCCACACCCACACCTCCACCGAGAGAAATGTGCCGCAGACACACTTCATTGCATAAAAAAGAGCCAGATGCTTCCCCATCATTCACACACACACACACACACACCTATTCATGTGTTTTAGCACAAAAACAAAATAACTCTGGAAAATATGCTCAATAGAAATACACAAAAATGCAACATGTGAAAACACTCAAAGCATGTGTAAACCACACATGCAGAAATTGAAAATCGGCGTGTGTTACCACACAGATTCTGGAATAATATATTATTTACAGTGTCACCACAATCACCTGGTCAAACGCTCTCGCGGTTCCCGGAGGAATCTTTTCAGCGAGAGAAAGGGAAAGCACCTGAAACAGGCTTTGAGTCACAGGGGAGGTTTTTTATGATGTCTTTTCCTGCTCGTACTGAAGTTCTGACTCTAGTTTCAGCGGTGGCGGCACAGGAAGGGGTTAAGATGGGATGCTTAGCTTTTATCATGCTGCTGGGAGACAGCGAGCCGGGAGCCAGAGAATGGTAAATATTTCATGCTGATAGGTGACATAAACAAAGGTTTACTCACATTCTCACTTTTTAACTTGCAAAATTTGGGGATGGCAATTCATTATGGCAGTCCAGCTTGACGTGCTAATACAGTACTGAGGAATAGACTCCAAGTAAGCATCTACAGCGTTAGTTTGCCTGCCTGCTGCTACACACAACACCTTTACATTTATAAGCACAATTCTGCTGACCTAAATTACTGTCAAATTTTACTTTTTAGAGAAAATGCTGAGCTGTTGCTTTAATTTGTTGCAACTAATGGCATGGTGCCTTGTTTAAAGAATGTAAATAAAAATGTCCTTCCAATATTATTATTGTTTTTAATAATAATTAATATTAAAGTAATTATTTATTTATTAAAATATACATATATAAGTATGTATAAAAGGTTTGATAATAATACAAATATTTACAATACATTTATTAGACACATTATAATATATAGGCTAAATATATTATTATTATTATTAAAAATTAAATCTAAAAATAATTTTAACATTAATTTGAATTAAGTAATCTGTCAAATACAATTACGATGAATAATAATAATATGAATATTTATAATACACTAATCCTTATATTTATAATATGTATATAATTAATTAATAATATAATATTGAAATGTAATATTAAATATTGTATTTTAAAATTAATAGAATTTATTGATTTATTTAAATAAAATACATGCATTTTTATTATCAATAATACTAGTAGTATTTATAATACATTATCACACACAGACACACACAGGTATAAAATATATTTAAAAATGAATATTAATTGTTTATAAATTTTTAATTAATTGTTTATTTAGAAATTAAATAAATAAAAAAATTATATATGATCAACAGTAATACAAAATGATATATTAATAATACAATTATCATATAGATTGAATTAAAACATTAACATTTTAAAATTATATAATGTAATGATTTATTAAAATTGTATTATTTGTATAAATACTTTATCAAATCAATATTAATATTAATACTGTTAATGTTACACACACACAAACACATATAGACTTTACACACATATATATATATATATATATATATATATAAATAAAGAGTTCATTTGCACAAACAGAAAACTCATGTTAAAAAAATCATGTTTTCTTTATCCTGTATTCCAATTAATATCAATTAAACTGCAGTTGGGTTATTTTGATTTAATAATAATAACTAAAAAAAACACAGCTAACTAACACAATAAAACACAACAAAAACATGATAACACAATAAAAAAAACATGATTGATAACATGAGTTATCTGTTTTTGCAAATAAATTCTTCATACATATGCATATATATATATATATATATATATGTATACACACACACACACACACATATATATACTATATATATATTTACATTAATAATATATATTCACTCATGCACAATAAGTAAATCTATATGTGCTATACACAAACCCTTCCACACTATTTTCTCTCTCCTTCAGAGCTGCCCCTCAAAGTGACTGAGGGACCCTGATAACCCTTTGACAGAGAGAAGCCTGGATGCTGTTGTCTATAGCCAGTACCTTCCCCATAGCTGATATGAGGATGTGTATTCATTCAAGCCAGCGGGGGCCCGAGCTAACATGCTAACCCAGACCGGCAACAGGAAGAGAAGCAGCGGGAGGAGAGGAGAGAGGACAAACGCAGGAGGGAGAGACAGGAACAGTGGCCCATCAGAAGAGCGAGAGCGAGTGAGAAAGAGAGAGGGCTTCTGGGAGACAGAATGAGCAATTGGACCCAGGAAGCTATTGTTTGTTTGTGTTTGTGAGTGTATGGGGGACCGTAATCACTGCAGCGCGTTCCTACGGTTCCATGTATATGTGTATCCGAGTGTGTGTGTGTGGATATAAAGGCATTGGGGGGTGGCATCCACTTTGAGGAATCAAGAAAATAGGGCCATAGAGATTAAAAGAGGAAAAAAAGACAAGACAGAAAACATGACCACTATTTTTAAAAAGGCAAATCTGGCAGCTCTAAAGATCTGAAAGGAGAACGTGAATAAAGCAACCTGGCAGCCAGTGCTGTATTAAGCTCTCTGAGGGTTTACATAAACACATAATAAAAAGGAAACATCTCCGCAGAGAATAGCACTCTTCATTTAGCACACGTGTACAAAGGAGAAATGCTGTCATTGTTCCCCATTTCAATACCATCTTTAAAACCGTAAGACTCTATGATTTCTCAATATGGTGGTTGACCGACAGTTTCGACCCGAATACATCCGATCAACGTGTCGGATGAGAAGACACGCGTGCAAAATGCCATTTGCTGCAGGCAGAGGAACAAGCATGTGTTTTGGAGCACATTCATCCAACCGTCCATTCATTCTCCAAACCGCTTGTCCTATGTATAGGGTTGTGAGGACGCTAGAGCCCATCCCAACATATCAGAGAGCAATAAGGCCAGTCCATCACAGATGTGCAATATAAGAGGGGGAAATTAAATATTGCTTTTGTACACCAGTTTGAGATTATACAGACAAAAGAATATTACTGTAGGTTTGCACTGGAAAGGTAATTTAAATGATCTAAATTTAAATTAACTCAACTGAAAAAATATGAAATAATATGACTACACCAAGAAAGTCATTTTAAGAGGACAGAAATGTCTTCTTAAGGGAACAAGTGCTCTGTTTCATTTTTTACAGCTTGACTTAAAATTGTCCCCCGTTAATGATTAAAAAAATACAGGAACAAATCAAAACAGGAGCAAATGCAAAAGAAATGTAAAAAATCATTAGCATATCTCATATATATTTGTGGTTGTGTCAGAGGGACTAATGCACATCATAAGGCACATGGTGCTTCTTCTTTTTTTGCCTGTGTACTTTCAAAGGGAGATAGGGAGGAATGAAGCTCATGGAGGGAGGGAAAGAGAGAAATAAAGAGAGAGAGAGAAAAAAGAAATAAAAAATAGAGCGAGTGAGAGTGCCCTCTTCTGCTCATCGACTGAATAAGAGAGACCTTCCTGTCTCCATCTTGTCACAGAAATATTCAGTGCTGTTTACATTTTTTTTTTAAATAACAATAACAATAACAATGATTATATTATTTTATTTAGTGCCTGATTGTGCATCTAAGTGTTGATCTGTTTTAATATAATTTTTCATTAACATAAATAAATTAATAATTAATTTTAAAAAATAAAATAATATAATATGTTACTGCTCAATAATCTTATTTACAGATCATATTGTTCAGAACCGGTTGATGCATTGTAATACTGTCACATATCGCCAAGCCGAAATTTAAAACCTGGTCCATCGGTATAAATAAGTATGGTCAGCGTATGTCCCCCTCAGATGGAGCAGGAATGGGGTGATAAAGGTTATTTAGGGGGGACCAAGTAGGGGCTGATGGTTCGTGTTTCTCACACACTCACTGCAAGTGTGTGATACACGCCTGGCTGGATTCCGGCCAGTCATCTGTGCCGAAAAGCTACAGACAGACAGTCCGACACTGCCGCTCGGGAACCAAAGCATCTGCAACTGAAATCATTGCCGAAAATCCCCTAAATATTGTCGACACATCGCCTTCTGCACCAAAGGGTCCGTCGCAGCAATGTATTTACAGTCCGTAAAAACAATCCACCTATACATTTATAGCCATCTAACATAAGGCAAGAAAAAAATTAACGCATCTTATTAAAATTTCCTAAATGTTTTGGATTTTAAATGAATATTTTAATACTTTTTTTTAGTCATGCAAAAATTAAATATAATTCATGGTGTGATTTTTTTATGCATATTTAATATGCAACATCAGAAGTTTTCAAGGGAAGCTTCTGCATTTCAGAAATGATCAAAACATGCCTGTGGAAAAAAAACTTCAAAACCATTTCATACATATAAGATAATTTTGATTAAAAATGTAGATTTATAATTCCGCTCTGTAAATGTTAGACTAGAACATATCTGATGTTTCATATAAATAAATCAGATGATATTACACAGACACACACTCAAAAAATTCTCGTTTGAAGTTTGAAACGTTCATTGTCAATTAAATCAACTTCAGAGAAAGTTGAATAACAAAAAATAACTGGTGAAAAATTTCAATGCATCACTTTCAATCACGCTGACTATTTTTGGCAGTGTGTGTGTGTGTGTGTGTGTGTGAGCGTATATACTGTATTAGTGCAGTGTGTGTAACATAGGGAGGTCTTTGACCCTGTTAACATTGCGTGTACACAAAACATTGTGTGGCGGCCATCTCAGAGCCTGTGAAATGATGACCTATTTTTTGAGCCGTATTTGATTACCTGGTTTTATTAAAATTGGATCCAAAGAGGCCAGTTTCCCATTTGATTTTAATGAAGGCAGCGTGGCTGACAGGAGACTCTTGATTTATACACTGTTATTAAGGGCACTGAGGCAGACCGAGCAGGACCCAGCAGTGGCCAGTCACAGCTCCGCACACACACACACACACACCTCCACCTCTATGCTCCACAAGCTCTTCCATTATTCATAGTCAAATATGGAGGGCCTGAGATATACACTGATGCAAGAATGAATAATAAATACATTCACCTGAAAACAAAGAGTGTGTGAGCCGAGCTGCCATTTACTACTGAGTCAACAGGCTCTATAATCATCTTTCACAAATTCGAAAACCGATCTATCGATTCATTATCATTCACAAAGGGAAAGGCCGTCTCAATCCCGGCTCTTTATGTCTGCAGTAAACACACACGTATACATTATTGTATAAGATTTGGGTCTCTCTTTGTTCTCTGTGGTGTATACGCACTGATTTTATTCGAAGCCAGGAAATGTAAAATTCAGTCTCACAGCAGAGACCGGACTGTCTCTAGTGTTCAAGCCAAGCTAGTGAGGAGGAACACACACACACACACACACACTGCTGACTAACTGACTCCGTCCATTCCCGGTTAAGGGTCACAGGTTGGGGCAGGGGCCAGACGAAAGCCAGACAGGGGCCAGACGCTCCCTCAGACAGGACAACAGTTAGTCAGGTTCAAATGCAAAGACGAAGACTGAATTATTCCCTTATTTGATTTATAATAATTTGATTTGTTTGTTTGTATAAAATATAAAAATATATTTATTAAAAACGATTTTTTCTTATACATTTAATGCACTAATTATTTTTTATCTCTGCATGACTGCTGTTGTTTTTTGATCATTCAAATGAAATCGCTCTGTGATGCCCATCGTAATATTTGACAATTAAAATGCATGCAACCGAGCAAATATCAAACAAATATCAACTTCGAGGATAAGTCATCTGAAAGCGGAGAAAATTGCATTTTTCTTTTTCTAATATTTTGCTCAAACAGAGCAGTGCTGTCATGCCTTTTTTATGCAGCGTGTCAGACAAAAAGAGAGAAGATGGAGAGGGAGAAATCCAGAGGGAAGAGAGGAGAGGATAGAAGAGGAGAGGAGAGGGTGGGTGGAGGACTAGAGATGGTGGGGGTGCTGACATGCACTTGTCTCCAATCTCTTCGAATACATTTCACAATTCATCTGCTTTGTCTCTACTGCCACGGCTGAGGACAATCAGTCCAGACGCCCATTAGATCCCCCCAACACCCCCCATAACACTTTTTTTTTCTTCTTCTTCTTGTGACATGTTGGCTGAAGAAAGAGTCAAGGCAATTCACAATTTTCACCAAATGGACAAATGTCAAGACGGGAACCATCATCAAAAAAAAAAAAAAAAGTATGTTGTCATGGAGATACAGTACGGACCGAATATTATAAACATCCATGCTAAACATTTAAGGAATTTACGGATATGAAAATGTTATACATTTTATCTGCTATATACACTGCTGCAGGATATACTGGTAAAATTACAGCTCAGGATGTTGAAAGCAATTATTTAACATTTCAAGATTTAAAATAAAAAGTAAATACCTTAATATATATATTTTTTTAAATAATAATGATTAAAAATGAACATTTAACAAAGCACTTTAAAAATACACATAAAATACATTTTAGAAAATCCCGTTTTGAAATCCTAATTTAAAAATGTTATATAAAAAGCATCCGTTCCGTTTTACTTGAAAATATCCCAATCCTTTCTAGCCTCACAGAAATGTCAAATCCTCTGGCATGTCTATATGAGGAATCTTTGCCGGAGTCTCTTTCAGCAAGACTCTAGGGTGAGGTCATGTGACCGGCATGCCCATCCAGACAAGCCATTTTCAGCCAATAGTGTTGTCATAGACACTATGTATCCGGAACGCTTGGCATTTCGATGATCTACTCCGCAGATAGAAAGAAAATAAAAATTAAAAAAATAGGAGGAGGAAAAGAAAAGAGACAGAGAGGAGGGCGAAATACACAAAGGAAGGAAAACAAGGGAAGCGATTCATCCGAAACTAGAACCGTATTTTTTACATGTCCTGGGACGGCAGTAATAAAGGCCGTGAGGGTCAGTTTAAAGGGGTTAGTGCGCTCGGCACCACATAAAAAAGCCGTGATTGAAGGGATATTAATGGTAAGCGTGGCATAGTAGCAGCTTTAAAACCCCAGCCTTGCCCTTCCCTTTTTTCTTTGTTTGGCCAGAGGAGCTGAAGGCTTAGGGATAAAGGTAGCGCTCAAATCATGAGACAGAGCTAAAGCCCAGGAAAGATAGTGAGCTACAGAGCCCTTATAATTAAAACACCCACAGCCTCAGCGTGGCCCTCATCTATCTCGCCGCTTTTTCTCTGGCTCCATGTCCGCAGGTCTGTCAGGAAAACAGACGCACGTAGGCTCACGTACACGCAGCCTTATTACGATGACGATCTGCCCGTGAGCGCCGCGTCCCGTAAGCAAAAATACAATGCCAATTCCCTGTGTCTTCTGCTTTTAATATATGTTTCATTTGTGGCCTTTTGCGGCTAGTGAACGAACCCTGGTTTTATCTGATTATACCTAGACGGTCTGCCTCCACTGGCTCATCAAAACACACACACACACAAGCAGTACTCCCTTTAACAGCTGTCCTTCACATTACATTTCACATTCATTTCTGGTGGTGGAGAGCCACATGTTTGTGGATCCACATGCTAACGGACAAGGAAGACCTGTCCTCTATAAACAAGCACTTTACTATGTTGCTGATCGAATATATAGATGTAATATAGGATAGTGAGATATTTTATATCAGATATTGGCTATGTCAAGCATTTAGTAAGTGACGGACAAATTTGCATAAAATGTACTGTTTTATAAGGCATAATCTTGATATCAAAAACAAAAATAATACAATTACTTTTCTTCTCTTAAAAATTGAGATACATTTTACTAACTATGCATGATTATACTTAGTTGAATTGTATTGTTTGCATTTATCATAGTTTTCTATTTTTATGTTCAGGATCTTTCTTCTCATATTTGTGACCCTGGAGCACAACACCAGTCATAAGGGTCAATTTTTTGAAATTGAGATGTACAAATCATCTGAAATCTGAATAAATAAGCTTTCCATTGATGTATGGTTTGTTAGGATCTGACAATATTTGGCCGATATACAACTATTTGAAAATCTGGAATCTGAGGGTGCAAAAAAATCTAAATATTCAGAAAAATCACCTTTAAAGTTGTTCAAATGAAGGAAAGAAAAATTAAGTCTTGATATATTTATGATAGTAAATTTACTAAATATCTTCATGGAACATGATCTTTGTCCTACTGATTTTTGGTATAAAAGACAAATCAATCATTTTACCCATATAATGTATTGTTGGCTATTGCTACAAATATACCTGTGCTACTTATGACTGGTTTTGTGGTCCAGGGTAACGTTTAGTAAAGTATAGTGTATAAAATATTGTAAGTTGGTGTAGGAAATGTACATAATTGAGTATCTAACACTACATTGTAATATAGTATATAGTTATGTATTGTTATCTCTCCGTTTTTGTCCATAGTAGTATATGTGCAACATGGTGTAGTAAATATATATATATATAGTAATAATTCATATTCACATATATGGATTGTAAAATCCATATTTACATTTAAAATAATGACATTCTTTTGTTCTATATTAAGAACGAGAGTAATTGATGATCAATGTGTGTGTGTGTGTGCATGTTTATGTGGTTTATGAGGACACAAATTTGTATAATGACATGGGTATGACAGAGGTATTACAATATGAAGGTGGTTTATGAGGACACTGCCTATGTCCCTGTAATTCAAAAGGCTTAAAAAACATACTAAATGGTGTGTTTTTTTTTTTAAATCTAAAAATGCACAAAGTCTCCTGTGAGGGCTAAGTTTAGGTGTAGGGTTGGTGTAGGGCAATAGCACACAGTTTGTTCAGTATAAAAACCATTACGCCTATGGAGAGTCCCCATAAACCACAAAAACCAACATGTGTGTGTGTGTGTGTATATGTGTATCATGCATATGTGTGTATGTTTGTGTGTTTATATATGAACGTAAAGGATTATCAAACTTGCATGTAGAAACAATATAAGCAGCAAAGGTGTAAGAGTTGTTTTTGTGTGTTTAAAAAAAAAAAACAAGAATAAAACCAGAGAATACAGAGAAGAAAAAAATTCACTGTTCAGACAATGCTCTAAAGTCGTGCTAGTGGTCATGCTCTGGGCAGTGAATACTGCCCTCTATTGGACAAACCAGACAACATTGGGGCTGCATCACAACATCACATCAAAATAAAACACACTCTCATTCAGCTATTTCACATGCACACATGCTTCACATGATTTTTATAGATAACTAGTGGTTTTGAGTCTGGTCTGTGGTTAAACGCTTCTCTGGGTGTTCCCGCATCGACTCTTTCTTCTGTGAACATGGTTTTGAGATAAAATGGTGGTGCTGAAGGACATGTTGTGTGCGGCAGATTCATGACTGAGGTTTTGACAGCACAGTGTGCACTGCAAAAAGCAAAACCATGCCGTTGCTGCATGAAAGCGCTTTCTCCACCTGATCTGACCCTTAAAAAGCTTGTAGATTTAACATTATGTAGTCAGGCTGATTTGGTCATATTAAAAAAAAAAATTCAGCTTCAATAAAAGCTGTTAGATAGTAGCAGGGTGTGAAATTATTTAAAATTATTACATTTGTAAATGTCTAATCACATTAATTTATATGGTGCTTTTCACAATTCACATTGTTTTCAAAGCAGCTTTACAGAAAATCATATTGTTAATATCTATAATATTTTAATATCTTTATAACTTAGAGTATGTATTTAGCAGATTAAAGCTGGGCAATAATATAGTTTACATTTTGCGAGTATCTTAAATATGCAATATAGTAAATAACGCTCTATGCCAGTGTTTTGTACGTATGCAGATAAAGTTGAACAACTTCATATTAAAGAGCTGGGCGCTAATAAAAAAATCAGAAAATTTGCTATATACTATATAGCACTTTACGTGAGTAAAAAAAGCCATATGTCCAATAAAACTAACAGTAATTTGGTGCATTGGTCTCTTGCTAATAATAATAATAATGTTACATTTTGCAATGCAATAAAAAAAAAATCAGGCAGTGTAAATTTTTCTATATATAATATATATCGCTTGACTTGAGTGTACTGTTTGTATTAAGATAAAACTGGATATAATATATAATATAATACAATCAAAACAGTTTCTATTTTTTGCAACAATATATACAATCATGTAGGCGAGATTTGCGATATAGAAATAATTTCTTGTAACTAAAAATTGTCACTGTGCACACAGCAGGGAGGAACAAGGAACGCGCAGACGAGGACGTAACCTCAAATAATAGTCTTAATGTATACATCAAGGCAGGGCAAGACAAGGCAAGGCTTGCAGACAGGAAACACCAGGGGTAACGAGTAGACCAGACGACATTACACTGAACAGACAGGACTATAAATACACAGGATAATGAGACGAACACAGCTGGACAAGAATTAACTAATGATTACATTTAACAAGGACAGGAAACAAACCAAATATGGACACACACGACAGAGGACTGACAAAAATGCAACACATGTACAAGCTTAAAATAATATACATCGTTTAAAAACATATTTTAACATATTTACTTTTTCTTTTGCACTGTTGTGGTAGATCAGTGCACCTGTAATCGGTCTAGATCTTTAATGGTCAATGTGTCGATGACATCACAGTTGACCGGTGGCTGTGAGAAAGTCCACATGATCAGCCGCTCCAGGTCACAGAGGCCACGCACATAAAAGGTCGTGGGAAAAAAGGTCTCTGGACATCTTTGCCTTACTCGGCCAGGATAAGTCGGAAATGAAATTGTTTTTCACGGATCGTTCCTTTATTCATCACACACTAAATTTTCACAGAACCCTGTAAACTAACACAGTCTCATCCCAACTCGTCACATATTGACGCTTTGGTTTTGGCGTCGCTTTTTGACGCTCAAGGTACCCCTTTCGCGTCACTTTTCGACGTGAAGGGAAGGTAATTTTTTTAAATAGGAAACACTTAGCGTATATTAATAATTTTTTAATAAATTATGCCAGTACTTGCATCTGCCTCCTATATCTTGCGTTTTCTTCACAGATGGTTTAGGGGCAGGGGTTGGGTAAGTCACTATTTTGACTGTTTACATTCAAAAATCACACCTCTACATATATGCAATAATGGCAACCTTATTATGACGATAAAATTCCCAATAGCGCGTTAGCATATCGACGCCGAAAAATTACGCTTCCCTTCACGTCGAAAAGTGACGCTAAAGGGGTACCTTGAGCGTCAAAAAGCGACGCCAAAACCAGCGTCAATATGTGACGACTTGGGATGAGACCGGGTTGTGTAAACATTCACACCGTCCCAGAATAATGCATCGGTATTCTCCAGGTTCAGGGGACACATCTTTTGTCATGGATTTTTCTATAATACCATTCCAAATGCTATTGAGGTCGATGAACACTCATGGATTTTCATAAAAGCTGTTAAAACGTGGAGGAACAAACGTCTGTGTGTGTTTCTATGCGCGTGCTCACTGTTGACACATTGTTGAATGAACTGGTTAAGACGGGAGGTCCTGTAAAGAAGCATGAGATTTCTGAAGGTGAAAGTCTATTACATTTGTCAATCTTTCTTGTGTACACTTGGCAGGAAACAAAACAGAAGAGAAGAGAGAGGGAAATAGAAAGAGAGGGATATTGAAGGGCTCACGATACAGCGATATTAGATTTTGTATTACGGAGTGCTAGGACTCGCTACATCACAACACAACAGAATGTTTTTTGCAGCGCAGTGCGTGTCTGATCTAAAGCGTGATGTAGGAGCACCCGTATAGTCTGGTACCACTGAGACCGCGACTACTGATCAACAAACCATTCAGGAAAGCAAAGCAGCTACTGATCACAAAACCAGACAGGGGCTGCGAGGAGTTAAATGATCAGCTTACGGGGATCGCCGGTGACCCTTGGAAAGAAACTCTGAAAAGTGCACGAAACAATTTTAAAAAATTGATGTTCAACGTAAAATTATAAAAAATAAAGGCTCCTATTTGAACCAGAAATAGTTTTTCAGTCTGCTGCTACAGGAGAGCTTTTTAGCGTTCCATAAAAAACTTCTTTAGAAACACACTAAAAAGAACCCAGAAACCAATAAAATGTTATGAAGAACCTTAATGTAACACAAACAGCTATTTTAAACAACAAATAACCATATAGCTCAACTCAATAATTTCATACAGCAAAACATGGCTCCTATCTAGTTGTCTAATAAACCTGGCATTGTGTATTATGAAAAAAAAAAAAAAAGTTCTACTAAAAAAAGAATCTGCTAAATTCCTAAATGGAACTGTTTTCAAGGTAATGAACCAAAAGAAACATAAAAAAAGAAAAAACAACAACAACAACAATAATAACTTTTAAAAGGAATTTTCTGAGTTAAAGCGATATGTATTCAACCCAGCATTTATATCATGAATATTTATTTATTTTTACCACAAATAAAAAATATTATTAATATTATTGAATGAAATAAACATAAAAAATTAATAATAATATAATGTACACTTAACACATAAATATTTACTTACATTTCTCTCTCTCTCCCTTCCCTCATGTTTACTTTGTTTTAGATAATTCACTTATATTTTGTATTTTAATAGCGATTTTTTTTGTGTTTTTATGTTTCTGTAGTTTTTTATTTTCTCTCCATATGATGCGTATATGTGTGATGCTCTGTCTTTGTTTTTAGGGTGACCTTTTAACATTCTGTCAAGGGTCTACAGATGAAAAATAGCCTTTTGGGCTAATTCTGGCACATTTACAGTTATGTTTATTAATGTGCATTGCCCCTGTAAATAAATAAATAAACTTGAAACTTTATATATTTATTTAGTGTTACTTCATAGACCTACGTAACTGTCAAAATCTTGTTGTTTTTTTAACAATTGCAGGGGCTCATCAAAAATACTTTAAAGTTGTGATTACTGCTTAATATATATAGTTAAGTGTAACACAATAAATATTTTAAAGAATGTTGGTAACCAAACTGTTTTGGTTCCCATTTACTTCTACTGTATGGACAAAACTGTATGGAGTAAGTGTAATGACAGAATTTAAATTTTTTATTTTTTAAAATGCACAAATAAATCATTAAAGTCAAGTACAGGGGTCTTTTTCATTAGTGGACCATCCTCTTTTTCACATCATTCACACATTTTAGTTGAATCTCACATGTGTGTCTCTCAGGAGCGCTGTTAGGAGGTGACCACCACTGTCCACTGTCCTCAGGTCAGCCGCAGCCGGCCTCGCTGCACTGGGCTCCAGGCGCCCTCTACACGAGCAGACACACACAGACCGGCTCTCTAATAGGGACAAATTGGCAATGTCTGTGCTGGCCGGTACTGTGCGGCACAGAGCTGTGGATTGATAGTGATTCCTAATGATCCCCTTGGGTAGATCAATACCAATAATTCCCTTTCCTGCCCATCCTCGTTATTGGCAATAGAGCACCAAGAGGAGAAAGCGAAAACTGCAGTGTGGAGTGACAAGAGCGAGGAGTTGGGCTCGGACCACGTAACACACGCTCACACACACACCTATTTGTTGACTTATCCTTTGACACATATATGCTATATATACACACCCAAACACATTATTGCAGCTTCTCAAACCCAGAGACAACATAACAACCTCACTGGCTCGCAAATTGTGGAAATCAAGTCAAACACGTATTGTCCACATAGCCAGCACGATCAATATTTATTCCGTCGTATATGTATTTATTAACGTGTGCAATTTCACTGGTCCAATAGGGGCTAGTTTACATTAATCGTATCAGTGGCACCGCTGCCACAGGCTCCAAAACTCAAATTGAGATGTGGTCTGGAGCAAAACAAACCTTATAATGCAATTAAAGCCACATCTGTGGCACCGCTAAGAGATATAAATGATATCACATTATTCATGTTCTTGGCCATATTGGAAAAGCATTTGTTTGGTATTCCACGCGTTCGATATTTTGCAACAACGCAACAACGTTGCTTTTCGAACTCGATGCATCATTACGAATGAGAGCGATGCTATTTATTAATTCCTTTAAGGCAAGAAGCATTGATAAGTTGAAATATTTTCATCTCAGTAGGGGAACCAATGAGAGATGGATTGTGGGATGCATGTTGGTATGGATTAGACTGAGTGCGTGTATGATTTGTAGATACATTCTAATAAAGAGTGTTCTATGAGTGGTCATGCGTTTGCTTCTGTGTGTTTAGCCGAGCGGGAGGGAAGCGAAGCATGAATCCCAGAGGACCTCTGATCTGTCTGTATGTGTGTGTGTATTCTAGCTTGTGTGTCCCTGTTTGTGCATCACAGCCATAAAGCATCAAATCCCTCTCTCTCACACACACACACACACACACATACATCCCCATCCCCCTGAGTTCATGCAGCCGATTACTAGCACCAAACACATCCATACACTTTAGGCTGGCTGTCAGAGAGCGTCCTCATTACCCTAGAGTCCGGCGCTATACACTGCACCTCCTCAAATACTCCAACCGTGGAGAAACACACAACACAACCCCTGATTTCACCGTTTTCAGCCTCCCTCATGCTGAAACGGCACGCTCCGAAAATCAAATTACAGCTTGATACATAAATCAATGAAATCAATGAGGTATTTGTACTACAACAGGAAACTGATTGATTATTCAGTTGCCACTCAGCCCGTCTGTCGAAAGAACAGGAAACATGATCATTTCAGTGGACCGTTTGTACTGCTTGATTTGCTTTTCTGCAAAAATCAAGTTTATAAAATCAGAGACGATTGTAATAAAGACCAAGGGCATATTTGACATTAAAAAAGATTTCAACAACATTGTGTATCAAATAATAGCATGTCATTCATTTAATATTTAAATATTAATATATAATGTGTATTTAAAGCAAGTGGAACCTATATTATTATAACTGAAATTTTAAACTTTTTAAATAAAATATATCAATCAGCTGATACCTATTTATTTTTAAGGATTAAATTATACAATTAATTTCATAACTAGTCTTACAGTTTTTAAGAATTAAATCAAACAATTAATTTGAACACTTGCCCTCACCTAAAAGTTGTAAATAAAACAAAGATAATTTGAGTTTTTTGTGTGACTAAAAATACTATTTTAGTCTTTCTACTTCAAAATTAATTTTTTAGCAATTTTGAGTGAAAGCTGTCAAAGTAGAGAGAAAATACTTTCCAAATAAATCCTACACCATTTTTTCAGTGCAGTGACTGTTAGCATTTATCATGCATGTTAACTTAACACAGAAGTTTATCATTAATAATTAACTAATTCAAATATTGATAACTTCAAACTCATCAAGACTTTAAAAGGCAGATGAAAATAACTTCAATTAATGAATAAATTATTTTATTTATTTATTTATTCTCACTTGTTTTTCTCAAGTAGAGAGAAAATTCTATCAAACATGTGAAATGAGTCAAATTAGTGTTACAATTTCTATATATTACTCTAAATCTAAAGTAATATTTGCAAAAATGTGTGATAATGCAAACATTTATGACCCTGGACCACAAAACAATTTTTCGAAATTGAGATGTACAAATCATCTGAAATCTGAATAAATAAGCTTCCCATTGATGTATGGTTTGTTATGATAGAACAATATGCCGAGAAACAACTATTTGAAAATCTGGAATCTGAGGGTGCAAAAAAATCGAAATATTGAGAAAATCACCTTTAAAGTTGTTCAAATGAAGTTCTTAGCAATGCATATTAATAATCAAAAATTAAGTTTTGATATATTTACAGTAAGAAATTTACAAAATATCTTCATGGAACATGATCTTTACTTAATGTCCTAATGATTTTTGTCATAAAAGAAAAATCAATCATTTTGACTCATACAATGTACTTTTTGCTATTGCTATAAATATACCCCAGCGACTTAAGACTGGTTTTGTGCTCCAGTGTCACATTTGTCTGGACTTTTATTTTTTTAGCCCTAAGTTCTACATCAAACTTTTTGTGTCATTATCACATTTTCAAGTTCATGTAATGAAATAAGAAAGTCGGTGTCCTAAAAAGGTGACAGATATCAAGTCAGCGTTGGACAACTCTAATCAATACAGAGTGAGAGAAGTGAATTGAGCTGATAAAAAAGGAATAAAATAAAAGAGAGAAAATGAAGTTTGGAGAGACAGGGGACCAATCCAGCTGCCAGCCAGTTTGCTCAGGTGACTTGGTCAATAGTAGAGAGACACTCCTGCAATATGGTGGCAGCCTCTCCAGGCTGTCAGGGGCAGATGGGTGATATGTGTGACACTCTCGGCTGTGTTACCGCCGAGACCCACAGGAGAGCGGCCCGCCGTGCCTCTGTCTCTCTCAGCTTCATAAAACCACTGCCTCTTCCTGAACGTCAATCAATGTGCGGCTCAACAGTACAAAGCCATTAACACACACACACACACACACACACAAGCCCTCTCTCACCAGACTATGAGATGCAAGGTTTTAGGGACTTCTCAGTCCCCAAGGAGGTTCATTGTAGATTTTGTCACGCCGGGTTATTGCGAGTCTTGAGAGGTGTGAGATGTGTGTATGTGTGTTTTATAGATGAGAGTAGAAATGGTTTTAGGAGCCGCTACAGGAGGAAATCAGTGTGTCTAGTTATTGCGATGTAAAACAAACTATAATACACTGAGTTCATTCACACAATAGCTGTCAAAAACCTCCTCAAAAACCAGCGGCGTAGATGAGAAAGAAAACGAGAGAAAAAGAAGAATGCAAAAATGACAGGAAAACTGACAAATGACAGAAAGAGGAGAAAAGAAATAGTGAACATATATAGAAAGAGAGTGAATGAGAGAGAACAGGCAGTGTAATAGTGAATCGTGTTTGAGAAAAGCTCTTCAAAAGCACAATACAGTCTTACAAATAAGAGAACCAGTGAAAACCATTCATTTCTATTAGTATCAGAGCTGTCAATCAATTAATCAATTTTAATAAAATAAATTGCATGATATGTTAATTCTTGAAATTAATTACAATTAATTGCCTATAATATTATTTGCTGGTTAAAAAAAGTATGAAAAACTTTTTTGGCAGATGAGTAAATTATCTATTATATCTATATATATATTTTTTTAATTGGTCTATCAAGGCTGACATTTTTGGCATTGAGTCAATCTTGAATCATGTTTATCACCATCTTACACCATGAGCAACACATCAAGACAAAATAAATACATTATTTAACTTTCAAAAACCTTATCCACTTGTGCTTTCCGCTTAAAGTGTAGTTTGGTGAGGTGCATTATGGGCTGTGGACCCACAAAAACATTGTTATTTTAATCTTACAAATGCACTCCAATTGTTTATTGTTGTTGTTTTTCTTGATGACCCTATTCTGCAGGCAGACAAGGACACTGTATGAATGCATGATTGTTAGTAGATAAATGTGACTGAACTTTTACCTTCAGATTCAAAAAATGCTTAAGAAAAAAAAAAACTAGTATAGAGTTGGACTAAAACACTCGTTAGCTACACAGAACACAGGATATTAAAGTTGTATCTTTTCTTACATTTTATGATGCACATCAGAAAAAAGAAAAAAAGTAGAATGTGTTCATTGGCTGTTGAATGGATTTTGATATGTGGGAGGCAGATCTGAATGTGAGCTTTCATACGATTTTAGAAAGGGGCGGGGCTTATGTGGACATAATAACTGGAGAAGTCCTGTATATATCACCAGAGAAAAGTCTGTCATTTCAACTGAGACGATACATGCACGGATGAATTGTTTAAGAGCAATAATGAATATCATCTTCAATATTGACTAGTCTTATTTTGGTTGTCTGTTTTAGAAAAATAATAATTTTACATAAAAAATTGGAATGAACCACAGAAAAGATGTTTGAAGAATTGAGAAAAACAGAATATTCGAATTGGGGAGAAATAAATGCCCTCGTATTATTCAATCCAGGGTTATTATAGTTAACTAAAACTAAAACCATAAAAAAATCTAATCACTTTTGCTACTTGAAATAAAATAAACATTAACCAAAAACAAATCAAATATAATAACCTTAAACTTGTTTTATTCAATTGGGTGCCACAGCAATATTACTCATTTTCATTTACAGTAATTTTACTAAAACAGAATAAATAAATACATACATACAATTTATAGACATAAAAACAATTACTAAAAATGACAAAACAAAATTAATTAGACAAAAAAAAATTAAACTACAATAACACTAATTCAATCCAATTAGGGTAAAACATTTAATTGAAGACTAAAATAATAGAATGAATATAGTCAAAGACTAACCTTTAAAGGCTAGTTAGAAAAAAATTATTGGTACATATTCGCAGGCACAGATTTACAGAAAAGTGGTATAATGCAAAAGGGGGGACTGCTGTAAATACTGAAGAGAGCAGCAGTGAGGGCAGAGCGGTGGATCAGTTTCCCATGAGCTCTGAGAGCAGTGCCGCCCCGTGCAACAGCTAAACGGCAGCGTTTAATTCATTACATCGTTATGTCATCTCATACTAATCTGCACAGTGCCTTCCACTGCTTTGACATGCAAATGAGGCTGAAAAAAGCCAGGGCACTTCGGGGAGGGGCGAAGCGCGCACACGCGTTTGTGTGTGAGTTTGGAGAGCAACGGGAGGGGGTCAGCAATCATCATGTCTTGTCAGTGGCATGAAAATACAGCCTGGAGCTCATACTGCCATTTCTGCTCTTTCCCATGCAGGTCGTATCTTTCCATCGCTTCTTCCCATCCCACCTCGCACGGCATCGCACAAAAAAAAAATTAAAGATCCTGCAATCTGTCGAGCATCAGACTCCCTATATGGTGAGCGTAAACACTCCCGGCACCCTCGCACACAGCACGCGCCCCTCATCTGCATATTCACAAAAAGGCCTGCCACCACTCGCGGGCTTCAAACTAACCCCACCCCAAAACCTCATCAACACGTGCCGGCTGCACTAACGAAGGGCCACACACCCGACCGGCAAACACAGAAGTAAACAGGCAAAAATCACTTTCAGTGATACTAACCTCCCTGCATTTGCCAATTGTTCTCCTCGCTCTCCTTTCCCCCTGCTCTCTCTCTCTCTCTTCTCTCATCATCAGGTACCGGGTGACGAGCCGCCCATGATAATCCAGAAGCGTGAACCAATCAATCAGCAGCATCGTAATCAGCAGTGCAGAGACAGGAAAAAAAAGCCCACAACTTACCCAGAGTTCCTCGGGTTCAGTCTCTCCTCAGCTCACAGCCAAAGCAATCTTTACTCTTCAACCAAAAAGAAAAAAAGGGGTTCTAGCTCATGCCCTACACTGCTTTCTGTAGGGATGTAATTTTCACTGCCTCATGAACGTGTCAAGCGCGTCTGTATATCGGCCCCTTGTCCTGCTTACTGCGACCTGTGGGCACAAACACACGATTGTAGTGGAGATGTGTTTTAAAACAGCACTGTGGTAGATATAATATGCTGGCGACTACTGTATCCTGCAGATCTGTTGGCCTGTGTGTGTGTATGTGTGTGTGAGGTGGAAGGGAGGAGAAAAAGCAAGGGAGGGTCAAAGCTAAATGTTCTACAAAGAACTGGAGGACTGAGAGGACTTTTTTCCTCTTTCTCTCTCTCTCAGACAGCCGAGCGCTCCCTCCCTCTCGGGCTCCTTCCTTCCTACGTTCATCCCCTGCCTCCCAATTCTCCCTCTCTTTTCCTATCTCAACCTTTTTTTTTTTTCTCCCTTTCTCCGGCTCACAGACATTCCCTCCCCACTCTACAGCATCCTTTATGGGGGTTTGCTTGTTTCTGAAAGCAGAAAGCGTAACAGTACCTAGCAGCCATGTACATTTTGCCTTGGGGCTCCGCTAGCTGGGAAGCCATGCGCTATCATCACTTTTTAAAGCACATGAGAGATGAAACCAGAGAGGGAGAGGAAAAGAGAGACAGAAAAGCACAGTACTAGATCTGAATTTACCATAGGATTATTACAAAGCCAAATCCTAAACCATCTCAACCCAGATTTCCATCCATTTTACAAGACACAAGAACATTAAACCCTCCTTTTGGTATCGCAAATGAGTGTACAGTACGTTTCTACCTTTTCTGAAAGGGTTACCAGTGGAAACAACTTGAAAAAGTGGTAACCTGCAATTGGTACATCAACAATTCATTTCTGCTTGATCTAACCCCTAAACATGACTTAAAACAACCATGGGTTGACCAAAGTGCTGTCAAAAATGACTTCTGTTGGTATTTGTCAGGTTGATTTAGTCAGACTGAATAACATTTTGACTCGAACAAAACCATTTCATTTATTGTTGATGTTACCATGTGAAATCCATTTTAGCTTACCTGAAAAAAAAAAAAAAAAAAAGTAGAACATGATTTGTAGTGTAGTAATTTTGGTTTATCATGAAAAGAAACCCATGTTCAAATCCCAACCTAATTCTGTAAAAACTACTTAAAAGTGTGCTTCATGTGGTAACATCTAAATTATCTGGTTTTATTAGAGTCAAAATGCCATTTAATCTGAATAAGTCAACCTGTTAAGCTTGATGTACATCTAAACTGGTTTTGTTCATTTATTTGAAAACACTTTATTTTAAGGTGACATAGATACTTTACATGTTACTATAGTAATCACGGTAAGTTATGCATAATTACAAGCAACTAACCCTAAACATAACCGGATAGTAAGTATAGTAAGCAGTTAGTAACCATTAAATTAATTTGTCAGGTTGATGTATTTTTGACTTGAATAAACCCAGTTTACTTAAATATTACCAAATTAATCATATTGTTACTACCTGAAAAAGTGTGATCACTTGGTCAAGATTTAAACCTGGGTTGCTTTTCATGCTAAACCAAAATTATTAAACCACAAATCATGGTTTACTTTCTTTTTTTTTTTCATGTAATCTATAAAAAAAAATGCACTTTAAGTGTAACATCTAAACTAACTGGTTTTATTCAAGTCAAAAATGTTATTTAATCAGATTAAATCAACCTGACAAATTACGTTACATTATCATCAAAAGCAATTTTATGGGTTACATCATGTAGAACATTTGCAGGTTTTTAGTGTATAGCCTTAATAAAGCAGGCAAAATCGCAATTTGCCAGATTTTATATTTTGTTTCATGAGGGGAAATAAGTCTAAGGATGTGCAAACGATTTACAGAAAGTGCAATTCAACTGGACTGACCAAATTTACACCTGAACGCAGGACTTGTTTTTTCCAGTTCATGCAATAATCATGCAACTTAATTTTCAAAGATTTGGGGGTTTTCCCCATTGCAAGTTGAATTCAATATCCACATTCCTCCACGTGCCCTCTCAGTGTGAACGCGCATGATGGTTAAATCTCAATCCAATTCTCAAACTCTCCAGCAAAAGTCAGGTGAGTTAAAAGCAGAGGATGAAGCCAGTGCTGTGCAAATGAATGTGTGTTTGGGGTCACTGGAGCATATGAGAAGAGGCAAGCTGAGCGGATAACAAGAAGGAGCGGTGAGACAGAGCAGGGCCCGCTGCTCCTCATCCACACATGATCTTTGTCCTGGTTAAGTAGGAGTGCGTTACGAAAGGGAAAACACAAGCAGAATCAAAAACCGCGCTGCCTCTGCGGGGTAAAAAGGAGGGAGGGGAGCTGAGGGGGGTCTGTTGGCTCCTTTGAGTCCCGCACTGTTGTTTTATTAATCTAGTTTATATTTCTGCTGCTGCTGCCTACCAGCCCGGCTCATCCAGGAGTCTCTGCTGGCCCTCTGATCCACAAGCAGCTGCACATGCACACATCCGGTGGAGATTCTCTAGGCACCGCAGCATCTGAGTTTGCTGAATGCGGGGCCTAACGAAGTCTGGCTCCACCTGCGGAACACATGTTCTCACTAGAGTGCCCAGAGGAGACAAACAACAACACTAACCCTGTAAATCCCACCATCTCTGGCCTCTACTAGCCAACCCCCACAGGTGTTTCATGCACCGTCCAGCATATAACCTACACTCTTAAAAATACAGGTTCTAAAAGGGTGATTTGAATAAAAACAGTTTGTTTAGTTGTTACCATATTCGATTAAATTAGATTTTATTCATTTATTTGAAAAACTGCAACTTTTCATGTTTTGATTTAACCCATAAAAATGAGTTCCCCTTCAGGAACTCGAGCTGCGTCGAAAACGTTAGGGGAACGCCAGCGTGACCGCGCTCTGAATCACATGTGTAATCTGTCCAATGGAAGGGCGAGACGTCACGGGCAGGTGACGTAATCGACCAGGAAGCATAAAAGCACGTGCTGCGGAGCCATTCACCAACCGCTACTCTGTGTGTGTGTCTCTGTCGATCTGTGTTATGAGTCTTATTTAGTGTTGTTTGTCCCTCACAATCACTTGAATAAGCTCCACAATGTCTAAAAGTGCAGAGAAAACTAAGCACTTGGGCGAGAGCAGATCGCATTACAGGCTGTGTGTTCCTCCCTGCAAACGATCACTGCTGGGGATACACATAGTCCGTGTATGGTCTGCTTGAGAGCAGAGCACGCAGAGTCAGTTCTCGAGGGAGCTGACTGCCCGCTTTGTGAGTTTGTCACTGCGCCTGCTTGCTCTCGGAAGGCTCTCTTTGAGGAGGGAGCTTTCACCAGCGTTCCTCACGGTGCCGATCCCGCTTCTGCCGAGGCGAGCGGCGGCTGCACTCGTGGGAATCGCAGATGAATCAGGTGGAGGGAATGAAGACGGGCGAGCCCCTATCTTCTTCCTTTCCCATCAGATCCAGCGCCCGCTCTCTGGGTTCGGAAGCCTGCCCCGCGGTTTCTTCCCCCCAGAGAGAGGGCTCGACGCTCCGCCTGTCTTCCTCTGAGGAGGTGGACATGTAGGACGTCAATGAATTGTAAAGCTGCAGTGTTTGCACAAGCATATTATGAATGACATCATTATAGCAGCGTAAGAAATGCTAGAAATGGAGTTTGCGCTGTCAGCTCTAGAGAAAAGGGGCTGATTGTGCTTCTCCCCGCCGTACGATCTCGCGGTTCCGGTCTGCCACTGCTGAGGCACGTCGGCGAGTGAGATCGCGAGGATCGCAACATGGATCTGGCGGACGGGTTGGAGACGGGTTCACCCTATCTCCACCTGCATTCCCCAGATCTAGCGCTCTCGCTCGGGTCTGGAAGCCCACGGTGCGGTTCATCCCCCTTTGAGTGAGAGCTCGCTGTTGCAGCGCGCGTGGCCAAGGCGACGTGTGTAATACGTCATTTTCATTTTTATTATGAATCCTTTCATATCAGACCGTGTTTACTCGTCTGGTTGTCTTTCTGCAATTAATTTTGAGGAATTAAATTATGTATTTCATCTATCTAGGAGAAGTTAGATGTGTTAATATGTATACATTTACATATATGTGTGTATAGGAGCCTCTTGGGACATTTCTCGAGTGAGAGCACAATGTTTTACCTTTCTTCCTCTGAGGAGGTTGAGGTGATCAGCAGGGGCTGCTGGGCAGAGCAGCCCCAACCGTGTTCCAGCTCCTCATTTAAGGAGCATCACTTCTCGTACTCCCCATAATATTGGAGTCAGAGTGGCGCTCCCGGGCCAAAGGATTCTAGCAGAAGGCGGATCTGCAGACCGTCATTCTCGCTGGATAGTCTTTGGCTAAAACGTCCTGCTGCCTATGACCCAGGACTTCTGAGGACCGGCCTCTCTGGGGAAGAGCTGCGTACATCGCATTACACGGTGCCCATCTCTCCTCAGTGCCCTCAGGAGATCGGTCTGCCAACCCTGCCAGTGTTCCAGGGCGCAGCAGGCCTCCAGCGTGCGCTTCTCTCAGTTACTTCCGCCCGGAAACGTAGTGGAACTCGCCGCCCCTTTGGGGGTCTTTAGAGCAGCTAGAGCGGCCGTCCCCTGCCGGTCTTCTGCTTCAGGGCACCGAGCTTGCAGCTCTAAGCACACCAGAGACCAGTCTCGAGAGACTGGTTCCCTTAGTAGGCACCTGGCGGTGAGGGAGCCCCTGCTAAGCGTGTCTCATTGGGTCCTGCCTGAGCAGGCTCTGGTTCTATCAGTCTAGTCTTCCTAGAAATGATGCGGGTCTGAGGACCGTCGTTTCAATAGGAGACTACAGCTGAGGCAGTCCTGATGCTATGGTCCAGGACTCATGAGGGCAGGCCCCTCTGGGGAAGATCGGCGTACACCGCGGTACACGGTACACATCTCTCCTCAGTGCCCTCGGGAGATCGGTCTGCCAACCCTGTGTTGGAAGGAGGAAGGAGGCCATCGAGATGGTCCCTCCTCATGAAGGAGAGTCCGGGTTCTACAGCTGGTACCTCATAGTTTCCAAGAAGGATGGATGGTTGCGTCCCATTTTAGATCTGCGTCAGCTGAATCGCTCAGTCATGCGACTGAAGTTCAAGATGCTCACAATCAAACATGTTGTGTCTCAAATCAGGTCCGAGGACTGGTTTGTCACGATAGATCTAAAGGACACGTACTTCCATGTCTCCATCCTTCCCAGTCACAGCAAGTTCCTGAGGTTTGCTTTTGAAGCTTACCAATATCGAGTTCTTCCCTTTGGCCTAGCACTCTCACCCTGTACTTTCACGAAGTGTGTGGATGCGGCACTGGCCCCACCGCGGCTTCAGGGCATCCGCATACTGAATTATATCGACGATTGGTTGATCCTAGCTCAATCAGAGCAAACGGCGGCTCGACATCGAGATGTCGTTCTCGCCCACATGAAAGACCTGGGGTTAAGACAAAACGCCAAGAAAAGTGTGCTTTCTCCATTACAGAGGACCACTTATCTGGGCGTGGTGTGGGATTCGACCACGATGCAGGCACACCTGTCCCCTGCGTATCGAGTCGATCCTCACTGTCAAGAGAGTGAAAGAAGGCCAGTCACTCACTGTCATGCAGTTTCAGAGACTGCTGTGTCTGATGGCAGCTGCCAACGTGATACCGAGGTTGTCGAGACCATCTTCCAATCCAGAGCTCCCTCTACGAGGAAACTGTATGCCCTGAAGTGGAAGCTCTTCACTTCATGGTGCGGAGGTTGCCAGCTTGACCCAGCTAACTGCCGATTGGTACAGTTCTGGAGTTCGTGCAGGCCTGTTCCTCCGCAGGGTTAACCCACTCCACCCTGAGGGTCTACGTGGCGGCTATTTCGGCCTACCATGCCCTTCTCGGTGGCCTTTCAGTGGGTAGACACCCCCTAGTACATGTTTCTTCCAGAGGCCTCCGGCCAGAGAGCTTATGCTATGTGGTGAATCAGGATACTATTCCATAGCCTCGAGTCCTCTGCTCTCCCCTTTCCTGGGGATCAAGACTCACTTCTTAGAAGTTGGCCTTTGGGATGCAGGCCCCGCCGACTTTAGCCACTCGTGGCCCTTTTTCTCTCGCCCTCGTTGTGCTCCCAAGGGATACACACAGGGCAAGGACTTGGAAGTCTGGCGGCGTGGGCATCTCGTTCCCCTAGCGTTTTCGACGCAGCTCGAGTTCCTTCTCAGGTTACGTATGTAACCATGGTTCCCCGAAGGGAACGAAACGCTGCGTCTCGAGGCCACACTTCCGGCATCCCTGCCAGCGCTTGCTTAGATGTCAAGTTTATTAAATCAAGCTTCTTAAGTTGATTTAATCATATTAAAAACATTATAATTTGAATGTTACCACATGAAGCACATTTTTTATATCTGAAAAAGTAGTTTTTACAAAATTGGGTCAGCATTTGAACCCAGGCTGTTTTTCATGTTAAACAAAAATTGTGTGAAGAACATTTTAATGATCTAAAGAGCCTGGTTGCATGGTAAACAACCTTTTGTGCAATGGAATGTTTCCATGGATGTTAAAGGTTCTTCATGGAACCACAGATGCGATTATTTTAAAGAGTGTAATGGGGCGGGATTTTACTGTAAAGGGTATTGGTTTGCTTTAAAAATTTACATGACACAGAAATATTGCATTGTATCGCGTCACTGCTCTGGAATCAAAACAGTCAGTTCAGTTGAACGTCATAAGACGGCAAATACCAGCAAAATGTCTCGAGGGCAAAAAGGAGAGTGTGTAGTTTGTGTGCAAATCTAACATGTATGTTTATTGCTGAGAGAATAGGTAAGCTACGGGTCTGTTTATCGGGGGGATGGGGTGGTCATGCTTCCCTGCGTGTCATGTATATAAGGAAAAGGATCCATCTTCCTGAAATACAATTTCACAGAATGTGACAGAGGCCGAGTCTTCCAATTGAACACAGACAGAGAGAGAGGGAACATTGCGTGTGGACAAATGAAAGATATAGATGGAGAGAAAAACAGAGAGCTAACAAAGCCTAAAGCGATGTAATGTGCAGCACCACTTTGCCAGCTACATCCAGCCACATTACAAATGTAACATTTGATGTAGTAAAATAGTACATTTCCTATAAAACTTAAGTGATGTGATTGGCACTATTCTATTCTGTGCATGGCCAGGGCACATCCGGAGAGCACGTACCCTTCAAGGACTTCATCAGTGTGATAAAAGACACAGGGTCAATCTACAACCATTGCTGAATTTAATGCTGTGCTCGCATGCACGCTATTTTACTCCGTGGAATCGTTTTAGACCGCATTAAAGATAGTTTCACACTACGTGTCGAGTAAAAGTTGGACATATGCAGCAGTAATCTTAAAGAGCTAAGAATTAGGTTTTAAAATTAACTTTTGTTGATACAACCTAATATTGTTTCAGTCGTATTAAAGTGATAGTTTGTCCAAAAAAAAAAATCTTGCCGATTACTCATCCTCAATTCATTGGAACATAAATGAAGAGAATTTGAGAAATGTCTTTTACTTCTTTTTTTTTTTTGGTCCAGATACATAGAAGTCAAAGTGTCAAACTGTTTTATATTGTACAAAAGAAAGCAAGTCATACAGGTTTGGGATGACATAAGGATGAGTAAATTATGACAAAAATGTTTTATTTATTTTTTAGCCCTTGTTTGCATTGTTTCATTTTTTATGTGCTATGATTCTAAAAACCATTCATTTAAATTTAAATAAGAAAAATGCCAAACATTTATGCATCTTTATCATATTTTTTCTGTTAATAAACAATGTGTACTTAAACAGTCAGCAAAATATAAACAAATCAGCTCTACGCAGTAAAACTCATCAAGACAGTCTTATTTAACGATACGACATAAAGAAGCTGTTATTCACATCTCAAATGTGAACTGTTAGTATAATCTGACTCGTAACTAATTAATTATATAGTCAGAATTAGCACATTTGATATACATTGTGGTTCATTAAATATGTGACGGCATTAATTGCAGGTGGGAATTTTTACAATTATACCTGCCATATGACTAATGATTATTAATCCCATTAACTGATTAAGCTTAATTATTTCCCCCCACTTAACTTATGTGAGTATTTAACACTGGGAAAATTATCTTAATTAGCTGCTGCAATTAAGAGTAATTAAAACCCAATTAACACTCTCAGGAGAGGCAGTGATTACATTGAATGGTGCGACTGCATGAGAGCATGGGAGCCGCAGCTTTTCCCCATCAAGGCACGACCAATACCACTGGCAGCGTTTCAAACAGGAATAAGAAATCAAATTATTTCCAGCGAACAGCACAGGGCTAATGGTAAATGACAGCTGTCAAAGAGACTGCGACTATCTGCCTGAAGATGGGGAAAAAATGCCCATTGTCAAAGTTAATCACTCCAGCATCGTATAAAGTCATAAGAGAAAAAACTGCAAGAAAGAAAACAGTGTCAAGTTCAAGTTGAAGGAACAAAGTACAACAAAAGACATACCGAGCACATATGGGAACTCAGGAAGAGGAAATCTGACAACCAGCTAAAACCAGATGGAGTGAGAAAACCTACTTAATTTACAACCAAAACCATGCAGCGAAGATGTTCTGTTTTGTGCAGGCTTTTTATTTTATTATTTCTTTAGTACTTTTCACGCTTGTGTTTATGCGTAACTTTAACAATGGTGTTAATGCAATAGGCATTTTGGTAAAACCGCCATAGAGTTGCATTAAAGAGTCTGGCAAGAGTAGGATGGGCAGTGTGTGTGTGTGTGTGTGTGTGTGTGTCGCTGTAGGCCGAGCGGTCATCTTGCGGCCGCTTTCAGCACGCTCTCACACACCCCTGCTATGCACATCCTGATGAAAAAAATTGAGTGACAAGATTCATGGCTATCAGAGCAGCTGATGAGATGGAAGGGCAAGAGGAGGGTAAAAAATGGGGCCCACTCTATTTCTGATTATTATTCAAAGAAGAGGCAGAACATGGACGGTCCTGATACAAATAAAAATGAAAAATAAATAAGGGGCAACTGGCCATACGCAACCCCCTCCTCCCATCCCTCACAATCTCTCTGTCTCAGCAACAACAACGACAATGTATGATGATTCGAAGAAATTTTTATCTAGTGGTAAATATACTTTATATTTTTTAAATATTCAAAATAATAAAGATTTAATTGTTATATCCTCTTAGGCTTTATTTTGGCAGATTATGCATATATTACACTGAAAGCATGAATGAGTAAATGAAAAAAGACACTGTTGACACTGCCTTGATGTCAAAAAAGGGGAAAAAAAATATTTAGAAATATTCAAGCTTACTTAAACCCAAACAATACATCCTCAAAACTGAAATGCAGGATTCAAAATTCTAAAATTCTAATTCTAATATTTTTCAAAATATAAAAAATATTAGAGTGAGAGATGGTCTAGTCTTTATGGTTTTAACCGTAGCTGTGTGGATTCTGTTTTACTCGTGTGGACTCGGATTCAGCGGTTTGGTCAAGACCCTCATGTACAAAAAAAAAGAAACATTCGTCTCTGTATCCTGACAGGATTGCTTAGAACAGATTCATTTGATTTTATATTTCAGAGAAATTCCCATTTATATTTTTCATAAATATGCTTTAAAATATCATTTAAAGGAATTGTGCATATGCATGCAAATAATTATTTTTATATATATATATATATATATATATATATATATATATATATATATATATATATAATATACTTTTACTAGCATTCTTTAAAAACATCCATAAAATTCAGTTAATTAAGTTTGAAGTTTAAGATATGAAGTATAATTAATCAAAAAGAACCAAATAAATGCAATTAATGCATTATTTTGAATATTTTAATAAAAATGTTAATTCCCTTATCACAATAACATTTCTAAATCTAGTTTTATAGAAGATCCACTTTATTAGTGAACTGATACAAAAAAAGTTCACAATTACAGCTTAGATCCGTATTTTGAGATCTAATCATTTCTGTTACATAAATACAATTTCATATTCTTGATTTTAATCATTTTATCTCTTGTAACAACTTCCTTATAACAAAATCAAAAATGTCAATTTAGGGCATTTTTTAAATAATTAAGAAATGGATGTGAATTAGAAACGTCATGTACACTGTGTTCAGCAGGGTTTCTATGAGGAAATAGTTCTCTCTGCTGCCTGTTTAAGGGAGGTTTTAGAGTAAGGATAGGTCGGACTCTGAATTGCCCCCCCCCCCCCCCCCCAAGTCCCTTTTCTGTCAGTTTTCAGCAACTGGGAGCAGCTCTCTGCCCAGATTACTCCTATTGTGCTCGGCCAGAAAAACCAAAGCGAAAAACACCTCTAGCCCTCCAGCGGGGCTCACAAAAGCATTTAGAAATAACATACAGCCCGGCACCAACACAAGCCTCAAAGTCCCCATCTCAGCTATTCTACATTCAGCCTTGTCCATAACAAGCACCTGAGAACATATTGTCCATCAGAAGAAAACTTTCAAAGAGCCCCTCTGCATGTACCGCCAGATCTCTTAAAGACGGGTAGAGAATGACATTGATGGTGACCGTCGCGCTTAGTCAAGAACAAGATAGTAATAGCATTACCGTGAGAGATAAAAATGTAGAAAAATGCAATTCAATAAACACAAAGAATATATGTTAAAGAAGGACAGAGGAAAGAAACGGCAGTTCTTTTCAGAATGAGGAATACAAGGCCCAGCGGTGACATCAACGGCTTTATTCTGTGTGAACATCTGACTGCCCTGCTCGTGTGTGCAGAAACACACCGCCAAAACGCTTCATCCCAGCTATCACCGGTCCTGCCCACAGCAGTGAGGAATAAAGTATCGTTTCTGAACATTCAAAGCACTTTCTAAGGTCCTCAGAAACAATACAAGCAGAATGTATTCAAATTCAAATATATTTAATTAAATTAATAATATAAACAAAATAAAGTAAATAAATTAATATTAAAAAGAAAAATGTTGTTTCTTCTTCTTCAAAAAAAAATTCGTTTTCTGCTCTATCAAATAACTCCAAGCTGTTTTGTGACATGTTTGACAAAACCAAACTAATAATTTCACTAAGAAATTGCAAGTATGTTTTACAACTAATTACAAAGAAACAGAACGTGACACACTGAATTAAACATGAACATTTGAAATAGTATTTTCTTATCAAATGTACTCTAGTGATCTGCCTTATTTTACAGTGCATTTGCAATGAACAAAAAAAAATTGCAAGTAAGATCTAAACAATTAATACACTACAAATGATATACTGTATATAGATATAGAAAAAAAATCTAAATGTAGTTCTTATTTAAATATGATTTTAAGGATCAGGCAAAAACAGCACATTAACGCAACAACTGTATGTGTCGACTTTATAACACTATGGCCCGATAGAACAGTTGCGGAATAGAGAAAAAGGTTTATTAGAAATGAACTGCAGAGGTAATAGTGTCCTCTACGATAGGGGTAGAGATAGAGGACTATAGAGATATTACCTTGAATAGGCATGCAGCGGTCCTCTCAAACTGGCATCTAGTGTAAAAGCATCCTGCAGAATAGACTGAGGGCCTGGGGTGAAGCCATGTTAACTCTGCAATTCTTTAAGTTCAGTGGAGCTGAAAAACACAAACTGTTCGGGAGAGAGAGAATAGAAGAAAGGAGCCTTTCTCATCTCATTTTTTTGTGCCGGCTTTGCAGGAATTCTCTAAATTGTGGAGATGAGTGTAAATGGGAGCATTTTGGAACACCGAGATGGGACAGATAGGGACAAAACAGGGCCATAAAAACAGCTGCATTACCATACATTATTATACACAATATTTTGCACTCACTCTCTTGGACGAGCAATCAAAATGGCCTTTCTCTTCACACCAGACACATTTGCGGCTGTAGATGATAACCCTGCTTTTATTTTCCCTTTGCAGACTCCTGGTCTCTTGGTTGAGGGGCTACACAAAGCCCCTGCATCTCAATGTGCGCTGTGTGTGTGTGTGTGTGTGTGTGTGTGTGTGTGTGTGTGTGTGTGTGTGTGTGAGCTTGTTTGTGGGTCAGTGTGTATCTGATTTGATTGTGCGTTGAGATGGTGACAGACTAAAGCTGCCAGATATAGGGTGAAGCCTGTGGTATATATATAAGTGTGTGTGTGTGTGCGTGTGTGCGTGCGCGTGTGTGTGTGTGCGTGCGTGCGTGCGTGCGTGCGTGTGTGTGTGTGTGCGTGTGTACTTCTGAGGTGACCTGAACCCAGAGGGACAAGCAGAGGCAGGAACAGACAGACTGCAAAAGAAAAGATGAGATGTCTGAGTCAGAAGAAATAACGGATGAGTGCAGATATAGATAAATAGATGTATTTCATTTTGTAGTATTTACATTAGTATATTTTATTCAAATCTTAAATTATTTTCTAAAGTTAAATAAGAAGAATAATAACAATAGTAGCAATTATTATTATTATTATTATTTACCTGGGTCACCCCCTTGAGCTTGTTATGAAATTAAACATTTCTGAATAATCTGAAACTACTTCAGATTGAATCTGTATAACATAACATAAAAACACAATTTTTGGAATAAATCAGCTAAGACAAACAGATAATATTTTCTTTATTGTTTTTTTTTTTTAGGATTTTTAGGATTTTTATCTTTTTTCCAGCATAAATGTTTAGAAATTATTACATCAACATACCTTTACTTTAAAAGCCAAATTACGTAAAAATATTACATGTTGTTCTCTGAAAATTTTCTGCAAAAAAAAATATACATCAGTGGGGTAGAAATAAAAAACACTATATTTTGATAATTCCTTATGTCATTTTGCTTCTCAAGTAAATGTATCATGACTTAAGATTGTTTGGATATTAGTACTGAAAAACAAAATATAAATGCTCACTAAGAAAAATTGTTGTTTTTTTTGGCATTTTTAATATGATTTGGACTAGATTATCGTAATCACACGATGTTAAATACTGGACCACCACAGATGTTTTGTTGTGATGTTTTCTTGCTTTGTGCTGAGAAGAGAAGTGGGGCTGAGCAGAGGGTTATCCTTGGGCTTATCATGCCAGGCCATACAAATTCATTTCATATTCAGTGGAATGGCTGTTCACTGCAGGGGACTCGCTGCACTACCTATCCCATTCTCCCCCCTTTTCTCTTTGATTTGCTTCATTTGAGCTCTGCTGTCCCCAGCAGCTTGTTAGAACTGCCACCTCACAGACCGGGCCCCCTGGATCGAGAGAGAGAGAGACAGAAAAGATGGAGAAGATGCTAAGGGTTGGGGAGGCCTCGCCAAGAACGCTGTCACAAGCCAGAGGTGAACAAGCACAGATCCCAACCAGAGCAAGAGGGATTGTTGAGCAGGGCACGCCATCTACTGATAAAACACTGGTACTGAATCACAAAGACAAACGGCAGCGTGAGAGGCTTTAATCTTTTTAGAACATTTTCATGCTGCTTTAATCAAATTGTGTTTTAACAGGTTGTTATATATAGACTTTAGTCAGGTTAGACACCATACTGAAAAAACATGACTGTGAGGGACAGACTTACAATCTTTACAATGGCACACAATGGTCCGACATGATGAGCTTTCAAAACTATTTTACAGGGTTTTTGCCTACTTTTTCAGAAAGAACGCATTTACATCTATTCCAGACAAAAATTAAATATGGCTCTACCCTCACTAAAGTCTATGTACACTGAATAACATATCTTTAAACATTTGTGTAAATATATCTTTTGTCCTCTTCTTGATATAGCCAATTTATTTTAATATATTACATATTTTATCGCAGATAAGACAGGAAGCACATCATTATTTTCTCAGTATTTCATCTGTTACAGGATGTGCTCACCATGTTCATTAGTGCAGCATCACACCGGTACATCAGTCTGCGTGCAAAGAAACACAGCCTTATTAAAGCAAAGATTTCTTCACAAAAAGCTTAATTGCAAAGTAAATCATCTGCAAATGAAGAAAACCCACAAAGACAGAACAGAGCGGCTGAATTCCTCAGCTACGTACTCCTTTTTTATTATTTTTGACAAGGTGCAAAAAAATGATCCATTTAGGTCAGAGGGACAAGAGACATAACTGCCTCAATTACCCATAATGGCACACATATGTGGCAGCCGCCTCCATTTTACGTGAATCAATCTAAAACGTTCGGATTCGTGCCTACATTAGGTGCGGGGAAAATACTTGGTCATCTGTCAATCCATCGGAGGGTCAAAATCGAGAATGAAATTTTGCAAAAAAATATAAAAATTATTGTATTCCAACCTCTCTATTTGCCAAGGTCAGACTCATTCATCACAGTGGGGTGTGCTGGGAGACCGGACGAAGGCTTGAATGCATAATGACAGAGGACAGGCGGTGTGTGGAGGTGAGGATGAAGGGGGCACAACAAGATACAGCCTGCCCACCCTTCCTGAACCCAGCCTACATGATTAGATGTCCAGACACGGGATAACCTTGGGCTAGAGCGGATAAAGTGTGCCCAAGGAGGTGCCGAAGGAGATGGAGCAAGACTTGGATGCAGACAGAGATGGGAGGCTAAAGCTATTCACAAAATATTTTCATTTTCAAGAGGAAATCAATACATAAATATATACATAATATTTAGTTTTTAAATTGATTCATTTTATTTGATTTAAAGTTTTTTTCAGTTTCCTATATTTTTAATATATATATTAGATAGATAGATAGATAGATAGATAGATAGATAGATAGATAGATAGATAGATCGATAGATAGATAGATAGATAGATAGATAGATAGATAGATAGATAGATAGATAGATAGATAGATAGATAGATAGATAGATAGATAGATATAAATAGATATATAAATAAAACATAAAGCAAGGCACTATTACTGAACCCCTCACCATCCCCCCTCTGTAGACCCCATGAAAAAATAAATCTAATTTTCCCATCTCCACCACCAAGCGTCATTCCCCTCCCGCAGGTTCCCCCCCCACCACCACCACCTTCCTCTTTTACTGCGCACCCCTCTTTTTTTCCTCTGAGCAAGGCTCCATTTTGTAATAAGTTCTGATCAGTGTTTCTACCAATTTGCATTCTACTGAGGAAATGGAGGAACATCCCTGATGAGGGAGAAAATGGAAAGAGATTGTGCGGAGAGAGAGACAGAGAGAAAGAGAGACAAAACAATCATATATCCGATTGAATGAGTGTGTGTGTGTGTTGGAATAGAGGGTGTGGTGTGTATGTGTTTGCGTGTGTCTCCGGCTGCGCATGCGCAGGTGTGTTTGTCCATTTCCTCTGTGAGGCTGCTGGAATGTCAGGAAAGCTCATTGTACTATTTGCTTATTCAAATTCAATCAAACAGCTGTGCTGAGAGGGAGGGGAGATGAATGTGATCATCAGGCTGATCGCTCATGAGCTGGAGGTCTACCTGTGAGCCAAACAGAACGGGAAAAACACAAGCACTCATGGACTCTTACCATTAAACACATCTACCAAAAAACACTGATCACTGATTTGCACCTCTTTTTACACACACAAATACACAAAAAGTACCATTGTACTACCATGGGTTTTGTAAATACATAAATGTAGGTATGAATATGAATATGGTGGTCATCATTCAGTACCATAGCAGGAAAGGTGCTGGTTAGTTGCCACTGTTTCCTTAAAATCATCTGAATGTTTGTACACTTGATTTACACTATTATGAAGACATTAAAATACAAATAACTCCCCTTATTAAAATGTATTGATTGACTGATTGATTAAAAACATTTGTTACATTTGATTTTTTTTTATATAAACATGAATATTTCTACATATATGGGTATATTTTTATATAAGACTAAAAAAATATTTAAAGTCCCACTGATTGTTTCATTAAAAAGAGTTAAACATTTTAAAAATGGGAAGCTTCATCATATATTAAAACTTATTTTTATTATAATTTAATGTGTGCAAATGTGTGATCAATGCCAAGTGGTAGTTTTCTGTTATTTTTGTCTCAAAACTATTTTTAACACATTACCGTGCCAATCAATCCCAATAAGTGCACAACATAACTTTAATGAATCATGGATGAACGAACAAACTCTATGATATTTTATGTGCTGGTACTGTATATGGTGGGACTATAGCATTATTCAGCCTTGAAAATATACTTGTGGAAGCCATGAAGTAAATGTTCATTAGATTAAAGTGCAGAATTATATGCATCTGCAAAATTTGTTACGTACAGATTGCATTATATACTACAAATTGAGATATTTAAGCAAGGTTCGATGTATTAAATCAGACACATATACACTGATATATAACCCAATAATGTCTATCATATATACTGATAGACATTAGGAGTAGATTGGAGGGCAGTTTTGGTGATATTGTTAATGGGTGTTCGAGGCTGTTCTCAGGACTGATGAGAAAGATAGAAAAGTTAATTACAGCCTGGCTGGAGCGACCCTTCCTTTGTCTGTATACAACACGTTTTTCATTTATAGTGTGGAGATCAGCGGTTATCTCCACCTCTGGAGGGACAGCCAGAGAAAAACAATTGCGGATTCTCTCACACAATTTCTCCATCCAATTCCCAACCATGAATTTTTGAGCAAAATTAATTTCCGTGACTATCTAATAAATCAGAAACAAGCGATTGATGTTGATGTCAATCCAGATGGACACAATGAAATCCCCCTCTCTGTTCGACACCGGTTTGCCCCTGGCTTTTCCTCTTTCTCCTCTCTGCAGCGGACTGCTGCATCACACAGATAGCGGCCTCTGATTTCCTTCCAACCAGATATTATGGGTGAAAATTCACAGTCTTGCATCAATTCAATAATATACATTCAAACATGCACAGCATGTCTTCTCACATGATTGTTGAAGCCAGTCTACCAGCAGCACTTTATCATGGGATTATAATTATTCATGGCCAAATATTTTGTATTGCATGCTTCATTACACACGGCTTCACTTCAGGGGGAGCGAATTCAAAGTAGAGCAGTAAGTTTCCATCCTCCCATGCAGTCTATATCATAAAACATACTGGAAGGCAACCTGAAAACATCTAAAGTTGTGAGCATGTGAACCCTGTGCCACCCAACCAAGTCCTTCCTTTCCAGCAGGTGAGCAGCATATCTGTGGACACGGTGCAGGAATGCAGCAGGAACGTGGGGTAATAAAAGAGAGGTTAAACGATGCTGCCGTAACACATTGATCTCCCTCAGATCCAGAGTTAGATATCCCCAATCCCCCTGTCCACACCGCCATTACAGAATTAGCCTAACCGCTGCCTCACCATGGCTCAACAGAAAGGCCACACTGAATACTTCTCCACCGTCTTATTGATTTTCACGCCCAGAGACGCCGCGCCCCCAAAGGCCTCTGAATTACAGGCCATTTTACAGGGAATTACACCAGTGCTGGAAACTTTACAGAGATATGGATGTCAGGGATCAGTCACAGTACAGGCCCTGCAAACAGCAACTCTATCCAACCTCTGCTTGAATCTCACACTGATCTTCCAGACATAAACAAAGCAGTCCAGAGACCAGCAGTATTAAACAATAAAGATAATAAAGTGAAAGTATCATTGCACATTTGTGCCACTAGCAGCAACCAATTTTAAAGTGCACCTATTATGGATTTTTGAAAATGACCTTTCATGCAGTTTGTAACAGAGCTCTATGTAAATGAAAACATCCTGCAAAGTTGAACTGTTGAAGTGTAACTGAAAGTGCACCGTGTATAAAGTTGTTGTCTCCCAAAAGAAAGATTTGAATCTGAATCATTTAAACGAGTCGTTTTTCAAACAAATCCCAAGCCGTTTCATGTTGACATCAACAGGAAACATTAGCATATTGCCTGTCCACTTGTTGCTCGCGCAGACCTGGGAAAACTTGATTTTCACGTTGGTCTGAATGAAAATGCAAATTCGTTCTTTGCCACTAGGTGTCGCTTTTGGAGCGGTAAAAACTCATAAGCACTGCTTTAAATGAAATAGACCAATCACCGCAGATTAGCGTCCCCGCAGAATTGTTGAGCGAATCGTTTAGGAGTCGTTGAGCAAATAAGGTAAAAATAAATGCATATTATAATAAAATTAAAGTGTTTTTTTTTATTATTTTGCATGCATGTCAACCTGTTGTTGGGGACTCCCCAAACCAAAATATGGTTTAAAAAAAGAATAATTAACATTTAGAAAAAGAAGTGTGCTTAATTGCATTGAATGTACTTGTAACTGTATATTTTAAAAAAGCTGCTTGCATATAATATTATATTATTGACATAAAAGGCCATTGAAGTGTACTTAAAAAGTTTACTGTTTTACCTCACTTAATAGCACACTTTCCAATGATGTCAAATTAGAAGCTTTATTTTAAAGTACATTTTAAATCATTATGCTTTAATAAACATTTGCTGTGCTTTAAAGATGTAACTGTAAATGTAATAAAATGCAACTACATTTTGACAATTGTGTAATTACAAATATCTTTAAATACCTGACATACACGTTTCCATAGAAATTACATTAAAGTATATTTTAGTTTACCTTTAATGCTTGTCAGTACATTCAGCAGTAAATACAGCAGTACAACCGTATTTCAAAGACAATAGAAGTAATTATAAAATTACATACAAAGATGTTCTTGAGTTCTATTTAATTGGGTTAAAAACACTGTAAAGTTCAGATAATTGAAATTAAAAAATATAATACATTTAATTGCCCAGTCCCCAAAAACATCACATTGAGTTTGCACTTAAGAATATTCTTTTAGTAATGTTTTTTCTAAGGCATGTTAATAAAAATTGCTTAAATTTCCTAATTGAACAATGGCCTACTCCTGGCTTAGTCTAAGCCCTGTCTGTAAAACCAGGCCAAAAGCATACTTTAGTATGTAATTTCTTTATTTATTTTATTGATTTTATACTAAAGTATGCTTTTGGCCCAGTTTTACAGACAGGGCTTAGACTAAGCCAGGAGTAGGCCATTGTTCAATTAGGAAATTTAAGCAATTTTTATTAACATGCCTTAGAAAAAACATTACTGGTGTGCATCTCGAGACAAAACAAAGGCACTGATATATTTTAAGATCAATCAGTGCAAGTTTCTTTCAGTTGAAACAGCTCAGATTTACACTTTAGTCTGGGACTAGGCATAAGCCTTGTCTGTGAAACCGGGGGAAAGTGTACTTTGTACTTTATCTATTCAGAAAAAAGTTTTTCTATGTTGGGTCACTCAAACAAACTTAATAGCAATATGGGTAATGTCTTTGAGGAATTAAATTATTATTCTAAGTAAACTTAAGTAATAACTAAGTATTAACACTACTATTTTAAGATATAACGAAGTAATATATTTAAAATACATTATTTATTTATTTTTTAATTTTAGTCTCTCTCTCACACACAAAGCTATTATATAATTTCTTGAAATGGGAAGTATTTGGACCACTTTTGTGGAGCTTGATTGCTCCTCATCAATCTACAGTACATACGTTTTCACTGAATTACTTAAAACAGCAGCGTGGTCATTCTTGAAAATACATTTCTTTCTTATGCGTTTGTAACAACCTAAGGATGAAATAAATTAAAGCAAAATTCTCTCTCTACATGTGATAGAAGAAAGTATTTTCACAGCGAAAAAAATGACATGCTTCACCTTTCTAGAAAGCTAAAGTAGGCATGAATCCATTGGCACTTGTCAGCGCCTCATCTTCCACTCCTTTTTGGAAAGTTTCAACAGCAACAACAGATGCGTACATAATGGTGGCCATATGAGAAGTGCGGACACAAAAAACACAAATGTGTTTCTCATAAGCCTAGTAAAGGCTTTATCTGTATCATAAGGTGTAGATTAAGCATTACAGTAATCAGGTCACCCTGCCACTGATCGCTGGGCTGTAGGTGAAGGCCTCGCTTCAGCACACCTTCCATGAAGACGAGAAACAAACATTCTGCAATTCTAATATGCATGTAATACAGGCTGGCGTTAGATTCGTTGACACGTGGTGACATGCGCAGCATTGTATCGTAGTGCTGCTAATGTCTGTGTCTTCCTGCACGCCAACAGGCCTTTATGATTTTATTTACGTCTGGGGAGGGCGTTTGATCCGAGCTCTGAAGTGCCGTTTACAACAGCGTGTGTCATGTCAAAAATTGTGTGAGGCAAAAGCCCTGAGGATAGAGGTTAATTCAGGGAGGGGAAAAAGAGGCTGCTGTGTCTCTTTAATGTGATAAACAAGATGAAGCTGGAGAGAACTTGACATGTAGATTTTACATACCGTTGATAAGTAGAATGACATAAACATTGACAAGTCTTATTTTTGTTTCTTTTGAGTGAATGCAGAAGGCAGCAAAGGCCCGCAAGACATGCTGAGTGAGCCAGAGGGACAGCTCAGAGTTGGCTGACTAATAAAAATCTCTTTCTCTCTCTTTCTTTGTCTATCTCTCTTCTCTTTCTGTGGCACCTGGCAATCTCAGGCAGTGTACGGTTACATTTCATTTCTTCTCTAGCTTTGGCTTGTAAAACTCTCTCGATGCACCAGCTCACATTGACCTCAGTGGAGACCCGCAAACATGAAAGAGCCTTTATCTGTTCCAGGTGTGTGAGCACTCACATCGAGTTAGGATGCATGTGTGTTTGTGTGTGTGTGTTCATTTACAAACAGACAGAGAGAGTGTGGCTTATTTTACAGGAGGGCCTTGTTTCTTGACTAATGCCTACATTTTACGTGATAAATCATATGCTATATATAGTCTGTATGTGCAACACTGTTTTTTAATAGAGAAAGAAACTCTTGTTTGTTCAATGAAACAAAATCAGAGAAATATAATTTTTTTTAATAATAATCATCATCATCATAAAATTATTAACGGAGTGTCTATTTACACTAAGTGCAAATAGGCCGTCTTGTTGGCAAAGGCTATTTACACTAACTCCGCCCACTAACATGTAACATGTAACTAAAAAAAAGACGCAAATTCAGCATCACTGGTAAGACACATGCTTTTTGATGTGATCGACCCGAGTTCGAATCCGCCTTTTGCCGAACGTTTTTGCCGAACGTTCCTTTTCAAATCCCATATTGCATCAGAAAGGCATTTATTTTAAATAAAACTTAAGGAAATAATCAAAAAGTTGAAATAAATTGGGTAGGGTTAGGGTAGGTGTAGGGAGGGCTTTATTGTCCCAATAAGGTGGCATCCATTTAATAATTTGAATTAAAACTATAATTTACACTCAATACATTATTATTGCACATTGTTTTATAATGTACTACAATACTAAGGTGCAGATAATTGCCACTATTTGCAAAACATAGTATAAATAGCATAAAATCTTGCTATTTTAACATAGTGTAAATAGAATCTATAGGTATTTGCACTTAGTGTAAATAGCATATCTTTAAAAAATACTGCTATTTTCACTTGGTGTAAATAGAATCCATTGGTATTTGCACTTAGTGTAAATAGCATTTAATTGCTATTTGCACTTAGCGCAAATAGCCGCTGCCAATTATTAAATGTAACAAAAGTGCATTATATAACATTTTGTTTTGCCGCTTTTTCCATACATGAATAAATAATTAGTCTAATGGTGTTTAACACAATATAGCAGAACCTGGCGTCCTTAGGCAAAGAAAGAGTAAACAGTGAGAGATAAATATTGGATGTTTGTAATGTTATTTTTGTGTTTATTTTAGAAATGTTAAAGTTAGGGTCAAAATTTAAGTAAAAATTAATACTCTCTTAGACACTAATAAGGCTTAAAAAAGTGCTTTGGTGAGTAAATAAAAATTACATATTGTAAAATGACAAGAACGATAATCTGACCCTTGCTGAAGTGACTTGCACAATTCAAATCAAACTGCCTACTAAAAACAGCCACACATAAAGAAAAGATATGTAACAACTTTTGTATCTACTAACAATAATTAAAAAAAAAGACAATCACCAAATTCATCAGATGCTTTTCTTTCTGTGGACCAGCGTTAGTATAGCATACTATAAATACAGTGATACATACAGGTACTCACTATGTAATGATATCCTATGGTTATATTTGGTACAACATGTAACAGTTCATTTATTTTATTATTTAAGGAATAGATACACATAGTTGTATACCCTATAGTTGTATATTGACCTAATTCACAATGAGATCGTTCAATAGGCCTGGAGACCTATTGATAGAGAGTTTATATTCTAAGTCCCTATCCATCCATCTGAAACAAATTAGCGTGCCATTAATTAACTTCTACTGGCGTATAGTTTGGAATGGTGGTGAAGAGTCCATTTTTGGACACTCACAAATCATTGCGAGGGTGGAGACAGCAGTGGCATGAAGACTGACAGTGAAACAGATAGAAAACATTTTTCATGGAATCTCAATCCTGAACCAATCAAGCCACACACAAACCCACAATCAAGCTCTGTGGCTCCTTGCAAGGGCTGATAAAATTTCAGATAAGTGATGGCAGGTCGAAGCAACCCATCCCATTTTTCAGCTTTGTTACTTTTTTGCTAGACTCATTATTTCACCCATTCGGGGACCGGACTGTCACACACAACCCACGTTTGATATATGAACATCGGTCCATCACTAAGATCCCCTCCTGCCAGAGCCAATGAGTTGTGTGGGTATGCGGCAGAGAGCGGGCTGCCTCCCCGCCATGAGCAGACAGAGACTGATGGTTCGAGCTGGATGTGGTGAGGGGGAGCAGGGGACTCTGCTCTGGACAGGTTACAAATAGGGTTGAGAGAGTGAGGAGCTCAACCTGAATAAATGCTGATCTTCTATTGAGCCTCTCTCATCCACTAACTGTCATTGCAGCCCAGCTGCGGTAGCATTAAAGAGACTCAATCAGTGCTGGAGAGAGTGAAAGAGGAAAACTAGAGCGGGCCTCAGACAAAGACTTGGGGAACACCACACAAATAACACAAACCACAATCACTGCAGTCTTTGCTGATGTAACACACCAAAATCTATAAGCAACTAGCAGATCTAAAGCAAAAGTGAGCTTGGCTGAAATGGAGTAAGGTTTTAAAAAATGGTAAGTGAAATTGGCCAGTGCCATGCATCGTTTCCTGTTCTTTTGCTGCCAACTCCAATGTCTCTTTTCCCCACAATCAGTGTCAGTGAGGAGCGGTTTGCAAGAAACACTGATCTAACGTACTGGTAGAGCCCTGTTCCTACACCCTTTATCTCTTCAGGAGATGGAATTCAATATACAAAAATCTCATCATGCAACTGCAGCATGCTTGCACCAGAGAGAAGGGCAGGATTGCCAGGTAATTGGTTGGTGGTGGACGAGCACAAGGTATGAGATTACCCGTAGAGGAGTGGAGAGGATGGGGAGGGAGAAAGAAGGGGTGTCTTGTCATCCCCTCCAGCAACCCCCACCGACGGCCCCTCCCTCTCTGTAACGTACAGCCCCAACTGTACCCTGAATGCGTCTGAGGCTCCTACTCAGCTTCACTAATGATGTGTGTCACACCACAAGAAAGGGGGAGCAAGAAAATGGCTGCATTTTGCTTCTTTCCTCCATTTAGACTGTTTTTATAAACTCAACTGGCATTAATTGGGAAAAATCAGTTAAATACATGACATTAATTTTAAATCTCCCCAGATTAGTCATAATAGGAAGCTGAATAAGATCAAAGAGTAAAACGGTGAAACGTAAATGTGGTCGAAGTGGTAGCAGCCGAAGAGGCGGAGCACACGGGAACCCTGTTGGTACGCCATTTGCCTCTTTCTACCCCAATAAATGAAGCAGAGAAAAGAAAAACAGAGAAAAGAAAGAAAGGGGAAAAAACGAAGTTCTCTGATTTATTTATGATGCAATGAAGGCATGTTGAACGCATCAGAACAGGCAGCAGTGGTCAGACTGTCAAATAAGATGAAGTGTCTTCATAGTTGAGCAGGCGAGGGAAAGAGAGAGAGAAGAGCAGAGCCTGAGGTTGTGTTGTGGCAGGGTGTTAACCATCTCGCTTCCACGCACACCCAAACTACAGACCACCAGAACCACCATCAGCTGTCTCATCAAAACATCTCTCAATCTAACACATGTGCCCAGAGAATAGCACTACAGTAATAGATACAATAGATATGTGCTGATAAAAAAATAAAAAAAAAACGGAAATTGGTTCGATGGATACTGACCACCACTGACACTAATGATAGTGCTGTTTCATTTGAGAACACAGCGTGATTACTTCAAATGGACTCAAGACAGCAGATCTTTTTATATATGATATATGAAGATGAAAACCTTTCCTGTAAGTTTAACATATGAGCTGTTCTTCAGAAAGTCTTGCACTTGTAGGGCTGAAAACAGATGAAGTAGTGCAGACATTCAAAGACATCATGTTTATTTACGATGGTTCTTAAAGGTATAAACCTGGAGTTGAGATTTAGGATGTTCCAATTCAGAAAGTCAGTTTCTTCTAATTCTGTGATTGCAATTTCTTTGATTTTCCCTGATTCATGCACTGTCAGAAAAAAAAAAATGTGCAAAGATTGTACCTTTAGGGGTACAACAGCTCGTCAGTGAGGCAAAGTTATAATCATTAACTACAAGTAAAAACATTAAAATAACAAAAAAAAATAACTTAAAATACAATACAACGAAATTTTATAAATAATATATATTTCATAATATTTATTTCAACTATTTGCCATGGTAATGTTTCTCATATTCATTTATTTTAAGTTCAAGTTCCAAAATAACAAAAAAAAAAAAAAAAAACTTGATTATATATATATACGGTATATATATATACACATACAAATATAAAAATAAAATAAAAATCACAACTGCACACAATAAAATGATTATATTTAAGCTAAAAATGTATTTTAAATATTAAAAAATTTAAATAAATGTTAAAAATTAACAAAAATCTAGTTTATCAGCATATAACACTACACTGAGGCACTGAAAGGGACAATGCTGTATTGTATTTACCCCTAAAAGGTGCATATTGTTAGAGTAATACATACCCTTGAAGTACTATTATGAAAGTACAATATGTTTAAGATATCAGAGGAATATCCTTCATCTGACTTTAAATTGAATGCTAGTCTTCTAATGAATGAAGACTGTAGACTGCAAGCTAAAACAGTAAGTGAAACAGAAAACATTACGCAACAATGAATTTTTAAAAAAGTATTATGCAACAATGTTGTCAACATGGCTTTGTTTAATGTGTGGTGTTGTCCAATGCCTCAGTAATTTAACATTTTGTAGTGTGGTCAAATTAAAAAGAAAAAAGAGAGACGGCAGCTGATATTATTTCCAGTCAAACACATTGCCAATGTTGGAATCATTGCTCTTGTACGCTGCACATGTAGACAGATGTAGTCGGTCATTCCATGAATACACTTTGCACACTGTGCACTGCATACATACTATACACTGCAGAAATAGTAATGGTATGGCCACATATTATTCTGAACATAGCCCAAAGTGTATGTATGGAGAGCTGAGCAGATTTATGTTAAAGACAACATCGCCCTCTACAGGTGGAGGACAGAATCCTGGGCCGACAGTACCAGAACATACAATCACAAAAAAGCCACATCTTAGGAATTTCTACATATACTACTGTTATAAAGAAGGAAACTGAAAGGACAAGAGCGACAGGGGAGAAATTAAAATATGCAGACATTCAAATTTGAGAAGGAATACTTGAGATGCCGTTTAAATGTGGTCTCCTCCCAGCTAGCCGCTATACAACTGAGATACTTTCTGAGCTTGCAGTAGATGCAAAAAGCTAAGATACGACCATTTGAAACCTAAAAACCTCCTAAATAAGCAAGCAAAAGCAAAAAGTCCTTTACCCCGTCTAATTCAACCCTAATTTCATCCATTTTACCTCATCATTACTGGACGAGAGCAATTTCCACTGACAGGCTGAAATCACCTTTGACGAAACACTAATTTTTACGTAACCACTGCTCTCTCCTCTCTGCGCTGCTCATCCCAAGATTTATTAACAGTTTTCAACCTGGCATGTATTTGAAAAATACCAGTGATTTCATATAATTTAATGCGCTGCAGATGGGCCAGATTCAAACTGCTCGGTCAGAAAATACAGCCCAAAATTGCTGCGCTCTCTAATATTGCCGGCACTCCAGGCAGATGGGAATAAACCGTAATGGAGCACAAATGTACTTTTCATATTTGCAGGTCTGCTGTGAATCTCCACCTCTAAGGTGATAAAAATTGGATGTCTGAGGCACGGATTCAAATAAGTCCGAAAGGCACGGCACACATCCATCTTAATGCAAGGGGGCAGGGAGCGAACGAGAGCAAAAGAGAACCTAAAAACGGATAGTTGTTAGTACGACTCTGGACTAATTTTTGTAAAATTGCTCTAATTTTCATTCAAATATAAGCACGCAATCCTCTATGAGACGTGGCTTCCAGGTGCAAGAATTATGACAGACCGTACGTCTCAACATTAACAATCATCCTCATGCTCTCCACGGAACCGTTCCATTATCTGCCAGCGCACAAAAATGGCTTCCTCCCCATAGAGCAGCCCGCTGACCCGCAAAGACACAGGGAGGTTGGATTTGAAAGATCTCCTCCATCACCTGCTCCTCTGTTTCATGTGTCGCATTACAGAAAATTCCAGAAATCAGCTTGACTAGATTGGGTCTGAAGCAAGCCCTTTGATACCGCCATGCATCCTTTCATCTCTGTGAACGGTTCCCTTCACTTTAGTTTACCAGAACAACACTTTACACACTAGGGAGAATACCCTTGAAACTTGACAACCAAGCTGCCTTTCTTCTGAGCAGGCACAGGGAATATTGGAGGCTTCTTTTCAAGTTATTTTCCTCCCGAGCAAGTTTTAGAAATGCAACAGCGAGATGCAGGAACATCATGCATTAGTTTGCTGATACTTTTTTTTTAGTATGCAAAGAGATGGGTTCAGTCACACATTGGACTGAGACAGTGCAGTTTGACTGAACTGACCAACTGTACATGTGTGAACGGATGATTTGTGCAGTTTGGCATAATGTCTTATTACTTATATACTGTGTGGAAGGTGCACACAAACACAAAACACAACCATGTTAACATTACACTAAAATAATGCAAGAAACATTAATTTAATACATTTACATTTAGTTATATAGCAGACGCTTTTATCCAAAGCGACTTACAAACGAGGACAATAGATGCAATCAAAACCAACAAAAGAGCAATAATATGTCAATGCTGGGACAAGTCTCGGTTAGTCTAACGCAGTACAAGTAGGGTTTAATATATATATATATATATATATAAAACAGTAGATAGATTAGAAAACGAATAGAGCAAACTTAATGTTAGAGGGTCCATTTTTTTATTATAAGCATAGAAATAAAATAGAGGGTTTAACTGTTAGAGAGTTGAGTTTTTTAATAAATAAATAAATAATAAAACAATATTAATAAAATAAAACAATTAAACAATTTGATATAAGATGTAGTATAAACCATATTGTCCACAATTAATAAGAAGAAAACTAAGAAGAAAGAGCTATTTCAATGGAAAACCATCAAATGTGGTCACACTGGATTCTTGGAATATCATTTTACAGTTTTTCACTAAATTATAAGATGTCCTGTTCTTTTTCACTTCCAAAAACTGTACATTTAATTTAAATTACATGTAATGTCATTATTGCTGTTTTTCACTGTATCGAGTAAGAGAACTTACAGTTAAACAGGTTTTTACCATTACAATACTATGTTTTTTTCTTCTTTTGGACCCCTTTATATTAAGTGTCTTTTCAAAATCAAAGTCATGTTTTCTAATCAACAAGCAGAGAAAAAAAGAAAATAATATTACAGAAAGGTCCCTTTCAAGACTAGTATGACTGTTTGTCAAGGTCAAAAAGTCTATTAAAATATTCATAATTTAATAAGGCAAAGTTAATTGTCGTGATGCAACTCCCCAAAAACTTAATAATATTTAATAATTCATGATATTTGTTTAATAAATAAATAAATTAATTAATTAACCTTTTTTAGGTCATTGTCCCAGCCTCATTCAAAAACAATTTCATACAAATACTGTAGGTCACCTCTATTTTAAAGTCACTTCTGGTGATACAATTCCATATTTTTTCCCAATTTTTATCTCTTTTTTTCTCTGAGAGCGAGAAATGAGAATTTACGCACTCAAAAGCAGGTTTGATAGATTCGCACTCAAGGACTTCAGAGGGACTGAGAGGAGCTTTCTCATCTCCAGTGCAAGCTCTCCATGCATTTAAATCATTTCTAACCAGTTATCTGAAAGTTCATCTATTGATCACTATCGTCAGATATAGTCAGCTCAGAAAATATGAATTTGATAGGATCTTCTTTGCTTACGTTGGCTCTTTCTTTCCTCTCAAGATTTATCCCGAGATTGACCTGGTGTTTTCTGCACTTGTGTTATTGAACACCTGGCAGCTGAGCCCTTTGAGTCGACTGATGCCTTTAGCAAGACTGCTCAGACTGCAGGGTTATTTCAGCAGGATTTACTTTCAGTAAGACTCTAACAGTCCAAATACGCATTATAAATAAAAATGCAGCCAAATAAACTAACAAAAGTTAGAGGATCGCGTGGCATCAAAGGGGGCTGACGTTAAACCAGACCTGACCGTGAGCCGGGCCTTTGTGTGCAGTACCTGGAGAGATGTTCTTCAAGTCTCAGGGCACCTCTCAGCTTTTTCATGGGATTACATGAAAACCTTTGAAACCCCAAAACCCACCTGGTCCAATCTCCACACCACCGCTTGCCCGTTCACATTGAATGATAGCAGATCAGGGGATGAGCTTCCTTTTAGCAGGACTCTTGTGTGCGACACCAAACCTGAGCTTCAAAAAAGCCACATCACATATAGCGAATGACATGCTGAAATATACAGAACTGAATTTCAGACAGTGTAGAGAAACTTGTGAGCATACAATACCAATTCAACATTTTCAGATTCATCTATAAAAAATTTTAAAAAAGTATCTTATGCTCACAAATGTATTTGATTAAAAAGTAAAACAGTGACACATTAATACTGTGAAATATTATTAGAATTCAAAATGACTACTTTCTATTTAAATTAGGGCTTTCAGTCGATTAAAATTTACATGGTGCGGCAATTAATTAATCAAATTAATTTTAAAATAAATTTGGCTGTGAAAATACCCACAAAAAATAATTTAAAGCTATTATTGTGTTAAATGAGAAAGTATCAAGTAGACATTACAAATAGTAGCTGTAGAAAGAAATTTTATTTATATAATGTATATATATATACATTTATATATATATGTGCGGTATATTCCATTATTTTAGTTTTAAAAATAACTATAGTTTAAAAAAAAAAAATCGATTATTAATGCTGTTTGTGTTCTCTAGGATCAGGGATCCAAAAGGCCACCCCTGATTTCATGGGTCCAAATACAGATCTGCACTCACAGACAGCATCCATCTTTACCACTCGGGTGACCGTTGACTCTTTTTCAAAATGAAAAAATAAGTCAGAAATAGAAAGTGGCTGTATGCGAATGACCAAAGCCAGAGCAGAGCCAAATGTCAGCAGAGCTACACAGAATCTCCAGCAGCCCAGAAAGAGCAAACACATGAGTGGGCAGGACCCTGCATGAGAGGGCGGCAATTCTACCTTCAAGGTGGAATGAATAATGAATGGGCTTGTGATGGACACAGAGAGAGACCATCAATATTTCACATCTCTCCTCCTCTAATTTCACTCTCGCTCTCCCAGACTGCTGCTTGCTGTCCCAACACAAATCCTGAACTGTTGCTGCTGAGATATAAGGGCAGTGTGTACACAAGCCATCAGCACAGGACACGCTGTGATACCCACACTGATTTCTTCTGAAATAACATGTCAGACATTGTTGTTATACTGTATACATACGGCTTGAGTAGGGATTCAGTGAAAAAAACCGCAGAAAGTATGAAATACTTTGAAAAGTAGTTTCTAATAATGTCTCATTAAAAGTTTTACTTTAGTCTATTTTAAATCATTATTAATAACATTTTGTCATGCTTTAAAGAAGTACACTTTGATGTGTGGTCTAACATACTAAAGCATATTTAAAGTTGATTATAATTAGAAATTTAACTAATGATTTTCAATATACATTTAAAGTTAAAATATTTTCAATATACCAAATTATAACTTCATCGTTACAAATGGTAAATACAAATAATTACAAATAACTGTAGATACATTACATATAGGCTTCAATATTAATGACAGTAAGGAATATTTTAGTTTACATAAATGTTTGTCATTACATTCGGCAGTGCATTCGTACATACAATAAAAGTCATTGTGAAACGACATACAAAGATGTACTTAAGTGCAGAATACTCCAGAGTTTAGCTATATTTAATATAAATCTAAAATATATCACATTCATTTCCTATGCAAGTATTTTTAAGTATGCTTATGCCTACTTCTTTTCACAAGGGATCATATATAATTTAAAAAAGGGATCTCTTTAATATCTCAACTACTTCTCCCAGATATAAAGATTAAAGGGGAAGTCTCATGTGTCTCCTCCAGAGTTTCAGAAGAAATTACAACATCAGTGTCACAAATTGTGCTAAAATTTGTCTGTTCATAGATTTCAATAACTTGATATATAGGATTAAAATTATTTTATTATCCAGTTAATATATGGTTCAAATTATTTAACATTAGTTCATGCATTTGATATAACGAATTAACTAAATATTTAACAGCATTTTATAATCTAGGTTAATTTACAAACACACTATTTTGCATTGACAAACATAAATAAACAATTCAGATAACTAAAAATGTTAATAATATATTGTGGCGGGAGGAGCAAGCGACAGACACAGTGGGCGTGGCGTCAGGCCTCGGAGAGGTTTTTATTAAACAATAAATCAACAAAAAATGTCCAAGGGGAAAAAGTGTCCCAAAATAAACAGGGGGATCTGGTGTCCTCGTCCTGCTGCGGGGCTTGTGAAGGAGGGCAGTGTTCAGGAGGGAAGGGTCCAGGGAAGGGGCGGAGTCCGGTGGGTCCGGGAGCGAGTGGCGGCGGCTTCTTCCAGCGGCGTCATCCTACTCCTAGGCCCCCGGAGCTTCTGGGGGACTCAACGGCCCGGCATCCTGGCCCGTCAGCTGTCTAACGGGTGCGGCAGTCCTCCTACTCGACGCGCCCTTCCTGGACCCACGAGGACACCAGCGTGCATGCACGGGGAAGAGACCGGTCTCCCGAGGAGAGGCGTGCTCGGCATTTAAACGGCAGCGGTGATGAGGCTCCATTCACATCAGGTGCGCCTCATCACACGCCGCCAGCCCTGGCTGTTTCAGTGCCCCTCCTCTCTCACACACCCACTCCCGTCGGGAGCCTGGTGAAGGGCGGCGAATACGGGACGGGGTGGTGATGATAATAAGGGAGGAGGCAGCCGACTCGTCACAATATTTATATATATATATATATATATATATATATATATATATATATATATATATATATATTGTCGATTATTGCTTTTGTATAATAAATATTGCTTTTTATTAGTTCATAAAACCTACAGTAACTCACAGTAACTACAGTAACTCACCCCTCACATTTTTGTAAATATTGTAAATAAAGAACTCTCTGAGGATCTGAAAAAAAGAATTGTTGCTCTACATAAAGATGACATAGGCTATAAGGAGATTGCCAAGACCCTGAAACTGAGCTGCAGCACGGTGGCCAAGACCATGCAGCAGTTTATCAGGACAGGTTCCACTCAGAACAGGCCTCGCCATGGTCAACCAAAGAAGTTGAGTGCACGTGCTCAGCGTCATATCCAGAGGTTGTGTTTGGGAAATAGCCGTATGAGTGCTGCCAGCATTGCCGTAGAGGTTGAAGGGGTGCGGGGTCAGCCTGTCAGTGCTCAGACCATACGCCGCACACTGCATCAAATTGGTCTTAATGGCTCTCTTCTAAAGATGATGCACAAGAAAGCCCGCAAACAGTTTGCTGAAGACAAGCAGACTAAGGACATGGATTACTGGAACCATGTCCTGTGGTCTGATGAGACCAAGATAAACTTATTTGGTTCAGACGGTGTCAAGCGTGTGTGGCGGCAAGCAGGTGAGGAGTACAAAGACAAGCATGTCTTGCCTACAGTCAAGCTTGGTGGTGGGAGTGTCATGGTCTGGGGCTGCATGAGTGCTGCCGGCACTGGGGAGCTACAGTTCATTGGGGAAACCATGAATGCCAACATGTACTGTGACATACTGAAGAAGAGACTGGGCCGCAGAGCAGTATTCCAACATGATAACGACCCCAAACACACCTCCAAGACAACCACTGCCTTGCTAAAGAAGCTGAGGGTAAAGGTGATGGACTGGCCAAGCATGTCTCCAGACCTAAACCCTATTGAGCATCTGTGGGGCATCCTCAAACAGAAGGTGGAGGAGCGCAAGGTCTCTAACATCCACTAGCTCCGTGATGTCGTCATGGAGGAGTGGAAGAAGACTCCAGTGGCAACCTGTGAAGCTCTGATGAACTCCTTGCCCAAGAGGGTTAAGGCAGTGCTGGAACATAATGGTGGCCACACAAAATATTGACACTTTGAGCCCAATTTGGACATTTTGACTTAGGGGTGTACTCACTTTTGTGGCCAGCGGTTTAGACATTAATGGCTGTGTTTTGAGTTATTTTGAGGGGACAGCAAATTTACACTGTTATACATGCAGTACACTCACTACTTTACATTGTAGCAAAGTGTCATTTCTTCAGTGTTGTCACATGAAAAGATATAATAAAATATTTACAAAAATGTGAGTGGTGTACTCACTTCTGTGAGATACTGTAATGCTAATTAAATTAACCGTAATTGTCAACAATTGTCTCATTTATTTATTTATCTCTATTTTTCCCCTGCCAAATTTTTACGTAAAACACCTGTGACAAAGTTGATCATGAAATTTATATGAAAAATAAACTCCATTTAGTCTCCTAAGCAATGAAAAAAAAAAAAAAACTTGGGTCAGGTAAGAAATAAAGCAAGCACTTGGAAGAGAGTTTGGAAAGATGTCAAATTAGAAGTCACGTCATTTATCTGAAAGTATTACACTTCCCAGCACAGGCAAAACACTCAGCTTGCATTTAGGAGCCTGTCAGTATCAACATAATCGAATGTAAATGAATGCGTGCAATCAAGCTAAATTGGATGCACTCAAACTTAATTTCTTCACTTTCTCCCCCATGAACTCATGTCCTCGCTAATGACCGCATTAGATATTCTTATGCCATGCTTTGTGTGTAAATCCAATTGTCATCCCCATTTCATATAGTGTCACTGTCCTGATTAGCCTGCAGACACCGAGACAACAATAGGAAGCGCCATGCTCACTGAACCTGCCACATCACGCACACACACTCGTCTGATCTCATCACACTCCAGCCTGTCTGAGCCGGGCTGGCGGCCACCTCAGTTCTACTGATGCTAGATCTTTTTCACACAGACTGAACTGCTGAAGTCTCTCTGAGAGGAGAACAAAGAGGGCAGAGGAAGGGTAGCTTGGGCAGAAAGATGTAGACTGACATGCTAAAAACATAAGGGTAAAAATCTCAAATTTCAAAAAGCCAACAAGCTGCTCAGCAGAATTCCCCAGACATTCATTAACCGCTAATCATGCTGTTATACACTGTCGCAATGCTCTGAAGGTTAACAAATCAATATTCCTCAAGCTTGGCATTCATTAAAGGGATAGCACACCGAAAAATCATTCACTCACAGTTACAAGTACAAAGTTTTTGGTCCATTTCTTATGCAAAGGTAATTGTGTAACTGTAAGAAACTTAGAACATGCGAAAGAGTCACATGACTACTTTTTATGGGACTTTTTTGTACTTTTTGGGTTCTATCTTCATTGACAGACATTCAAAATTAGGCATTCTGACAGAATAACTATGGAAACCACAAATATTTAACTTAATTCTTTCATTAATTTATTGTTTCTTTCTTTTTTTGAAATAAAAAATTAAAATTGTATTCAGTAAGTATGAAAAAGTGTAAATATATTCTATTTTAAATGTATTAATTTATTTTTTAACTTTCTACTCATTAAAAACAATCCTAGAAAAAAATTGGTTTCCATAAAATTATTAAGCAGCACAACTGTTTTCAACATTGATAATATAAAGAATTGTTTCTTGAGCAACAAATCAGTACCAGCACTGAAGACTGTAATGTAATGATGCTGAAAATTCAGCTTTGCATAACAGAAATAAATAAAACTTTACAATACATTAAAATAGAAAAGTTGTTTAAAATATTTCACAATATTACTGTTTTTACTGCATTTTTGATCAAATAAATGCAGCCTTGGTGACTGTCACGAATCCGGTTCGTGGTCTTTTGTCCAACTGCCACAAGAGGTCGCCTCTCCATCAAATTGGCTCTCACACCACACAGACTGTCATATATTACCCTGGACTGCATTTCCCAGCATTCATTGCACACAAGTACACACAGCTGTCTCAATCACACGCTCACACCTGAGAACCATCTCACAATCACACACCCTACATAAACCATGGACTTCTTTTCACAGATCGCTGTGTATTGTTCTGCGTATAGCACTCTCCAAGTGTTAGCTGCCTTACCGAGCCATTCTGTGTTTTCTAAGTTTAGTTTATTTTGTTTATAGTCTCGTTTCCTGTTTCCGGCCCTTGTATCGTGGATCGCTGATTGGGATACTTTTATACTGTTAGTATAAAAGTAATGCTGAATGATTTTTAAGGCCATGGGCTGAAGCGACGTGCAATTTTGATGGAGGGGTAGATAACATGAGTGAAAAAAAAAACGTGATTGGACCAGTTCTGAAAAGTAATTGGGCTGGTTTTGTTTTTAGACATGGCAACCCTGCTTAGTGAGCATTAAAAGACTCACCAAGTCTCTCTCTCTCTCTATATATATATGTATATATATATATACACACACACAGTGCCTTGCGAATGTATTCATAGCCCTTCATTTTTTTTCACATTATGTTAAACCGCTTTAAATTACTTCTTTTTCCACATTTTCCAACTCCCATACAACAACCATAATGACAAAGAAAAAAACACATTAAAACTTATATAAACTTACTTATGCACTGTACTTATTTCAGTTTAGTTTTTTTTCTTAATAAATTTACAAAGTTGTGATAATTCTGTTTTTGTTTTGTCATTATGGTTTATGGGGTGTAGATTGATGTGGAAAAAAGTAATTTAAAGTAATTTAACATAAGGCAGCAACATAAGAAAATGTGAAAAAATGAAGGGGTATGAACACTTTCGCAAGGCACTCTATATATTATGGTTGGCATACAGACTTTCTTGTCTGAAATTTTTGCACTTTAAAAAGTAAATACGACCTCACTTTGTGTCAATCATGTTTACACACTGCCTACAAAACATTTGTCTGTCATAAAAAAAATTGTGTTTTCTTTATGATTTTCTGCGTTTTTGCATCTGTAGCAAAGATTTTGATATAGGAAAGGATGACGAACACGAAAAAACGCACAAAAAGTTTGGACCAAACTAGGCTTTTGCCAGATATTATAGATTACTACAACATGGTCACATATGATTAGCACCCAGATTCTACTGTTGTAATGCTTGTCTAACAATTTTATTTTCTGCAATTTAGGATAAACTTTCTCTTCCTGTTCCCCCACCTCAACCATTCTGCGTTTAATAACTCACAAGTGGTACGTCGTGGAGTGGAACCAGCCACCCGGCAGAGGAAACACTGACGCTGTGCCCAGACCACACACCACGCACAGCACAGCGCAGAATAAGAGAAACATCGCTCGTCCGATCAAATTATGCCACAAGCTGATGATGCTAATTAGTCAGGGCAAATTTGTATTAGTGGATTATGTAATCGGCTGGAAGCAGAGCAGCGAGACGGATGGGGGGAACAGAGTAAGTGAGCGTGGCACCAGCTATAGTCACAGCTTTAGCGGAACGCTACCCTGCCACTTCATGCCAATGTGGGCATGAGCAATCAAGCAGAGAAGCTAGCAATCCCAATTAAACAAGAGTGGGTAATTTCATCAGAGGAGGGGCTGGTGGCATGAGGGACCCTGTTACATGTCCTCAGGCAGCCTTGCGTCTCTGCCAATTTTAATACTTATTAAACGACGAGCCTGTACTTGCTAATGTACTCAGACAGACAGTAAAACACACACACTCATAATAGAAGGATGATCAAATAGGGGCAATTGAGATTGAAGAGGGTGGTGGAGAAATTGAGGGCATAAGGGATGGCGGTACGACTGAAATAGAAAAAGTTGTTCACCTTTTCACACAAGATTTGAACACTAAAAACATACGTAAAAGGAGTTCATTTAAAAGCAATAACAAAGGGTTTTGTATTGATGCAATGCTATAAAAGTAAGGTTATCAGAGCTAACAAGTGCTAGAACTGAAAAACAATATATTTTTAAAGGTGTGAACTAAACTAATTCAAAAAACCCTAAAAAGATATGTTTTAAAAGTAAAGAAAACATCCTCCTGTGTCAAATTCTCCTTCATTATCTCTCAAAAACCAAAACGTGGAAATATTATAGGAATATTTCACCCAAAAATTAATATTTTGCCATCATTTGCATACCTTCATCTTCTTCCAAACCAGATTTTCTTTCTTACATAAAGAAATGTTGGTCAGGATTTTCACGCTGCTCTTTTCCACACAAACTGATAAGAGGCTGTTGAGATCTGAAAAGGACAATAAAAAAGCATAAATGTGGTCCATCTGACACATGCACTAATTTTTCTGTAGCTAAACCAAACAAATGTTTTTTTTCACTGAAAACTCACTCAGAACCTGAGAACTTGTGTCCTTGTCATCACTTGCTTCAAACATGTCAGGATCACAATACACAAATATAAATTTGAATTAATGAATATTAACCCTTGTGCTGTGCTGAAAATCCTTTACCTAAATTGGTGTTCCCGGTCAAAATTGCCCAACCTTTTAGAAATCACTTGTAATCACTCATTGTTCTGTATTAGCACCCAATTCTTGCATTTTGTCAACATGTTTCTTTCAATTACTACAAGTTTTATTTTTATTTTTGGAACTGATTGATTGTAAGCCTCATTGATCTGAGCTTATACTTCTCAGTTTTGAGTGAAAAAAGCATTATCTGTGGATAATTTTGGCAATGTTCACTCAAAAACTGAGGTGCGTAAGTTCAGATCAATGAGGCCTACAATCAATCAGTTCCAAACAGAAATACAAAACCTGTGCTAATTGAAAGAAAACACGTTGATAAAAAGACTGAATCCAACATTTGGTAAAAATAACAAGGTGTAACAAGGTGGGGGAATACAAAAATGATCAAACAGTATCTTTTTCGGAAGTTGTTATACCCTGTGTGAGCAAAGTCAGTAGGTTTTAGTCCAACTTTAACTAGCATTTTCAGAAAAAAATGAAATACTTTTCAGCTCAAAATGACCAGAATACAATATGAGGGCAGAAAAGACAGTATAAACATGTATTTTAGTTTCCCTCACCCCACAACGAATGCTTTGCATTTATTCTGAACAGAACAGAAATGAAAAATAGAAGAATTAAAAAACAAAAAAGACATGAATGCAATTTATTCAAATTGAAATCGATACAGCATGTGTATGCACTATACAAATAAACTTGGGCTAACTTCTCTAGTTTGGCAAATTCAAATGTGCAAGCTCTTTGCGTACTTGCCATTCATTGCATTGTGCATGCTTTGAAAAATAAGTTGCAGCTTATTTCATATGAAAAAAAAGTTGCATATTATTCTATAATATACTATACTATATTCCGGAAAATATGGCAGTTATTATTTGTCAAGCGTCAAAATGCGAAAAATGCACATAACTCAAACACTATATTGCGCATCTTCTTAAACAGGAAAAATACAGAAATGTGTACTATATTCCTAATTTTCTGAAGCTAAAGGCTTCTATTTTTCAGAAAATACAGTATATTTTTCTGTACTTGCATTGTATGCAAAAGAGCAGCAGGACAAACGTTTCCTTTGTGTATGGGGGGGGGGGGGGGATGAACAACGTGACGATCACAGAAAATAAGAAAAACAAAGAAATAAAAATATGTTTTGAAGGATTTGTAGAGTGAGCACCACACTGAGATATACACTACTCTTTCTCCAGACCTCTTCACCAGTCCACAGGAGATGTACACAGACGGGGGGAGGAAGAAGAGCACCGATCCCTCGCTCACCCCTTCCCTCCCCCTCCGTCCCTTGCATCTCCAGATCTCCGTCTTTCTCTCTCTGACCCCGCAGCAGGCCGGAGGAACCCGGGCCTCTCACTGCGCAAATGCCCTCTTCTCATCTTTCTGAGGCCATTCCTGATTCTAATTGGTTCAGACCAGGCTTGTTTCTGTGTAATCCTTGCATGTTAATACTCCCACAGTAACATTCTCCTGCCTAATGGCTGCCCAGCGAGAGGCATTTTCAACCGCATTACCTCTTATCGAGTTACGGAGCCCCACCGTTCCAAATAAGACAAATTTAATTGATCCAGTCTATAAAAATCCCACTCTGCTGTGAAGGGCCTGGTTCTAGGGATTTCTTTATTTATTTATTCCCTCTGTTTTCCCCACTCAGGCTGAACTGCCTCTGCATGTGGCGTGGGGAAATTAGGTTTATTCAACTCCTTACAAAGAGGAGGGACAGGGGAGACAAAATTCAAAAGGCTTCAAAATTAGATCAATGGTCTCAACAATCAATCAACGGCCAGGCTACTAAGCCGCCTCGCTCAGGAGGAGATGTGAAATGAACCTTTAAAACAGCAGGCGCTTTGCTCCATACCTCTGCGTGCCGTGCGGAGGCGAGCTACTAAACTGCAGTATGATTCAATGGTTAACAACATTCATCGCTCTCTCCGCTGCGCTGTCAAAATATTCCTTGACCTAGAAGGCGAGCGCACACACACACACGCAGGAATGCATTCGGCAGAGGACAGGAGTGTGGCGCTAATACTGTACACACTTTGTTCTGTACTCTCGTGGCTCTGAAAATAAGCCAGACACATAGAAGAGTTTAAAGAACGCAAGTTTGCGGAGCAGTTGTGATGTGATGATGTGTGTTCATGGCCTTAATTTCACCCACTGTGCTTTTTAATCCTGTTACTGCACATCAGTCTTATTGGACTCAATGCAACACAGCAGGCTTATCAGAAATAAATACATTTGATTCACTGTAAGAGCTGGGGATGAGGAGTCCGCATTTCAAAACGCTGGCCTAAAACTTTCCTGTAGAAGAGAGGAAGAAACTCTGGACCGGAATATCCAATTAATACATCTGGAATGCTTATTTCTGAAAGGCCAATCTTGACACTGAATGTTCAAAAACTTATGCACGATTATGCTAATGCGAATAGTTTATTGCTGGCCCAAGGTACACCAGTCATAATTTTTATACCATCCCACATTAAAATAGCTAATTGCCATAATCTTGTGAAATCTCCTTCATTGCATAACTTTGAATAAAGTGAGTTAATTTAGCTGAAAACCTTTCCGTTTGAATGTAAATCAATGAGATCATTATAACAGTATAGCAGACAACTTTCATAAAACTCAAATTAATATCAGCTGTCACTTTTTATCTCTCAATATTATGTCTTATTAAATGATAGTTACTGTAAATGCTTAGTTTCATGCTTATGATTTTATGAGTTTTTATTGTGGGGGGGCAAAACCTACAATGCAATGCAATATAATAATGATTGAGAAATGAACAAATAAATGTTCTTTAAAAGCGCAATGTATCACATTTGATCATGAACATGATTTTTCTAAAAATGATGTATGGATAAACAAGCAAGCCCAAGTTGCTTCAGTCCAGCTTCAGACATCTTGAAATATTACTAGCAATGCAGTAATGTTATATTTATTTTATAAAAACCTGAAGACGGACATTTTTACAACTATACTAAAAGGCCTTTTACTTGCTAAAAAGTATAAACTATCAATAAGACAACAGAAGACATATAGTAGATTCCGCTTTAATCATGTTGATATTTTAAAGGCCTTAGAAATGTATCAGATATGATATAGTAGGCTTTAAAGTGCCCCTATTATGGGTAATGAAAGGTTCATATTTTGGTTTTGGGAGTCCCCAACAACAGGCTTACATGCATGCAAGGTCAAAAAACACTTTCATTGTCTTATAATATGCATTTATTTTGACCTTATTTGCTCAACGACTCCCAAACGATTTGTTTAATTATTAATTTTTCCAAGCCCCTCCTTAGCGTGACGCTAATCTGTGGTGATTGGTCGATTGGTCTCATTTTCATTTCAACTCACCTGTAACACGTGATAGTGTTACAGATTGTGAATGCAGTGCTGCTTTGTATACAGTGTTACTAGGGAAACCGCTATTTTTACTGCTCCAAAAGCGACTCCTAGTGGCAAAGAATGAATTTGCTTATTCATTCAGACCAATGCAAAAAGACCAACAAGTGGGCGGGCAATATGCTAATGTTTCGTGTTGGGATTCGTTTTAAAAACGACTTGTGTCAATGATTCAGAGTCGACTCTTTCTTTTGAGAGACTATAACTTTCGGTGCACTTTCAGATTTCAAACTTTGCAGGATGTTTTCAATCAGCTGTGTTACACACTGCATGAAAGGTAATTTTCAAAAATCCATAATAGGGGCATTTTAGTATTGTTACAATGTTTTGTCTTTTTCTGTAAGCTGATTGTTTTCTACATTGCAATGAACTATTTTTCTTACAGCACTATTTTTCTAATCTACAAGTTAGTTTTACTTTATTCAACTCAAATCAACAGTTCATGTACATTTATTTATTGGGCATGTTGCTGTGTAATAAGCAGGATAATGTACATTCAGCCAGTCATTATCGCAAAATAAAGCCCTTCAGGGTGATACAAGACCTGATCACCCTGTCGGGTTTATTTTGCGATAATGACCGGCTGAATGCACATTATACCTTACATAAGCAATGCTTACCATATGGAATATATGCTGCATCTTATGCCCAGCATCTACTGCGCACAACTAAGAAAGTAACTCTGAGAGGGGGCAGAAAAGGCCACAGACCTCGTGTTTCATTGAGGAACTATAGGCACAGCAACCTGCTGCCCCTTCCTGCCCTCATGACTAAAACAGAGCTACCCAGCCGACTCTCCTGCCTTTCATCTGTTCATCAGACATTCAGAGGAGTGAGAACGAGAGGATGAGAGGGAAGGGGAGGAGACATGCATAACATGTAGAGAGAGAAACGGCCACTGGAAAGGGGTTTCGTAAGATCTTTTGCAGCTTCTGGTGTTTGGAGAGGCGGCTAAATTAAAATCCTGTCCATTAAATCCTGTGTAGGCGTTCGAAAATCCCTTCTCCCTGACCTTTTGGATAAATTTCCATCAATCTCATTTTACGCACGATTAAGGTTTTAATGAGAGAAGGTCAGTATTAATGCTGGGTTTAATCTAGACAACCTATTCTTCAGTGCTGCAAGCTAGCCTAAACGGACCCGATAAAGCTAAAGCCTGGATTTTAACAAATGTGTTTTTAAATGTAAAGTAATATGTTTTCTTCTTAAAAGCAATTTTCCTCTGATTTATTTGGCAACCTAACAGTTAGGTCAGTCGCATAACCACCACAGACATTGAGGAGGACAAATTTTTAGATTAATTCAATATTTCACCAGTTTTGGCGGTCGCACTGGATCCATTCTGTGACAGAGCCTTGCGTTCCTTACAGTCCTCACCCCAATTCTGAATAATCCTTGATTTGGGTATTGTAATTGGAAAAGCAATGAAAAAACTTGCCTCTACCGATATTTGCAAAACTTCAAAAATGCTTGTAAACACAATTCACAGCAGTTTCCAGCTAAAATTAACACTAGTGGCAATCATCAACAACTATTATTTATTTTCACACAAATTATGATTACGAGGCAGATTATCAATTAATAAAGACTTAATTTCACCCGGATCCTTGCACAATAATATGTTATAACTTCAAAACATTTTTAGCAGTGCATGATTTGTACTACTACTACATTTTGACATTTTCATCTCATAAGCAGCTCCATATGTATTGCTTTTCTGAAAAAGTAAACTTGCTCGATAGCTCACCTGGTACAGCACTCCACTTGAGATTTTCATTCCTGAATGAATCAACCGTTTAAATGATTTGGTTCAGTCGTAATGACTCACTTATTACCAGTGACTTTCTGCCAACTACTGGTGGTTTTAATTTCACAGTTAAAGTCTATTTTCATTTTTAAAATAATATCAGTATTCAATGTTTTATGTTTAAAATGTCAAAAAATATGCATTTGTAACTGGTTAAAGCACTCCATGTCCCTCTGAGCTGCATTAAATAGTGTTTAAATACATCTAAATGCCATTCAGATGCAACTTCTGCAAAGATTAATTTTGATGACACTGGTTTAATTTGTTCGGTAACAGCCTAAATGTGTATTAACCTATTGACTGATTAAATGTAACAATTTGACTCAAAAGATGTGCACTTTTAGAAAACAAATTGCTTTAATAAAAGTAAAAATCTATTTCAACTTAAATTAAAAGATTAATTAATCACTGATGTGAACTGACCACACAGAATATGAAGAATATCAAAAACTGCAGCTGTCCACGGTATACAATAACACACTCTGCAAAATATCGTCTAATTATCGTTATCGAAAAAATGCAAAAAAATATAGAGATATTTTTTTTCAATATCACACACCCCTAGTCTCAATAAAAGAGCTCAAAGACTTATAGAAGCAAGCTAAACTGGCATGGTTGCATTAGCAAATGCGTTTTTATCTAATGTTTGCTTTGTTAACACTATTGGTTAGGTTTAGGGTAGGGTTTAGCGTAGGTGGTACATTCCCCGTGGTACAACACAATATAGAATTATCAATTTAGTGCCACCCACCACACATTTAATTTGTGACCCTGGACAGCAAAACCAGTCTTAAATTGGGTCAAAATTATAGATTTTTATTTTATGCCAACAATCATTAGGATATTAAGTAAAGATCATGTTCCATGAAGATATTTTGTAAATTTCCTACTGTAAATATATCAAAACTTAATCTTTGATTAGTAATATGCATTGCTAAGAACTTCATTTGGACAAATTTAAAGGCGATTTTCTCAAAATTTTGATTTTTTTGCACCCTCAGACTCCAGATTTTCAAATAGTTGTATCTTGGCCAAATATGTAATCATATGTAATCATACTCCTTGCAGGAATATTTATGTCAGACTATTTTGTTGATTCATATTTTTAGCCATTTTTAACTAAATCTTTTTCAGGTAACAGCTTGGATAAAAACAGATGAAAAGCATCTATCATAAGCACCATGTTCCCTGGTGCAGTAGTGAAATCCCCCTCTTTGTATGTGAGCCTGGTATGGCACAGGGCTGATCCCTGGAGAGGTAGCTCTTTGGAATACATATTGATATACTGAGCTCCTAAGACACAGCGGGAGAGCCTAAGGCCACTTCCTGTTTATTACACATGTACTCTGTGCGTGAGCCGAGGGTGTGGAGCTGTGGAGCCTCGGGAGGAGGCAAAGACTCTACACTTTATCTCCTGCTGTGCCAGGCTAAAGCAGCATGTACTGCCACATGGGGCAAGCACTTTCCAAGGCCCATGAACATGCGCTGAAAGCGCTTGTGTAGGAGAAGAGCAAAGCCATTTAAAAAAGCAATCAGGGATAAAGGTGAATCATCTTCTGGTGGTGCTTAGATCACTTAGATTTCATAACAATCCAATGCTCGCTCTACAACCGAGCTGTTTGTGTGCAAACGAGAGGAAATCAGGGTGACCAGGTGGCACAGATAATGTGTGCATGCTTAAGTGTGTGCGAGAAGTCGCAGACATCCGTGATCATTGTAAAAGTCCTTCAGAATTAATGCAAATGAGCCTTCGAGAGACTGAGGGGAAGTCGGAGACGAAAAGGAGGAGGGGTGCAATTAAATAATGCCCAAAGCAACAATATTGAGGACAAAGCTTTTCTTCTATCTAATTATATTCTACAGCAGACACCTGCCCTTTCACCCCGCATTCTCTTGGTACTCGAGTGAGGTAGTGAAACGCTCTTGGCCTCTTTGCCCACTGAGACGACTTCACAGAGAGTCAAACCGCAGCTCAAGAGGACTGGGAGAGCACAGCTATTCTGTTCAGTTTTCACAGGGCACGGTTACACAGAGGAGGGCAGTATTCAACTGAAAGGAGGACAGTGAAACTCCAGCTAGTTTTAAAGATGGTCTGCATTGAAATAGTGGTGGTTGTGTGATACTGAATTCCTAGTCTGTTGAAAAAAACAGCATATGCTGGTTTTGAAGCATTATAATCTGGTTATGAGCTGGTTTAAGTTGGTCATATGCTGAAGACCAGCTTAAACCAGCTCATGACCAACTAAGAATCAGCTGCCATGCATCAAAACATACCTAAAGAGCATATGCTGTTTTTTTCAACAGGGTAATATAAGCTATAACAGCAAACCAGTTGGCATGCCAGTTAACTAAGTTCTGTGTCACCCGCGCCGCAAGGAAACATTTTCTACATTTGTTTACGCTTTGATTTGAATGAAAACAGTGTATTCGTGTGGTGTGGCTGACACAGAACAGCATACGCTGTTTGCGTCCAGTGGATACTCTCCAAAATACGCTGATGCAGAGGAGACGAATTGTTGACTAAAGTCGTTATTTTTGTTTTCTTTGCATACAAAAAGTATTGTCTTAGCTTCATAACGTTACGGTTGAACCACTGATGGCAGATGGACTATTTTGGCGATGTCTTTCATACTTTCATGGGCCTTGACAGTGCTATTTACTTGGTAGTCAATGGGACAATCACAAGCCTCCCGGTTTTCATCCAAAATATCTTAAATTGTTTTCGGAAGACGAATAACTTTTTAACTAATTTGTAGAAAAAAAATTGGAATGTAACAAAAGTTATAAAAGACGTTTCAAATCTACAGACAAAAATTCTAAAATGCATTCAGGTGATACATTTTTAAATAAATCAGTTAAACACACCTCTGAATAAAACTAGAGCTGTGCAATATGACGATATACTGTATATCGTTATCGCAATATAAAATTACTGATATTGTGATTATCGTGAATTTTGGTCATATCGCCCACCTAAATAAAACCGTTGTCTATTTACATTAAAAACAGTACAATCTAATAAAATATACTTCACAACTTGAAGTACACTGCAAGTGCACATTCAATACAGCTAAGTGCGCTTCTTTTTCACAAGGGAGACATTTTGCACCAATCACTAAAAGCCACAGCTCAAACAGCAGGTCGCTTTTGAATTTAAAGTATAGCATAAAGAAAAGAGGAAACTATGCATGTCATAACTTTCACAAACATATAAACATTCAAGCAAATGTAGTTTAGAAAAGTACATTCAGGCAGGCGCAGAGTTCATTAAACGGGAGATGATCTCCCTCTGCCTCACTCCAGAGGAATTCTTATAGGTGAAACACTGTAGAGGAGTCTGTGGTAATGGCGCGGAAGTTCATAAAAGAGAGACCAGGTACTGGAGATTGGTTTTAAATCACTGGCCAAGTTGCTCTGCTCCGAAGGGAGACAAGTTTAGCTAATGAAGCCTGACAGCCCATTCCAGGACAGCTCCGCACAGGAGATGATTTCACCCGGATGCAGCCGCCCCCGGCTCGGCCCTGCATCGACTAGCACAGGGAATAGAAGAACTTTAGAGAAACTAACTGCTGCCCATTTCCTGCTTATTTAACACCCAATCCTACTTCAAAGCCTGTAATAGCAGCACGACTCCCCGACATCAAACACACTCACTTCCCGATCTTCCTCTCCCACTTTGACTCATTCAATAACTGCCTCTCTCTCTAATTCAGTCCTGCTCTCAGGTGGCACAATTAGCTCCTACCACCAGGGCTTGAGGTTTCATCCCTGTGATGAAAATTCAGCACTAACTACCCATCACTTGTACCAGGGGCACAGAGTGATACCGTACATGCTGGCATTAGTATGCTGACTAATAGCCGTACTTAGAAAGATTATTACATAGAGAGAAGAACGTTATACCGTGTCTCTTGAAATGCACCGGCCCGATCAGAAGCAAATGGATTAATGAAGGTACTATAGACTCTAGAGACAAAAGAGTATTTTCAGCATAATAATCAGACCTTTGTAAACCTTTCTGTAGTTTTAATTTGTAGACGATAAAGACTAGTTAATCCTTGATACTAATAAATTGCGTCTTTAAGGTTAATTGCGTGGATCCCATTGTGTGACTCCTCTCCTCTAGTGTTACAGGCAACAATGAAATATCACAAAGGGGTAGAAAGTATGAGCGGAGCAAGAGTTATGGATTCCTTTTCACAACCTCTGGGAGAATCACGCCAGCAGGACATTTTAGACAGAGGAATCAAGACGAAGCGGAAAATGCTTGTGAACCTGGCCCTTAAACATATTTCACTGCCTTACTAAAATGAAGAGAGAAAGTGGCGGACTTTGAATTGAAGGTTGCTGTTAATTTACAGCACATGGCAAAAACAGAGAAGCTCTAAGTTTAATACGATTCCCAGCTCCCTAATAATCCCCGGCCTCCCCCCTGGAGTGGACTTCCACTAACCCCTCCACTGCTCTCCTCTGTTTCATATTCTTCCAAGATGATCTGGAACTAATGTGCTGTTTATTTTTCCCAGAAGATAGCGTCTGGGCTGCTCGGCTCACGCAACCTGTCTTTATCTACCCACAGGTGGATGGAGAGAGAGAAAATGACACGGGGAGATGGGAAAGGAAGAGGATTTGGACGGATATTTGTGTTCCTTGTTGGATTTAAACATTTTTAGATCATCGCTGTCCCCTATAAAGTTATATGCGAGAGGAGGTGCTGAAATCAGTGTTGAAATGGTTGCTGCACTGCTGATAATATGTCCGTTTCTGATGACACCTTTTGTTCAGACAGTTTTTGAGCTGATAGATATATCAGATGTATGTGATTGATTTTGCAGAATGTTAAAGTAATACATGCTTTCATAGAGATCAACCCCAAACGAGTCCTACTCAAAGCAAAGCTGCTCTGAATTTCTATTTCTTATAAAAGCAGAAACTAATACAGGGCTGCAGCAACACCAAGTAAAATAAACAACAGGAAAATCTTTAAAAAATCTAGTTTAAAAAACACATTTCCCACTGTTTTTTCATTAGAGAGAAAAATATTAACCCATTTTTAAGATAAATTTCAATTAACTAATCCTTAAGTAAAAAATAATACATTTCATCAGGCCCTGAAAACATCTTACATAACTTAATCATTTTGTTATAAACTTTTTATAATACATTTTCTAGGTATATTTTACTTTTACAAATATCATGAATCAATAAACATCCTAAAAAGTTATTTTCAAATTACCAGATATTTTAAGAGACCTACAGACATTTCTCTTTTATGCAGGCAATGAGATTGTTTTATCAACATTTAAATAGTCTGGTCTGGTGTTTGCTTTAAGCTGGTCCTGCAATGCACTACTGGAATTCCTTTGAAGCCCTCCATCTCCTCCAGCTCCACCTGTCTAGACGTGCTACTGAATTTATGCATGCATCAGTTGCACACAGCAGCAGCATATCTTGCAAGCTCACTGGTTTGCTAGCAGATTTAGCCCGACAAAACAAAATACAATAACATCATATCCATGCTAAAACTATTCCGAGAGTTGCCATGAATGCATTCTTTCATTTTTTTCCAAACATAAAATAGTAAAACGTTATGGCAGTCTACTCAAAAAAACAATTTCAAGAATTTCATTGTATGAAGACAGTTGTACCACCCTTTCATTTTTAACATTATACTCCCCAGAAAAATATGAAAATCAGTTTTAAAATTAAAACATGATCATCGTAGTAGTAGTAGTGTTTGCAAGTATGAACTGTATTTTTATTTTTAACGAAAAATTTGTTTCATGTTATTGACCCACATACTGATAAAAATACATAATGACTGTACAAGTCATTTTAGCTTCAAAGTTCTGGTTCAACACCTTCCTCATATGTGGCAAGTGATAAAATAATACCTGAAATGAATATGAAGGACATGTCATCTGACAGGAAACAATAATAAAACCTGCATTGAGAATATGCAAAACGGCAGGTGACAGGACAGTCAGAGCTTGCGTCTACTGTGTCATCTGTGTCACCGCCATGTCACTTCCTGTCTTCTACCGAGTGAATAGTTGATGGGTGCATATGGTGATTTGAGCTCCAACACAACCCCCTTTACTGTTGTTGTACAAAAAGACGAGCCAAGATGATTTCCAACAGACCGGCCCAGTCAGTTCCAATAAAGCCTGACAGCAGCTGTCAGACACTCTAATGCATGCTCTTTCAACACTCTCTGAGTGATAAAACATCGCCTCAGATTGTGTACCCTGATAAAAGTTCCCTCCGCTCACCCTGTAGGAACACAAGGAGATCTTTGATGTAGAGACACCAGGGATGCTGCGTTCCCAAGCTACTATGGGCGTCTGAGAAAGCAATGAGGGCCCTGTACTGGCCTTTTCTCTCCTTTGTAAATAAAATATCAAGGCATGGAGAATCCTGAAAAAATCCCGTTTCAGCCGCAGTGGCATACACCGGAGTATGCGGCGCAGCTCAGGAGAGAGAGACGTGTGATTGAACTCCAGAGGTGCTGGGCATGGGCGTTAACGAGATGGGAGTTGGAGTGTTTTCTTCTCTGCCCTCCATACGGCAGGCTTGCAACCGGCCCCGACCGGGCCATGTCTGCGCCGGCGAAAGGTACTCGGAATAATCTGCTTCATTTTCTGCCTCTTTAACCGAGACCAATGTATTTAAACGGCTGCTCCTTTGACAGATGCTCAGTTCAAATTATTCCTAACTGGAAATTTGCTGGAGCAAAATTAAATATCCTTCAGGCCAGGCCACCTTAAGAGAACACTCAACATCAAAAGGGTGAACACTTCAAAAACTAAAACTAATGACCCCAGCCCACCTCCAGGGAGTGTCGTTCCAGCCTCAGATCCTGGCCAGCTAAGATTTCTGTTTTTAAATGAAGATTTTAATTGTTCCCTTGACTCTGGTCTTTAACACAGAATACAGAATAAGAAACTGACACTACGTTTTACCACCTTCCGTCAGTCCCAGAACAGAAACGAGGCTCTAATCTGATGCATCTATTCATGGCTGATTTGCACTTTGTCAGTCCGACCATTATCACCTTCACACACCCATGGTGTGGAATCGCACTGCCAGGGCAAAGCCCAAGGTTTGCCGTGGATGACTACCATCTCAAAGCGTGTTAAAACTTTCGAAATCCCTCTAAAAATGAGGCTCCATCCCCACCGTGAGGCCAGAGGACGCACGGCAGAGAGAGAGGGTGCATGTGAGAAGGGGAAAGAAGGGTTACAGCAGCTGGCAACATTCATCTCGGCTCCCTGATCAGAGCCGACAGGAGTCATTAAGTCATAAAAACCACAGAAACTCCCACTCTCCAGATGAGCAAAAGGAGAACAGAACTGCCACTCGGAGTAGAGAGGGAGGTCCGTGTTGGCCCCACTTTTCCCTGCGAGAGCCTTGTACTGGGGGTTCAGGGTATTGAGTGAGACATATCTAAAGCATGGGTGAATTTTTGCATCTGGGCAAAAGCTGAAAACCCCCAAACATCAAGCATCAACAGCCATCACTGTCTTATGAAGGAACGGCTGTTTTGAAACAAAATCTTCTTTCTTAAATTACCACATAACACGGCTGGGGCTTTTTGCAATGAGATACAATTTCTGCACTGCTAAATATTTTTCGCATTGCACCATTAAACTTAGTTGAAACGCCTACTAGCTACGCTTAGTCTTAAGAACAAATGCATCCAAAAAAGTAAAGAGTTACTTACAAACTAGCTAGAAGTTACTAAGCCTCTAGCGTGAACTTTACATACTTACTAACTTACGAATGGCTGGGGCAACCCTACACTGGAGACCAGCTATTTCTAAGCTAATTATTATAAAATGTAATGTTATAAGACCAAAAATTTTTTTAAAAGGCTACATCATCTGCCGCTTTTGAAAAATAGTGATTAATCACGTCAGAAATTCAGAAAAGCTCCAAAATGCCTTTCACATTTTCTGACATAATAATCCATAAATATTTCAAAATCTGAATCCAAGGAACTCAGGCAAGCATTAAGATAACATGCGTGGCACAGCACGCCAGAACCGCCTCTGAACTCGCTATAAAGAACGACCTATGCATATTAGTGAAATGTTGAAATATTGAGAGTGAAATGAACCGACAGTGAATGGTGTGCCATGCCTTTTTAAAATCTGATCAACGAGGTATTTCGGTCTCTCTGAAAGGCAGTATTTTGTTTCTTCAAGCAGTGGGGTTAAACAAAAAGCAAATGTTAAGCCCCGATCCTCTGAAGTTGTGCCGGGCTTTGAAAGCCAATACCCAGCTCCTCTCACCCAGACTAACCCACCATTTTACAAGTCAAATCAAATGCCTTCTCAAATCAGGGCACATAATTTGTGACACTTATGGCAGTTTTTTTTCCTGTTGTAGCATCATGGATAAAGACAAGCCATGAAGACAAAATAGTTCACCCACTGAAAATCTAATTCCAATCCTGTTTCTTTTGAGTAAACAGGCAAAAAAGACCAGGATTTGTGTTTGTGGAGAGGTTTCCAAGTGCTAGTGCCCTCAGGAACATGGGGAGAAACAGACAAAGTGCTCCAGAACAGCTTCTGAGTGTTCAATCCCTCACTGTGATTTTTCCACGTGTGTCATCCACCTACCACTCTTCTTTGTGCAAGGCGATGTCAGGCATGAAAGAGCTTTGATAGATTTAAGACTTATTCAAGCACCAACTGCTTAACCAGGGCATGAGCTACAGCGCTAACCAGGATTTAGACAGCAAACTTCTGCCTCTTAAAGGCTTTCTTAAGCCAGCAATTCATGTGAAATACTGCCCTCCAAAATGTTGGGGAAAATATTTTAAGTGGCATGTTACAGTACAAAAAAAAAAAAAGTTAATAAATAAAATACAAAACTAAACTTTTCAAATTAAATAATATAATATATAATATAAATGTGGCCCTGGACCACAAAACCAGTCATAAGGTTCAATTATTTTTTTAAATAGATATTTATGCATCACCTGAAAGTTGAATAAATAAGCTTTCCATTGATTTATGGTTTGTTTGGACAGATTTGGAGTCTGAGGGTGCAAAAAAATAAAAACGTATTGAGAAAGTCCTTAGCAACGCATATTACTAATCAAAAATTTAGTTTTGAGATATTTATGTTTAGAAATTTTACCAATTTTCTTCAAGATATATACATCTCTTATTAGAATATATATATATATTCTGTATATACTGTATTTTTCTGAAGAACAGCAGGCAGTTTAACTGTTCAGGGCAAACAAGGGACTCAACAACTATCACTAAACAAAAAAAACAACAACTTTGGATCATTCAGTTAACAACACAGTATTAAGAATCAAATGTATGTGAACTTTTGAACGGGCTCATTTTTATAAATTCAACTATTATTTTCTCTTGTGGACTATATGTAAACATCTTTTATGTGAAATATCTTATTCAGGTCAGTACTAAATAAACAATAACATGCATTTTGTATTATACCTCTTGTGATGGTAAAATAATTAACATACAAATATACAGGTACATTTAAAAAAAATTGAATATTGTGAAAAAGTTACTTATTTCAAAAAGTGAAACTTTCATTTTAGATTCATTACATGGAAAGTAAAACATTTCAAAAGTGTTGTTGTTTTAATTTTGATGATTAGAGCTTACAGCTCATGAACGTCAAAAATCAGTATCTCAAAACATTAGAATATTAATGTTTATCAATTAATGACCATCCCTACAGTATAAATTCAGAGTATCTCTTGTTCTTTGAAGCCACGATAATGGGGAAGACTGCTGACTTGACAATGATCCAGAAGACAAACATTGTCTTCCACAAAGAGGGTAAGTCACAGAGGGTCATTACTGAAAGGTGTGGCTGTTTACAGAGTGCTGTATCAAAGCATATTAAATGCAAAGTTGACTGGAAGGAAGAAATTGGGTAGGAAAAGGTGCACAAGCAACAGGGATGACCGCAAGCTTGAGAATACTGTCAAACAAAGCTGATTCAAACACTTGGGAGAGTTTCACAAGGAGTGGACTGAAGCTGGAGTCAGTGCATCAAGAGTCACCACGCTCAGACGTCTTCAGGAAAAGAGCTACCAAGCCACTTCTGAACCAGAGACAACATCAGAAGCATCTTACCTGGGCTGTGGCGAAAAAGAACTGGACTGTTGCTCAGTGGTCCAAAGTCCTCTTTTCAGATGAAAGTAAATGTTGCATTTCGTTTGGAAATCAAGGTCCCAGAGTCTGGAGGAAGAGTGGAGAGGCACAGAATCAGTGTTGCTTGAAGTCCAGTGTGAAGTTTCCACAGTCAGTGATGATTTGGGCTGTCATGACGTCTGCTGGTGTTGGTCCATTGTGTTTTCTGAAGTCCACAGTCAACGCAGCCATCTACCAGGAGATTTTAGAGCACTTCATACGTCCTTCTGCTGACAAGCTTTATGGAGATGCTGATTTAATTTTCCAGCAGTACTTGGCACCTGCCCACACTGCCAAAGGTACCAAAAGCTGGTTCAATGACCATGGTGTTACTGTGCTTGATTGGCCAGTAAACTCGCCTGACCTGAGGTAAAGAGAATCTATGGGGTATTGTCAAGAGGAAGATGAGAGACACCAGACCCAACAATGGGCCGCTATCAAAGCAACCTGGGCTTCCATTACACCTCAGCAGTGCCACAGGCTGATTGCCTCCATGCCACGCCGCGTTGATGCAGTAATTCATGCAAAAAGAGGCCCAACCAAGTATTGAGTGCATAGAAATGAACATAATTTTCAGAAGCCTGACATATCTGTTTAAAATATCCTTTTTTTATTGATCTTATGTAATATTCAAATTTTCTGAGACACTGAATTTTGGGTTTTCATTATCTGTAAGCCATAATCATCAAAATTTCAAGAAATAAAGGCTTGAAATATTTCACTCTATGTGTAATGAATCTATATAATATACGGGTTTCACAAAAATATTGACTTTTTTCACGATATTCTAATTTTTCGAGATGTAACTGTAGGCTACATTTGATTGCTGTTACCTGAACGATCCAAAGCTGTGTTGTTGTTTTTTTTGTTTAGTGATAGTTGTTCATGAGTCCCTTTTTGTGTTGTTCCAATGCAAACAAAAAAATAAAATAAAATACTGCAACAATTTTGTGAGAGAAGGGTTGCATTTTCTGACAGAATTGCAAGGGTGCTGATATTTTTGGCCATGACAGTATATATGCATATATCTTGAAGAAATATATATATATATATATATATTCTGAATGAAATATCAATATTATGGTTTTTGCTATGTAGTATGCCTCCAGAAGCAAGGATGATGACCATTTAAGGAAACCTTTTTTTCCCCTTGTGGAATGTGGAGAGAACAGCGGGACAGCGAGGAGGATAGATGTAAACCTGTGAGTGTTGACCCGGAACAGTCGTCCCCTGCCCTGCAAGCACGGCAAGGTCCACCGTCAGAAGAATAAACTCTCAGTCCTGTTAGCCGCTCGGCTGCATGGATTTAATTTTCACCATCTGTTGCCTTCATGCCTCCATGCTTTCCATTTCTGCCACACATTCTTCACAAATTCAGTAGCTTCCTTCTTCTACATTTGTAAATGTTGTTGACTGTGGAAAGGGTCCATGTTTACTTTGAATCCCTGGCCATCTCAAGGCCTCCTCTAATCACCCACAGCTGTTCACTTCTCCTTTGCTTTCCTTGGCCCATCTCTTCAAACACACAGACTATATTTTCAATGTAAATTATAGATTTGTGACAGACTAAATAAAAAGTCAGATTGATATTGGAAGCAACATGTCCTAGAGTAATAATGATGTTTCATGTTTTTCGGGACATTTTCTTACCTGGCATCTATCCAGAATAGAATGGCAGCTTTATTTTAATGCTGTGCACCAGTCTGAGAAGTATTATTGTGGTGAACTCACAGGGCAGATAACAAAGATGTTATTCTGTTTCATGGCCTATACTTACACATACATAGGCCTATATCAGTGTTGTTAGTGTTAACTAAAACTGAAACTACTGAAAATAATTTTTGGAAAATGAACGTAAGCTGAAATTAAATCAAATATAAATGTTAAATGAAAAAAAATTTACTTAACTTAAAATAAAAATCAATAGAAATGCCTTGGCATCTAACGGAAATAAGTTGAGGTTGAAGTACACTGTAAAAAAAAATTATATATATATATATATGTGTGTGTGTGTGTGTGTGTGTGTGTGTGCGTACATATATGTTGTAAATAGAACAAAGATTATTGGAGTATGTTTCACAAGAAAACACTATTAATTCAGCCATTTCTCTGAAAAAAAAATCACATTTAATTCAGTGTGTTAACTGACACTTCTTAATAGTTGTTTGTGAAATTGCATCACAAAATTTGTAAAAAAAAAAAAAAAAAAAAACTAAATATATAGCCTATATATATATATATATATATATATATATATATATATATATATATTTTTTTTTTTTTTTTTTTTTTTTTTTTTTACTTACGTTTTAACATAACTGACAAGATTGTCAGTTACATTGTGTATTTTAGCTATGCAAACAAAAAAATTCCAAAATAATTAAGCATGGCACGTAGCTTAGCAACATAGCTGTGTTTCATTACTAAATAAATTGTTTCTGAACAAATCAGTTGAGTGGCTCAGTAACTTATCGCTACTTACTGGCGTAATTATGTAACTTGCGCTGAAAATCCACACTCATTCTCTGACAGCCCAATTCATATTACTTTCTATTAACTGAACTCCTATTAAACAGAGATATGAAACAGATAAAGTGTCTTGTGCATAATTCAAAATAGGCTGGCAGAAACAAAAAAAAAACATGGTTAGTGGTAAAAACAAATACTACCTGCTGTGACTTCACTTCAGACGGCGATTTATTTCGATGTAAACTCCAAATCAAGTTAGCTTCCAGACAACATATGATGAACTCTCCATTGTTGCTAAACAAACACAGTTTATCACTATCTGCTCTGACTTCCATTCTGTCCATCACTGTTGACATGAATTATGCGTGAGTCATTGAATCATTCGAAAAAGCGATTCATGATTAATTCAGAAACAATACATCCCTATTGAGGTTTTTTAAACAGTCAAACTGACAATATTTTGTCTAAAATGTAAGTTATTAATTAATTTCTTATTTTAAACTTATTTTTTAACTGTTGATCAACTAAATAAATAAAAAAATGATTGTGGCGTGTCAAATTATGAACCAGTATTTATATTAGATTAGGTTTAAAAGGTAAAAAAATGCAGACATTCATATATATATATTGTATTTTAGACTTCTGAATAATAGGTTTAACCTCTCATGTAGAAAGCAAAGAGACCAAGAGAGAGAGGCAGATTGAAAGGACGAGAGCAAAACCTATAAAGAGTTGTCTGTTCGTCTTCCTGCCTAAGGACCTCGTCTGCTCTCACCTGCTCTGTTTGGCAGCAAGTGGAAAAGCAAATTTTACACAGTCTGGGACACAAATTGGCATTCTGAACCACAGTGATTCCTTGAGTGTAATCTAATTAAAGCACACAGCCAGTGGGGTAACGGTGAGAAAAAAATATCAGTGCATTAAAAAGTTCAATGGATAGAGAGACATAAAAGAGTCTGGCACTCTTCTCCAAAGCCATCATCAAGTTCGCTATCTGTAACTTTACAGCTCTTACCAGGAATGACAAGCAGTGGATAGTCTGGTACATCAACGCAAGAAGCCCAGACCAAAAATTGTCAAGGATATAGTGGGTCCGTATAGTTACTGCATTGCAATTTCTGTAACCGTACACCCGTTTACTACACTGCAGGTTACAATCTTACCCAACATGAAACTTCCAATGTCATTTAATTGCCTTTAAACGTCACATAACAGTTTAAACGAGCACAGGGTGCTTTGGTTTTCCATCATCCAAGGGAAAGGGATGCATAAAATCCTTTCTCCAGCTTTGAGAGCCATTGTAACTCTATAACGTGATATAACATCTTGAGTTGAGGGAGGATCAGTTGAGTTTTACGCTAATCTCTGACATTATCCTCTGAGCTCTGAAATATGAGCGTAACATGTCTTTTTGAGAGTGGGGGAAGATGATCTCAGCTGCGGTAAGGTTTAATGTTATCACACTTAAAATACTTTAGTTCATCCAGCGATAATGTTTACCACAGAAATTGAACAAAACACCCTTGGGTTGATTCATCCAAACCTGGGGACACTGATCTGTACAAAGAATATTTTAGCACTGCGTAAGACTGGGGGTTAGTCAGTTGTGAAACAGATCAGTGCTTTACAACTGGTTTTGCTTCAGGACCCAGATTTTGCATTGGACATCAAGTGGCGACACAACACAGTACCAAACACAACCCGCATTTAATGTAGTTTTATAGATTTGTTCACATTTTTCAAGGATAAAAGAATGTGACGTAACCTGTCCATGTTAGCATTTGGATTATTTGGCTGTTTACCATATGACCGTTGTATTTCTGCCAAGATACAAATATGTTTGATTGCACAAATGACATAGCACCAACAACAACAACAAAAAGATGTGGAAAATGTTTATTTTATTGTATTTTCTTTTACAATGCATGACAATATGGTTAGCTGCAGTTTATATATGCGTTTTGCATTGCTTTCTCCTGCTATCTCCAATGCTATTTTCATCAGAACAGAAGTTAATTAAATTTTATTTTATTTTATTTTAAAATACTATTTTATATTATTTTTACAGTGCGTGACAAATGTTAGTGGCATTTTCATATTTGCTTTTTGCATTGTTTTACTCCAAATATATCAAAACAGACCTGCTGTGAATCCTTTTAAAAGTTATTTATTATTTAATTTATTTATTCATTCATTCATTCTCAATGCATGGCAATATGATTAGTTACATTTTCACATATACATTTTGCATTATTTTTCCCTGCTATCTGCAGCCCTGTCAGAACAGATCTGCTGTGAACCAATGCATATAACATTTTAGAAAAAGATCCTAGGCCTCATGTTCTGCATCTAGTGCCTGTTTTTCCTCATTTGAATCTGTGTTTTAATTGCAGTTTTGGTGCTTTGGGGCAAGATATACCATGTATGAAACACACACACTCGAAGCAGCGCGCTCACCAGAAAACAAGACAAGAGGGGAGTGTCAGGGCTCCGTCACAAAACCATGAATAAACGAAGTGACAGATCCCTGAAACCCTTTGGAATAAAAAGTCACAGTTGGTCTTATGGGAAAAATGTGACTGGTCTTTGCTAAATATGCCATGTTGCCATGTTTTACTTCAGTTAATAGGTGAAATGTTAAAAGTACATTGACATTTACTCCAATTTGAATAATAAAAAGTGATCACACTGTCTACATCTACAGCCAGATTCATTCTGCTTGAATTATTATAGTTATATCCCATTTGCTTAACATGCCTGTGGCAACATTTCTGTAAAATGATACAGTATTACGTTGCTTCTTGTACATTTTGTGCCATTTTCAAAGTGAAATGTCCAGTGAGTGGCACTAAAAGTGCATTAACATAAATGTGTGAACATTTTATGATGCTGGTTGTTCAGTATTTAAATGTCCAGTTAGTGGCGCTAAAAGGTTAATCATGTTTAAAATAAAACATGCCTAAATCCAAATCCTACCCCAAACCTAACCGTTAGTATTAACAAAAGCAAACGTGAGATGAAAATGCATTTGCTGATGCAACCATGACATTCTAAAAGTCATTGTGTTCATATTTCAAAGGCAATGCTGTACCAGGTGAGCTACCAAGCAAGTTTACTATGTCAGAAAAACCAAACATATGGAGCTGGTTTTGTGATTCAAATGTCAAAATGTATTAATTTACAAATAATGCGCTAATGTAATAGTGTTTTGAGGTCATAACATAGAATTGTGCAAGAAACTGTGTAAAATTAAGTCTTTATTAATGGATAATCTTCCCCTGTAATCATAATTTGTGTGAAAAGGAATAAAGGTTGGTACTGGTGTTTTACTGCCACTAGTGTTAACTGTAAACTGTAATTGTAAACTGCAGTGAATTGTATATGCATTGCAAAAGAAGCTATTTTTTTCTAATGAGCCTATGCTGCCTAATGAACTCATTCAGGTTTCCTGAAAAAGTGGTCGGGTTTCACTTTATTTTTAGTTTCATGCTACTGTTTTTAGATTTTTTTTTCTATTATATCAGTTACTTGAAGACTGAGCCTCACTAAGGTTAAAAAAAAAAGCTTGCTTCATAAAGCGAGGCAATGCCAATCTACTGTCATGCCAGCGAGGACAAACAGAGGCCCTGTGGGATTTTTGTAACAATAGCAATACATAACTGCTCCAATTAGCCCTGTTACATGCTCAATTAAGCTGTTCACATGCATCATCTGTGCCAAATATCTGTCAAAACACGTGCACGGATAAAAAAAACACACATAATGAGTTTTTAAACATTACATTAGTACACATTATGACAACATTCTGTACGACGATATTTATGGTAGTGTCACAGTGCTCTTCAGTGACAATAAAAAGGTCCAGAATTCTCCGCTTTGTTTAGCCTCTAGGCAACATTACAGGTCTTTGATCGAAGTATACAATAATCTAGATTTAGAAAAATAAGATGGATTCAACAAGGATCCAGCCTTAGATATCAATATATCACCCTTCAGTTTGCATCCTTTAAGAAATATAATCCTCCTTTACCCTGATTTGCATAGCCGAGAACATTGCTGGTAAAAGTGACATATTCTTAATTCAAGAAGCCTCCCCCACTCTGCTAATATGTCATGGTGCATTCCCAAGGACCCAAATGAGACAGAATGAATCTGAGTGTAGATGTGGCCGCTGGGTTTCCCTCCTTCCCATTCTCTTTACTTGCCACTCGGCTTTGGGTTTTTATTAATTTTATTTAATTATCCTAAAAAGCTCTTTTTACCCATAGCAGCGGCACTCCACTCCCCCAGTATGAGCTATGTAATTTAATAAAGCTCCATTAAAGGCAAGATTTGATTAAAAAATTAAGCTGCCACGATCACTCTCTCCCCCCACCCCAACTTAGGATGAGATCCAATATTTCACATTATGAATATGTCGAGTAGAAATTATCACCGCAGGACAAATTAACATATTTCACGGGACCTCCGCGATGACAAGTGGAGGAGACGAATGTATGGAAAGTGGTTAAAGAAAGGGAAAATGAAGTGTGAACTTCTTCCTTTATCTCAGGTGTTCCGCCTTTTTTCCGCTCTTGTCTTTCCCATCATGCTCCATGTTCAAATCTCTTCTCATAATTCCCCATTTTCCACTTCCTCCTGACCGAGTGCGAATCAAATATCTTAAATGGAAGTCTCTAGGCCGCGTATGACGACACTTCCCTGCAATTTCATGAGGACCTGAGCAAACTCCGTGCTGTGACTTTCTGGCTTCGCTTTGGAAAACGTTCCTGTTGCCTAATTGTTTATACATAGTGTAGCGACCCTTTGAAATCCCATCTGCCCCACCGTCCAGCCAGAACAAGCACGCTGTGTACGCACAAAGACTGGCTGATAAAGAAAACGTGCGAGCTGTCGATCGCCATCGGTCACGAGCGAGATGGTAGGATTTCCAAAAAAAAGCATAAATGCACGGTGCAGTTTCAAGTTAAATGACATTTTGGCAATACAGTTTTGGAGGAGAAACATAATCTGTGCAATTAATGCCTGGAAATTATAGCCTGGATCTAGTCGTGGTTTGAAGCATAAGTTATTGATTTTGAAATGAAAACCTGTACTCTTCAAGGTTAAATCCAGTCTACCCTCATTACGGCTCTGTCCTTGAGAGGACCCACATTAGGGGCCACAGCAAGGAGGAGAGAGGGGCTGCTTTAATGAAGGTGAATTTAATGGGATTTAATGTAGCTGGGGGCAATGGAGCAGCAGAGATAGGGTTTTAACAAAGAGCAGGGGTACAGCCCAGAGAGCAGCCATTTTCCATTCTTTTTATTTATTTCGCCATTCAGCCAGATGGGATGAAAGCACACCATGTCTTAGTTGTAAGTGGGTCCCGCGAGTCAGCCCTTATTCTTTGCTCTGGAGTCAAGCCGGCAAAAAAGTACCCAGCTTTTCCACCCCTGTCATCTACACAGCCTATTGTACAGACCAATATAACATGATACGATTTTTTTTTCCCCAATCTGTTCCACACACCTAACCCCTTCAACCTGAGCCGAGGACGATGGGACGTAACACACCGTGCCGTCCAAGTATCTGACGGTACAATCCAAAATTCTTCTTGAAGAATGCATTTAAATGATTTACGAGCCACTGATGTGAAAGACACACTCATTTTGCAAACGCTCAGCACGTCTTGGCTCCATCAGAGCTGTGGAATAATTGTTTTTATTGTACGACCAAGTTTAATTTCCATTCCACACGATCCATTGTCTGCTGCAGCACAGCGTAACCACTGAGTTTTTAACTATTTTTTTATTTTTTTCGTAAAATGAAAATATTTTTTATAGTTTTAGTTTTAGTTAGCAATAATAACTCTGGGTTGTACTCGTGCCTCCAGCTGCCTTTCACAAAAGATCCCAGACAAACGACGATTCAAGGAGTTGTCAACTTTCAGACCTGCTTCCATTATTAATTGCGTGTAGCTTGCATAACAACTGTTGAGGCCCCATCGGATGAGTCAAGCTGCACACTATAGCGTTGAGGTCACATCTCTCTCAGCCGTGCCCTCCGCTTCTCATGTTCTTGATGAAAACAATGTGTGCTCTCTGCAAATAACATTAAACAGCCCGCTTCTACAGTAATGCCCCATAAATATGCCCAAATCTTGAAAAGCAAAAATAATTACTTTCATACCTTGTACTGAGACCGTCGCACAGATTCATTTCTCTTCTCAACCCCCCCAACTCCACACACTTTTCTCTTTCTAGCCTCACAAATCAGCTTCCGTTGTGAATGCAGAGTTGGGATGCTTTAAAGAGCACAAACAACACATTAATTAGAAATGTCAGCGCAATGAAATTGCTCATCGGTTTCTCTGTAAAGTTTCATAATAATAATAATAATAATACCAGTAACTCTTTACACATCACCTGCATTTTACCCATGCCTGGCAGATAGGTCTAGTCTAAAAATGAATTACAGTTCATCTCCAACTTATTTTACTCACTTTCCCTTTGAGAAAAACTCCTGAGATGAGTTCACCCTACACGCTTATGTTGAATAATACCTCTCCGCATTTTAATCAGCAAAACACACATTTGATGCATCGCTTCACGCGCATTCTACCAATCTCAGAGGGGCTGCTGAAAACTTTAGAGGAAAACAAGCACTCCTTTGCTAAGAGGTCAAACTCGGGGTATGTAATTAAAGACATACACCTAGCGCAGTGGTGGGTACGTGAGAGGCATAATTAATGTACAGGCATGCGCTTCCAACTCACTGATCCTCTGCCAAGTTCAGCATGTGTGGACATGATGCTCCAGCCAAGGGCACTGGCGTAATGATGGACGGGGCCAAGACGTCCTCCAAGACTCACCTTGCCCTTTAAACATTTGCAGAGCAACAGGGATATCCGCACGACAGGGAAACCCCAAGTGTCAAAGGTCACGAGAATCTTAAATGTGAATAGAGTAGGAATGGAATTCGAGCCCCTGAGAGCAATTCAGAACTAATTCCTTTCACTCTTAAAAATAAAGGTTCTTTATTGGCATTGAAGGTTCCATGAACATCCACGGAACCTTCTCATTGTGCAAAAGCTCCTTTATAGTGGAAAAAGGTTCTTTAGAATTTTAGCACTTCGGAAAAAATGGTTGTTTTAAAATCAGTTCATTGAAAGTTTCTTTGGAGAGCCAAAAATGGTTCTTCTGTTGCATTACTACATGATTTCGTGTTCTGTACATACTGTATTTTTAGGAAATGGTTATAGTTAGGTTTAGAGGAAGGAGTGGGATTAGCAAATATAAAAAAATATATATGCTATATTGTTACTAAAATGGTAATTGTCCTGCATATTTCTGTCTGTTACATTCTTTTTATACACATAAAATGGTTACATTTACATCTAGTGGTAGGTTTATAAATCGAATTGATTTTTCGAAGAAAATGATAAAAGTGCATATATACAAATATCTTTAGGATATAGAATATTTGTCAATACTTTACATTGTTTAGCTGTGAATACATAATGTTTACGGTTTATAGATTTCATTATGTCCTAATTGTCCTAAACGTTTCAGCATCAATCAAAGCATATTACAAACCTGCGATTACTGCTATGTTTTGTAACTATAGATGCTACGTACTACATGTAAACAATGAGATCAGGCTGTAAAATAAAATAAAATAAAATTAAATTAAATTAAATTAAATTAAATTAAATTAAATTAAATTAAATTAAATTAAATTAAATTAAATTAAATTAAATTAAATTAAATTAAATTAAATTAAATTAAATTAAATTAAATTTAATTAAATTAAATTAAATTAAAAATAGCATTGATCTGGTTACACTTTATATTTTATAGTCTACTTTCATTCTACTAACTATAGTTAACTTGCAACATGTCTTAACTCTCATTAAAATAATAGAGTATTAGTAGACTGTTAGGTTAGCATTATGTTTAGGATTAGGGTTAGTAGAATATGTCGACATGTAGCTACTTGCGAAGTTACTTATAGTCAGTAGAATGTGTTTTGGGGACAATCAAAATAAATTGTAAGCAAATATTAAGCAGGCAATCTACTAATACTCTAATGACTGCTAGTTGACATGTAGTTGCAAAGCTACTTACAGTTAGTAGAATGTCTAAAGTAGACTTAGTAAACTTTTTTTCTTTCATATATAATCATCAAGAAATATATTAATTTCAGTTTTAACAAAATGGGTCTAAGGTGTAATTTTAAATAATTTAATATATAAAATAAAGAGAAAATAAGAAAATCAAATGTTTTCATTACATGGAGGTACTTGAACCCAATCTATCCTCTCACAGGCCCAAGTAACCCCATCAAAAAGCAAACTCAACATTAATTGAAAAGAAATTAGGAAACCTTGTCAAACCCTGTTAATTTTTTTATATTTACTAAACGACAGTGATCATAATAAAACAAGCTGCACTGTTCCCACATCTGCATTTTCCATTTAATCCTTGACTTTCATTGGAGCTGTCTGTAATCCCTCAAACATGACTAATGGGAAACATTAAGTACAAGTTCAGGAACAAGTGGTTTTAATTAAAAGCTGCTTCGTAGAGGCCTTGAATGGCTGGAGTTTTTTATAATTCTTCAGAGGAGCCAGCATGTGTTTTTCCTTTTATTAGCAGTTATGGACATACTCGGTCAGCACAAGGTGTTGCACATTTTCTGCAGAAACTTAAAAGCAAAGCATTGCTATCTAAACCACATTTCTCTTCGATAACGGCTTTCAAGTTTTGGAGAGCGACTAAATGGTGAAGAATAACTGAAGGGGAAAGCTGATGTAAATGGTGATGTAAATGGAACGAAGATGGATCCGAGTTCAAATAGCCATATTTAGAAAATACAACGTCTTGTGGGCAAAACAAAATACATGGTTAAAATATGCTGAGTGGCACATCGGATGGATAAGGGAGGAAAAAAGAAATAAAACAAAAAAAATCAATTTTACAGCTTCCGACAGAGGAAATAGTTAGGGATCTCCGCTGGAATCTTCATGGGAAACATTCATGACCTTGTGCTGACAGCAGTTTGTTCCACCCACATGTAGTGAACTCAAGTTTATAAGAGTTAATGAACACTACTGCCATGCCGATTTTCAGTATGAGTGTGTGACACTTTGACCTCACATTTTAAAGCAGGGTAGTCTACTGCATATGGGTGCAATCACACAACCACATCCATTCAGATCATGGCTTATATATACGGCGTGTCATGGCCAACAAAATGCATATGAAAGAGTATCATCTTTAACTATAATCTCTGGAGGCGTCGTTTGATTGTGCTGGATTTGGCTATATTAAACAGTTTTATGTTGCTAACTGCATCCTTTTTTGTTTTATGTTTAAAATAGATTCAACAAACCTTTTTTATTGTATACTTTACCCATATACTGTAAGTGACGTTAAAAAAATACATATTTATATTATAGTACATACAGTTAGTATTTTTAATCCTATATATCTATATCTATCATCTCTCTATATATAAATCATCCCTGTTTATATCTCATATATATAAGATATATGTACAGAGATTTTTTATATATATAGTGGTGTGAAAAAGTGTTGGCCCCCTTCCTGATTTTTTATTTTTTTGCATGTTTGTCACACTTTAATGTTTCAGATCATCAAACAAAGTTAAATATTAATCAAAAGATAACACAAGTAAACAAAACATGCAGTTTTTTTATGAAGGGAAAACAAAATCCAAACCCACATGGCCCTGTGTGAAAAAGTGCTTGCCCCCTAAACCTAATAACTGGTTGGGCCACCCTTAGCAGCAACAACTGCAATCGAGCGTTTGCGATAACTTGCAATGAGTCTGTTACAGCGCTGTGGAGGAATTTTGGCCCACTCATCTTGGCAGAATTGCTGTAATTCAGCCACACTGGAGGGTTTTCGAGCATGAACCGCCTTTTTAAGGTCATGCCACAGCATCTCAATAGGATTCAGGTCAGGACTTTGACTAGGCCACTCCAAAGTCTTCATTTTGTTTTTCTTCAGCCATTCAGAGGTGGAGTTGTATAAGGAAGAATTGATGTGAGCAATTACAAATTATCTTATGAACCTTTGCTTTGCGCTACAGCACATCATCTATGGTCCATTCTATAAAATCTCTGCTGAGAGTCTCGTGCAATCAAATGTAATTACTTCAATCACATGTTATTTCATTGAATCTCAAGTCATCATATCAGTCCACTGATGTATGCAGGGTCTTTTCTTCATGCAGGTCATGGCATATTTCAGCCTTTGCTCTGCATTGCTGTTCATATTACACTTTTGTCCATCTGCCCGGAATCTTCCCCTTGTGTCCGCTTAGAAATGGCGGATAGTGCTGAACGCTCAGCGTGCTCGTCTGCATCTGAAGATGTCTGGAAAAGCTATCGGTCCGAGCCCGTTTTTGGAGTGTGTGCTCTGAACTGCCTCCCGGACTTGGCGGTGTCCATGACAGGTCCTCTCCTGGTGAGCTTGCTCCCATGATGAATGGCCACCTTTCTATTCTTTATTGCTCCACTAAATCATACAACTGCCATGTGTTTATAACCCATTTTTGCTGCTTTTTTACAGACGTCTTCTTTTTTTCTTATAAGGAACAAACAGGTCTAAGAGACTTTTTGCATGAAGTTTGCAGGCTTCGAATTCACAAATTCACAAAAACATCCAATAAGCATGTGCTCACATTTATGTTTGGGATTGTTATGGATATTAGAGGACTTCAAAACATTATCGGTCTGAAAAATCTGCAGCTTCATTACTGAAATGGTAGCAAATGGAAAGCACAAAAACCATTAAGTCCCTTCAACTAAAAGTCTTGATGCACTAACTAATAAAGTGAATATTTGGAGTGGTTCAATTTTGTTGATAATTCAATTGTGCAGCACTTAATGACTGGATGATGCAATGCATCATCGTCCTGAATACCGCAAAGTAATTCTCATTCTGCACCTCCTGGTCATGTATTTTTATGCTCAAATTTTTTCCCATTAGGAAACTGCCCCAGTAATGATACAGTGCATTATTTCAGCTATTGCTTTGCAGAATCAACTGTGGTCTGTATGAAATATGTAGAATGGATATGATACATAGCATAATCATACTTTCTACTGCCTGATTACCTCTAGCTCTGCTCATTCCAGTCATTTTAATAAACCTGAGCTTTCTGTATAATTATTTGTGCTTGTGAGTATGTGTGTGTGCATGCATATATATACTCAATAGACAGATGGATGGACGGACGGACGGACAGATAGATAGACATAAATCAACATTGACAAAATACATCTAAAGCATTTATTACCTTAGTGTTGAAATCAAAATCAAAAATCAAAAGTTGTATTTGTTATGTTTAATGGATCTGAACATAAACTATCAATAAAAAGTTTCAATAAGTTTTATAAATTAGTGATATTTTTCTTATTCAAATTTATTCAGGGAATACACGGCCTCTCGGCCCATAGATCCTCAAAATCATAATAACATGGCAGTAATCTTCTTTTCATTCCATGATATATACAATGCCAATCTCCATGCATACCCCGAATCACAAACAAATTAGTGATAACAAAGGTACTGTTATAATTTTAGTGATATAAATATTGTTAATGAATATGATCATATTTTATGCATAAATACTTTTTCTACCCAATTTTGCTAATTTCTTTTTTCTGCACATATATACAGTACATATATAGTATAATTAATTTAAAATATTTATATATATATATATATATATATATATATACATACATACATACATAATTTCTTTTTTCTGCACATTTGTGCACAATATTTTTGCATATATACAGTCCCCTCCATAAGTATTGGAACAGTAAAGACAAAATTGCTCTGTTGGCTGTGGAGTCCAGACATTTGCAAATATGATTAAAAGATGAATATGAGACAAAACTACAGAATGTTAAATTTTATTATTAGCCTTTTCATCACATATATGTTTTACCAGCTAAGAAGATCAGCACTTTTAGAGTTCATCCCACTCATTGATGTGAGCAGAAGTATTGGGACAGTTGAACATAATGCAGATATAAAATATTAAAAGCTATTACTTAGTTGCAGATCCCTTGCACACAATCACAGCAGTGAGTCTGGGACTCGTAGACATCACCAGACTCTTGGTCTCATCCTTTCAAATGCTTTTCCCAGCCTTTAATGCAGCCAATTCCAATTGTTGCTTGTTTTGGGGAGTTTCTGCCTTTACTCTCCTCTTCAGCTGGTGAAATTCATGTTCAATCAGATTTAAATCTGGAGATTGACTTGGGCAATCTAAGACTTTCCATTTCTTTGCCCTTAGAAATTCCTTGACTGAACTGGCAGGGTGTTTTGGGTCATTGTCCTGATGCAATATGAAGCACTTCCCAATGAATCTGGTGGCATTTTCTTGAATATTGGTAGGCAAGATGGTTTTGTACCCTTCCAAATTCATTCTGCTACTGTCATCATATATTAAGTCATCAGTAAAGTTACGAGGGCCTGTTCCAGAGGCAGCCATGCATGCCCATGCCATGACACCACCTCCACCATGCTTTACAGATGAGGCTGTATGCTTGGGATCATTGCAGTTCCCTGTTTTTCTCCACATTTTTGCTTTCCCATCACTTAGATAAAGGTTCATCTTTGTCTCATCGGCCCATAAACACAGTTCCAAAACTCTTCTGGCTCACCTTTGTGCTTCTTTGCCAACTCTAATCTTGCCTTTCTATTTTTGGTGCTGGTCAGAGGTTTGCATCTTGCTGTGTAGCATCTGTAATTCTGTGTCAAAGTCTCCTGAGGACAGTAGATTGTCAGAGCATCACCCCAGCTTTCTGGAAGTTGTTGGTGATTTTACAGACACGTCTTTTAGGGTTCATTTTCACAGCTTTTATGATTTGTCTGTCATCAACTAGTGTTGTTTTCTCAGCCGATCAGGTCATTGTTAGTTGCTGGTATCGCTGGTGGTTTCCAAACTCTTGATTTCTACATGCCCTTTGTTTTTGCTAGAGCTCTAACTGACTTCCTCTGTTCTTTTAGCATCCAAATTGCTTGCTTTTCTCTCAAAGTCAGCTCCCTCATCTTCATCCTGGTTTGTGTGTGTCATCATCGAATGCAAGATTCAGAATACAGAAGTAATGGATATAACTGATACGACACATTCCCTGCTTTTAATATCTGAAGAATTAATGCAACAGGACACAGCTGATCACTTAGAAAGACCTGTGAGGCAACTGCTCCAATACTTAACTTCTTAGCTGGTAAAACAACTATGTGTTGAATCACCCAATAATAAAATGTGATATTCTGTAGTTTTGTCTCATATTCATCTTTTAATCATATTTGTCTTGACTCCACAGCCAACAGAGCAATTTTGTCTTTACTGTTCCAATACTTTTGGAGGGCACTGTATGTGCAATATGATGCACATAAACACACACACATATATAAAAGATAAATGTGGATTATTCTAGTTATCGATTGCACAGAATTCTATAGTATATATATATATATATGTGTGTGTGTGTGTGTGTGTGTGTGTGTGTGTGTGTGCGCCTGTATATATTTAAAAGCATAAATACTTTTTAATCCACCAAACAAAATATTTGAAAAAGTAAGTTTCAGATACCAGGCTGCTAAAAGCACCAGAGCCATTATTTATTTATGTTTGGTTAATAGCCCTAGCCGAATTACAGGCAAGGTTGTGACAGCACTGAGCAACAGCCAGGTCCAATTTTGCTGCTCTCCACACTTTACCTTTCCAAACTGTACAGGCACTGAGTCTGAAATACAGCTGCTCTCACCCATCAATCACTCTTCGGTCCACACATGCAGACAGGTAGAGCTGCCTCTAGTGCACCTGTGAGGAGTAAATTCTGGTGCACTGACAGAGACTTACACTGGCTGTATAGACATTCAGATTTAAAACAGGTGAGCCACTTATTTTAGTCACTTAAGGCATAGAATAGAGCACTGCAATCTGAACCTTTGGTATCTGCCGGAGACTTTCTCTTCTTGTAATGGTAAAACATGTTTCATGCTGTTTCTCCATAAAGAGCTGCATATGGTTTTAGGTCTGGCATTTGTTCTGTGAGTGCTCTTCAAAAACATATGTGATGTATTGATATATACTCTGTACTTTGTCTCCACCTAGTGATCATGTGCAAAAACCATTTCAGGCCATTTCATTTCATTTCATAAAATAAAATAAAATAAAATAAAATGTACTAATAATCATAACTTAAAAAATCTGATTTGTCATTCAAATAACCTATAATTCCAACTGCTGATTTTTTCCTCAGTATTAAGCCGCAATAGCTTTCTAGGGGACCGTGGCACACTGCTCAGCTGTGCGGTGACTGACAGGTTTTTATGAGCTAGCAATCATCTAAAGCGTGGTCTGTGTGTGTGTTATTGTGTGTTGGGGGAGGTCTGACCCACGGCCTAGCCTGACATTTAGAGAAAGAGCGATGCTCACTGAGGAAATCCCATTACAGCAAAGAATGATGGATCTTTTTTTTCTAAAAAAGTAATATGCAGCCTGACTCATATTTTTTTATAATTTGTAGAAAAAAAATTACTACATTCAGTCCTAGTGTTTTTTGTGTTTATTTTATTATCTGTTCCCTCTTTTAAATAGCTTTTTGTTTTGTTATTGAGCTGAATAGGGGCATGAGAAAGACTTATTATTAAATTATTGAATATTATTCAAATTTCAGTAATTCAGTATGTGTAAGCTATCATCAATGGAATATTATTATCATTTTGTAAAGGGACTGAATAGAAATATCCCTTCATTGTTATTAAGGAAGATATTTTATAGAGCACAATATTTAAAAAAAAGACATTAATAAGAAACATCATGGAATTTTTAATAGAACAGACATCACACTATTCATAAATCACTGCAATATTATCCATAAAAATACAAATACAGTAAGTAATATTCTGACCAAGTTGTCCACAATCAGAACCAAACTACAACAATATATTTTGTGTGTTCTTATTTGACCCAATTGCAAAAGAAAAAAATGTTACCATAGTATATCTATGACTTTCAAATAAATAAATAATTAAATAAATAAACAAATGTGGGAAGAATTACATTATATATATATATATATATATATATATATATATATATATATATATATACACATATAAAAGGGCACCACCATGTTAACATGACATGACCAGCTGTGTCATGCATTTAAAAAGCAAAAAAAAAAAGATAAAAAAAAAAACAATATTACATTATGAAAGCATGAACATTCAATGACTGGATCTGCTGCATATTGTTGAGATTTAATCCAAAATGTGCATTAATATGATTGTTTGATAGTGTAAGATTTCGGTGTGAAATGACATCCAACCAGTGTAGCCAAATATCCTCATTATTTTCTTAAGAAGTTTCTAAAAACATGCCGAAAATAAGTTTACATGGTAGCTAGAGTTTACATGGTCTATTAATTTTGAGGACAATAAAATCACCACTTTTAATTCAGTGCATTTATGTTGTGATGATATGGTCATTTGGTGCTTGAATAATGTACTGGGGGGGGGGGGGGGGGGGTTGGTTTTTTGAAAGGGACTAGAAATAGCTAAAGGAATGAAAACAAGCAACATTTTGGAAGAACATTATATAAATCTTTATATAGGGGTTCCCTATGCAGATTATTTTGCCCCACGTCCCAGGGGTCACTTATTTTGGCCAAATATTCCCAGACCGGGTTACTTTGGGTTTGTTTTTTCAGACCAGGCCACTTCTTTCTATAGCAAAACCTGACAATACTGGCTGCAATCATTAAACAAGACCAGTAGATGTAAGAATAAAATCTAAAACCACTGGTGATTTTCAGAAGAATAAGAGATAAACATAAACAAAAACTTACTGACTGAGCCTTTAAGAAGACACTCAGTAGCATTCTTATTGACTGTGTTGATAGCTAATGCAATTCTCAAGTTAATCTTATTGTATCACTTTAAATGTGATACAATTTCAATGTGGCATAAGAGAAGGAATGTAACGCAATAGCATGTTATCATGCTGCCTTTGATCAATAGCACCGCTGACCTGATAGCAAATAACCAACAGGGCAAAGTTTGAAAATAAAAGCTTCTGGCTGTTCTCCTGAAGAAAAGCCACCAAACCACCTCGCAGACTTATATAATTTATATAATTCAGGATACGTCTGCATGGGATAAGCGCTTGATCCTGCTGTAGGCCTCAGTGCTACTCATAGCCTCAGGCCTTAACATGCAGCTCTGAAATAAAGCAAATCAACCAACGAAGCAACGTTGTTACTGAACAATAAATATGAGCTTGATGTTATTTCCCACTGAAGACTGAGTCATGTTTACCATGGTCCAGATCCCTCCCCTTTATGATTCCCTCTACACTGATAAGAGAACAGCAAACACATCGACATTTGGCAAAATCTCAGCCTCTCTCTCGGTCTAGCTCTGATGAGTCTTGGACATTAATTACTGTATCGTCAGCAAAATCAAAGAGCTCCGCAGAGCAAAAGATCCAAGAGCGCACTGATATGCTGAGGCTGAAGCGTTTACTAGCCGTTGAGTGAAACGCTGGTGAGCTTTACAGTGTGTTGTTGTTTCTCACATACAGGCCGAATCCTGACTTTACCATGAAGATCTCTGAGACTTCACTCGACCTGAGTGCAACAGACTATGGAATAACCCTGGACCCTACATTCACCATGCTGGAGTTTGACGGTCTACGTGTTCTCCCTATACAAACAGGTACGGCTTACCTTTGGTCTACTGACTCATTACCCAGTTATTGACGCAAAAAGACAGTAATGATTTCTGAAGATAGGCCTCATGGATGTTGTTCCATACTTGAAGATCCTGCTAAAAAAACAGCTTTTCAGATTATCTGCCCAACCCAGCTGACAAAAGTATGTTCTAAGAATGTTTTGTCTAAGATTTTCTGAATGTTCTTGGAATGGTTCAAATTCACAGTTTTTAAAATGTTTTAAAAATATTTTTTAAGAATGTTAAGGGAGCATTCCATTTTATAATTTTGAAAACATTATGGGAACCATACTTTTAAATGTTCTCTAACATTCTGAACCAAGTAGTAATATATAATTGAACATTCCATTAATGTTACTCTTTGTTCATAACTTTGAGAAAACCTTGCCAAACCCTTAGCCAAAGTTCTGAGAATTTAGTTAATGCTGGTTAGTGCTGATAAACCAGCTTATCCATGAAAAACAGCATGATCTTTCTAATGAATCTGGTTGAACAAAAAAGTGTGGTTTGTTAAGGTAATTGGGGCACTGACTTATACATCAAGTATGTCTATGAAAAAGAAAAGGACAAACATTTCAGATATGTAGGTTTGTGCTTTAGAATTGTACTCTTTGTATTCATGTTGGTTTCATATGGTTTTTGTACTGATTTCAAATTTAATGACTCTAATCCATATATGTATGTGTATAATACACACACACACACACACACACACACATATATATATATATATATATATATATATATATACAGTATATATATATGTATATATATATGTATATGTATATGTATATGTATATGTATATGTGACCCTGGACCACAAAACCAGTCTTAAGTGTCAATTTTTCAAAATGGATATTTATGCATCATCAAATATTTGGCTATTTGAAAATCTGGAATCTGAGGGTGGAAAAAAATCAAAATATTGAGAAAATCACCTTTTTGATATATTTACGGTACGAAATTTACAAAATATCTTCATGGAACATGATCTTTACATAATATCCTAATGATTTTTGTCATAAAAGAAAAATCTATAATTTTGACCCACACAATGTATTTTTGGCTTTTGCTACAAATATATCCCAGCGACTTAACACTGGTTTTGTGGTCCAGGGTCACATACAGTATATACATACATACACACACACACACATACATACATACATATATATATATATATATATATATATATATATATATATTCTTTCCTCATTCATTCATTTTCTTCATTATGACATCGAGACATTTGTCTCACCCTGACATTTATGTAACGAAATGGAGATAAATTGATAGATAAAACAAAAACAAGTGTAACATCATTGACCTAGTTAACAATCCCACAGAAGTGCAGCAGTAGCATCCCATTCTCCAGCCCAGCTTCCAAAACACAATTTATGCTGTTGACCAGCAAAGTTTGTCTTTTCAGCAGGGGAGGCCTGTTTGAATATGATTGATATTGCATTTGAGTTGCATATACACGACATGCACGCTTGAGTTAAAACATAAACACAAAGATAAATGTTTAAAGGCGGTCTGTCAGCATTTGTGTGCATGTCTGCTGCCAATGAACATGGAGAACTGCAATGCAAGCCAAGAAGAGCATGTGTTTAACCACTCTCATTTTTAAACTCTTCCATATATGAGTGTTTAGGCCATTTGCTCACAGAGCATGGCACTAAAAGGTAACTTCGCAATGACATTAGTTCCTGTAGCATGAGATGCTGCTATTTCAATTACTGTCTGGTCATAAGAGGACTTTTCAAAAGCCTATGCGCAGCACTTCAACCTGTTCCTGCTTTCCATTATAATCTCATTTTCTTTAATCATTAGAAGCGCTGCTGTTTCAGGCATGCTGGATCCATCTTACCAAAGCACGCATGCGTGGGTGCCAGAAGCATTGTAGACTCTTAATATAATATAACTGCCCTTTGAACCCAGAGGCGTTCTGTAGGTTAGAGCATATTACCTCTCTGAGTGGCTTTAAAGTGCTGAGTGTATTATTTGCATACATTAGGCTTTATTCCTGCGTCGCCTAAGTGAAGATGTGACGTTCACTGGTTTGGGATGCAAACTGGTGGCAATCAAATTCTGAGTGCAATTTCATGCAACACATGAGGGAATTGAATTAAATTTTAGCTAACACTCCGAAATTACCTGGGAAATAGCAGTAGACTGAGTCTTTTCACTGACTTGTTTAATTAAATGGAGTTTCACTTTCACAAAGTAATAAGTACAGACACTCTGACGCCGGGCGGATAATCCACTGGGTGATTGGACACGTTTCCTCCGCTGAGTTGGAATTGCAATGATTTACATCAGGAATCTGCAACAGGGGGACTGACAATTATTAGTATTGATTTTTTTTCAATTGTATTTTGCATGAAAAAAAAAAATTTTTAAATCTTGTGTATAGTTAATAAAGGTTAATAAAAAATTCTGACATTTTACTCAACCTCAGGCCATCCAAGATGTAGAGGAGTTTGTATCTTCTTTGGAACTGATTTGCAGAATAGCATTACATCACTTGCTCATCAATGAATCCTCTGAAGTGAATGGGTGCCGTCAGAATGAGAGTCAAAACATCTGATAAAAACATCACAATAATCCACAAGTAATCCACACCACTCCAGCCCATGAATTATCATCTTGTGAAGTGAAAACCATCAGGACTTAATTTATAACTTCAAACCATTGCCTCCAGCTAAAACGTCCACTATCCATAATATTGGCTTCCCCAGTGAAGAAGTCATCAAAAGGGAACAACAGTGGATTGACTTTTTCAATGGAGGAAGTTTTATTATGGATTATGGATTAAGGATCATGGCCAGAAGTGACTGTTAAAAGTTAAAATGCCTTAATGATGGTAAAGATTACTAATGAAAAAAAAATTCTGATTGAACTTTTATTCAGCAAAGATTAATTAAATTTAAAAGTATAGTTTAAATTAAAAAGTGACAGTAAATATGTTACAAAAAGTTTAAAAAAGCTGTTCTTTTGAACTTTCTATTTATTAAAGAATCCTGAAAAAATGTATCACCATTTCCTCAAAAATATTAATCAGCACAACTGCTTCTGCTCTGACAATAATAAGAAATGTTTTTTGAGCTGCAAATCATCTTAATAGAATGATTTCTGAATTATCATGTCACACTGAAGACTGGAGTAATGATGCTGAAAATTCAGCTTTGCATAACAGGAATAAATTACATTTTAACATATATTAAAATAGAAAACAGTTATTTTAAACTGTAATAATATTTCACATTATTACTGTTTTACTGATTTTTTATCAAATCAATGCAACCTTGGTGAGCATAAGAGACTTCTTTCAAAAGTATTTTAAAACTGGTAGCATCTACATTGTCAAAGTGATGCTACAGATGTCAAATTCTGTTTTGTCCATTCTTTTTCCAATGAAGAGCTACTAATTCCAGGACATGTGCCTGCATCAGAACCAGTGGCTGCGCCGCAGCAGAGCAGTGTGAATCTCTGTGCTATCTGCGCAGACAGAGCCACAGGGAAACACTATGGTGCATCCAGCTGCGATGGCTGCAAGGGCTTCTTCAGGAGGAGTGTGCGCAAGAACCATGCCTACACATGCAGGTGAGAGCTCACAACTATCCACTATATGCGCTTAATACACTTACGAATCACTTTTAATTAATCTCTAAACATACTAGTATGGCCTCTATGAATTGTTGTTATGCAAAGCAGTAAGAAATATAGAAGGGTTTTAAAGTTCAGGTTTGAGACGAATGACTTTTCAGACACTTCTTTTTAATTAATGCTCACTGAAAGCACAATGAAAGTCATAGGATCCCATAAACGATGGCAATGAATGAAACATAGGAATGAAAATACAAGATACCAGGGTTATTATCATTAACTAAAATATATTTGTTCATTTAAATAAAGCTGAAATAACATAAAGTAGAAATATTATAATAAACACAAAAAATTAAACATTCAGTTAAAGCACAAAAGTAGTTGAAATGGTGACTAATTGAAATAAAAGATGAAAGGCTAAAATTACAAACTGGAAATAAATAAAAACTAACACTGGAAAAAAAAATTTACCTAAAAACAAAAAAAAACTAATAGAAATGAGAAAAGCACAATTACAAAAAAAAAAAAAATAGATAAAAAAAATATAAAAATGAAAGCTAATTCAAAACAATTTAAAAAATGGTAGCATTTAAATAGTATTAAAATAACTTTAGAAATAAAAGAAAATTAAATTTAAAAAACTATACTGTATCATACACTAAATACAGTTAGCATTTAAATTTTTTATATGAATTTTATTTCATAGCAGTGGTCGGCAACAGGCGTCCCACAGGCCAAAACTGCGCCCGCAGCCAGACTATTTTGATAGTGGCTGGTTCTGAAATAGATCTGTCATGACAGCAACAGTTAGGCCTACTCGCAATCAGAGTAGGCTATGTGAGCGGAGCGCGAGTGGAGCGGTGTGATTTTGAATGGAGCAAGGAGCGGATTTTTTAAAAGCATCGTGCTTTTAAAAGAGCATCGTGAGCATCGTGGTTTTCACTCACTCAAAGAGCGCTCCACCACCGCTCCATCACGGGTACAATTCATGCCAACGACCCGTAATATAACTGCGTATTTAGCAAGAATTCACAAGTTAAGCATATTTAGCTAGCTAGATAGAGAAGGATCACTCAAATCAGAAAGAATGTGAATGACGGCAATGGACATGAGCGGGAAGTTAGGTCTAGATACTGAATATTTTCAGCTGAAAGCATGAACTACTACAACACTTATTCACACGCAGTCACTCTCTCAATAATGCATTCAAACAAAAGATGCTACTTCATCTGTATCCGATTTCGAATGAGCAGAAATCTGTAAGAAATGCATCGATCCGTAGGTAAAATAACTGATGAAAACGTAGTTATTTACATCACAAAAAAAAATGCACTGCAAAAAGCAGCAGTTATACCTTTTAATGCTGACAACCATGTTATTAGCTTGAAACTCTCTTGTTATTGTATTTTTTAATATACATTATGAACAGAACTGTGATATTTCAAACATACTGAAATACTTTAGATGCTGAGCTGTGCTTCTGATATCAGTGAGTGCGGAGTGATAATTAAATGCTTGTAGGGCGAAGGGGAAATTGTTGATGCTCCACTCCGCTCATATAGCCTACTCTGCCTGTCACCGCCACACAATTTTGGCTTTTTGTTAATGACTGTCCTACTACAGCTCACAGCTCACACTGTAGTAGTATGTCACAGGCAATTCTAGTTGCATTTATCATCAATTAATTTCTTAAATTATCCTTTGACTTTGTTGTGGCCCTCCATCTAGTGGCGAAAAGTTTTTTTGGCCCAATGCCAAACTTACTTGCCCACCCCTGCTGTACAGCATCACATGTTATACAGCAGAAATGTTATTTCACATTTCCACAGGAGTTGACTGATATATTGCCTTTGTGGCAGGAGCCCATCTATTAATGATCACAATGTCTGTGTCCTATAAAAAAATAATCTGTGATCTGTGTCCACCCTCATCAGAACGCGTAAGAGCACGACCTGAAGTGTTTCATTGGATCTCTTCAAATGTGAGAATTATAGTCACCTATGCACTTCTGTCTTTTGTGTGTGAAGGTTCAGCAGGCAGTGTGTGGTGGACAAAGACAAAAGAAACCAATGTCGATACTGCAGACTTCGAAAGTGCTTCAGAGCCGGCATGAGGAAAGAAGGTAAAAGCCTGAGTCCATTTCATTTTAGTTTATGATGCAGAATTTAAAGAGTTTCTTCAAGGTCACGGATCTGGACTAGGCCTGCATATAAACTAATTGAGTTATTGGACTTATCCCAATACTTGTGAATGTCTGCATCTCTCTCTGAACTGAGATATTGAACAACTGGGTGAACTCAAACTATTACAATAAGGCAATTCCCAAAACCATCATATAAATTTTAATATACTCTCAAGGTGAAAAGCAAAGAAACAATGTAAAAGTATCTGGGCAATTGATTAAAACTTTATAAAGGTGTTGTTCTGAGCCATGAGTCTAAGACATCTCGTCATAAATTGTATTAAAAATGCCAAGTTTCTAAGCTCGTGCTTTCAGCGGGATGAAGCTGTGTCCATGTAATAAGTAACACAGCTCCAGAAATACAGTAATGAAGGTATCAGTGTCTCTCCAAAGTGCTAAAAGTTGTTGTTTTCTTTGAGTAAGATGCACCTGTAGCCTTTTCACTCTCTAAAGCTTGTCAGTGAGACTCTAACACTCACTATAAACTGACTTACAGTGATTTGGTTGAAAATGTTGCATGTTGTTTCATTTTGGTCCACAAACTCCACATAAAATAAATGATACTTATTTCCACTTCAAGCTCTTTCTGTGTTGAGCAGGGCTGTTTTTCAGACTGATATTGAAGAAAAAGTGTATAGCTAACTGTATAAATGCACTAATTGCCCTTGTGAAAAAGAATTATACTTTGGCATACTTCAAAAAATAATTATAAAAAAAAATAATATACTTTAAAACAATATTTGCAAATGAATAAGTTTGAACTGAATGTAACATTTTAAGACACTCAATTGCATGTTAATGGAAATTAAATGAAAATGTGTTATAGTCTATATTTTATTATATTGTAGTTACTGTAGCTGAATGTTTTTGTCCTCTTAAGTAGCACTTAAGTATATCATTATATATAATTTCATATTTACTTCTATTGAAATATGGTTAAAGTATACTGCTGACTGTACTGACAAGCATTTATGATAAATTAAAATAGAATTTAATGTTATTTCTATTTAAACTGGCATAGCATGTATTTAAATGTGCTTGTAATTACACACTTATAGTGATGAAACTGTGCATTTCCAATAAATTCATCATAAATGTAAATGAAAATTATAACAACATACTTTACATGTGCTTTAGTATGCTAGTCAACTAATAAAGCAGAACAAAATTAAAACAAAGTATAACTTCTAATTTGGCATTTTTACTTTTTAAAAGTGTACTTAATTGTGTAAGAGCCTGTTTTCCCTTCAAGTACACTTAAGTGGCCTTTTATTTCATCAGCATATTTTTATCTGCAAGTATCTGCAAGTTTAAGATTTGAAGTTGACTACAAGTGTGCATTCAATACAATTAAGCACACTTCTTTTTTACAAGGCTGTCACGTTGTATTAGTAACTATATGTTTTTTTGTTGTTGTTTTTTTAAGTGCATCCACTGGCTATATCGTTATCTGTTTTCTATCAGCTAACACATTAGGAAAGTTGGTTTTATATTTCTCTTTGTTTGTGTCTCTTAGCTGTTCAGAATGAGCGCGACCGTATCAGCTGTCGTAGAGAAGGTCAAGGCGTCGGAACTCTCACTATTGATGTACTGATGCAAGCAGAGGCTTGCATTCAACAGGTGAACTTTCTGCTGAACTTACTGTCAATACATTCACATTTGCAAACAATATCCTTTTCTTACACAATACACTTTAAGAGTAAACAGTTTAAATCTTAAACAATGATTTAAATGAGACATTTGACCTCAGAATGGCTTAAATTGGTTTAACCCTCGTGTTGTGTCCGGGTCATTTTGACCCAGAGAGGGTTATCTTCATCCAAAATAGTTGGTGCGTTGGACTTTTTGGGGAATTTTGGGGATGCAAAAATGACCAGCCTACAAAAAATTTTTTTTTATAAATTTCTTGGTGTGCTAGATTATTACTAAATCCTGGATTCAATCCTTTTATTAACTTTTTTCTTTCAATTAACACAGGTTTTGGATTTCCTTTTGGAACTGATTGGTCATAAAGCTCAGTGATCTAAACTTATGGACCTCGGTTTTTGAGTTAGCATTGACAAAATTAGCCACCAATAAATCTTTGTTCACTCAAAAACTATGACAAATCATTAAATAAAAAGAAATAAAAACTGTGCTAATTGAAAGAAAACAAGTTTTAAATACTGAATGTAAGATTTGGTTATAATACATTATAATGAGAGATTTACAAGCAGGTCAGACATTTCTGAGAAGAACACAGTGAGTTTCAGATTTTCAACACTGCACAAAAGTTAAAATAAGAGGAAACAATTGAAAATCAAGATATTTATTTTTATTTCAACCTTTTTGTTTGTTTTTTTGATGAACCTTACAGTCTTGAATAATACATTTTCATGCTGGCCCATTTTCATCTTCAGCTTGGTGTTTCTTCACAATGAGGCACAAAATCACTTTCCAGAACCTTCACCTTCTCTGCTCCTCACTGGCTGAAAGAGCTGCCAACCTCCAAACAGCTGAAACCATTATACATTTTAATAAGCAGCTGAAAACACACTCCACAACCATAAACCAATGCACTTGCAAACCAAAACATAGAAAATCATCTTCTTTCTCTCCTCTGAATTTCTCCTCTGCTCTAGCTTGTGTCCTAATCTAGCTTTCCAATAAACATGCCACTGCATACTGCAAATACTGTTCACTCTGACACAAATTGCTTATGCTTCTCTGTTGTAAAAGCCGCTTTGGATAAAGGCCTCTGGGAAATGCATAAATGCAAATGTAACTGTAATTGAACTATTTATATTAAGCTCAGAGTCATTCTGCCATCTGCAGAACCAGAATCCCATGAGCGACATCAACATCAAGAAGATAGCCGGTGTGGGAGATGTGTGTGAATCCATGAAACAGCAGCTACTCCTCCTAGTGGAATGGGCAAAGCGCATCCCTGAGTTCGGCGAGCTCTCAGTGGATGATAGGGTAGGCCCCTGTTTGTTTGATCAAGAGCTGTCACTTCCTGTCTATGAGTGTGTTGTGTGTTGATGTGTGTGTGTGTGTGCAGGTGGCACTGTTAAGAGCTCACTCCGCTGAGCACCTCATCTTAGGGGTTGCACGACGTTCACTTCCCTACAATGACATCATCCTGCTGGGTGAGTGGGTGGCTGGGTTGGGTTCACTTGAAAACAGGCCATTCCTGTTTGCAATACATTTTTCATGTCCCAATCATATTGTATGCATTAAATAAATGATTAAAATACATGAAATAAAATTAAACTTACTATTTAAAAAAAATGGAAATCATATTAGCTACACTGTAAAAAAAAAAAAATAATAATAATAATAATTGAGCAAACTTAAAATTTTAAGGCAACGAGCTTCAGCAGATTTGTGAGTTTTCTCAAATAGTTTTTAGGATATTTTTGAGTTTTCTCAACTTTTTGTTGTATAAACTTAAAACAACAAGTTGAGAACTCAAATATGGTTGCCTTAAAATTTTAAGTTTGCTCAACTTTTTTTTTTTTTTTTACAGTGTAGTTTTTACCTCATAGTGAACTAATCTTGAAAGGTGACTGTGTGATGTAGCTGACCAATGAAATTGGCTGCAAAGGTGGACTTGCACTTACCAGGAAATAAATTGCACAGTTGGAATTAGAAAGTAATTGTGCACAGGAAGTTGAATTGGAAAAACAAAACATAAAGGCCTATAAAACCCTAAAACATTCAGTTTTCAAGGACAGTTATTATTTAACTAAAACAATTTTTTTTATTAGTTTTTTTAAACTAAAGTTTTTGTTTAAAATAAAAATAAAGTAAAATAAATAAATAATATTTTATTATAAATAAATAAAAACATTTAATATTTTATTTCAACTAGTAATTAGTTTTAGTTTAACTTGATGTACTAAAATAACTTAAAAAAATATATATGTAGACATAATTAAATACAATTTTTAATTACAATTTAAAATAATATATTTATAAATATTAATATATTTTAAAATGACAAAAACACACCGCAAAAGTAGGAAAATTTAAACTAAAATTAAAATGAAAAAAAAAATTAAATTTAAAATATTAAGCAAACAAAAAAAGCTTTAATAGCATCTTAATGATCCTAAAATAACATTGATTTCAAGACTTCATTTAGACCCTGTTAGCTTCCATCCTGTTTGGTGTCTTGTTCTCTTCATTGTCACTGTATAAATGTTATAAAATTTATAATCAATAAATTTTAAGTACTTGTTCCAATTTATAAATTATACAAATACTTGCTTAAAAATAGAAGTTTTTTTTAAGTTACAGAGCTCACAAGGTATTGACTCGAAAGTAACAACCTTAATGTTAGCATGATTTGTCATTATACTGTGTTGTACAGGAAACGACTTCATCATTCCTGTTCGAGGCACCGAGCAGGAGATGTCCAAGGTAGCCACTCGTATCCTGGAAGAGCTGGTGAGACCTCTGAAAGAGCTGAACATCACAGACACTGAATTTGTCTGTCTCAAAACCATCGTCTTCTTCGCCCCAGGTTAGTCAGGGATCACCGCTGTGTTCCCAGTCAAACACTCTGTCCATGCCATGAGCGTCTGCACTTGTTCCTGGCACTCTTTGGTTGTACTGTCTTTCTTGGTTTCATGATGTTTTATGGGGATCTATTAATATCTAGGATATGCTGGTGTGAATTGTTGAGTTATAGACTTTCCTGCCTGTTGGCCTGGAGGTCTGATTATAAGAGTGGAGCCAGGTTGGTCAGTAAGATTTGCTTTGTTTAATTTACTTTGGTTTCAGCAGAGGCCATTTTTGTACCCATGTGCTGCTAGGATCTAACATGAAATGTAAAATATTACAGGTTTTTCTTTTTTAATATATTTATTTAAAAACTACAGAAGACAAACTTTATTTGTTGTCTATAATGTGTGAAGAAATAACACGTGAACATTGCACATACATTTTGTTTATTATTATTTAATCATTATAAATCTAGTTTTGACTTGAAGGTAGAAACTACATATATTTCAATATGATGTTATAATTTCAAAAATATATTTCATTTAGCTTTACTGTTTACAACATATATTTAGCATATATTACAAATATATTTTGGTCATTTTTTCTGTAATTTAAACAAATTACAGCTGCGTGACGCACTGGACAACATGGGGCGAATGCATTTACATTATAGTGAAGCGCAGACCAGTGTGAATACACAGCATAACTTTTATTTCAGACAGTACAGTTTCATTAATAATAAGTATAAATTGATTTCATTTTAGACACAAGACAGTGTGTTTTATTTGACTTAAAACACAGGCGTATCATTCTTGAATCTTTGAATGAATCGTTGAATGACCCATTTGCTTTGCTCCTGAACAAATCAGCATTTTGAACGAATCGGTTGAATTGATTGTTTCATTTTGTCACTCATTTCATATTTCTGTAGGCTATTCAAAATGTTTTTATTTAAAACATTAATCTCATTCCATAATGCAATTGCTTTGTTTATGCATTTACTGCCATCTGAGCAGCATTCATTTGTAAATACATCTAAATTAACACCTATAATGTCATATTTTTCAAATATTGACTAAATTCAGGAATTTAATATTAAAGGGGACAGACATATTTTATAAAGTTGGAAAAATGCCCTTTTCTAAAAAATAGCATGTATTATATACATGTGTAACATGCCGTCGGATAATGACAGTATCATATAAACTTCTCTATGAAAAAAAAAACTCGAAATAATAATCAAAACGGTAAGAAAGCTTAATATTCACACTAAAATCGATACTGGTCTGCGCTTCACCAATGTAAATGTCATGTAGCTTTGCCACACAGATTTTGATAACTGGTCAGCTAAATAAAATGTGCGGTGCACCAAAGAAATAGCTAAACGGATAGTGTGGCTGCAGATCCGAGGTACATACATATTTCTGCAATAAGCACCTAATATTTGCCATATAGAATATGCCTACACAGTAAGTAAGTAAGCCCTGTCTAGGCGTTGTCCTAGTATGGTTTGTGTCAAGCCATTTGTTTAGTCTGGTTGTTTGATGAGAGGGAGATGAACGCAGGAGTTGCAATAAATGCTTTAACAGCGGAGGACTCTTACTCTGTTGCACAAAACTGAAGACGACATGATGACTGCACCATTTCATCCTTGCTTGACCAATTGGTGGAAAGGGGCGTTTCATTTCCGCCCACACGTGGACATCAAACATTCAAGCTGTTTATCCATTTTCTACCCCTGAATGTAAAAACGGAAAATCAAGGGCAATTTCTTGTTTGTTAGTTTTTTCAGTTTTTTTGAAAAAACTAAAATTAAGCTGTTTTCTCATGTTTCTTTTTTCAATTTTAAAACTTAAAAAAAAAAAAAACAGAATGAACGCAACATACACAGACCCTCACAAAAGCCTTAATGACATTCTTACCCAGGAGGTGACATCATTTTAAAAAAAAAATGGTGTAGAAACCATTTTCACTCTGAAATTGATAGTAAATTTAACAAAAACAAAATCACTGGTAAATACTATTTTCTTCTAAAACATGCTCCAATTTTACTTACACAAAAATTGTTTTTTTACAGTGTATGGGGAAAAAAAACTGAAGAACTGACTTGCTTTCGATTCTTGATTTGGAATTTTTCCCCCAAAACCATTTGCAGCTGTCTGTCCAAAGAGTTTAATGATCTGTCTGTTGCTTATTCAAGTATAAATTTTCACTGAACTGCATACAGACATGCACATACAAATCTTGATTATCCAATCCATGCACTGAATGACGAATGCAGTCTCAGCTAATCTTGCTACATGTCACAGTGGACTCTCAGTGTCACTGAACCCAGTGTGTGTTTCAGACTGTCCTGGACTGCAGTGCTCTCAGGCAGTGCGCCGCCTGCGATTCCAGGCCCAGGTGCTGCTGGATGAGGCCACGAGCGAGCAGCGAGGCCGGTTTGGGGAGCTGCTGTTGTTGCTGACCACACTCCAGAGTGTGGCCTGGCAGATGGTGGAGCAGCTGCAGCTGATGCGTCTCCTGGGCAAAGCCAGTGTGGACAACCTGCTGATGGAGATGCTCCTGGGAGAAGAAGCAAGCAGAGGATCCGAAGCACTGCCAGCCTCAGGTATAAAACCAATCTAAAAATCACAAATAAGATCTCAGTTATTCCTCCAACCATTCGTGAGCTTAAATGGAGATCAAGTAAAGACATTTGCTGAAGTCTCATGCTTCTCAGATTTTTCTCCTGACAAAATCTTACATGTGTCTCCAGTAAAAAAATAAGATCTCAACAGTGTCACAGACTCTGCTCAGATTGCCAAGATATTAAAGTCTGCAATTCAATTTCAAAGATCTCATCAAGAACTCATTTCTCATCAAATGCTCTCAAGTAGTGCACTTAATTGTAGGCCAATTACATATTCACTTGTAGTATACCTCAAATCTTAAGCTTATAATTTTTTTAATTACTGAACTTGCAGATAATATATTATTAATTAACTAAAAATGTATTTCTGTCCTAACACACTTGTTTCTCAACACACTTTTTAATTATCAAATATACATTTTAAATCATTATGTTTTAAAAATCATGATAATAATTTTTTGTAGAGCTTTAAAGAAGTACAGTTATTTTGATGACTAACATACTAAATGGCAATATTACAAATGTGTAATTACAAGTATTTTTAAATGCATGACATACAAGTTTCAATAGAAATAACATTAAAGAATATTTTAGTTTATCATAAATGCTTGTCAGTACATTCAGCAAAAACCACATTTCAAAGACAATAGAAGCAATTATGGAATGTCTTTTACTTAACTCCTACTTAAAGCTGCAGTCCGTAACTTTTTTGTGTTAAAAATGATCCGAAATCAATATTTGAGAAAGTACATAAAGTAGAACAATAATAATACTTTGCACAGTTAGATGTGATATGAGCTAACCGATCGTTAGATTTGATCACCATTGTTAGCGCGATTTATGGTAATGTTTTTTTCCTCAGTTGGTCAGAACAAACGTGGCAGACATGTTTCTTACTTGTTCAGATGACAATATACAGTGAAAATTCAGATTTGGGTCATATATTCCAAGACATAGGCTAGAATCTGTGATTACTAAGTGTTTGATTCACATCGGTGCTGTGACAGCTACACATTCACCTCAAAACATTAGATTAATCACGCTGAAGCCGTGCCAAAGTACAGCCCTCGTAATAAAGATAGTTCCGCGCCTGGCTGTAATACCAGGTTTTCAACAGATATGGCGACAAAAAGTCAAAACTTACGGACTGCAGCTTTAAACAGTTCAAAAAAGCTAATATTGCATTTAATATAAATTTAAGCTATAATACATGTTTAGTTCATATTCATTTTGGCAGTTAACATGCAATTGTGTCCGAAAACATTATAGTTAATCTGCCCTCAAGTATATTTTTTGTATAATAAGACCTCCTTTTAAAATCTCTATAGCTTTATATTCAAAAATAGTCTCTCCTCTGTTTATTTCTCACAAGGAATTTTAGGAGGAGCATATGCAACACATATGAGACTAAATTAAATAAAAAAGTCTAAGATTGCTGAGAATTCAATAAATTCTCCTGAACTTATAAAATGTTCCTCTGGGTTTCCATTTATTGCTGATTTAGGATCAGTATATAGACTCTTGGATTTAGATGAGCAGTGCTGGTCTGGAGACATCGTGGAGAGTTACTGTAGACTTTCTCCAGCATAAACTTCAGTGAACTCAGATCTGCTTAAGATTCCATAGGAGAGCTCAGTCCAGAGTCCATCTGTCTTAGTCTAAGCTCTCGGGCTTAAGATAAGACCCACCATTAGTTCTCTGGGGGAATTGAGGCTCTTTCTGAATTACCTGCAGTTAAAGTATGAACAGGTTGGAAATTAAATAAAACAGTAACTTTTTTTTTGCCCTTCTGCAGAGTCAAATCCTGAGCCACTTATATTCACCACAGCTACAGAGTCTGTCCTCTCTAGAGGAATACTGATGGAGCATATCCCAATGCCTAACTTCACATCCGTGATCCTTCCTGTGCCCTCCTGTGAGTATCACAAGCACAGGTAGTCGAGCTGTCAGTCCTATAGAGTTTAAAGGGATGGTTCACCCAAAAATCAACAATCTATGTCGTATCAAATGCATATGACTTTTTCTACCTCTATGGAACATAAAAGAAGATATTTTGCAAATGATCCATGCTGCTGTTTTTCATACGATGAAGCAGTGACCAGGAGCCTCTCCCAAACAGTCAAATTAAACATCATGCTGTAAACAAATATTTTTTTCGAAGATGTTCCATAGATAAAACAAAGATTACTTTGTTTCCGCCACAAAATAATAAAAAAAATAAAAATAATTAATTAAATTAAAAAGGTAATTGCAACTTTTTATCTCACACTTCTGACTTTTTACATCTCACAGTTAATTTTTTTTTTATCAGAATTGTTAAAAGTCAGTATTTTGAGATAAAAGGTCATTTTTTATTTTATTTTTTATTGCATGGCAGAAACAAGCTGCCTTATATTTGTATAGCACTTTTTACAAAACATAGTTTCAAAGCATTTTCCATTCAATATTACTTCATTAGGTATATACTGCATTTTTAAAGTCACTTTTGTCATTCTGACCTTTTGTATGCAGCAGCTTTGTCTGAAGATCCCATGCTATCCACACACACCGGGCATGAGGTCTTCACACATGGACAAGCAGCAGACATGCCAAGAGAAATGTCCAACAGTCTCGCCATGCCAACTGTCCACACGTGCCTTTAACCACATGTATAAAGGTCCTCAGTTAAACAGACGTGAATAACTTTTCTGTACTTATGGCCTCTGCTGATAAACACATAACACTGAGGACAAGGAGTCATTATATTTTACACATAGTGAGTAGGATAATGCTTAATAATAGTGTTAAAATCTAACAGTGTTAAAATTTTAATGAGAGTGAAAAATGAACACAATAAATGGTCTCCAAGCAGTATATAAATATTTTGTATGGAGATCACTGGTAAATGATTGTCTAATTTATTGGATGGTGACATGGCAGGGCGCGTGCATAAACATTACAGTTCAACAACTCTCATGGGTTCATGGTTCAATCAGATACCAGATGTCAAACACATGAGGGTTGGTCTGCCTTATATGTAGAAAAAGGGCTGCCTGATTTTTTTTTTTTCCACTTGAAATATATTATAAAAGATTTTCTCTAGGCCTTAAATATCATGATGAAAAATTATGCTGTTCTTGTTGTTGTAAATAAAACTATTGGAGTAGGTTCTGCAAGAAAATATTTCATTTTTTGTACTTAAAAGTTTCACATTTAATTCAGTGTATTACTTGCCATTTCTTTGTAATTATTTGTGAATTTTACTAGCAATGTCTGAGTGAAAATTGTTTCAAAGAAAACAAATACACCAATTTTTCCATTCTATCATATATTTGTTTCTATCATTTTTTTTATTTTTTATTTTTTTTTATGCATATTTCCAGTTTATGCTCATGTTAGATTTATTTTTTGTTGATGATCAGGTCAAAGTGAATTAGAATTTAATTTAAATTGTTTAGAAAGGAACTCAGCTATGAGGCAAACTAGAAGAAATTAGAGCTCAACAGGCCTACATGTGGAGAAAAAAAATCACCAGAGGGCGCCAAATGCTTATTATCCAAGATGAAGCCTTTCCCATGTCAGGAAGAGCTCTTGTTTCATATTATTTGACTTATTTCTCCATAAATATACATTTAGAGCAAGTCATAATAGAAAAAATTGTGAAGAGATTATCATTGCAAAGGTGCACTGTACTATCGCCGAACTCAGATAGAATGAATATTATCTTTTAAATGACCGTGTAGGAAGTTATCGCAGTCTACCCAAAAAAAATCCAATTCTGTCATTGTTTACTCACCCTTATGGCATTTCAAAACTGTATTTATTTCTTCTGCTGAACACAATTAAAGATATTTTGAAGAATGTTGGTGACCAGGTCCCATCGGGGGGGGTCTTGTCCATACTATGGACGTCAATTGGACAAAAAACTATTTGTTTACCAACATTCTTTAAAATATCTTCTTTTGTTTTTCAAAAAGAAATGCATACAGGTTTGAAATAACATGATGGTGATGTTTTGGGTGGACTGTCCCTTTAAGAGCCTATCTTGAGTTCTCCTTCCCTCAGTAGGTTAGAAGCAAGTTAAAGTTAGCAGCTGTGCTGGTCAGGCGTTCAGGAGGGATAGTCTGACTCATCAGCAGCAAAGCGGCTTATTGGGCGGCTTTACATCAATAATGAGATGGAACAAGACATATTTGCCCCCCCTGGCAACAGTAGCCACAACGAGAGGATCTGTCCAAATAACTAAGAACTACAGTTGTTAACACTTATTCAATAGGACCTCTTTTTTGTCAAACCTGTGATTTCATAAACACACACACACATGCAAAACTAATCATAGCTAATGCATGAGTAATGTTTTAATTGCGCCAAGTTCAATACAATTTTCTCCTCACCTGTGAAGACATGTCCCCAGCTAGCAAAAAACTGCCACCGTGTTACTCTGGTATTGCCATATATGGCAATTGCCTATAGCCATTGTGAATTTGATGCATTAATGCAATAACGGAAAGACACAAATCATAACAGGATAACACTTTGTGTCTGTAAATTACCAGAAAAAATATTTCATCACAGCAGTAAGTAGGTCACATATTTTGTCAGTGAGTACAAAAAACCTGTATGTTTGTAATCCAGGTCGTATTCAGATTCAAAGGAAAATAATTAATTTCATGTGTTAAGGGCCTTTAGAAAGTCAGATTGGAAAAAGATCTACTTCTGAATGGCTGTAAATAAAGTACTTGCAGTGATGACGTATTTTTGTAGGCCAACCCGTACGTTCACATCACCCACGTAACATTCCCTTGACAAAAACCCAATAGGATTGTTCCACTGGCTTTCGGATTATTGCAGAAAATAAACTCTGTGACTGACAAAAGTTTGTAGTTCTTACACTTCTTGTTCATCGTGATAATCTTTACAAAGTAACACAAATTTGATGAATTTTGAAGCATAAATTCAATCGGCAGAAGTAAAAAGCTAAGTGTAGGTTATAAACCAGGGCTGTCCAAACTCGGTCCTGGAGGGCCGGTGTCCTGCAGAGTTTAGCTCCAACCCTAGTCAAACACACCTGATCCAGCTAATCAAGCTCTTCAGGATCACTAGAAACTTCCAAGCAGGTGTGATTTGGAGCTAAACTGTGCAGAGCTGTGGCCCTCCAGGAATTGAGTTTGAGACCAATGTTATAAACAATCTACACCACAGTCACATGACTTTAACGTCACCATCACTAAACATTTCCCCTGAGAGTTACAATTTGTTACAATAGTTTGCAAGACTGTGATTATAAACATGGTGAGGCTTTGAAAGTGAACCTGTTCAGTGTCATGATGTTTAACATTGATGTATTTTATGTAAAATACAATAATGTATTTTACGTGAACGTATCTTGAGCTTGTGTTCACCACACACCTTATTTTAGGCAGTGTTGGGGAAAGTTACTTTTAAAAGTAGTGCACTGCATTACAATGTTGTGTTACTCCATAAAAAGTAACTAATTGCTTTACTAAGTTACTTTTTATGGAAAGTAATGCATTACATTACGTTTTGTCACCTGGGCTAGGCTTCATTGTTTGTTTTTTTTAATAACGAAAACCAAAAATGTTATTTTTTGGAAACTGTAAAGGCCCTTTCACTCCAAAAGGGTGTGCAATTAATAAACTTCAGACTGAAGGAAGTGCGTCTGCCTCTGCACCTCACACCCAATTGCTCTCAACACAGTACTGGAGAGGTGTCAGTGATTACTAACTTGCATTACTTATTTGAAGAAGTAACTCAGATATTTTGTTGTAAATTTAAAAGTAATGCATTACTTTACTGGTTACTTGAAAAAGTAATCTGATTACATAACATGTGTTACTTGTAATGCATTAACTCCAACACTGATTTTAGGCATTTAACCAGAAAACTAAACTCACACAAAAACACTGATTCAGGACAATGGAAATGGAAGTGCTAAAATGCAAACTCTACAAAACTACCGTACATCATTTCTACAGCACTCTACTGTATGGAGAAAGAAGTGTGTTTTATTCCAAAATTTTGGCCCATTGTTTTTTTGTTTTTTTTTACCAGTGTCTAGGGCAATTCAAGCCAGTCATGAGTAAATTCACCTTCTTTTTTTTTTGCTGTAACAATAATCCGAAGCATTTATGACATGCTTCCAGTATCGCATGCCTGTCATCACTTTTAAATACAACAGTGAAATAAAAAGTTTTCTCCTTTTATTATAGCAGTTTTGCTAAGAGTGAACTGCAGGTTTCATTCAAGTAGATAGATACCTCTTTCTTCATGATTATACAGGGCTGCTGACTGGTGTTGAAAAGCTGTTCAACATTCTCCAAGTACTCCACTTATTTCCAGCTGGCTGCCTTTCACACCCCTTTCTCTGTGCTCTTCCCTGGGCTTTTCCATGCTGCTTCTGTCCCGTCTTTGCTGTCATCGGAAAACAGATTGAATAAACGACAAACCACACAGTCCACATTAGCACAAGCTGGGTCTTTCAGCATGCCGTCGCACTTATTGACCTGAAGTCTTGCTTCTGTGAGACCTGTAAAACCAGGTTTCTTCTTTTCCGGATGTTACTGTAATTGTTGGCAGGGCATGTGAGTTTCTGCTGGAAGGATAATTTGATTTCACCACCTCTTTTGGCAAGTCGGTGGCATTATTTATTATTAAGACTAATTTAATGTAAATTTCCAACATTCTCAGAAAAAAAGGGTACAAAAGTTGTCAATGGGGCAGCACTTTTTCCAAAAGGTACACTGTGCATTTTTTAAAAGAGTGTAATGATGTCAAATTAAAAGTTTTACTTTATAGTCCATTTTAAATCACTATTTTTAATTTTGTAGTGTTTTAAAGTACATTTATTTTGATTTGTTGACTAACGTACTAAACCACATGTAAAGTATTTGATTATAATGCACGTGTTGTTCGATATTACATAAAGTTAGCATATTTTAAATGTACTAAACTGCAATTGTCATTATAAATATGTAATTAGAAATATAATTAAATGCATAACACACGTTTCAGAAATAACTTTAAAGTATATTTTAGTTTACCAAGAATTCTTGTCTGTATATTTGGCAGTATAACCATATTTTAAAGACAATAGAAGTAAATATGAAATTGCATATAAAGATGTGCTTTAAGTCCTACTTAAGTGGGTCAAAAATAATTCCATTTAATATATTATAATAATATTTAAGAATATAATACATTTTCATTTAATTGCATTATCTTATACAGCTTAACATCAAAATTCCATGCCCAATATGTAGCTGTCGTACAAAAATTGGCAGTGCCTTAAAACACTAAAATTATATAATACTGATTTTGATGTTGAAAATAAATGCATAAATGTATAAATATATCGTTAATAAATCAGGTTTGGAAAAAAAGTACATTGTTGAATTTCTGGGAAATACAGGAAGTTGACTAGACAGCCTTTTTTTCCAACAACAATCCCAAACATTCATCCAAATACATAAACACACAATCACACGCACACACGCTTACCACAGATCCAGTTTCGGAACTGTCATGCGTCTTATTGTCAGCAGATAGACAGGACACAGAGGTAAGTGCAATACAATCAACAGGTTTATTGAGTAGGAGCAGAGGGGAATGAGATGAGCAGAATGTCCAGGTAAGCAGGCGGGGAATGGGAATGTCTCTAGGGGCTTATCTGAGTGTGAATGTCCTTTTTCCTTTTCCAGGGGATCTGGAGGTAACAGCAGAGCATGGAGACGGTGGAGAATTGGAGCGGTGGAGAACAGGGATAGGAACACTGGAGCAACTGGTAAGTAGACAAAAGATAAGTGGGTCAGGTTAGTCAACGTGGAAAGTTTGAGACCAGACTGCGGCTGTGTCCAAATTCAGGGTCTGCATCCTCCTTAGGATCCTTCCTACCCGGTTGAAGGAGGAGGGATCCTCCGACGTCCGCAAAACCCGGAAGTCGGTGTTTGTGAATTTGGACAGCCTACCCTTCTTTCAGTTCCCTCCCTTACCCGTTGCTCATATCCTGTCGCCTATCAACCGTGACAGCGCCAAGCAAGAAGCGGGAAAATGGACAAACAAAGAGTTATTCTCCTCATTTGAATTCTTTTGGAAGAAATAAAGCAATTAAATAAATTAAATACTTTCTTTGCTCGTTGTCGGAGAGTTTTTTATATCAGACTACAAGACAGTCACATCCAGGTAAGCCATTATAGCCTATTTTTATTTGTTTTTAAGTATTCTACTAATTTCTCCTACAAATTCATTGAGCCGAAGCATAAACTTTAGCTTGCTTTGTCAGAGAAACTCCTCTCCCACTCCGCTACCGCTCGCTTCGTCCGCCATTACGCTCTGCCGAAAAGAATTATGGGATAGGTAGGACGGGAAAGGATCCACCACACCCATCCTTCCAATTCGGGGAAAAGGAGGACGTATTTGTGGGCCGCATTTGAAGGATCCTACGAATTTGGACAGCCTTCGTCGCGGCGCTGTGACGTAACATCCTTCAAATGAATACTCCGAAGGATGCAGACCCTGAATTTGGACACAGCCAGTGAGTGAACGGGAGGAGTGCAGGGAGTGCTGCTGATTAGTGCTGACAGGTGGTGGTGATCAGAAATCAGGGGATTGGGATCTGGTGAGTGTCATTGGTGGAGACTGCGGTGACTGTGGTGACTCTCTGACACTTATATGTTTCCAGTGAAAGAAAAATATACCATGTACTGGTAATGACCATAAAGAACAGTCAGACATTAGTCAGTAGTTTAATACTGGGGGTGGGGTTATACATGTTGGAGAATATATATGCTCAGAAATAAAAGGGCAGTAGGCATCTGTAAATGTTTAGGATCTCTTTTTTCAGTGCTGCCAACAAAAAGGGTCATGATGAATCAAAATGACCAAACGCAAACTGATCCATAGACTGTAATCTAAATTCTCCCATTTCTCAAGAAATGAAGCCTATGGAAAAGTTCAAAAGTCAACTAAGATGCATCCCTCTTACTGCTATCCAGAACAGCTGTCATCCATGTCTGGATTCAGTCATCTGTCCTGGCTCTTGCATTACTGTACAGGTGTCTGTAGTTGGCTCATGACACAAAGATTGATAGTAGCTTAAAGTAAATAAACTAAATTGGGCCTAAAATTCATAATTTTTTCACTGAAATGCCTGTTGTACATGAGCTTGGTGAGTGATCTGTATATATACTAAGATTCACTAATCGAAGGACGCAAAGGATACACCTGGTGCATCCTTTAAAACAGGTCGAATGAAGGACGCAAAACAAAGACTGCTGCTATAAGGATCCTTCCATTGGAGACATCCTTTTACAGAGCTTTATGGCATTGCAGCCTAAATATGCAGACTAGGATGTGTCCTTCCGTTTGAGAAGCACCCCTTATGTACGTGTTTTTTGCCTTGCTTTGACAGCTCTGTAAAGCCAACCTTCTTTGTCCTCATGATTGGTTGAATATATTCATTGCCTGCATGCTTTTGGTCAAACTGCTTATCAATCATTACCTTCAGCAGGTATGAAAACAACAGGAAAACAAAGGCAAAACCCAGGAAAAAGAGGACATAAATAATGGGTCTTATTCCCTAAGCATGTATACGCGAGAATTTGAGCATGAATTGTTCACAGTCATGATTCACCAACACATGATTCATGATTCACACACTAAAATGTTTTTTTTATGTAAGAACTGAAATCATATGAATGCAAAAATAAATTAAAAAAGAAAGAAAGAAAGAAAGAAAGAAAGAAAGAAAAAACTTGTTTTCTGTGAGTTTTGAAGGGTTTAGTTTTCCATATTTTCATCATTCATTAATCTTTTGAAATGTGACAAGTGCATATTGTTCTCTTTTTGGACTGTTGGTGCCAATGCTCTGTTTGCACGTTTGTGTGTGTGTGTGTGTGTGTGTGTGTGTGTGTGTGTGTGTGTGTGTGTGTTTAAAAAAAAAAAGCTGAACATCACCACCCACTGTAAAACCTGCTTTTGGTTTAATACATCTAAGAGTAGTATTTTGGTGCTATATGTTTTATGTTTTGTGAGAACATTGAAATTAGAGCCTAAATGTTAAAACAACAATGTGGTTGAGAACAGTGGGAAAATTATTGTGTCTCTTTGTATAATTCTTTAATCAAAGAAAACTGTATGGTTAAGAGCCCAAAATATCAACGTAAATATGAAGACACAGCCATGAAAATATAGTCATCGTAGCTGGGAGGAGATGCTGATTTACTATCCAAGAACGAGAGAACACGCTGAAAGCCAGAAGTGAGGAGAAGTAAAGCACAGACCTGTCACTTGAAGCCAAGCATCCCAAAACCTCAGAAGCCATGGTGGAATTGGCTGCTATCGTAGGCAGACCCAGATGCCAGGGAAAGACAAGCACCAGAGCACACAGACAAAGACAGAGCGGTCAGCCCGTAGCCTGGCTTGATTTTCATTCAACTCTGCTGATCTGTGTCATAAACAGCTCCTCTCTGGTATATTCTCCACATGGACACCGTGCCCACAAAAACACAACCACCACTCTCTGGAAGTCAGCTTTATCTCATCCAAAATAAAATACAGATCCCTGTCTCCATCTGATTTCCCTTAATTAATGTAGCATCGCTGCAACTAACCAGAAACTACAGCATGTGATGACAAGCGAAAGGACAGAACGTTTCTCAGTCAAGACCACTAGAGCAGTAAATTCAAACCATACAGTTATTCCTAATTTGTTTGCTTTAAAAGCAATAGAGTTAGCACAACACAAGCACCTCCGCTCTGATTATAACGGTTGCAAGCAGTCAGCTGTTTGTACTCTTTTCTCATTTCCCAGCTTCTACTGTGCAAATTTATTTATGACGGGAAACCAGGTTGCTTAAATGATGCCAAAAAACAATAAAATTAAAAAAAAAAAATTTTAAAAATAAATATACCTAAATCTTGTTTCTTGAAGAATTTTGCAGGAATCAAAATTGTTAAAGAAAAAAAAATCTAACAAGCTCAAAATGGGTTAAACTAAGTAAACACATTTTCACTAATTACTAACTGGTTTCTCTGTTGTGTTTGCAGATTAAAGGTACATTCAGTAGTTTATGTAGCTAGCATTCTTAGCTAGCATCTAACCATCTAAGGTACACACATTGCAATGATACATTTGCAGTTTGATACATTTGAAATATATTAACTTTATATTGAACACAGTAGAGATCAATTATAATAAAGTTGTTTACATGTGTTGTTAGCCAACACATCAAATTAAATGTAGGCTACTGTAATTCTTTAAAGCATGACAAATATTATTAACAATTAAAGATTTAAAATGTACTTTAAAGTAAAATCTTAATTTGACATTATTGCAAAGTGCATTTAGTGATGAAAGTCCTCACTTAAGCACTCTTTAAGACCCAGAACATATATATATATATATATATATATATATATATATATATATATATATATATAGTATTGTAAGTACTGTCAATTTAGTGCATGTACACCATTCAGCTGACTCTTTGCAAAAAAACAGTTTATTTCTTAATTTGTAAAACTTTATAAATTAGTTCCAAACTCCTGAATGCACCTTTAAATTGGTGATGAAAACCAGACATCAAAGCTTGTTTTTAAGACTTTGAGGTTTAAACAAAGCCTGTCTGTTTGCAGTCTTTATAATAAGATGTAGAACAACGCAGCCCAATAGTATGCTGAGCCAGCGATTAGTCAGAAAAACAAAGTCTGACATCTTGATGTACTTTCAGCCTCTCGGTATGTTTCAACAGACAAGCCTTAATAGAACACAGGCCTTTATATGATAACAAATCTATTGCTATCCAAATATGGTTATGACATACTATAAATCAGACATTGAAAGTTTGTGTAATTAACTTGTTACACATAATGAATTTCAGTGGTGGTAACAGTTTATCATCTTAATTAAATCCCTTGGCATGTCATTCCTTTAATGTACATCACACATTATTATCAGTTCTTATATGATAGCCACAAAGTGGCTTTATCTAATTACATAGGTGCTATATTCTACCTTTTTCTTCCCCCTCCATCCAGAATGAGCCATATTCTAAAAATTAAAGGTTCATTGGTTATGGAAAATTTACTCACCATCATGCCATCCAAAATGAATTTGTTTCTTCATGGGAATTGATCTGAAGAATTGTAGCATCACATCACTTGCTCACCAATGGATCCTCTGCAGTGAATGGGTGCCATCAGATGTTAGTTGATGGACTGGAGTGGTGTAGATTACTTATGGATTATTGTGTTGCGTTTATCAGATGTTTGGACTGTCAATCTGACGGCACCCATTCACTGCAGAGGATCCATTGGTGAGCAAGTGATGCAATGCTACATTTCTCTAAATCTGTCCCAATTAAGAGACAAACTCATCTACATCTTGGACATTTTCAGCTAAATTTCATTTTTGGGTGAACTGTTTTAAGAACTGTTTACTGAAAGGATCTTTGAGGAATATAAAAAAATATTTTTCTGTGTCATCACTGCAAAATAAAAAATAAAACACCTTTGGAGCCTTTCTGTGCAGTCAGTGTTTTGTGCAATGTAACTGGCAATACGGGCATTATAGCACACAACTCCAAATTTCACACACTGTGGCCAACTATCACAGCCTCCTCAGAGTGCCCCGAGTTGTCATTGTCAATGTTGTTTTGGAGAAGTTCTCAGGCACATCTTTGGACTTCCCTTTTGACAGTGTTTATGGATGGCTCCCTGAATTACCATGTATTTCTGCTGATGTTTGTTGCGAGGAAATCTAGGACGTGGGGTACTATAAATTACAAAAACAGAGCAGGGTTATTGAGGGCACATGGGCAGCTGTGTTTGATCTGACAGGGCCAGAATGTGTGTCCAGCCTCAGCTCTGTTGTCTGGCCAGATCATTCACAATACCACTATCTGAATGGCATAAATCTCTCTTATAACGAACGATGGAAGAGCCATGAGCTTCAATGCCAGGTCTGTGTAGGTTATTGTACAAAGCAGACACTGATCCTCCAGAGCAGAAAATCTGTAAATGAATGACCTCCCTGCAACCTCCAGCTCACATTTTCACCCTGAACCGCACACTCGCACCTCTAGCCTGGCTCTTGAAGCTGAGATATAAGTGAAAATAAGGAGCAAACAGGCAAGTCTTGGCAGCCCTTGTACTTTGGCTTAAACAGAGGCCTCTAGCACACCTGATTACATATACAGCGACCCCAGAGAGAGAATCAGGCACAAGCAACGAGGCCACAAGCAGGAGAGTACTTTTCCACTCATATGATGTAACCATGTCTCCTTAATTCTGAAAGACCATTTACACATTACTAGTATATTAAGCAATAACATTACATAATGTAAAATAATCTCGTGAAACAGAAGGTTTTCTCTCTCAAATTGCTTCTACACAGTACATAAAATCTGTAATTTCTTTCTCGTGTCAACCTTGTATTGCTACCTCTTGCCAGCAGCTACATACGTAACCGAGACGTTCCCTTTCAGTCGGTCACTCCGAGTCACGTCGGATGACCGACGAAATTGGGATCCCTACCAAAGCGCCACAGAAGCTGCCCCTTCCAGTGCCCTGTGTAGGCCTCCTGATCCTTCCTATAAGGCAGACGATAAGACTGGGCTCTACACAGAGAAGGTCAACTACTGTTGTTCCTTGAGCAACCCACCAGTAGGACTTGGATAACACTGGGAAGCGTGCCCTTCCACTTGGAAGAGGCACACTGTGGAGTCACCTCCTCCCAGAGGGGGTTAAGTGACATTTAGACATGTGAAGTAACCCTGTAGGGCCCTATAGCTCATGGAAGTCTCTGAGATGGCTTAGGCTACATCATTAGAGATGGCAGAACGTGGTCTGCCAGGGGAAACACGGCTCTAATAAGCATACCGTGGGATACACATATGGGATCCCGACAGGGTCTCTCATATGGGCACTAGCCTCTAACCAGATTTCAAGAATTCATTGGCTGAAAAGCCTGGCGCCAGACGCTCCACCACGTCCGGACACCGGAGTGCTGGAGGACTCGACAGGGTTTACCTGGTTAAGGAACTCTCTGGAGAATTAGGCATAAGAACGCCGCAAGCCGACTCTGAGCCGGGCCTCTCAGTGCCACTACCCGTTTGAGGTGAGAACACAGGAGGAAACCAGTTCGACACATAGGCTATAAAACCTAGCGAACGTGATGGGAGTCGCCCAACCCACAGCTCTACAGATGTCTGCTAGCGAGGCACCACGAGCCAGCGCCCAGGATGATGCGACACCCCTAGTGGAGTGAGCATGCAACCTGAGCAGGCAGGGCACACCTTGTGCTTCATAGGCCAAGGTGATGGCATCCACTATCCTATTTTTTTAAATTAAGTCAACTTATCACTTTTTACAGTGCAAGGACATGACAGAATGCTTGGTTTAAGATATATGCAAGACATTAGTTTATGATAAAAATTATTACAACTCAATAATTATTTTATTGATTATAATGACCATACCAATGTATTGTGAAAAGCTTCAAACAATTCATTTTGGTAAACCACCGCTCTAAAAACTCTGAAATGTTACAGAATCCCAGTAATAACCCATATAAGCTGTTAGTTAGTGGAAGCTGCTAATACATTCAGTATTAAATGGGCTAATGATGTGGAAATACCTGCAACCCACTAGAATATCTGAGGATCTGCAAACAAGCCTTAGAAGAAACACATAGTTTCAATTCTGAAATGATTGACAGTCATTGAATGGGACTTTCTGCAGCTGGAGCAGGCAATACTACAGTTGTTTTTCAAAACAAAGTATTTGGCAGCATGTGTTGGAACTTCCTGAATGATTTTGATTTAAAAGAGGAAGAACATGTCTTGTCTTCGAACGTGTTTACAACAGAATCCTACCAGCTGAGTGTGAAACCCAAAGTCCTTGAGACGTTCCTTGGCTCCTTTACCAATGGAGAAAAGCTTACAGTATGTGAAAAGTATCTTACGTGTACCTGTGAAAAGTATCTCTTCTGCTTTTGTCAGACCATGCAATGCAAGTTTTAAATGCAAACATCCAACCAAAAAGCCTACAAAATGACAGTATATTGAATAAAAAAGTCAAATATAACAGTAAGAGTGTCAGGATTCTATAAGATGCGCTGTACAAGAGCCAGGAAAGAGGCTTATACTGCAGGATTCTTCTGAGTAATGTCTCTCTCTGGAGAACGGGAGAGATAACCATGAATTACTATTGTGGAAAAATAAGGCAGTCAGGGAAAACATGTGTAAATCAAAATAATTCTATGAGAAAAAAATGGACGAGGTGATTCAACGGGAAAAGTGTGATTTTGTTTTTCTTCCATTATAGGCAAGATCTCTCTTACACCTTTCAAACCCTAATCTTAATGAGCAGACAAAATATGACCTTACTTTATTTTTAATGCAAACATGAAAGGCAATCAATCAGTAAAATTTTGCTGAAGATAATTTTTATAGTTATGTTTAATATCCATTGTTATAGGCATTGGTTCTGACTATAGTAACATCCAAATAATTATCTTTCTTTTTTATTTCCAAATAAACCATTTGAAATATATGACAATTCAAAATTATTCCAAACAGTTGTTATCAATAATTTCCTTTAAAAATGAATAGCTGTACTTCAAATACTTAATAGATGTATAGTTTTATTTATTTATTTACCTATCTTTTCTGGATTCTCTGTATTTTATGCTGCTGGAAACCATTCATACTGTAAATATGATAATTTTTTTTTGAAGTTGCAAATAAAAATGATTGAAGTTTGTTTTACAATAAATATTATTTCAGTCTTTCTACTTCAAAATGTCATGAACTGAATAAACTGAATGTTACTTTTCATTTCTGTAATTATATTTGTACAAATTCTCAGTGAAAATTGTAAACCCTACACCAATGCTTTACAGTGTAAAATGCTAAACAATTTCTCCTCACTAAAACCACATGATGGGTCCCTGTGTTTATTCAAATATTTCAGAGAGACAGTATTACATTCAGCATTAAAGGGCATAATTTGTTTACACATAAGGGATTTGATCAAATAAATAAAAAAGTAAATTATGAGTTAATACAAACTATTTCTGAATTCTAGTTATCAATAATTATCTCATTTTTGCTGCAAACAGATAAAACAAAAACAACTGTAAAAAGTAAAACACAGATTATTAAAAATAGAAATTACATGGCCATGCATGTGCACTTACTGTAAGGATGATCCAAAAGTTTGTTTCATTTGTTTTTATCACAACACTAGAATAGAATAGAATAGAATAGAATAGAATAGAATAGAATAGAATAGAATAGAATAGAATAGAATAGAACCTTTTTTGGTCAACAATATAGTATGTGATAGGACACTCATTGATTGCATTTGTGGCAGATATTTACATTTTGGGTGGCACCAAATGACAAACACCAAAGAAACCTCAGAGAAAAATGACGTCCATTGGAATGGATGCTGTGTCTGAATGAATTAAAGAGACGTGAGGGATGTGAGACTTCTGGAGAACAGTGTGAACTGTAGTCTGTCCATCTGTTTCTCTGTAAGTCGCTTCTTCACAGCTGGAAATATTAGTTCCAAGAATGAGTATTTTGGCTGGAATCGGGGCTGCTGCTCCCTCCCCATGTCACTCTCTGCCCATGTCAGACTGGTGTTTTTCCTCCTGAGAAATAAAAATATAAATCAACAAAGCTGGGGCATTTAAAATCTTTAAAGAGCCAGACCCTGAAACGACCAACATGTGCAGATAGACGTCATAACAAACCAACTATACAGTTAATTTATGGTTCAGTGGAACAACACACAGCTCAGGTTTCACCTCTTATAGTCATCTGGTTCTTGTAGTCTTAACTATATGCTGTTGAATAAATAAAGCCATTCACGTCCTACATGGTTGGAGTAAGTAAATTACAGCTTGAGGGAATGTAAAACCCTTTGCGTGGGGAATGTTTTCAATCAAATTCAGAGTTGAGTTAAACTGACATCAAGAGACAACTTCTTGTTATAGTATTTGTGAAAGCGTTGACATTTTGAGGGAAAGCCAAGTAAAAACAAACGTTTAGAGAAGCGTATTGTATCATGAACTTTTCTTTGTCATTTAAAGGAGCAGTTCAACCAAAAATGAAATTGTGCTGAAATTGTCCAAGATGAGTTTGTTTCTTTATGGGAACAGATTTGGAGAAATTTAGCATTCCATCACTTGCTCACCAGCGGATCCTCTTCAGTGAATGGGTGCCGTCAAAATGAGAGTCCAAACAGCTGATAAAAACATCACAATAATCCACAAGTAATCCTCACCACTCCAGTCATTGTCATTTTAACTTTAAACCATTGTTTCTCGCCAAAATGTTTTAGACTGTTTCTGCTTGTAAACAGTGCTTGATCTGTGCATATTTCTCTCCTGATTCAGACGACATGGCTTTTTCACTGAAGAAAGCAATATTATGGTTTGAGAAATGGTTTAAAGGTAAAAACGTCTAAATAATGGATTTTTTTCTTACAAGTCATGCAGCTTTTCACTTCACAAGATGAGGGACTGGAGTCGTGTGGATAATTGTGATGTTTTTATCAGCTGTTTGGACTCATTCTGACGGCACCCATTCACTGCAGAGGATCTATTGGTGAGCAAGTGATGAAATGCTACATTTCTCCAAATCTGTTCTAATAAAGAAACAAAATCTTCCAAATCTAGGATGGCCTGAGGGTGAGTACATTTTCAGAAAAAAAACATTTTTTGGGTGAACTATTCCTGTAATGCCAGTGCAAAAGGCCTATAGAGACCGAGCCTCCTGTGGGGTGAATAAACTCGTCTCACTCCCAGTCTAGTCCTTTCAGTCTGGGAGAGAAAACTTTCCCAGAACCTTTCCGATCAGATGCAGAAGACCTGCATTACGCATGTGCTAAGGTTTTTTTGTTGTACAGCTCAACCATTTGTTGTAAGCTTATCAAAAATGTAATACAGGCTCATTACGTAATCTGACTGGCATTAGTGTTGGCGAGCGGCCACCCTATAAAAACTACGTCACAACTGCACAGTCTGTGATATGGGAAAGTTTTCCCTACGATTCCGGTTTGATGACGATCATATTCGTTCTTGGAATACAGTGAGTCCCTCTGATGATAAAAGGGTATTTCCAATGAATCACACATGTTCATAAAATGCTGTAATATAATTTATTAAGTGTGAGAAATATTAAACCTTATCAGACATGTGGCTTCTGTCTGGGTTAATTATTACTCAAGTGCCTTTACTAACCACTGTTTTATGTCTGTCAAATAAAAAAATATATATATATATTTTTTTTTTAATGTACAGCTCTGTGGAAATGACATTTTTAATTCTTGGGGGGGCTATAAAAAATATGTAAATACTATAAATGTTGTTCATTGCCAACTTACCCAAACATACCCAGTCCTTACCCAAACATGATTTAGGGTTAGGTTATATAATTAGTATTATGTTAATACTATAAAGACTTAATGTAAATAATCATTCTCAGAATATGGTGGCAAACATGTGCCTTGACCTTTTAATCATGATTAAAAATATATGTATTAAAAAAATCAAGAAACTCCAGGTAAAGCATCAGGGTATGTGTGCAAAAAAATTAAACGATTAAAAATTTAAATTAAAAATGTCGAATCATTTCAAAAGTATTATTATTATTATTATTAAATTAATAGCAATATGTTACAAATGTAATAATTTGATTAATAGAGTAATAATATTATTCATAAAATTATATTCATATTAAAATTAATTATTTTGAAGATGTTTCGCCAGTCATCTAAAAAGCTTCAATTAATACACTGATTGCATACTGAAAAATTTATGAGATCAATGAGAATATTTGCAATCAATGTAATCTATTCGAGGATACTGTGAATTTGGATATATTACTATTTTCACACACTATTTTCGCCTGCTATATAGTATATGCAGTTTCGGATGCAGCCATAGTGATTTCCCCACCACATTAACAGCTATTATTGATACACTGTGTATGTGTATATATATATATATTTTTTTTTTATGGTATAATTTATTTTTATCAATTTAGTGGTGTGCATTTTGAGATGCTTATAATGTAATTTTAGAAAATGTGTCTAGAAAATGTAATGAATCAAGCATTTTATTCAAAACACACTGTCTTTTACTGCATTTTAACTGTATAAATAACACACACACAAAATGAGCCCCGTTGCAGAGAAGCATCTCCATCAAAAAGTCCTAATACACAATTCTGGGTTATGCAATATCTAATAAATGGCATTTGTGAGAATGAAATGCTCTCTGGAAGGACATTTATATGGTTTTCTCAGTTTGAACTTTAATGGATGAACTACACTGACAACAACAATTCTACAAACACTGCAGTGGGCCTTAAAGAGCCCATCCTGAAGACGCCAGCATGATCTTCTGAGAATCTCATAAGCATATGGTGGCAATAAAAGACTTGACATCCATCAAATAGCACCTCAGAACAAGCCACCAGAGCATCAATGTCCAAAACATCTCAGAGATTCAGCTTGTTGTTTTAACCGTCTCAGCAGTACTGCGGGAGTCTGTGCATTAGCAGAGTGGTAAAATGCAGTACAGGAATAGAATACTTAAACTGTAACATCTGTCATGTTTTCCCACTATGAAAGTGTGTCCCTTTGGGAAAAAAGTGTAAACCAAAAAACAGCATTGTGGTTCAGTTGGACCCGAACATTGGTTTGAGTCATACTCCATATCCCTCAGGCTCAGAATGATAAACAGTTTCTCCTCACTAAATAACATGATGGCACCCTGTGTTTAGCTGAATACTGCAGAAATTAAAGACGTTTCTAAGGCCTTATTCTAATTTCTAAATCCTCTAAATTATCAGCATGATCAAATCTTCAGTGAAAAACCTAGTGTACACAATCTACTATATACCTTCTGTGCAACATTGCTTCTGTAAATTGAAAAGTAATTATAAAATATGATCCATTAGGCTTTTGATGAACGTTTGTTTTTTCATGTCTGTTAGGGTTATGTTTGGTTTTTGTCCTAGTTTTCATTGTGTTTGCAGTTGGCCTGTTCCCCTGTGACCTAGTTTTCCTAGGTTTCCTGATTATCATTCTGTTCATTCATAGTGACCGAGCCGGGTAACCTGGACAAGGCCACGAAGTCCCATTCTCCTTGGTCTCCCAAATGGCCGGCACCTCCATGGCTCCCCGAATTGCCGGCACCTCCTTGGCTCCCTGACCCGCCCTGGAGGCCTCCCTCGTCTCCGCCCTGTTCCTGCTCCGCACCAACCTCCACGACGCCCGCTCTCCCTCCCCGGTGTAACTGTTACGGCGTGGGATGAGCCTTCCAGGAGGGGGGAGTAATGTTAGGGTTATGTTTGGTTTTTTCATAGTTTTCATTGTGTTTTCAGTTGGCCTGTTCCTGTTACAGAGCCGACGAGACGAGAGGCGAGCGAATACATTTGCAAGGCTTTTATTCCGGGATGTGGTCACAAAACAAGCAAGGTTCATGTAATGGCAAACAGGTACAACACAGGCAAGACAAAGAGTAATCCTAGGGCAAGCGTGGGTCTACGATCGGCGAACAATATCCAACAGGGCAAGGCAGAGAGATAATCCAGGTACACGAGCAATAGTCCAAGCGAGGTGCAAAGTAGTCCAGAGTTAAGGAGTGTTATGAAGACAATACCACGCAATGCAACGTACAGTTCTCACAAAATAGTGCAAATTGAGATAATTTGATAGTATTTTCCATGTGACTGCGTGTTTTGAGTTTGAGCTCCATCAAGTTGATTCTTTATCGTCTCAAAATCACTCTCCAGAACATTCTCGTTCACCATTCCTGGCTGGTGGAATAATCTTCCCACCCCTATCCGGAATGCCGGATCCCTGTCAATATTCAAGCAACAACTGAAAACTCATCTCTTTCGGCAGTACTTGACTTCATCCTAAACTCACTCTTTTCCTCTATCTTTCTCTCCCTCCCTTACTAGCTTGTACTTATTTGAACAATGACTGAGACTTGGTGTTACGAGCACTTCCTCTGTCTGATTGCCTCTTCAAGATGAATCGCTTTTTGTATTCCCCAATTGTAAGTCGCTTTGGATAACAGCATCTGCCAAATGACTAAATGTAAATGTATTTTCTATCTTAAAAACTATTTTATACACATTTTATACTCATTTTCGTTTTTATAACGTGTGAATATATCCCCTATAGCATTCTAAAACAAAACCAATCAGAGCACCTTGTTATCACTAGTTTTATTTAGATTTCTCGAGAATGCTATTAGCTTATAGCCCGTTAGCATCGCCAGCGCGGCTGCCGCTAATCTCGCTTACATTACTAATACTCTATTCACACACATTAACATTGTTTCACTGTTACTTGCTTAAATGGCGAATTTGTGTCTACCTTTGAGTGCAGGTGAGGACACATTCGAGCTGCATTCGGTGCAGCTGGAGCTGGAGGCCGTGGAGAAGTAGATCCACGACCTGGTGGAGAAGCAGGCCCAGCTGAGAGAGCGGAGAGCCACGCTGGAAACATCCCGGGCTGACGCTCACAAGTCTAGGGTAAGTATACAGCACGCTGCTAACACTCCCACCACCTCTACTCCGTGTGTTTCTCTGCACAGACCCTGTGCACCCAGGACGCGATCTTCCCAGATGTCCTGGCGTGTGTTTATTCTTTAGCTTGGGTTGAACAAATCATTTTTGCTTAGATGGAACAGCAGCTACGCTAATTATGTCTCTATTTGTTTCTCTGTTTCTGCCACAGACGCTTCAGTCTGGATCCAACCTTTAAATGATCTGAGATGACTGAACACCTGAGAAAAGATGATGCCAACCCCTCAGAGGGCCTCAGAGGAGGCCAACGCTCAGACAACATACAGAATTACCAAATTTTGACATAAGTTAAATATATTAAGGTTCTGCAATATATAAATATATTGTGGAAACTTAATTTCCTGTAGAGCTGCTTTGCAACGATTTGTAACGTAAAAAGCGATATACAAATAAACTTGAAACTTAATTTAATGCTTATTAATAGTAAGGTAGTTGTTAAGTTTAGGTTTTGGTAGCATTAGGGATGTAGAATAAGGTCATGTAGAATAAGGCATTAATAAGTGCTTAATTACTACTAATAAATGGCTAATATTCTAGTAATATGCATGTTAATAAGCAACTAGTTAAGAGACCCTAAAATAAAGTGTTACAGCATCATGTTTTGCCTTTGATAACAAAAAAAAAAAAAGCATGTAAATATCATCTAACAAAGACATATTATTGAAATATACAGGCAGAGTGACAACTGATATTTATTTTTGCACATGTTCTGCTTTACTGCTAAAGCAGAACATGTGCTGCATGGAAAAACATGGGAAAGCCGATTTGTCACCAGCAGAGACGGACTACAGCTGCGTAAGTGTTTTGAATAACTTGTTTGAAGTTCTGTTGTTTTAATAATTTACTTGCTACTAGGAAGGAATAGTTCGTTTCTACCTATTTCTACTCTGCATTTTCGCTGTTTTTTCTGTTAATTGCACTTACTGGAAATTAGAATAATTTGCGCCTCAGGTGAGAACGAGCCTTTGTGTTTGTGCAAAGTGTTAGTTTCGTCTTGAGCTATCTAGCAGTCCTTTAACCTTATTGGCTGGGCTGATCAGAAGCCGGCAACAGCTGTTTTCACTCTAGTTTCTTAGACTGTATTTAGTTGATGTCAGAGCGCTGACGCGGAAGCGTCAGCGGAAGCGTTCAGCCTCCTCGTGTGAAGACCAACGAGTGTAAAGACAGACGACTTTTTCCTGCGCGACTTTGACCGAGCAACGACACCGAGCACACACTTAAGTATCCTTATATCTTCCCTCACGCTTTCCTATCCTCTATCATGTGTTTCCAAACCATTCCAGTTCTCTCTCTACCTCGCTCTAAAAATACATGCAGAAGGTCACGTAACCCTGCCAACCTGCGCAATATCTCTACATCTTCCACTGCACCTCTTTCTTTCTCTGTAGGTCTTTGGAATTGCCAGTCAGCTGTCAACAAAGCCGACTTCATTTCTGCATTTTCCTTACATTCCACACTCAGCATCCTGGGCTTGACTGAGACCTGGATCCGTCCAGAAGACACGGCAACCCCAGCTGCTCTCTCTCACAATTTCTCTTTCTCTCACACCCCTAGGCAAGTTGGCCGGGGTGGGGGCACTGGCTTGCTCATTTCTAACAATTGGAAATACTCTACCCACTCTCCCCTAGGCAATCTCAACTCATTTGAATCGCATGCTGTTACTGTGACAGCTCCTATAAGACTCCAGATTGTGGTAATCTATCGTCCGCCGGGCCAAATACCACCAACCTTCCTAGACGAGCTGGACGGACTGCTGTCGTCTTTCATGGAGGATGGGACTCCACTCTTAGTCTTCGGCGATTTCAACATCCACCTAGACAGGCCTTATGCTACAGACTTCCAGTCACTCCTAGCTTCATTTGATCTCAAACGCCTCACCACTACTAGCACGCACAAATCTGGTAACCAACTCGACTTAATTTATACACGCAATTGTTCTACAGATAACATTCTGGTACAACCACTCCATATCTCTGACCATTTCTTCATTACATTTACGTTACATTTTGCAACTCAGGTGCCACCATCTCCCTTACCGGTTACTTTCAGACGCAACCTACGCTCCCTTTCCCCCTCCCTTCTTTCCTCTGTAGTATCCTCCTCTCTTCCCTCGCCTACCCATTTCTCTTCTCTGGATGTAAATGCAGCCACTGACACTTTATGCTCTACCTTAACCTCTTGTCTAGACGACATCTGTCCTCTCTCCTCTAGGCCAGCACGGGCTACTCCTTCTAACCCCTGGTTATCCGATGTTCTTCGTGAGAATCGGACCAAACTCAGAGCGGCAGAGAGAAAATGGCGCAAATCAGACGATCCGTCGGACCTGAGTAGGTATCAGTCTTTGCTTTCATCTTTCTCTACTGAAGTCCACACTGCCAAATCCTCACATTTCCACAACAAGATCACCAGCGCTCCAGACATGCGTAATCTCTTCAGAACATTTAATTCTCTCCTCTGTCCCCCTCCTCCACCTCCCACCACTTTGATAACCGCTGATGACTTTGCCTCTTTTTTCACAGACAAAACTAGAACAATCAGCAACCAGTTCTCAACTCCGCAGGACCTCCGATCAACCACATCCACCGCTCCAGCTCCCATCTTCTCCTTCAGTCCTCTCACCGAGGCAGAAGTATCCAAACTTCTCCTCTCCAGCCATCCTACAACATGTCCTCTCGACCCGATCCCCTCACATCTTCTCCAAACAATCTCTCCCACACTCTTACCGGCACTCACACACATTATCAACACATCTCTCCTCACAGGCATCTTCCCCACAGCATTCAAGCAGGCTCGGGTAACCCCACTGATCAAAAAACCTACATTAAATGCTTCTCTTTTAGATAACTACAGACCTGTCTCTCTCCTTCCATTCATAGGGAAAACACTCGAACGAGCTGTCTTCAACCAGCTCTCGCGGTTTCTTTCACAGTACAACAAGCTGGATGCTAAACAGTCAGGTTTCAGGAGTGGCCATTCAACAGAGACTGCGCTACTCTCAGTCACTGAAGCCCTACGAACTGCAAAGGCTGATTCCAAATCGTCAGTCCTCATTCTGCTGGATCTCTCTGCTGCTTTTGACACTGTCAATCATCAGATTCTCCTGTCTACACTCTCTTCACTGGGCATCACTGGAATTCCACTTCGCTGGTTTGAATCCTATCTCACCGGTAGATCCTTCAGGGTGGCCTGGGGAGGGGAGGTATCCAAACCACATCAACTGATCACTGGAGTTCCTCAGGGATCGGTTCTTGGACCCCTCCTCTTCTCCACGTACACTACATCGCTGGGTCCCATCATACATGCACATGGCTTCTCCTATCACTGCTATGCCGATGACACGCAGCTCTATCTCTCTTTTCAACCAGATGACCCAACGGTAGCTGCACGGATCTCAGGCTGCCTGGCGGACATCTCGGCATGGATGAAAGAACATCACCTACAGCTCAACCTGGCAAAGACGGAACTTCTGGTCTTCCCTGCCACTCCGACTCTACGGCATGACTTCACGATTCAGTTCGGCTCATCAATGATTACCCCATCAACTTCGGTCAGAAATCTTGGTGTAATCTTTGATGACCAGCTGACCTTCAAAGAGCACATTGCAAAGACTGCTCGTTCCTGCAGGTTTGCACTACACAACATCAGAAAGATCAGGCCCTTTCTGACAGAGCATGCTGCGCAACTTCTTGTCCAGGCCCTGGTTGTTTCTAGACTGGACTACTGCAATGCTCTTCTGGCTGGTCTGCCATCAAACGCAATTAAACCTCTACAAATGATTCAGAATGCAGCGGCACGACTGATCTTCAACGAGCCCAAAAGAGCGCATGTTACACCACTCTTCATCTCCTTGCACTGGCTACCAGTGGCAGCTCGCATCCAGTTCAAGTCACTGATGCTTGCGTACAGATCTACCACAGGCTCTGCACCCTCCTACTTCCACTCACTATTACGAACCTACATCCCCTCCAGAAGTTTGAGATCTGCTAGTGAGCGACGCCTTGTGGTACCATCACAGAGAGGCTCAAAATCACTCTCCAGAACATTCTCGTTCACCATTCCTGGCTGGTGGAATAATCTTCCCACCCCTATCCGGAACGCCGGATCTCTGGCAACCTTCAAGCAACAACTGAAAACTCATCTCTTTCGGCAGTACTTGACTTCATCCTAAACTAAAAAAAAAAAAAAAAAAAAAAAACTTTCCTTCTATCTTTCTCTCCACCTACTAGTTTGTACTTATTTGAACAATGACTGAGACTTGGTGTTACGAGCACTTCCTCTGTCTGACTGCCTCTTCAAGATGAATCGCTTTTTGTATTCCCCAATTGTAAGTCGCTTTGGATAAAAGCGTCTGCCAAATGACTAAATGTAAATGTAATGTAAATGTGCTAAAGATGTCAATTTACATTGCAAGCTATCGGAATGTCATAATGTGTGGTCTTATAAATATCAGCAACTGCACCAAATTGTATAATTCTCATTTTAGGCATCTGAATAAAACTGAGGAGTTGTTATTCTTCACGTATTAGCTTCATGTTCTCCTATATGAACCAGAAAAGCCTGATATCAAATATGAAAAAATAAAACATAAAAAAAAATTCCATCTGAAGGTTTAACAAAAAGAAAATGAATTTTGTAACATTTAATTTGTTAGGCTTTACAGGGTTCATTATCTGCAGATTCTGTGTAATAAATCTATCAGGATAGTATTTCAGATGGGTTCAGACAGGGAATATAAAAGTTTTTTACCTTTATTAATAGTTCTGTATGTATTAATCTCAATGCAATCTGTGCATAGTTTGGGGAAATTAACATGAGTTCAATACACTGAATATGTGTTTGTTAAGAGTTTTGTCCATAAAATGCAGATGTGTTTATAAAGGCCTACTGATTATATTATGTATCTGGAAGATATGTGGACATATTTTTATGTCAGTCAGAGTGTGAATAAATATTTGTGGCTGTCTGACGAGAGCTTCAGTGATGGTGTTCCCAGATCTCAGGTGATTTACTGCAGCTCTTCTACAGCCCAGACTCCTGAGATACACACCATTTCCTATGCTTCTGTTATTGGAGGGTCCTGCGTGGCTCTGAGGCCCCTCACCTTTGACCGCTCTTATAGCATGATTCTCAAACAGATGTCTATATCACATGCCGGAAGACAAGGATGTACCATAAACCTACTGTACTTTAGAAATGACATCTGGATATCATGATAGTTCAAAGACTAATGTTAATGACCACCAGGCCTAGTTTTTGGTGTCCAGCAGGAAGGTACTGTACTTTTCTCTGTGGAAATCTGAGTTTTGTGGGCACAGACACTCACCTGCATTGTTTACTGTGATTGATGTTATATGTAAGGCAATGTTCGCTTTGAAAACTTCTCCATGGACGTGTTTTCTTCAGCATTAGGCTCATCAATAATTTTAACAATCATGCAGGTGCGTAAGCAAATATTGATAAAAACTAGTTACAAATTTAGTGAAATTCTAATTTAGTGAATAGATTAGCTTTTTTGACTCTAATTTCTCAAAAAACATTAATTCTTGTGTTTTGAGAAAATCTTCATCTAAACATCAGCTAACACTTATAGAAGGAACTGTGGTGGTCTCATGGTACAATGATTGTATCGGATGTAATACCATGGTACTCTGATATTCCACACAGCGAAAATATATTTTTTCTGGCCAAAATATGTTATAAATGTATGCTAATTATATGTTGTAATCAGTAAAGCTTTTTAATTTTTGAAAACTAAAATATATTTGTAATTATTTATGTCAGAGAGTCACCACAGTCACCGCAGTCTCCAACAACGACACTCACCAGATCCCAATCCCCTGATTTCTGATCACCGCCACCTGTCAGCACTATATCCCTGCACTCCTCCCATTCACTCCCATTGAATGTAGCGGTTTTTTACTCCAAGTTTCACTCTACATAGAGATGCAATCCCATACATTTTCCAGCGAACGGGCTAAAGTTGCCTTCCTGATCTCCCTGCTAACCGGACGGGCATTGCTCTGGGCACGAGCCATCTGGAACTCACAGATCACTATAATTAACTCTTTCGATGCTTTCTCTTCCCACTTCAAGGAGGTCTTCAGCCTGTCCACCAGCTCGCTCTCCATTGCCGACCAACTCATCCGCCTCCGTCAGGGAGATTCTTCGGCCAGTGACTATACTCTGCAGTTCCGGACTCTGGCGGCCTCGTGTGGTTGAAACGAGGCAGCACTACTCACTGCTTACCGTCAGGGCTTGGATCCACAGATCAGAGCCCAGATGGTGATCTATGATGACACTGTCGGTCTGGAGAGCTTTATGCAGAAGGCCGTTAAAATCTCCCAACGTCTCTCAGCTTGTCAGACGGACATAACCGCTCATTCTCCGTCCTCACCAGCTGCCTGTCCTCCGGTACCAGAACCTATGCAAATGGTTACAAATCACCTCTCACTCACTGAGCGTGTTCGACGTCTCGCCACGGGGCTGTGCCTCTACTGCAGAGTTCTGGGGCATTTCATTCGGGTGTGCCCCTCTTGCCCCCCACGCCCAGCAGTGAGTGCCTTCCAATTGGAGCCTGCTATCTCTACCTTACCACTGCTAAAGGTACAACTGCTCACCCCACGTCATTTTATTTCAGTACCTGCCCTCGTGGACTCAGGATCCTCAGGCAATTTCATCTCACAAGCCCACCTAAAACAGCTTGATTTACCCTGCCAGAGACAGGCCGAGCTGAAGATCGAGACCATACAGGGAAAACCGCTCGGGCGTGGGCACATCAAGTTCCGGTCTCCGCCGATCACTCTGCAAGTAGGCTGTCTTCATCAGGAGAGGATTTCCTTTCTGGTACTGGAGGGACCCACCATCGATATCATCCTGGTACGCCCCTGGCTATCTCAACATTCCCCCGAAGTCAGATGGGATACCAGCGAGATCCTCAGATGGAGTAAAACCTGCATCCAAAACTGTCTCTCCAACATCCCTGTAACCCTGGTTAGTAACCTGAAACTCCAAGTTCATTCCACCATAGTGGAGAGCCCCAAACCTCATGAGGTTCCGACAATCCCATCTGACTACCTGGCATTCCAGGATGTGTTCAGCAAACAGGCAGCCATGAAGTTACCACCGCACCGGTCATTGGATTGTGCCATTGACCTGCTGCCTGGAGCTATACTCCCCAAGGGTCGAGTATACCCCCTGTCCATCCTGGAGCGCAAGGCGATGGAGGACTACATCAAGGAGGCTCTCCAACAACAGTTCATTCGCCCTTCCACCTCTCCGGCGGCCTTGAGCTTCTTCTTCGTGGGCAAGAAGGATGGAGGCTTGCGGCCTTGCATCGACTACCGGACCCTCAATGATCACACTGTCAAGTTCCCTTATCCTCTTCGTGGATGCTCAGTCTGCGCCATCTCCAAGACTCCACACCACTTACCCGCCCGGAAAATTAGTCCCATTACCCATTCCACGTCGTCCCTGGTCCCACGTCAGAGTCGACTTCATCACCAAGTCAGAAGGTTATACCTGCATACTTGTTGCAGTTGACAGATTCTCCAAAAGCCTGCAAGTTAATTCCCCTCCGGGGTTTACCCACAGCCCTCGAAACAGCAGAGGCCCTCTTCCATAATCTCTTCCGCACCTTCGGCATCCCGGAAGATGTCGTCTCCGACCGTGGGCCACAGTTTGTCTCCCGTGTCTGGAAGGCATTCTTCAAACTCCTCGATGTCACCGTCAGTCTCTCCTCAGGGTATCACCCCCAGACTAACGGCCAGACTGAGCGGAAGATTCAGGAGATTGGGAGATATCTCCGGGCCTACTGTCATGACAACCAGCACAGCTGGAAACGCTTCCTCCCATTGGGCCGAGTATGCACAAAATTCCCTCAAGCAAACCACCACCGGCCTCACCCCTTTCCAGTGCATACACGGCTACCAACCCCCTCTGTTTCCCTGGACAGAAGAGCCCTCCGATGTTCCAGCTGTCAACCACTGGTTCCGAGCAAGCGAGAGAGTTTGGCACCCAACTCATGTCCTCATGTCTAACAAGACCTATGCAGATGCCCGTCGGCCTGCCACCCCCGTCTATCGTCCTGGAGATAAGGTCTGGCTCTCCACCCGGGATCTGCGTCTCTGCCTGCCCTGCCGGAAGCTGAGTCCCCGCTATATTGGTCCCTTTACCATCGAGAGGCAGATAAATGAGGTCACCTTCCATCTCCAACTCCCTGCATGGTATCGTATCCATACAGCATTCCATGTCTCACTCCTCAAGCCTGTCTCCCCCTCTGTCACAGGACCCAGACGAACCTGCAGTACCTCCTCCTCCCGAGATCATCGAGAAACCCCTAGTCTACAGGGTACAGGATATCTTGGACTCTCGACGACGGGCTGGTCGCCTGGAATATCTTATTGACTGGGAGGGATACGGGCCGGAGGAAAGATCCTGGGTGGCCCGGGACGAAGTGTTGGATCCCTCTCTCCTAGCCGAGTTTCACCAGAACCACCCTGACCGTCCCGCACCCAGAGGCCGTGGCCGACCCCGTCGCCATAATAGGGCATCAGGAGCCGCCCCTGGAGGAGGGGGTACTGTCAGAGAGTGACCACAGTCACCGCAGTCTCCAATAACGACACTCACCAGATCCCAATCCCCTGATTTCTGATCACCGCCACCTGTCAGCACTAATCAGCAGCACTATATCCCTGCACTCCTCCCGTTCACTCACTGTGTGGTCTCAAACTTTCCATGTTGACTAACCAGACCCACTTACCTTTTGTCTACTTACCAGTTGCTCCAGTGTTCCTATCCCCGTTCTCCACCGCTCCCCTGGAAAAGGAAAAAGGACATTCACACTCAGATAAGCCCCTAGAGACATTCCCATTCCCCACCTGCTTACCTGGACATTCTCATCTCATTCCCCTCTGCTCCTACTCAATAAACCTGTTGATTGTATTTCACTTACCTCTGTGTCCTGTGTCTATCTGCTGACAATTTAGTTCAATACATATACTTTCAACCCATAGTTACATTTAGACTAAATGCAAATGTGGGTGGAATAGCCTACTTGAGATCTATTTAAGTGCTTTAAGTCTTTAAGTGCTATTATCATCCCACATGGCCTAATTTTTACAAGAAAGAATGATTCAGAAGAGGTAAAAATCTGAGTTTCCACTAACAGTCCTCCAGTTGCCTGTTCTCCAGCATCACCAGATCTTTCTCCCCTCCTTCCTCTCGTTCTCCAGAGTTCACATTGTTCACAGAACTCATCATTTCTGTTCTGTTCTACTAAATCTCATGTCCTCCTCCATGACAGTCCTGGTTTATCCCACTTCTGCCAAATCATCAATCCATCTTATAATCAGTTCTGAAACTGGAGGAAAACTTTCCAAATTTACACAGACTAAAACAAAGACCAGATTTCTGAGATAAATTAATATGGCAAACGCTGTACTGCAGCTCCCCTCATAGTTTTAAAAGTATGCATTGGCTTTGTTGATCCAGTTTTCCCTTTCCAAAAGTCCTCACAAATACAGATGCAAATCCTCTGATAACTCATTTATATCGCTTGTGCACAGAACAACAAGCTTCCCTGGAGCATGCTCTCTTCACATCATCTATTCAGAAATGTCTAGTTAGAAATTAGTAACCTTTGTCATCTTATGGCAACTGAGCTAACAAGATTTGTTGTATGGTTCAGTCTGCCATACATATAAAGAAGACTGCTGACTGCTGCGTTTGGCTAGATTGTTTCCATCATGCACAGCAGTGGGTTTATAACCATAACATGTGAATTAATGTCTCTGAGTCATCTTAAATGCCTTTTTCCATTGCTGAAGTGTCAAAAACTCATGTTGCAAGCTCAATCAAATAATCACATGATCCTGAAGTGGGCCACTGCATCTTTGGTGATAGAAAGCAGGAAGTTTGGGAAACTAAAATGGGATTGTTAAGATATATTTGAGAACCTCTTCTCCTAACCCTCTTCTTGTTCGTCCTTCGATGGCGAAGATGACCACGACTTCTTCAAATCACTGGATGTTGTGGTTGCGAAGATGGCTGATGAATCCAATCCTTGCTCTGCAAGTTCGGTTGCAGAATGGACAGGCAAATGCTGGAGCCGGGTTTGTCAGAGATGCGGTGCCGGGTCTGCTCTTGCGATGCTGACGCTTCTGCTGCTGTTGCGCCAGGCAGAGCGCTCTTGTGCAAGAACTTCCCAGGAGTCGGGGCTGATGTTGCAGCATTTCAAGGATACCTTCAAGCAGTCTTGTAGTGCTTTCTTTGTCCCCCTTGGGAGCGCTTTCCCTCATTCAGATCTCCATAAAAGAGACGTTTTGGTAGGCGTTCTTCAGAAATGCGACAGACATGAACTGCCCATCTGAGCTGGGAGCACTTGAGCATGGCGAAGATGCTCTCCATCTCTGCTCTCTGGAGTACCTCTGTGTCAGGAATTTTTTCCTGCCATTTGATGTGCATGATGTTTCTGAGGCAGTGCATGTGAAAAGAATTGAGCTGTTTGGCATGCCGACTGTACACTGTCCAGGTTTCACAGGTGTACAGTCGACTGTGCAATATACTTTGATCGTCGCTGTAGGACTTGAAGTATTGGAGTGATGAAGTCATGACTTGCGCATGAGTTGTATTGTAGTGAGGGAGAGTTGCGCATGGTCATCAGCCTCACTCTCTCGTCCCGGTCCACCTAAGTCTAGTGGTAAGACAAAGTCAAGATGGCTGGAGATGGGTAAAGATGCAGTGGACAGCCAGCAGTGTCCTTCGTGTCTCACTGTGCCCTGATCGCGCTCCACAGCACTTTGCTGGAACCCTCTTTCTGATTGTTGAACCAATCTAGTGGTTTCCTCCACTCAGTCTGCCAGATCCATTCTTCGCATGCATGGGTAGACAAACCCTAATTCACGCCCGTCGGTTTCCCTCACCTAGTTTAGCCCGCCAGTCGGAGCGGTGTACCGGGTGTGGGCGCTGTTGCATGCAGACAGCTACTTGGATCCATAGGTGAGAGCTGAGTGCAAGGGGGGACCAAAGCGGGCGAACCACCCAGAGGTGCGACTGCCCGCCCGTCAGAGGTACTACTCCTCCCTAACACCCCATACACTTGTTAAAATGGTATCAAAAATATATTTTTGATAACCAAACATACCCATATGGCAATATAATATTTTAAATGGCCAAATGTATTGGGGGGGGGATATAAATGTTATTTATAAAATATAAATAAATGACATTTATTTTAAATGTTTAAATGGCCAAAATGCATTTTAGGTATTTTAAATTGCCAAAATATACTTTTGCATCCTTCCATTATTTTTTACAGAAACAATACATATCACCTTTAAGAATCTGTCCCAATTTGAATGACCTGAATGATTCATATAATTGCCAAATGTCATGTCCTAGAAACTTCTTTTGCTGAGGAAGCACAAGCAAGTGTGAAACGCCAGGGTAAGAATGCCAACAGCTCTCTTTAATTACAGCTGAAAGGTTTAAATGTAGGCCAAAATGAAACGTTTATAGTCAGCGGAGGGATTTCAGACACTGATTATGGTAGGTTATCATTAAAGTCAAAATTCAAAACAACAATACATAACCCTCTAATCCACAAGACCTTGAAATGCTGTTTGACATATTACAGTGGATCAGCCCTTTATTTAGTGCGGGGAAAAAAAAGGAGAAAAGAATGTACTTTTGGAAAAGGTCTCTATTTGCTCTTCGTTTGCTCTCATTGTTGTTTAGGAGTGGAGATATCAAAGAGAATCCATGCACATTCAATCATCATCACAGCAGATACGAAGGGTTTTTAACCCAACACTGTTCTTATGCTTGTCATTTCTGTTCAAGAGTGTATCTGACGGTTTAAACAGCAAGCACGTTACTTTCCACAACAGCTGTTCAATAAATGCAGGTCTGAAGTGTCAGCAGGTTTTCAACATTCAGAGTTGCCATTATGGTAAACCTGGCGAATTCCTTCTTGTCTTCGTAATGTCATGAGGAAGACGGGATTAAAGGGCTGAAGTGAAGTGCAGCACACACATATATTCAACATCACGTCATCCCTGCAATGTACTGTTCATCCAGATTTTAGTACTTTACACAAACAGATAAAAAAATAGTAACAATTTAGATTAGGAAACACATTTATAAACTAAGAGTTTCCTCAATAAAATCCTAATTATTGTTTATTAATAGCTGGTAAGGTTGTAAAGATTAGTTATGGGGACGGATTAAGGGATCTAAAGTATAGTCATGCAGCATAAATAAATAAAGCATTAATATGTGCTTTAAAAGTACTAATAAATATGCTAGTAATATGCATGCTAATAAGCAACTATAATTAATAGTTAATAGTGTTCCCTAATCTAAGGTGTTACCAAAATGTCCTTTCTTAAAGAAGAGTACTGTACTGTACATAAAGAGACTTTCATGTTTCCTAAAACTTAAGAAATGCATTTTTGTTTTATTATAAAGTGCATCTACTGTCAGGCTTTAAAGAAGTACACTTATTTTGATGTGATGACTAACAAACTAAAGTATGCTTAACTTGATTATCATTTTAACTGTACTGTTAATTAACATTAGATTTAAAGTTATTATATTTTAAATGTACTAATATTCAATTTTATTATTACAAATGAGTGATGTACAAGTTTCAATAGAAAAGGAAAGGGAAGTGGTGTGTGGACAAGTATGGTGACCCATACTCAGAATTTGTGCTCTGCATTTAACCCATCCAAGTGTACACACAGTAGTGAACACACACCCGGAGCAGTGGGCAGCCAATGCTGCGGCGCCCAGGGACGGTGCCTTGCTCAAGATGTATTCTGCTAAAACCAAGCACATTATCATGTACATTACAATGTCATTCCCTCCAAGAGTTGTCATTACAGAAATTATATTATTTACATTTGCATTGTTTCTCAGAACAGGCCTGCGCTGGGCCGGTGTGTGACATAAAACATGCATCTCCATGTGCTTAGACAATCAGTTTTGTTAAACTGTTCAATGACAATGTGTTCTGGCTAAGAGCCTAACTGCCATTCTTGGTAAGAACAGTTTGTCTCAGATTTGGACTGGCCTCATTTAGTGTATCTCTTTTCCAAAAAGTACTTGTTTTCAGATATTTGTACCAAGAATTCATTTTATAACATAAAATGCATCCACTGATAACCCTGACTGAAGCCTAAATCATTTATATTGAAATATCTGAGATATGTATACTCCTACTACTCTTTATTCACGGAAAAAAAATGGTGTATGAAAAGTCAACCAGTGCTTGGGTGGTCTAGGGGAGTTTTTTGATATGGTTTTGATTTCACAAAATAAAATAAAGAATAAAACCCAGTAACGTAAATACATGTTTTATGAAACAAAATACAGACATCATCTTAATAACATAGATTTTATAGTCTTCATTTTAAATTTGTGCAAAAACAATTATCCTCTGGCTTTAAAAAGGCACAGATGACATACACTTTCATTCTTTTACATTACGGACTTGAAAACAAAGCACAAATCTGAATATTTACACAAACCATTGTACTGTACAAACATTTATGATTTCCCTAAAAACATCAATACTCATATATCGCTGCAACAAGACTGAGGTAACAATTCAAGAAAGTTACAAAGAAAATAAAAGTAGGTGAAAAGTAAAAAGCAGCAAAACGGAAGCCTTCAAAGGGATTATTGTGCTACACAGCCCTTATTTCATAAGAGCATCCACATTAAGTCTAAATCCTGGAATCTGAACAATAACTAAGAGATATGCACTAAGATAAGAAGTAGGCATACTGGTAATATACAGCAGTCTCTTTCCCCTCAGAGGCATGGCTTTTAGCGCAAGTACCTTTTTATTAGGTTGCAGTATAAAGTGGTTTAAACAAACTGATGTTCAGTCGGCTCGGCACACTTTTCATGAAAAACATTTTTTTTTTTCATGCAAAATAAAAAATAAAGTTAAACTTCTAATGAAATTGCTTTTGGCAGTAATGACAAGCTCTGGGTTGTGTATAGCACTTAACCAAACAGGAATATGTTTGACGCTGACAGACGTTCGATTCTCAAGTGGGCACATATCATGTGTCACATTCATAAATATTTGGTTCTGTTCCACAGAATTTGCGGTTCTGAGCAGGGGTTGAAGGAGGCATAATAATAAAAAATGAAGGTACCATAATGAAAGATGAGCATAAACATGAACTCAGTGACTCTTAATCCTCCTGGGATTGAACATTGTTTCAATCGTTTTGCACCTTTACCATAATGTCTGAGTACTGTTGACCCTGGAAGGCTCGCATGCATTATGAAGGAAAGGATTCTTTTGCTTGGAGGTTTGCCTCTTTTTCTTTGCCATTTCTCTGCGAAGCATTTGTTTGCCCACTTCAGGTCCAATAAATCCCCCCCTACTGCACTGTACACACTCAACTATTATTGCAATAGAGCGCAAAAGTTTCCGGAAGTAAAAATCCCACTCATTTTCCTCATAGAGAAAATTATTTTAACAATAAAGCATAAACTTTTAAGACAGACGTACCATGAGCTCTGAGCTCAAAAATATATTTTCGTATGTTTGTCATTTTGTGATTCATCGTGGAGTTGGTTGGATTTTTTTTTACTATAAACTGAATGGGAAAAATATCTCTCAAAGCAAAAAAGTTGGTGTGACTATTACACCCAATTCCAGCTCCGGCTTCCAAAAATGATTTAGGAAATAAAGCAAAAAACGAGAAGCACGCAATGAGCCTGATAAATCAACAAAATATCTGTACAGATTAAATACAGTGTAATCAATATGCATTTTGTATGTAAATGAGAAAAGTATTCAAGACAGAATATAATCAAAAAATAAACTGATTTACTTGAATCTAAAAAACAACAACGATTAAAACCAGCATCGCTGTTAAAATACCAATTATACCACACTGCGTTTTGTTAAGAGCTGCATGTGTGGGCAAAAATCTTATTCACACTTGTATATAAGACCTTTGGAAGCCCATGGATTGAGCTAGCAGACTTCGACAGATCCTTTGGGCTTCTGTAAATGTCTCTTTTGTCCAAAAGTTGCATTTCATCTGACATATCCTGACTTTCGAGAGCAAATCGGTGATCTTTGTGTCCCGTCAGTGCCGTCTCACTCTCGAACGGCGAAGACACGGAACGAACCGCCTTCTGTATTGGTTTTACTGTGAGAAAGAAAGAGAAAGAAACAGTTAACAAACTATTTAAAACGCACACACACTTGCCACACTTGTTCACACTAAAGTCAATTATTTTAATGTTTTCAGACACTTAATTGCAATTAAATGAAAATGATTACGAATTAAATTTATATTAAATGCAATTAGATGAACTTTAAACTTTGGAGTGGTTTTTTGATCAACTTGAGGACTTGCACATTTGTTTAGTACATTTAAAATATATGAACTTTAAATGTAATATTAAATAACGAAACATTTTTAAAGCATGTTGCATGTGCTTTAGTATGATAGTCAACACATCAAAATAAGTGTACGTTTTAAAAGCATGACAAAATATGTGAAAAATATATGAAAAAAATAATATGCACTCTAAAATAGAACTTTTGACATTTGTAGTTCAAGAACAATTTATACTTCAAGTGACCTTATGTTTAATTAATATTGTATTAAGTACAGTTTTTAAAAATATACCTTTAAGATTTGAAGTACATTACAAATGCTCATTCAATACAGTTAAGTGACAGTCAGAAAGGAAACAATAGGGATTCAACTTTGGGTCAGTCTAGTCTGACCGTCCTCTTAACTCATTGAGTATCATTGCTCTCTAATCGACATCAATGATTTGTGTACATGCTTTAGATTAGCTTTGGAAAGCACGGCATTAACACTGGCTCAGTGCTCATCTCGTGCTGCGGTTTCATTCAGATTTCTTCCAGCATTCATTACTGACTACTGCTCTTGGCCTTTTTATTTATTCAGAAATGGACTGGCCTTCAGATGTTGGTGTATCGGTTGCTTCGTTGGCATCGAATGTGCTGTAATTATCCTTGACTGAGTCAGACACCAATAGTTTTTCCAGTGTTAATATGGAGAGCATGTGAATACTTCCCTGTTAAAACAGCAAAGTTCACACGACTGGCTACCCCCCATTTCTGCTAGATTGCATCATATGAATAGGAAATCTACCCAAGCTGTCAGTAAATGGCTTTACTGTGCTCAGTCTATAGGCCGGTCAAGGCCGGCAAGCGTTTAAGAGGCCAGGATCGATTCCTTCAATGATGGTGTTTGATTCAAGTGTTAGATTTCATTACACTGGAGCCGATTCTGTCGATTTAAGCACTTTGCATTGGAGAGTAAGCAAAGATCCCCTGTGTGGTCCATCCTCAACGAGAAACCACACCATTACTCTTCAACCACTAACGTGCCACAGGCAGATTTGGCCCATCATGGCGTCTGACCACTGAATTGAGTTACTGAGAGAAAGCGAAGGGAGGAATCGAGAGCAGAGGTGAAGCGAGATACAGGACATGTACCTCTCGGACTGGATGCCATTCTTCAAGGTCCCGGTGTAGCTTTTCCTCTTATCCAGAGCCAGGAGGTCCACATAGCCGCCGCTGGCTTTGATCACTCCAGCGTGGATAGCTGCTCGGCAGATACTGGAGCCCTGGATACGAGGAGACAAAAGCGTATTCTTTTAGTCGACATGCCAGTGTTCATAAGTACTTCCATTGACCTTCATGCTGGAAGATTTATATCATGCTTCCTCAAAACACAAACTTTTTTGTTATATACTATAGTGTATACACTACCAGTGTAAAGGTAATTAAGATTTTTTTAATGTTTTTGAAAGATGTACCTTATGCTTACCCTGCAATTACTACTGGTGCATAATTATTTATTATTAATAAACAGTTTTCGAATGATTTCTGAAGGATCATGTGACACTGAAGACTGGAGTAATGGTGCTGATTCAGCTTTGCATCACAGGAAAGAATTACATTTTAAAATATATTACAATAAAAAAAAAAGTTATTTTAAATCATAATAATTTTTCACAAAATGACTGTTTTACTGTATTTTTGATCAAATAAATGCAGCTTTGGTGAGCAAACTACACTTCTTTCTTTCATTGCATGATGCTCTTTTTTTCTTTCATTTTTAATGAAAAAAATTTTTTTTTTACATACAATGACTTAAATATACCTCTTCTATGATGGGCATGTTTTCGATTTCAGAAATTAAATACATTTTGAAAATACATATTTTTAAAAAATTATATTTTTAGTAGTTTGGCATAATCTTTTATAATTAATTCTTAGAAAACTAAATATTTAAAAACTAGTTTGATGCTTATTAATAAAAAATATTATTTAAAAAAAAATTAAAACAGTCAATTATATAAAGTAATTTGACCTCTTTATGGCAAAGCGAGGTTAATTCAGGTTCTACAGAGAGTAACTGAACGACTGAGGATCACACACTACAAGTTGTTCTACAACAAACTCACAAAGAAACATATGTGTTCTAAAATCAGCTCAAAATATGAAACACACTGGATGGAATCATAGTCAAAAGTCTGTACTCATCACTACACAATCACAGAGAAATCTGTCAACTTCGACTGACCAAAATTTGCAGACTGGCCCTGTCTTTTGTCAATTTCACTCTTATAAAATAAAGGTTTTTCATTGGCATCTATGGTTCCAAGAGGAACCTTTAACATCTATGGAATCTTTCCATTGCACAAAATGTTCTTTTTGGAACCTTTATTTAAAAAAATAAATAAACTCAACCCCTCCAGGCTGTAAATCAAGACTAAAATCTGGTCACAAGTCGTAAGTGAGCAACAGTAATAATGACACTGTCCATAGCACCATGCAACTATGTTCTCCACGCTCAATTCCACAGTCCTTGAGATGTAAACAGTCTGGACAAATGACATCACTTCGATGTCTACGGCACGCACAAGAGCAAGGCCAGAGCTCAAGAGCTCCAGAAAAGGCAAAACTGCCTGGCTTCAGAGCAGCTTAGTGTGCGTGAACCCTCTGGAACGGTGTGTACCTTCAGGTTTTATTCTTTTAACCTGGAAAGAAGGTTCAATCCTGTCTGCTTCTGTCCACAAAGCCATTCAGTAATGAAAAGTAATGAAAGTGCACAGCTCATCGCACACGTCTGTGTGTCGCTATCTTATAATACTCATCCAATTGCTCATTCACTTTCAAACAAAGATTACCTTCACAAATTAGTCCAAACCATTGAATAATGAGGATTAATTAATGCTTGCTGGAAAGCGTGCTCTGATCTAAGGCCAGCTACACAGACGCTCAGCTTTTACACAGGAATGTGGCTGTAACAAGCCAAAAGGGCCAAAAGGCAATAAGTTCATTTGAGTTCACACACCACTACACAACCAGGCCGATCCACACTAGCTCTCTGAGAAGAAGACATCAATTAATTATCCTGATTTAAGTTGAATTAAGAAATAACTGAAGACTGACCATCGAATTGTTGTAAATTAAACTTACAGTTTGATTCAGAGCTTTGCAATGAATCCAGCCAGGGGCGTAGCGTCTGGGTATGCAGGTGAAAATGGGCCCGGGCAGATTGGAGGCCCGCCGAGCCGAGGGGGAACTTTTAATTGAAACAAGGGAACGAATATAGAGTCCTGCATGGGCATTTGAAGGACATGGAGGCGCTAGCGAGATCACTTGCATTTATTTTTATTTTTTGTGGAAAATTATAGTACGCCGTCATAAAATAAAGAAAATAAACAGAGTGGCTTTCTGCAGTCTTGATCTTGAGCAGGAACGCGTCACAAAAACTGAAGCGAAACTCAGCAAATACTTGCCTCACTGACATGATAAATATATTTATAGAATGCTATAAATTACTACTTTAAAACGAAATAATTCAAATCAAAAATTAAAAACTCTTTCATTATGTAATCCGTAAAGATGCATTTCTCTCTAAAGGCACGTCCAATGAGGAGATATGGGGAGTCAGGATCGTCAACTTCATACTATTTTTTACTTTGGTTTTGTTTTGTTTTTTGGGCTGCTGTGCCAAGATTGTGTTTGCATGCAGTGCAAATAGCTTACAGCACATTTTAGTGTCACCCTGAAAAATAACTAACTAAATAAATAAGATTAACGTCATACTATTTTAAGAATAAAGTCAAAATTACGATAATAAAATCATGTTATATTGCGTGAAGTTAATGTGAAAATTACACCTATACTCGGCAAAAAAATAAAAATTCTTAACACGAAAAACTGCAATAAAAAGTAGGCTTATAGATGTATTTGAAACTCTGATCGATTTCATGAGACATTTGTTTGTATTAAATTGTTTTTATGCATTCAAATATTTATTCATGTTTATTTCGTGCTGCAAATATTAAAGAGGAAAATATCATTATTACATTAAATATCATTGATTCACATGCCGCTTGAACTGAGGCAAATATAGTTACCTCACTACAAATAAAAGTGCGCAAAACACATTTATTGTTTGTATTTGATCTTAAAATTGACAGAAGGATGAGACTTTGTGTTATAATAAAAAAGCACTAAGCTTATTGCGATTATTGGGTGGCTTGCGTATAATGAATGGACTTGAAAATGTTAAAGGGATCCCTGGGTATTAAGGCTTAATATTATGGCTTAATATAACGTAAATTAAGTCTCTTACTGAAATATGTAGTAGAGAACCCATCAAAGACTTGTTATTTTTTTTTAAATCACATCGTTTTATACATATTTTGGACTATGGGGGGCACCATTATTTTGATGACGTAAAATGGTTGCACTCGGTGAGCTACTAGCGCTACCTGTTGCTATTTTTAACACAACACAACTCGGAATAGGGCGTACAAAGTTTTTGCATATGGGCCCGGGGCTGACTTGCTGCGCCACTGAATCCAGCTGATGAATAGTCATCATTCATTATATTAGGATATTCTTCAGAAGTTCCTTTTTGTGTTAAATGGAAGAAAAAATGATACAGGTTTGGAATTACATAATAGTAATTGACACTATTTTCTTCTTTTCTTTGCCTTTTTTATGTGGAAAAGACATACTTTAGCATATAGTAAAAAAAAAAAGAGTACTTATCACAGAAATAATATACTTCAAAAGAATAAACTTAAGCGCAACCTGAATTAAATGTTTTCAAATCCTTAATGGCATGTTAACTGCAATTAAATGAAAATGTATTATAGTTTAAATTTATATTAAATGTGACTAGCTTAACCATAGAGTGCTTTTTTGTCCCACTTCAATACATCTGTATAAGTCATTTTAAAATTACTTATATTATCTTTGAAATATGGTTAAAGTTACTGCTGAATGTGATGACAAGTATTTATGATAAACTAAAATATACTTTAATGTCATTTCCATTGATATCTGTATGTTGTGTATTTAAATATATTTTAAATTACACATTTTTAATGATGTAGTTGCAATTTAGCGCATTTAAAATATATTGACATTAAATGCAATATTGAATAACACACAAAAATTAACATTATAATGAAGTATTTTCCATGTGCTTTAGCATGTTAGTCAACACATCAAATAAAGTGATAAGTGAAAAAGATAAATAAAACTTAATGATTTAAATGGACATTATCACAAAGTTTAATAGTGTACTTAAGTGTGTTAAGAAACAGTCTCTCTTTAAGTACACTTAAGTGACCTTTTATTTCATTAGGAATATATTATCTGCAAATAAAACACTTTTAAAAGTATACTTTTAAGTATACTACAAATGCACATTAAATGCAATTAAGTGCTCTTCTTTATGGGCTATCAAATGCATTAGTGTCATAATTTTGATTAATAAGTTAGTAAAGAACCTCTGCAATGATGAAGTTACACAGCAAGCTGTTCTCTAAACAGTTAAGTGGTCCGTAAGGCCAAGTCCTGACCTCAGGCATGCATGTGTCAGTGTAAGAGAGCTGCTCTCCCAGCTGCTGTTCTGTGGTCAGTCTCTAAACTCTGCGAGAGAAATTAGTGGTGACAATGGAGGCCACCTTCACCGAAAACTCCCTTTAGACTCACACAGACAATTCCCGCGGTCGACCCTCACCACGAGAGCAGCACGCTCACTTTAGCACTCATAAGTGCCTGACTACAAATGCCTGTTCTCCCTCTCTCAGCCATGTAAGAACAGTCAGGTACTTACATCGCCGTAGATGTTGCTGCCGACGACTGGAGCCCAATATGAAGGTTCGTTTATGCAATTAGCTGGGCAGAAGACTCTGATGAGATAGAGGGGAAACTGGTAAGGTGCACTGCTATGAGAAGGAAAGTACACACATTTGACCTGATATTGGAGTGTATATGGCGAATATTGCAATACACTGAATGGTACCTTGGACAATGAGAGGTGGATGCCTTGAAGGGACAAATCTCAGCCACTGTTGTGTAGCAGTCTATTGTTTGCTCTAAAGAAGGGGAAAATACATGATTCTAAAGATAATTTGCCAGTCATTTGAGTAGCTTTAATTAAGTGCATACTGGAAAAAATATATTATTGAGAATACTTGCATTTACATATTTAGCATTCTTTTGAAAAGAGTATTTATTATGGAAAAAACATTAAGTGTGAAATTAATGCAATATTTTAGGAGACTTAATTGCATGTTAATTGCAATTAAATATAGTTTAAATTTATATAAAAGGCAATTCGTTGATCATTTGCGTGTGTTTGACCAGCAAGAATATCTTTATCTAACTTCATAAAATATTTTCTTTGAAAAGTAGTTAAAGTGTACAACTGAATGTACTACCAAGCATTAATGATAAACTAAAATATACTACAATATTATTCCAATTGAAACTTGTATGTCACGTTTAAATATATTTGTAATCACACTTTTTTAACGATGGAGCTGCAATTTAGTGCATTATATATTTGTACAATATATTAACTTCAAATCCATAAATGCACCATTTCTGATTTCATATTGTAAAAAAAAGAGAATATTTGCATTCAATATTTATGAAGATAAGACAATAAAAATACTCACCTTCCACTCTCGACACTGTAAATGCATTGCCAGGTTTGTATTTACTGAAAAGAAAATCAAACAATGCAGATTTGATTGAATAACTCCCATTCAAACAGTGAATTGTGGACAAACTGAGTTGATATCATCCCAACGTTTAGACTACCTGAATGACTCTATGCCATTCTTGGTTGCCTTTACAAAGAAAGGGAAGTTGTCTTTTCTTGTAACATCCACAAGGCCTCCATTGTTGTCAATTATTCCATAGTGGATAGCAGCACGGCAAATACTCGATTGCTAAAATAATAGGAGAAAAAACAGAATTAATAAATAAATCTAACATCACCCACTAAACAGGACCATGTGAAATCTCAAAGTATAACTTACAACATCATAGTACAGTGTTCCCCACACTTTCCCCTTCTTATTTAAGCAGTTTGCTGGGCAGTTGTACCTTAAAAATAAAATAAAATCACCAGTAAAATTTGCTGTACTTAACATATCTTTAAAGAAATATCAAACTATTTTTACACTGACCTGTTGCAGGCTGCTCCTTTACATTTTTCCCTCATTCTTGTCTCACACTTAATGTTTTGTGCTGAAAGGCAATATAGTAGAAATTTAAAATCTTTTATCATAATTAATTTAAATAAATGTACAAATTTAAATAATTGTAAAATAATAAAAATGCTAATAATAATTTTTTATAATTTATTTTTAATTATATTTAATTAAAAAATAATTCAAAATGATAAATATCAATATATTTTTTAAATAATAGTATTTTTTTTTTTTTTTTTCATTATTTCAAGTAATATTATTCACACTAACCTAGATAGGTAGTTCTTGTAGACTTGGTTGAGGAAGGATTGGCATTTGCAGGTTTTTGGGGCAAAGAGGGTTTGGGCTGAGGCTTAGTTGGAGTAGTTCGAGGCTGTACAGGCTCCTGCGGCTTCTCCACCTCATTCATATCTGGAGACTCATGACGTTCAGGGTCTCCTAAAAGCAAAATCACAAAATAAAACAAAAAATTTGATTTAGACTTCCATGTGTTATTACTTTATAATCATTCATCTATCAGCGCTCACCCTTGAAGCAGAGGTTGTCTCTGCATCCTCCTCCATAGCTTGGTGGGCACTGGGAACAGGGGCGGCCGTGTTGGTACGGGGCTTCCCCGATCCAGTTCCCCCTAGAAATAAGGCACGGCTTCAGCATGAGTTTGGAAACGACTGCAAAATCTGCACATTTGACTGAGCACTCAAAACACATTATCACATACTCTCACGGATCTTAAGACTGATTAAGGAAAACAATTCCCAGCTGCCAAATTAAATCATTAGCTTGGAAAAGAATAGCATATTCTGCCCATGTTTTCCGTTCCTAAATTTCTCCATTTACTTTTCCATTTTCCTAAGGATGAAACTTTGCTTTAAGAAAGTTTTGTTCCATAGGCTCATCATCAGGAATAGTAATTAACCATCTGGTGTTAAGTGAATAAACGTTAGCAGAAAGATCTGGTCTTACTTGGGTGAGTAGTTGCAGACGAGATAGATGGCGTTCTCCCAGATTTCTCCCCATACATTCATATGTGGACACGTGTGAACAGCACAGCCGACACGGTTGGTTGTGGCCCAGACCAGCTGAAAATGAAGAGAAATATGTTATTAATAATGTCTGCTAATGTGCTTGCTTATACTCAGGATAATGAATTTATTCATAAATACGGAAATGTAAGTCGAATGTAAGTGGAATGTTGATAGAAATGTGTTATTTCTTTTCTAAGCAATCTTGTAGTTACAGTTTCCATCAGGATAATGATAAAATTAGCAAAACATCCCATTGAACAATACACTGACAATGGACCCAAGCCAAATCTATAGGCTCATTGGAAATACATGCTACAGAGCTCTGAGCACCAGAACGACCAGGCAAAGGAACAGTTTCTTCCCTCAGGCAATCCATCTCATGAACACTTGAACTCTTAACAATAAACATGAAACACACAACACTATCATACTTTTTATTTTTTATTTAACACACACATACTTACTACATTTCAAATTTGCACCTAACATACCTGTACATACTGAATTGTCTATTTTGTATATTGTGTTTGTGCTATTTTGCATATTTGTACATTATTTTTGTATTATCTGTGTCCTGTCCTGCTGTCATTCTGTCGCACTGTGGAAGTACTGTCACTAAAACAAATTCCTCGTATGTGCAAACATACCTGGCAATAAAGCTCATTCTGATTATGATTCTGAATGCATAATAACACAAAGTGAAATGTCCAGTGAGTGGCGCTAAAACACGAGTTCAATACGTGACCCTGGGACGTTTTTATTACGTTTATACAGGCATATATTTCTGTGTTTCTGGTACATATTTCGGCGGTTCAGAATTCAAATATCCAGGAGTGTTGCTAAAAGTTAATGCTTTATCGTGTTGTAAACATTGAAACACTCCTACAAATAGAGTTAGTAAGAAACCATCTAGAACACCCTAGCAACCACCTAGATACACCATAGAAACACACCCTAGCAACTGTATAGCAATGTGGTAAAAGCTCTTTTTGACCTGAGCCAGTAAGCAACCATTTCTAACACCCTAGCAACCACTCAGAAACAACCTGGAAACCATCTAGAATACCACTTAGAAACAATCTATAACACCCTAGCAACCCCCTAGAAACGCCCTAGCAGCTGTTTAGCATTGCATTAAAAAACTCTAAGAACAACTCCATCAGCTGGTAACCACAAAACACTAGAAGCAAGGCAGCGATTTTCTAATACAATGCACTTGTTGTGTATATATACACGTTTTTTGCATTGTACTTATGTTTAAAAAATATCAGCATCCCTGCACAGAAAAAAAAGACTAGCCTAAGTTGGTTGGCTGGTCTTAGCTGGTTTATGCTGGTCTCCTAGCTTGGCTAAGATGTTCAGCTGCTGGTAATTGGTTGGTCAGCTGCTCTCCCAGAAGCCTAAAGAAGTGGTCAAAACCCCTCTAAAACCAGCATGCAAAAACTACAACCAGCTATGACCAGGCTGGAAGACCAGCTAAAACCAGCTGTGGATCTGTAATTAATTCATGTATTGTATCGATTACACTGATGACCCTACCCCTACCCTGAAAAAAAATATTAATTTAATTTACTAAAAAAATTTAAGGTAAGTGGTTGCAATCAATTTATTTTACCTACATTTAATTAAATTTAGTTTTTAGTTTTGAATAATTTTAGTTTAGAATAACTTTTTTATATATATATATTTAAATGTAAATAAATTAAATATAAATCTAAAATAAATTGTTTGCAACCACTTACCTCAAAATAATTTGGTATCATTTTTTTCAGTCTACCTTACACTTAACTATACAACAAAACATGTTCCTAACCTTACCTGTATCCCTCCTCAATAGCACCAAACATCTTTGTCAATTCACCATAAAAAAAATACAATATTCCAAAAAATGTATTTGACCAAAGTAAGACACATATTACGCTGTTATTGTCGATACCGTACAAAAGACATCCATATTGACTCCCCTCTGCGGAGGAAGTGTTCCCCAGCAGGAAGTGGTCTCTGCTCTGGGGCAGCAGCAGTAGATTGATGGGGCCACAGGGGCCGTGAATAGAGACTGCCCTCTTTCATTCTGCCCTGTAGGGCGGAAGGAGAAGCACCTCAAGTGTGACCGGGCCAGTTTCCTGAAAAACTTCCCTTCATCCACTCTTATCCATACAAATAAAGTAATGCCTGCGTGCAGCCCATTGAGCTGCGGTCAAGGCCCTCTCTGATTCGGTTAAACACAATAGAGTTCACCGGGTGCAGCCCTGCAGCACGAGCCAAACCATTTGACTGTGAAATGAAAGGGAAGTGCTTACTCAGACTTTTTTTTTGTACATACTGCTAAACCGAAGTGGTTTGCATATAACCTCGTAGAACGCAATCGAGGTCTCAATACTCCCTCGGGAATGCACTTCCTCTGCAGAGGCCGCAGACGGTGTTGGCCATGGGACAATGATATAGCAAAACATAAAAAACACAAACTCAAGCTTAACCCTGAGGGACCGTCTGGCACCGAGAAGATCGTGGGGTCTCCTGTTCTCCTGACGTGTTCTCCCACATCCAGCACGTGAGAGAGGAGGGCAACGGGGAGAATCGCAGCGCGGATTTGGCGCAGATCCCCTACGACTCTGCGTTCTGCATCTTCAAAGGAATTCGGGTCAAACAGGAAAATGATTCAGGAGTCTGGGAACGGCTTCCAGATGCTTGTGACCTGCTTTCAGAGTTGAGCGAATGTATATTTTCACAAACTCATCCCAGCGATAAAGTAAAGTCTGAGGACACGAGGCTATTGCTCAACCCCTCCTTTTGTCCTCAGTTTTCTCTGTTGTCGTCTGTCTTGAACTTTAGTTGGTGTCTAGTTCCTGCTCTCCTTTTCTTTGTGCATTGCATCTGTTTGATCTGGCATGTTCCATATGTTTTGACAGTATCCACATTACTTTTTCAAATACCATTTTCAAAAAAAGAACCACAAAAATCCATTCGTTACTACCAAAAGTGGCCCTAAATAGTATTTTGTCACTTGATAACACTTTAGTTTAGGGAGTAATTCTCACTATTAACTAGTTGCTTATTAGCATATTATCCAAATTACTAATGCATATTACTAGCATATTTGCTGTTTATTTGCTTGCATATTAATGCCTTATTCTGCATGACCATATTTTAGATCTCTTAATCCACCCCATACATAAACAACTACCTACGAACTATTAATAAGCAGCAAATTAGGAGTTTATTGAGGCAAAAGTCATAGTCAATAGTTAGTTAAGAGTGAGAATTGGTCCCCAAGCTAAAGTACATCACTTAAAGGGACCTAAAAATGAAAAATCTGTCATCATCAACATGTCCTCATGTCGTTCCAAACCCATAAAGATGCAAATGAAGATATTTTTAAGAGATTTCTGTCCCTTCATTGAAAGTTCATGCAACCAAATCTTTGCCACTTCGAAAAGTACAATAAAAGTGAATCGAGCAGTTTAATCCAAGTCTTCTGAACAGACACTTCGCTTTATAAGATGAACAGAATTAATTTGCATATAAACATTCATCAGTGTACATACATAGAGCACATCAAATATGGTAAAAAGAATCTAAACCGTACAGTACATGCTTGATGCGCAATAACAAACCTCACTGGACTTTCAAGGGATGGACAAAAATGACAAGAGAATATTAAAAATATAGTAGTGTTTTCATTAAAGTATTTGCATTTTTGGGTGAACTACACCTTTAAGCTTCATTTATAATATAAGAATTAGACACTAAAATATCAAATCAAATGGTTTCTGTAACAATTTCTAATTTACAATTTTTCCAAAAGTGATGTTAGTGGATGGAGTCAGTTCCCCAATAAACATCCAGGAAATGTCAAAATATTTTTTACCCTTAATTTTGCATAGAATTCAATCAAATTAAATACTGTATGTACTTGTAAATCATACCTGACAAACCTTTTTTTTTTTGTTCTACCTTTCTTTAATTACCACTTGATTTGATATTTTGTAATACAATTGCATTCACATATTTTTAAGACTAGCTCAGATGTCTAAATTTCTGTTTTAATGCAGGTCACATATGCAACTTATTAAACTCTGCTGGTGAGGAGAAACGCTAGCTGGCACGTGCACACCTTCGCACGCGAGGTTTAAATCCATAAACAATGTCATGTTGTTTAGTCCCACTGGGATAATTGATTGTAAACTGTAAGCAAACTGGTCTTTCTCACTCACTTGTGTGTAGTGGGTGCACATGGGTCCAGAGCAGCGCTCAGGGCACCAGGGGTTGCACTCATGTGGGTAAGGGTAGGTGTAGTCCTTCACCTCATCATACCAGGCCTGCACATGGTAGGCTGGAGAGCGGTACCTATCAGGAGAGAAATGAAATAAATAATACAATTATGAATGTCAGGCCACAGTAACATACAATCTTTACATCAATAGGGTTTTATCTGTAAAATGCATTTACATTAATTAATTTGGTAGATGTTTTTACACAAAGCAACTTAAAGAGCAGCATTTGTCAAACCCATGACTATATTCAGGTTTCATTTCTTTTGATTACTGAATAAGGATTAAAAAAATAATAGGAAATTCACCTGGGTGATTGGTTGTGGATCACTTATTGTGGATGCTTATCCATAATATTTCAAGTAAAAAATAAAGTGAATTTCAGCTCAAACAGTAGAAAATAGCACTAGCAGTGCCAGGGTGATGGGTTTAAATTGCTAGTGAATGCATGAACTGATAAACTGTATACTTTTGATGCAATGTAAACAGTGTTGGGGAAAGTTACTTTTAAAAGTAATGCATTACAATATTGGAGAAGTAACTATTACGTTAGTTACTTTTCATGGAAAGTAATACGTTACATTACTTTTGAGTTACTTTTTAAATCTGGGCAGAGCTTGCATGTTTCAGCTATTTTGTATGAATTTATATGATCTTATTTGTACATTTTCATTCAATCTTCTTTTGCTTTTGACGGTTATGTTTAGGGGAGGGGTGGACCAAAATGTTTTTTTCTTACTAAAAAATCATTGCACAAATGAATTTACATATTACGAATTCATACGAAATCGCCACCTTGTAAAATGGTTATGTTTTCTCGTGGGAAACTATTGCATATATTGCTATATTGTTGATTTTGTATGAATTCATACAATGAATTGAATGAAATTCATACAATATGCAAAAACACAATAAAAAAAAATGAAAAAAGTATGGGTTCCTATACTACTGACAAAGGACAATGGAAACCTTTTGCCTGCGAAATGTTATTAAAAGTTGCTGCAACTTAAGGTGATTTAGATAAATGCATAATAGTAAATGTAAAATGTAAAAAAAAGATTTTATTAAATGATCAAATTAAATACACAAAAGTCTTAAATACAACAAACAATGTCTCCTAATCTGAATGAATAACTTTTCTTGCCTTAAGAAAAGATATGTTTTTAGAAAAACATATTTTCCAGACTTTTTAGGCCTGGAAATCACAGTTTTAAAATTTCTTGTGGTTTCCCAAGGCATTGTTAACACCATGGTTACTTTACAGGAACAGGCTGATGTGACGTAAGTAAATGCGTTTGCGCTAATACCTTCCCCAGTGCACTGCCAGGTTCTGCCCAATGGACATCAGTAGGTCTTTAGGTCCATGATCCCACTGGCACTGTCCTGCCCAGTAGGTGGCTGATTTCTCCAGTTGTTCATCCCAAACCTGGTCATAGACACACAAACTAAATAAAACTACCAGCAAAACACACAGAGTCCATAACTCCCATATATTTGCACTGAGACTTTAACAAAATACTGAACATGCTGAGTTTTATTCCCAGATAATTGCATTTGCCTTCCTCTGACTCTTCATCTTCACTTTTGGACTTGGAATCAGGCCCAATACAACTAAAATATTGGCTACATGCACACACATCAGAGCCTGGCTCACATCCATTGTAAATCCCCAGCAATCAGGGTTAAACGAGACAAATTTCCCCAGCTTATTTCTCCACCTGTTGGGAGGGAGGACTCACTTTGCACCACAGAACAGGGTTCTTCACCTCTGAGGAACTCTCAGTAAATTTCCAACTGCATGATGGGTACAAACACTCACACATTCTCTAACCTCAGTTCTGAAGGTGCTGTTTGGGACTAAGCCACATTTCTGAAACCCTTACTTGTTCGCTGAGGCCTGGCAGCGGTTCTGAAACCCCTGCTTGTGGTAGACTCCTGTCTTTCTCAAAGGCATAAACTCAACTACATTAACCATAAGCCCTTGCTCTTTGTATCTTTCCCCTAAAAAACTCACTACATCAACATTAAACTCACGTTCAATTACCATACGCAAAGGTACACAGGAAACAGCAATAAAGCAGGGCTGTGCTCTCTATAGGTCCCTAGTACACCTATGGTTACTTAAAAAGTCCCATGGAAAAAGTCCACAAAAACAATGCATTTTCCATTTATGCTCAGCTGAACCAAGATATTTTGCCAGGTCAAGTAAATGATGACAAAATTGTCATTTCTGGTTGAACTATAACTATACCTATAAAGAAGTGCACTTAGTTGTGCTAAATGTGCACTTGTAGTGTACTTCAAATTATAAAAGCGTTTTGAAAATTTTTTTTAATAAATGGCCACTTAAGTGTACTTAAGAGTACATTTACATGACTGTGTTTCTTAGTAGATTTTATCATTACAGTTTAATAATATTTTGTCAAAAGTGTCATTTTGATGTGTTGACTGACATATTAAAGCACTTGATTTGAATTGTATTGAATTGTTATTATATATTACATTTAAAATAAATTTTAAATGTACTAAATTGCAACTTTGTCATTACAAATGTGTAATTTCAAATATATTTAAATACATTACTTACAAGTTTTACTAGAAATGGAATTAAATTATATTTTAGTTTGCCATAAATGCTTGTTAGTAAATTCAGCAGTACGCCATATTTTCCAGAAAATAGATGTAATAATGAAATTACATGTAGATGTACTTAAGTCCTACTTAAGTGAGTTAAAAAACGCTTACGTTCAACTAATTGCATTTCATATTAATTTAAACTACTATGCATTTTCATTTAATTTAGCATGCAACTAAGTGTTCAAGAACATTACATTCAGTGCACACTTAAGTATATTATTTTCCATAATAAGTACTCTTCTAAAGTGTACTTCTTTTTCACAAGGGAATCCCTTTAGCACTTGAAAATGAAGGCAACATACTTGCCGTTTCTGTCACATAACTGAAGCCTCATCTCCGGTCCAGTAATGTCACTAATCTTTGACTCTGTTTTCTATCAGTGTCATGGCTCCTGAATCAGCAGGCAGCTAAAACTCAGTGTAATTGTCTCCACAGTAAAAAAGCACTGCACCACGCTGGCAGGATTACACTTGTAAACTCAACATGTCTTTTCCAATAAAGCCAGTACTTGGCACCTACACAAACCTAAAGATATTTACTGCACCAGAAAAAAAAATGATGAATGCTGCTAACACAATATGCAATTAGTATAAATCAGGGTCATTAATGCAGAACAAGTGCTGGTTTTGTACAGTTCTCGGCATGTGTGGTCGATTTTTAAAAAAATGCCTACAGTCGAAAATGAATAGAGAACTGTCTTGCTGTCTACACAGACAGTTACCTTTTAAAGCAGGATACTAACTGAAATCGAGCCTCAAAAGTGACTGATTTGACTATTCATAGACAGCACTGGGAGACTAGACAAACTACTGATTCCAATAGTCTAATGCTAGCATGTTGTTTAGGTAACAGTGTGATAATCTAATAAGCATAACGAATCCTTGTGAAAAAGAAGTGCGCTTAATTGCATTGAATGTACATTTCAAATAATAAGTGTTTTTAAAAACATAATTGATAATATTAATGAAATAAAATGTCACTTAAGTGTACCTAAAAAGAGTATACTTTCCTTACTGTGTTATTAAGTGTGAAGTGAAGTGAAATGTAAAGTGAAGTGAAGTGAAATGTATTAATTTTTACATTTAAAGTAAATATATTTTAAATGCACTAAATTGAAATTTCATAATTGCAAATTTGTAATTAAAAATGTATTTAAATACATGACATACAAGTTTCAAAAGTATATCAATTTAAACTATAACACATTTTTATTTACTTGCAATTAGCATGTATTTAAGTGTCTGAAAACGTTACATTCATTTAACACAAGTATATTCTTTTAATGTATATTATTTTCCGTAATAAGTACTTTTTTAAAAGGTATGCTAAAGTGTACTTTTTCATAAAGGAATACATAGCACGCGCAAAATATTGGAAAGAGTAATGCATTTTTAAATATATTGAATTTGATACTTTTTGGTATTGAATGATTATTTTTGTATTTATAATCAATAATTCTCTCGATTTATTTGCCATCTTGTGTGGAAAATTTCAGCTTGTCGCATCGAAATCTTTCCTTCAGCATTTTAAACAGATTTATTTATGGCCTTTAATTGGACAGGACAGTGTAGAGAAGACAGGAAAGCTTTGGGTGAAGAGAGAGGGGAGCGGAATCGGCAATGGACCACGAGTCGGGATTCGAACTCGGGTCGCCGTGAGCACAGTTGCGCTGTATGTCGGCACACTAACCGCAAGGCTATTGGCACTGACAACATAAGATCTTAAATAAGATCTTAGAAATCAACATAACTTTGTTCCCCACTTTTTGAAACAGCACACTTATGATGGCCTAAAATGCTTTCTATGAAGGCGATTCTCTAGGTTTTGGAACAGAACCTCCTGAGTTTTCAGCTCAGTTCATTTTAGAGTCTTTATACAGACCCTCAATATTACAGTATATCATAAAATGAGTTGGTTGTTTGCGAGTGTAAAATGACTCAAACTGTGTTCCATTCTCACCATGTACTCCATGTTGGATGCAGTCGGGTACACCTCTCCTCTCAGCTTGTTGTGCAGTTGCAGGATCTCCTCTCTGTCTGACCACCTGATGGCTCGGCGAGTGCGTAAAGGCACATCGGCTTTTGTGCCGTTGGGCTCCAGCTCATCCTGGTAGCGTTGCAGCAGCTGCCTCAGCTCCAGAGAGTCAGGAAGGAAGAGGGAAGCAGCCAAACTGGCACCCAGGAATAGCAGGGCAATGGAAACGAGCCTGTGCATGGCAGCGGTGATGCCTTCAGGTCGGACTACAGTAGACTGCCTTGTGTGAGCGTGTCTTCAGGGCTCTGTTCTGAAAAATCTGGAAAGAAATATGGTTTCCATGAGGACAAGCGTTGGGAAAGTTGGCGGAGCAAACGCTGGATAGTAAACACACGTCCATGTGTTTACACACAAAGAGAAATCAGTGCTTCAAAGAAGAATTTGCTAAATTGGTTTCATTAGTCTCTCTTATTGCATCCTGACTAAACATGCACCACAAATATATGAACACAAACAGAATCCAATAACAACAATCATAGAGGGTTGCTGTTCTGGAACGACATGAGGCGCATCCATCCATGTAGTGCAGCAACTGCTTCTTTGCTTAAACTAATGCTTATCCATTAGGTCAATCTAACAATAACAAGTCCAGGTTACATTTCACCCCTAAATAAGTCATTTTGCGTAAAACAAGCACAATTTTAAGACAGACAAACAAGATTAATTGGGATATTACTTTCATGACAGTTTCTTCCCGAATTCATTTTCTAATTTTACTGTAATACCCAATCATGTTAACTGTATCACTACTACAGTAAAAATGCTGATAGACAGTGTTTTCAGTTTAAATTAGCATAAATTAAAATGGTTATTATCTTTACTGTAACACCTAAAAATGTAACTGAATCACTTTATTACTGTGAAAGAATTGAAATAGAATGTTTTTTTTATTTAAAGCGCTGATTATCTTTACTGTAATCCCAAAAAAATAAACTGTCACTGTTACAGTAAAAATAATGAAATACATTTTTTTAAAGTGGTTATCATCTTTACTGTAACACATAAAAATGTAACTGTATCACTATATCACAGTAAAAATATCAAATCGTGTTTTTTAAATATCCATGAATTAAAGTGGTTATTTTTACTGCAATATCAAATCATGTTTACTGTATCACTATTACTGTACAAATATTGAAATAAAAGTTTTTTAAATCACCATAAAGTACATTTAAATGTGCAACAGATAATATCACGATTATTCAGATGTTATACACTTTTTTCCACATTACAGCAATGAGAACTGTGCTAAATTAATTAATAATTAATCAATGAATTCATTAATAATTAAATAATTTACTTAATTTATAATAATAATAATAAAGTCAGAATGCAAAACATCTTAATGGTCCTAAAATAGGCTTCATTTTCTTTAAGAAAAATGTAAGTCCACATTTGTTTCTTATGATATTGAGATGAAATATGACAGACATTACATCTAATTTGCTCTTTTTGTACTCCCTGCAGAGATTGCTCAGATGAAATTTTTCATCTATCTTCACTGGAGCAGCACTAACCAATGAGGAAGACGTGGCCCACATTGATCCACAGCAAATTAATAGTTTGTGCTCCAATTAGAAGGATGTTTATTGTATGCCATAATCAATTGTCAAGCCAATATCCCCATCATTACAGAACAATTACTATCAAAGCCTCCCATAACAAAAACCCCATTGTAATCTTCATTACTACTCAAAAGATCAAACCATAAGCCTGATCTCCTTCGATTAGATAGTTTAGTTTGATGGACCAGCAGGTCTGTTTGATCTCTGCAGGTTCACGATCTATCCATAAACTCATCTTTGTTTATCAAACTCATTAATTTCCTGAGGTGACAATGGATAATTCATTAGCAGAACAGATCCACATTCAGCAGCTGTGCCATTCACACATTAATCAAAGCAGGTCCTTCTCTGTCCCGGACTGACTTTCTCTGGGAATGGAGTTATCCAGGATCAAACAGTGTGCGAGAATGGGAGCGAAGAGCAAGTGAATTTGAGTTATTTAGTGAATGACTATAGAGGCCACTTCTAGCCCACAAATCTAACCGCTGAAGAGCCAAACATTAAACTCCAGAAACGTAATGGACCTACAGTAATCCAAATCTTTCTCTCATGGCTCTGTAATTTACTTCTCCCTCTCTCTGACTCTTTCTGCAGAGCCTTGACATCCAACACCGGTCTGAGTAAACACAGTCACCCCTTCAATTCCAGCTGCCGCTCTGTCTCTCTTTCTCTTTCTAGTTCACATTCAGTGCCATCTCATCTCTCTCCTGAGTTTTATACTACCGTGACAGACTAAGCAGCCAGGAAAACGCCAGCGGGGCACCTGGTCCACATAAACACAAGCCAAAACATGCCAGGTGGTCCATCTGTACTTTATATGGCTAAATGCTGGTTGGTTTTGCACATTGTGCTTTTCACGAGCATTAAAGTTTGAAATGGAATAAGATGAAGCATGACAGTTCAACCACATGCACATTTTCCAACTGACAATGAGTGCAACTAATGTCCAAAATGATGCCCATGATGCATCTTGCTCTCAAATTTATGTGCAGATTAATGAGCATTAGATACATTCTGACTATTAATGGATCATTAACAAAAAAGGAGGAAAAAAGCAGCTCCTCCCCTGATGCTGCACATCCTATTTTAATTGACTAAATGCATCAGTTAATCAATGCATATGATTAATTTAACTTCCATATAATGCACAGTCAGAGACACGTCTTACCTAGTTTGCGTCTTCTGCACGAGCGATCCCAGAGGTTGCTGCAGCTCTGAGTCTTGCGGCTGGAGTATGTTCCTTGAAAGCCAAACAAGTGTGAGTAGTGGACTCTGTTTGGCAGCTGGTGACTCGGACTGAGTCTGTGGAAGCAGCTCTGCGCCTTTTATAGCGAAGGAGAGCAGCGTGAAGAACAGGAGGGGAGGCTGAGGAAGGCTGTGTTCCTGGCAAACCTCCGGCGCTCTGACGAACGATGTCGGGATGAAAAACGCAAAGAACGTAAATCATCGCACACCAGCTCCAGAGACGCGTCCAGAGGATTACTCAACAACTCACGACAGCCGGATGTTTGTCGATGAGTTACCGTTTTGTAATGTCATTAGGCCCGTCAATACATTAATGGTTATATGACATTTCGCCATCAGTAATATGCATGGAGAATAAGGCTAGTTATAACAAGTTATTACTATGTACTCTGTCATGTTACTTCCTTCCAGTCCATTTTAACTTTTAATAATAATAGTTAATTAATATTACTTAAATGTACAATTACACTGTAACAAGGACACCTTAAAATAAAGTGTAACTTTATTTTTTAATATCACTGTTTAATGAATTTTTGATCAAATAAATGCAGCCTTGGTGAGCATAAGAGACTTCTTTCAAGAACATTAAAAATCCTACCAACCCCAGTAGATACATAAAGTTTGGATGAAAAAAATGAATTCCTCTTTTAAGGACAAATCTAAATTATGGACAGAAACATGTATCAAATATGTTTTCCTAATTTGTAGCAGTAAAACAACTACATATAACCTGTTGACACAGAGTTGTTCATATCAGTGTTTTTTAAATTACAGAATATAAAAACTTTTACTGTTATAATTCCATCGTTGAAACATGAACCATCACCGACTAATGAAGAATACCTGTTCTCTTACATTTATTAGGAATTTAGAAATCAGAAGAGAATATAGAGTATATACAAGAATACTAATTTCACATCTTAAGAAAATATTTTATGTTTCATATGTTATGTAACTTATTTTCTTGAGAAATAGGTGAAAGTGGGATCACATTGTTTCACTGTGCCGTTACATGTTGTGAATTTTTCAGATTTTCAACTCATTCCACGATCCCCTGAAGCAACGATAGTGCAGTGATGGCTCGTCAATAACAACTATATGCTTGCCTGTACCTGTATGCTGTAGTAAACATGTCAATGAAGGATATGACAAGCGGAGTTGTGGCAATTAATCGGCACTCTTAAATGCTTTTGCCATAGAAGTCGACACAAATAGATGTGGCTGTAAGCAAAGAAACCTGGTGTTTGAAAAAGCTGAGTCAGATGGATCTGCTTGATGTGTGCCCACCACCAAATATTTCACATCCTCCAATCAGGCGATATAGGGTTTAGATATTTGGCACAAGGGTGTGCAACTTTGGATCATATGAACCAGAATAGGATTAGTAACTGGCTGACGACTTCTGAATCCAAAGCATCATGCGCTTTGAAGACATCTTAACCCTATAAAGCCAAATATATCATATTATTAAGCCTTTAACTTATTAACATGATCAAAACTTTGCTGACAAACTTATGTTCCACAGCCTTCTGTCACTAGATTGATAGTTTACAGTAAGAAAAAGGATTTTTAGTATAATTGTAAAATCTTCAGCTCGTAGATCATGAGTCTTTTATATTAAATCTTTACAGATTTGTTTTAATGAAGTAAATGTAAGAAAAACTTTACATAATATTTCAAGATGAACACTTACTGGACTAAAGCAATTTAGGTTTACTTGATTATCAATACATCAGGCTTTGAGGATTTTTTTGCCCCCCCACAGTAAAACCACGGAGCTTTGATCATAAAACTAAGCATTGAAATATTATTAAGACACATTATTGAGAGATATAAAGTGAGAAATTATATTTATATTGTATAGATGTAAATAATATAAATAGTCTGTTATACTTTTATAGATTTCATTGATTTACAACATTTACAATCAAAATTTCCTCGTACTTTCTCGCCGTAAATATAAGCATCTGCACCGAATTGCATATTTTTTTCTCAGTTTGAAAAAGATTTTTATGTCCAAGAATGTAAAAAAACAAAACACTGTTCAATTTAAATAAATAAATGAAGTTTTTTATTGAATGAAGGCATGTTATTGACATGGAAAATTCCACACAGATCCTAATTGCATTTGGTCTATTAATGTCTTAATATAAAATCTGTCTTTGTGCAGCAGTGTTGTAGTGACCAGTAGAGTATTGCTGACCTATAGCAGCCGCATGGTACCTTCTTCCAAACCAGACTCATTCCCTGCTTTGTGTATTCAAATAACAGTCTCTTTTATGAGAAAACTGAGCTGTGAAACTCTGAAGTCCAAGCACAACAATCTCAGAGCTCCGCGGTGAGAGAGGAAGCTATAATCTCAGAGTTTGAGGCTCAGCCATTAACCTATTAAACAATGTTGCTTACTGAGGGGGGAAACACAAGGACCAGCGCACTTCTTAGTGCATCACCGGAGAAACCTTCAGTAAAAGTCGACCGTTCAAACACAGCGGCTGCTCTTTTGGCACTCGAGCTTCGTAAAGGGGTGTCCTTGGTGCTTCCTTTTCATTGTGTTTGTACTGGATTCTTTGCATCAAGCTGTGATTCATGGGCAGCCACACATGGCAACATCACAATTGCGCATATAAAGATGTTTTATTGGCTTTCAGGAGCATAAAAACAATAACTGTGTGTGATTGGTTTCAATTACGCTGACGTTTGATTCAGCAATTTATATATTCAGGCAGGATTTCAACAACTCCCTTGGCAAACGTGGTTGAGTGTTAGTTTGTATTGGGACTGTGGCTGCTTTTAGAAAAGCATAATACTATACTAGTAGTTCTGCATTGTGTAGAATATGATGTGTGTACAATATACTGTAGAACGCAAGTTTTCTGTATGCATAGAATATATGCATTTGCCAGGGCACTGGTTACTGTATCCCATAATGCACTGCATAACAATTAAAAGATTAAAAATAATCACATTATTTTCAAATCACACACACAATAGAATAATACTATGCAAGACATTTATATTACGTTTAATGTTGTTAAAAAGTGCCTAGTGGAAATAGGACTTCAGCATACTTTTAAAAATAGCACTTATAATGGAAATAGTACTTTAATATAATTTAGTGTCAACTGAATGTACAGTTTTCTGACATTTAATTATATTAAATTTCATAATTACTTCTGTCTTTGAAATATGGTTAAAGTACTGCATTTAAGGTCAAATAGTTTAATGTAATTTCTATTGAAACTTTTTTCATGCATTTAAATAAAATGTGTACTAAGTTGCAATTTAATACATTTGAAATATGAAATATAAATGTAATCTAATAACACGCTACAGTAACAGTGCCCTCCACTAATATTGGCACCCGTGATAAATATGAGCAAAGGCGGCTGTGAAAATAAACCTCCATTGTTTATCCTTTTGATCTTTCACTCGAAAAATTTAAAGTGGGGAGAAAATCTCATGATGAAATAAATATTTTTCTCCAATGAATGTTGGCCACAATTATTGGCACCCCTAGAAATTCTTGAGTAAAATATCTCATTCCCATTCATATTTACATTGTTTAGCACACCAGGGTGACTAGGAGCATGAAATTGTCCAGCCATGGCTTCCTGTTCCACAGGATTATAAATATGAGGAACACAAAGGCCAAATTCCCTTAATCATCCATCCCAAGGAGTAAAACCTAAGAATATAGATTAAGAAGATTTTTAAGCATCACAAAATAGAAAGTGGCTGTAAGAAAAGAATTAAAGCATTGGAAATCCCCATTTCCACCATCAGGGTAATAATTAAGAGGTTCCAATCAACTAAAGATGTTAAAAATCTGCCTGGAAGAGGACGTGTGTCTATAACGTCGTAATGCACGGTGAGGAGGAGAGTTTGAGTGGCTAAAGACTCTCCAAGGATCACAGCTGGAGAATTGCAGAGATTAGTTGAGTCTTGGGGTCAGAAAACCTTAAAATAAATATATATATATATATATATATATATATATATATATATATATATATCAAACATCACCTACATCACCACATGTTGTTCAGGAGGGTTTCAAGAATAATTCTCCTAGCTCATCCAAAAACAGACTCAGTTATCAGACATGACTGGAACTTTAAATGGGACTGGCTTCTATGGTCAGATGAAACTAAAAAATGAGCTTTTTAGCAGCAAACACTCAAGATGGGTTTAGTACGAACAGGGATAAAAAAAGTACCCCATGTCCACGCTTAAATATACTGCTGTATTTTTAATGTTGTGGGCCTGTTTTTCTGCCAGAGGTCCTGAACATCTCGTTCAGATGCATGGCATCATGGATTCTATCAAATACCAACAGATAAAAAAATCAAAACCTGACTGCCTCTGTTAGAAATCTTCTTGTTTGGATCTTCCACCAGAACAACAATCCAAAACATCAAAATAAACACAAAAATGGGTCACTGAGCACAGAATGAATGCTTTACCATGGCTGTCCCTGTCCTCTGACCTGAACCCTACAGAAAATGAGTGAGGTGAACTGAAGAGAAGTACTAACATGAAGCTGTGAACCTGAAGGATCTGGAGAGATTCTGTATGACGAAAACAGTCTCTGATCTCTTATCAGGTATTCTCCAAACTCTTCAAGCATTATAGGAGAAAACTCAGAGCTGTTACCCTGGGAAAAGGGCGTTGCAATAATTGGGAGCCAATAATGAACTAGAGAAAGCATTTATTTCACAATGAGACCCCCCCACACACAATTGCTAATACAATTATTTAAAGAGCTGACATATTACAAAGGGCTCTTTTTAAAAGTGACAAGAGTTTTAAGAAACGTGAAAGTTGACACTACTTGTGTGGCTTTTTATTTCATGAATATTATCTACAAATACAGTTGTTGTTGTTTTAAATATACTTTTAAGATTTGGAGTGCACGTTCAAAACAATTAAGCACACTTCTTTTCACAAGGCATATTTCATAATTAGTACATACAGCGAGCAGTATGCACTACACAGATTTCCACTATTCCTCATGTATCCACTAGTGGGTGCTAACCTTGATTTCCACCCAAGACTTCAGTTCATGACAGGTCATGGTGACTTAAAATCCTCTGAGAACATCCCATGTTGATTCAGTTCTGGAGAAGTCCTTGGTAATCCATATCTGCACATAAACACTGAACATAAAACTGCATTACACAAACATCCTCAGTGAGTCCTGCTGCCGGGCTGCAGCTCATCATGTAATCAGTGATGGTCTGAATGTAATTGCCAGTGTTTCTTCCTGCACAGATCACCAGCCCTGACCCTGACCGAGTGAAGTCCAGATGCTGACCAGAGGTGTATGGGGTCAAACTTACCTCAGCCTCATGTATAGTTGTTTATTTGGTGAGAGCTGCATTGCCCTCCAATGATTATTCAGAAGTAAAGTTTGGAGACCCTCTCAGTAAGGAGTGAGATAGGAAGAGAATCTCCATGATTTGAGAACAATTGAAGAAGAGATAAACCAGACCTAGAGCTCTATGGAAAGACCAAAATAAAGATTACAAGAGATGCATTTCACTAGATAGGAAAGCGGCTAAAAAGGAACAATTGAGGCTGAAACCAAGGACTGACCACATTAGTTATTAAATCCAGTTAGTATTGGGCAATGGTGTAACGATACGGACCAGTCAGACCCTGCTGGTAGATGCCACAGCTACACCATTTTGATCATCTTTCTCTATTGATGCGCATTCAAAATTAGACATGTATTCTTCTGAAATAACTTATAAGCAATAAATGAGTAGCAAATATTTTATTCCATTTAAGCAGATGTTTCATCACTGCCTTTTGAGGGCTGTTAAAGTAAGGGTCCAACCAAAAATGCTGATAACAAAACAGTTTCAGTTCCAAATGACTTCCATTGAAAATACAATAGAAGTGAATGGGAACCAAAACTGTTTGGTTATCATCACCATTATTGAAAACATCATAATTTGTGTTTAGCAGCAGAAGAAAAAATGCATACAGGTTTGGAAAGACAAGGGTAAATGATGCCAGAATTGATATTTCTGGGTCGGCTATTCCTTTAAAAACATTACTTTTTTTTTTTTACCTACCTGCTGCCATTTGACATTCACATGCACTGTAAAAAAAAAAAAATTAAGCCAACTTAAAAGTTTCAGGCAACCAGCTTCAGCAGATTTTTGAGTTTTCTCAACTTCTTTTTTAGGAAATTTCTCAACTTTTTGTTGTACAAACTCAAAAATCTGCTGAAGCTGTTTTTTTACAGTGTGGTCGGCTCAGAAAAGCCTGTATTTTGACCTGCTGTTATTGTTAACATGAACTATAAAAACTGTTTACATTGATTTAAATCTGAAATTAAACAATTCTTCATTTAAAAAAAATTTAATAAAAATTATTTAGATTATTAGGAATGTTGCCTTGGCAACTAAATGCAAGTACCAAATTACTAAAACTGGAATAGAAATAAATGAAAGCTAAAAAGAAAAAAAATACACATATAATTGCTAAAATGTAAAATACAAAACTAAATGGCAAATCAAGATATTAAGAAATGCTGTACTTTATAAAGACTGAAAACTGCATGGAAAAAGAACACCCAATTCAAGAAGCCTGACTCTAGATAGAAATCTCTCAGGTTTAATAAAATATTTTAATTTGTGATGAACCTAAGTCTTGGGACAAGGGTTATTATCATTAATTCTCCTAAACAACCTAAAACTTAACTAACCCTAATAAAAATGACAATAACACAATTACTAAAAAAAAAAACCTTATAGTATCTCTATAGGGGCTTTCGCACTGGAGGAACATTTTTATAGGACACATTCACACCTTAGGAACTTGATTTTTCAGCAACGCCTTTTGGGACTAAATTCAGAGTAGAGTATGTCTAACCCAGCACAACAGGAAGTACCAGTGATGCAAATGTACGTTGATTGGCCGAACACATGCCATGCATAACACCAGCACCCGCCCTTTTTAAAGAAGCTGTGTAAACACAGCTTACATATTTTTAACACAAAGATGGAAACAGCGATTGATGGTCATTTCTCTGTCCTCCATCCTCCAATTGTTGACGTAGTTGAATGTTGTGCTTGCATGACGTCGCCGTTGGCCAGCTTACGTCACTTCAGTATCCTTAGTGGCGGTGAAAATGCAACCCTAGGGTAAAATGTAGTTCTTATCACCACCCAGAGCGAAAGCCCCTAATGATACTAAAATAACATTGCTTGGAATGACAGGAGGGTCAGTAAACTATGATGAAGTTTTCATTTTTAAGTCATTCCTTTGAATTATATTCCACATATAAACACCTAGAGGAAAAAGAGTCATTATCCCTTTGGCATTTCTAATAGCTCAGCAATACTTGACCATGAAGGAAGAAAAAAACACTTAGAATTGGGTGTTTTCAGTGAAACAGTACATTAAACACAATGTTCATTTCAACCCGAAGTCCTAACGCCTACTACCGTTTCACCATGCCTGGAGCCACACTGTAACATGGGCATTAGAAACAATTTGTCTTGTTTTGAATATGCCGTCCTCCTTGGGCTGAGGCACATGTTTAAGATTCCTGCGCACTCCAGACTCAATGCCTGCAGTTTATTTGAGTGAGCTGGACTTAGAGCCAACCCTGGACGGGGAAAGAGGAAACTGCTCCATGTCAAATTCTAATTATGGGAAGGTCAGCAGCACCAAGACAATTTATTGTTGTAGGAACTCTTTTCTAAACCGAATTCTTTTCAGGTCTGTTCAAGCAGCCAAGACAATCATGAAGTAATACTGCATCATTATAAGACAATCAGAGGCCAACGTATAACTGCGATGGTGGGGATTCAAGTTCCAAAGCAATGTTTTTAAGGACCCCAACGAAATCAAAGACAAGGTTTTGTGGCTTTTAGTTTGTGTTAGGTTTGAGCTGAATTCTTTTTTAACCATCCAAATCTAAATGCACAGCATGTAGAGAATCACAAGCTACATGTGACACTGTTACTGGCCATTTCTATACACACACATATATATAATATATGTGTGTGCGTGTGTGTGAAGTGTTCAGATGCAAAAGCCTCTTAAGCGCCCTCTGAAATCTAAAATGAGCATTTTTACCAGGCTCCTATGTTTAGGCTCAGTAATATTACTCGAATGGCAATGTATAGGTCTTTTTCTATTTTTTTGTTAACTGTTTAAGTTTTATGTGGAACAGTACAAAACAAAAAGCAGCTGTACAAATTTAAAACCCACCCCACCCCTTGGTAGACTCAAAAAAATAATAATAAACATTAATAAATAAAATTCTTTTTTACAAAGATTTTAGAAAATGTGTCTTTTTCTATGCAATGAAAGTGAAATAAATATAGGAGCCTGACAAAAATGCTCATTTTAGAAGAAAGTTTCAGAGGCTTTTGCATCTGAACTCATAAATATATATGTGTGTGTGTTATATTGTATTTTCTTGCATAAGTTAACACTTTTATTCAGCAATGGTATTAAACTGATAAAAAGTGACAAAACTTAAAACATTACAATAGATTTCTATTTCAATTAAATTGTTCTTTTAAACACCTCTATTCATTCGTTTCATCATGGTTTCCACAAAAATATTAAATACATAAATATTAATAACTCTGAGCAGCAAATCAGTATATTAGAATGATTTCTGAAGGATCATGTGACACTGAAGACTGGAGTAACGATGCTGAAAATTCAGCTTTGCATCACAGGAACAAATTACACCGTAAAAAAAAAAATTCAAAAAGAAAACATTAAATAATTTTCACAAAATTATGGTTTTGACTGTATTTCTGATTGTATAGCACAATTCTCACAAAAACAAAAAATCTCAAAACTATTAATAAATGTATATCCAACAGGCTTTGCTTTAAGTGTATGAGCCATTTATAAAAATTACCCCCCAAAATTTGCAACATTATCTAATGCAGTGAACTATGTAGTGTTCATGTTTTTTTGGGGGGGAATTTTAAATATACAGCCTCTACTGAATTTTAATATAACCTCTACCAAACAAAAGATCAGGGCCAGGATATGTACGAAGTATGGGCACTTTCCAAATACATTCTGGCTATGATCATCCAATCCAACCCTAGATTTCAACCCCGGTAACAAACCTTAAACTATATTATGATAATAACAAAGAAAATACCACATTTGATTGCATGTTTAAAAGCAACGACCAAACCTGTGTGGAGAAGCTCTTTTCCTACAAGTGATGAGACAATGAGGCCACGTAGCCCAGAAACTACTCACTGGACGAAGAGGCAGCCAACTGAGCCACAAGTGCATGCAGAACAGCCAGACTGAGAACATAAGAACTATGGCAGAAATGTTGAACACACAAAGAAAGGCAATTTTGAAATTCAACCTACTTGGGCTAGTTTACAATACATGCTAAGGAGGATTTGCAAGGATCGGTTTCTTTTTATTTCATGTTTGCTCGTGGTTACGCTGCACATTCCTCGAGAGAGTGCAACATGCAATGGAGAAGACTACATTGAACAGCCTCGTTTGAAAGGCTTCGGACTTGAATCTGGTATAGAAATAAAGCTTTGCCACAATTTATTGTTTATTTGAACAGATGACAAAAGTAGAAGGCTGAAGGCCAAGGATGAGACACAGCATATAGTTTGTATTTAGCTCAATTTCCCAACGCATCAAGATCTCAGCAGACAAGGTTTAGAAAGCACAGACAGCATCTGAACTATACACCAGGACTTTCCCTGACCGACATACTCAAGGAAGAGAAAGAAGCCACCTCAAGAGTCGAACTAATACATGAAAACCAGAGCTCCACCTTGAAACAGACAAAAGAAACAAACAAGACATGATGACTACATCAGATGTGACCAAATAGGCATCAACACGTTAAAACCAAGTCTGTTGATTTTTCCAAAAGCTTCTTCGGGTGACGAGTCAGCATGTCAACTGAAATCAGGTCAAGTTCTTGAACGGTGCATATGAAGACATCAAAGTTTGGGAGGGGGGGGGGGGGGGGGGGGGGGGTACTTAATTTGTACATTTTATCTTCTAGCAATCATAAGAGGCATCAGTGTCTGTTTATATAGAAGTTCTGTATCCTTTGGTTTCACGTGGGGGATGCATTCCTTGTGTCCTTCTGTCGATTCAAATAAACCAAATTCAAGAAGTTCAAAAGGGCACACAGTAAAGCATGACTTGGCAACTGTAATCAAGCGATTTAAAGGAAAAAAAATGACCCTTTATGCACACAAAATCTGACATTTCAAATGACTGTAAATGAAAATGACAATAAAAACTGGGATTACATGGATTCGAGGGCAGATTCCAACTGTGCTAGTGTTGCTGGGATAAAATAAGATCATTCAGATGGATGTGAAATTCATGCTCTGCATTTCTAGAGTGGAAAGATGAGTTCACACCAGCCTAACCTGTGGTCAGAGGCAGGACAGTGTGAAGAGCTCAGCTCAAAGGATCTGTTCCTAGAAGCGACGTGTTGACTTTCTACAATCGCCAACACAAAGTGCGCGCATTTGTGAGAGGCTAAAATGCACGCATCGCTTGTGTAATGATTGGATACATCGAGTGTAAAGCCTGAAACATTGCCAAAAATGTTTGTTATTAGAGGTATATTCAGTAACAGGGTGATGAACAAGAACGTGTGCAGAGTTTTCAAACACATCATTCAAACCACTTTTATTTAACAACTTAGCTCATTTGATGATGATTTCAGCTACCAACAAAGTTTGTAGTAATCTCAGCTCTGTTTAACAAGATTTTCCACCCAAATCAGTGCAGAAAATGCAAAAAGCCTGTCTATCTTTTCTGGGCCAAGGAAAGTAGAGCAACGTTACTGTGTTAGTTATTAAATGAAAAATAACTTTTCATGTCAGTGATCCAAATGAAATAAGGTCAAGCATAGTACTTGTATAACTTTATTCATTGTTGTGCTTTAACCTTGGGTCATTTCCTTTCAAAATATCAATTTAAATGGAACAGAAAATGTGCGAATGGGGAATGAAAAAAAAAAACGAATACACAATCAGGCATAATATTGATGTAAGGTCTCTAAAACAGACGCAAACATGATTTGCTGTTTGTGCGCATCTGCGGTTGCACTTTAGGCTTCATATCAGGCAAAGCTGATCTCACCTCGTGCGACACAGCAAAATAACTGCAGTAAGAGACATTTCTTGCTACCCATTCTGAGATATTATCCTCAGAGCTGCACACAGAGCCTCAACATGTATATTACAGGTTGACTGCTCGGAGCGGGCTAACGTACAGAATGAGATGCATCTCAACACAGCTCCCTCTCCAAACTTGGCAGGAGTGGCTCAGTTCTTGCTGCTCTACTGACATCAAAAGGCAGCCAGTGGACAGCGGATACACTTTACTCGTACGATACAGGAAAAGAACGAACAGAACTAGTGAAAGATGGCGAGAGGGCACAAAAAAATTAATGCGAGTCAATGTTCATGATGGAGTATCGGACATCTCTGGTATCTCGCCTGCATGAACATGTGAAAAAGTACACAAAAAGCCTAAAGAACAAGCATAACCCCCCCCCAGGGAGATGATCAAGGTGACCGCCGCCAAGTTTCAGATTTTTGCATTTAATACTTTTAAAACTTAAATATCTGCAAGAAATGTGCAAACGACATCTGCCTTTTTTAATCGTCCGGTTTTATATTTTAACGTGCACAAAGCTTTTGTAATCATTTATGTCCTAAAGCGCATTAAAATTGTAAGATAGTCATTCTAATCCTACACCCAAAAATCACACAATGTCTCAAACCAAGAAGCCAATTAGTTTTTTTTTTCTTTTTTTTCCTTCTTGTTTTGCTTTTTACCATTTCAGCACAATGCAGCACCCTTTCTCCCACCCGCCATCTTTTTTTACCATGACTCTAGTGTAATCTAGATCTGAAGCATCAGAGAAATGGGGGAGAGAAGAGGTTGTGGTGGAGTTGGAGTGTCTCGCTTGGGGAGTCGACAAACTCCTACATTGAGATCTACACAAATTTTGGTAGCTTGCTGGTGTTGGGCCACTTTGATGCTCTAGTCAAGAATTTAACAGGCTCCACTTAACTGCTGCAAATTAGGCTGACATCTCTTGCTAAAAGGCAAAACACTTCATATTTTCTCCTATGCCATTTAAAAAAAGTAGATTAAACAAAAAAGAAAAATGATTTCTCCAGCAGTCCATCAGCCTCAACTGGTTCAAGTTCTTTCAGCTGGAATCCACTCTGGCCAGTCAAACGTGAGGCTGTGGACGTTTGCAGTGATTCAAGTCTGTCTCTCCAAACTGGAGCGTTCTGCAGTGCTAACATTTCTCCCCTCAGCTTCTCCAGAGGGGGAAAACACCATTACAGGAAAGTCTTTAGATACATCTGATGTCTTTTCCTCTTCCAAAAAATAAAAAATAAAAAAAAATGTTGGAAAAGCTGGCTCTCTGGAATAGCAGGGTTAAGGGGAAAAGGACAATTGTGAAGTTGGGCAGTGTTCCTGTTGAGACACGTGGTTGTGTGCGTGTGTGAGAGAGATTGTGTGCATGTCTGCATGTAAACGTGTGTTTAAATGTACGTACGTGTGTGTGTGTGTGTGTGTGTGTATGAGAGAGTGTTTGTGTGTACGATTATGGTTTCTACAGCAGGTCCACACGACGGTAGTACAGCAGGTAGGCAGTGCGCTCTGCAGTCTGCTTCACCACCTGATGCTGATTGATGATCTTCACCACCTGGTCATCAATGCGCAGCCAGCCGTTCAGACCGATGTGGAAGACATCTGTAGTGTAGTGGCCACCCGTGGCACTGTTCCCATGGTGATAGACGACTGCGGAAAAACACAAAGGACTCAGCATGTACAAAACTCAAATTCACACCAATAGATTTTGCTGCCACTCCTATAGCATGGTAGATATTTCTGTGCAGCTGTGTGAAAATACAGTGCCAGATGTGTCCAAAAATCAAGAGGTGGCAGAAGTTTAGTTGTTTACAGTAGCTAAACAATGTTGCAACCTTCAGCGTTACACAATTAAACTTGTGCGGTTACAGGTGTGCATATACTGGCTTTTTAATAATGAATTCAGATCGGATTAGTCACATTCCTGACTTTTTTCCCTTGACTGTTGTTTTTGACTCAAGTTTGGCTTCAATGCAAAACGGCTTCACGTTATGTAACACTTATGAATCATCTGTTTTGAATCTACAGAGTTCCAAATAGAGAAAAATTGATTTGAAGCATTTCACTCGTACAGCATTAAAAAAAAAAAAAAAACAGGCATTGCTACATAGTTATAATAGAACAAAATTATTGTAATATACAAATCACCGTCCACTTTATTAGATAGACCGGTTCAATTGCTTGGTAACACAAATTGCTAATCAGCCAATCACATGGCAGCAACTCAATGCATTTAGGCATCTAGATGTGTTTAAGACGACTTTCTGAAGTTCAAACTGAGCATCAGAATGGGGAAGAAAGGGGATTTAAGTGACTTTGAACGTGGAATGGTTGTTGGTGCCAGACAGGCTGGTCTGAGTATTTCAAAAACTGCTGATCTACTGGGATTTTAACGCACAACCATCTCTAGGGTTTACAAAGAATGGTCCTAAAAAGGAAATATCCAGTGAGCAGCGGTTGTGTGGACGAAAATGCCTTGTTGATGTCAGAGGAGAATGGTCAGACTGGTTAGAGATGATCGAAAAGGCAACAGTAACTCAAATAACCACTCGTTACAACCAAGGTATGCAGAATACCATCTCTGAACGCACAACACGTCGAGCCCTGAAGCAGTTGGGCTACAGCAGCAGAAGACCACACCGAGTGCCGCTCCTGTCAGCTAAGAACAGGAAACGGAGACTACAATTCCCACAGGCTCACCAAAATTGGACAATAGAAGATTGGAAAAACGTTGCCTGGTCTGATGAGTCTCGATTATTGCTGCGACATTCAGATGGTAGGGAGAGAATTTGGCGTAAAGAACATGACAGCATGGATCCATCCTGCCTTGTCTCAACGGTTCAGGCTGGTGGTGGTGGTGTAATTGTGTGGGAGATATTTTCTTGGCACACTTTGAGCCCCGTAGTACCAATTGAGCATCGTTTAAATGCCACCGCCTACCTGAGTATTGTTGCAGACCATGTCCATCCCTTTATGACTACGGTGTACCCATCTTCTGATGCCTACTTCCAGCAGGATAATGCACCATGTCACAAAGCTCAAATCATCTCAGACTGGTTTCCTGAACAGGACAATGAGTTCACTTTACTCAAATGGCCTCCACAGTCACCAGATCTCAATCCAATAGAGCACCTTTGGGATGTGGTGGAACGGGAGATTTGTATCATGGATGTGCAACCGACAAATCTGCAGCAACTGCGTGATGTCATCATATCAATATGGACCAAAATCTCTGAGGAATGTTTCCAACACCTTGTTGAATCTATGCCACGAAGAATTAAGGCAGTTCTGAAGCCAAAAGGGGGTCCAACCCGGGACAAGCAAGGTGTACCTAATAAGGTGGCCAGTGACTGTATAGCTAGTGTAATAACTACAGTTATACACCTTAAACCTCTTCTCCGACAGTGTAAATTACAACAAGCCTGACAATTATTGGCTCTCTAACATCAATAGCACAGGAAAATTGGCAGAATTGGCAGACTTGATAGGACACATTCAACACTTATTGCAGTAAATGCTTGGCTGCCAGTAATGTTTACGGTAAGGAAAGGTGAAATATCGTGTGCTATACCACAGACGATTAAATGAAAAATTGAGACAATCTCTCTATTTTCCACTTTTACCAGATGTTCAAACATGGGAAAACAGTCAGAAAATAGGCTTCGGGGAAATTTACTGGCATGGCAACTGTTGCTAGGGGTTGCTGGACAGGTTACTTTGACACGCTGGGAGCCACTTTTTCCCCTCGGAAAGAAAAATAAACTACAATTCACTCCTGGAGGTGGGGGAAAAAGGTTAACATACCCTGTAAGGGAAGGCCATGTGTGTTTAAACAGGTCAGTATGTCGTGTATGGGGGCAGAAGAGAAGAAGAGAAAGATTAGGCCTAACTAGTCAGCAAATAGGAAGGTGCTGGAAGGATGGAGGTGTACGTTTTGATGACAGCTTACTGGAAGACATAATAAAAGTAGTTGTGCACAGGCCTGTCTGGTAAGATCATATAAACAGGATTAGTATCTTAACTGTGGAAAAGGTCCAAATGACATCATCGGGCAGGGGATTTTACGCCACGCTATATACGGTTGCCTCCAAAAGTATTGTAAAGACAAAATTGCTCTGTTGGCTGTGGAGTCAAGACATTTACAAATATGATTAAAAGATGAATGAGAAAACTACAGAATGTAACATTTTATTATTGGGTGATCCAACATAGATGTTTTACCAGCTAAGAAGTTCAGCACTTTTAGAGTTCATCCCTCTATCTGATGTGAGCAGAAGTATTGGAGCAGTTGCCTCACAGGTCTTTCTAAGTGATCACCTGTGTCCTGTTGCATTAATTCTTCAGATATTAAAAGCAGGGAATGTGTCGTATCAGTTATATCCATAACTTCTGTATTCTGAATCTTGCATTCGATGATGACACACACAAACCAGGATCAAGACGAGGGAGCTGACTTTGAGAGAAAAGCAAAGCAATTTGGATGCTAAAAGAAAAGAGGAAGTCAATTAGAGCTCTAGCAAAAACAAAGGGCATGGAGAAATCAAGAGTTTGGAAACCACCAGCGACACCAGCAACCAACAATGACCTGATCGGCTGAGAAAACAACAGTAGTTGATGACAGACAAATCATAAAAGCTGTGAAAATGAATCCTAAAAGATGTGTCTGTAAAATCACCAACAACTTCCAGAAAGCTGGGGTGATGCTCTGACAATCTACTGTCCTCAGGAGACTTTGACACAGAATTACAGATGCTACACAGCAAGATGCAAACCTCTGACCAGCACCAAAAATAGAAAGACAAGATTAGAGTTTGTTATAAAGCACAAAGGTGAGCCAGAAGAGTTTTGGAAATGTGTTTATGGACTGATGAGACAAAGATGAGGCTTTATCTAAGTGATGGGAAAGCAAAAATGTGGAGAAAAAAGGGAACTGCAATGATCCCAAGCATACAGCCTCATCTGTAAAGCATGGTGGAGGTGGTGTTATGGCATGGGCAACCATCTTGCCTGCCAATATTCAAGATAATGCTACCAGATTAATTGGGAAGTGCTTCATATTGCATCAGGACAATGACCCAAAACACCCTGTCAGTTCAGTCAAGGAATTTATAAGGGCAAAGAAGTGGAAAGTCTTACATTGCCCAAGTCAATCTCCAGATTTAAATCCGATTGAACATGAATTTCACCAGCTGGAGAGGAGAGTAAAGGCAGAAACTCCCCAAAACAAGCAACAATTGGAATTGGCTGCATTAAAGGCTGGGAAATTAAATTTCCCAAAAAAGAAATTTTTGGGTTAAATGACAACTGAGTTCCCACAGTATGACAGGCTGACAAGCAACAGTCGTAAATTACTATTTTAAGTCATGCAGTGTGCACCCGGTATTAGTGTCATTCATGTGCAAGTTAAAGTTTCACGAAACCCTAAAACACCTGGAAGCTTCTGCCACAAAAACAAATTGCTCGTATGGGTAAACATACCTGGCAATAAAGCTCATTCTGATTCACATCAGTGAATACAATAATAGCAGTCATTATGTCTATTATTCAGGGAAAAGTGGTTAGTTTTTCATTTTGAGCAATTTCTTCCGGTTCAAAAAGCAAAGTTGAACCAACATCACGAAAAGTGATGTGCGTTAATTTGGAGTGGTGATTGGCTGCCGTGGCTGGCGAGTACGTGTCTAGGTAAACAGTTTTCTGAGCTTTTCTCAGTATTAGTCATAAGAATGAAGTCTTATGATCCAATCACTGTGCTGTATTATGCATGAGGTTGTATTACAGCGGAGATTTCAAATCTCTTGAAAGAGCTTCCATGCTGTCAGTTCACCTCTGTAAACTAAGGTGACCAGGCATGCCACTTTCCGGGACACTTTCTGCCCAGGTTTTCTAAATTGCCAAAAATAACCAGGTTTTGGCAGTGAGCGCTGCACAATCAATCGTTCTATGACAAAGTATCGCTTCCCACCCTCTACAGTCCCACTTTTCCACTGTTTTACACACCGATTTCTGGAGGGTTTTTTTCAGATCTAAGGTGTGGAAGACCAGTGCTGAAACGGGGGGGTTTCATGACACTTTAACTTCCAGCTCACTGAAGCACCAGAGATGCTGTTGTCACATGGTACCAGTCACGTCTCTCAGTGCTGGACAGAATGGACCAAAACACAGCTGTTACTGATTTTTAGTTGCTCGGTCAGAGAAGGTTTAGAATTTAGTGCTCAATCCACAACTGCACCACAAAAAGTAGACTTAAATTTGTAGTTGCAGTATAACAATGGAATAAAAAAATAAAAAAAACACATACCTGCAAAGAGCCTGTAGGTTCTTTGGCCTTTCAGAGTTTTGCCCCGCACCCCCGGTGACAAGAGATCTGAAAATCATGATGAATCATTTTAATATGCAGCAGCAGTTTACGGATTTAACTAATCCATTTGATAGTTCTGATAACCAGCATCACACAAAAGAGAGGAAACACTCAGAAGTTGTTCTAAATCGAGTCCAGATGAACTAACATGCAGACTGGTATTTTTTTGGTTCCCACATCTAGCCTACTTTAGTGACATCTTGAGTGACATCTAGCCTACTTTAATCAGCAGGAAGGCATTCACAATAGAGAAGTCTTTATGCTGCTCCCTCATTTGTTGTTTGTTTATTTTTGTCAGGTTCACATTTCGTGGTGAACCTGGTCTCTTCGTAGGTAGCAGAATTGAGAGCACATGTAGAGTTTTGCTCAATCACACTCACCAGAATTTCAAAGCAATGGCTTATCGTCTTGGATCAATCCATTAAAATAGAGAGGTTTCTCAAGTGAAATTGAGTAAAGAACAGAGTAAGAGGAAATGAGAATGAGGAAAGTTTGTGTGGAAGATAGAGACTAGGGATGGGCGATATCTTATCGTTTGCGATATACCGGTAAAAATCCCCATGATAAAAATTAGTCTTCCCGTGATAATAACGATTAAGTCTAGTTGTTGATAGTTCTGTGCGCAACAGTGCAGAGCAACATCTCGGAAGGCGGACGTGAAATTGAGGAGGAGTTTATCGCTAAATGAGGAGCTCCTTCTACAATCTGGAACTGGTCAGGGCTGTACAGCGCACAAAAAAAAAAAAAAATGTATAATGTAGTGTGCAATACAGTTTTGCATGTGTATGAGCCTGTTTACAACCTGTTGTCCAACATAGATATCATTTATTGACATGCTTTTTCTCCAAATTAACTTAAGTCAAGTGTTTGAAATTACTTCTTTTTGTGACCAGACATTGTTTCACATTACAGAATGATAGTATTATATACAGTGATAAAGGCTATGTCGATTAGCATTGCATTATAAACATACTTCCCTTAAGCAAGATTGCTTACCCATATATATTTTGTGCAATCATGCGTTTACTGTCTTCAAGTTTCCGCAGTTAAAATTTCTCCATTGTGCGTTTTATTCAGTGATAACTGGATAACTTTGTCCATATTAAGGATTTCCTGGAGCGATGTCAGTGCAATTACTTCTATGTATATATGGAGTTTCTGCGCGAGGGCGCCCTCCGGCTTCCAGTATGAATTAAACCGTAATTACATGTGTACTCCGTAATGCTCACAACACCTTATTTTGGGTAAAAATAGAAAAGATAATACTTTTCTCTATGGAAACAGCATTCCCTGAATTATGAATTATCGTCATTGATATAGTTATCGCAATAAATACCAGAAATAACGCGATATATTTTTAAGCCCATATTGCCTATCCCTAATAGACTACAAAGTAATACAAACAGCTCAGATGTGCATGGCACGGTCAGCTTATAACATGCTTTATAAAAGGTTTTACTTTAGCATTATTCCAAATATTTAGTAGTTACAAGTTACTATAAAAATAAAATGACAGGCAGCAACAGTGGGTTGTGGAAAACAGGAATTGTTTCTCCTGGTATCACCTAGTAAAGAACAAGCGCAACTGAAATCATGCCATCTAATTTAGTAGAAGGTGAAACCTAAAATGTAACAGCAGTAAAATAGTTTCATAAAAATTAAATAAGCACCTTTACTGATCTCCAGATCAACAGGGTAATCAATATTCTTGACCAGTTTTTGACATCCACCGGTCTTCTCAAAAACAAATCTCTTGAGGTGAAGCACCAGCACTGGAGGAAGCTCTTCAAGAGTCACTCGTCGGCTGATCTCAATCTAAAGCAGAAAAAGAGTTTAGGAAATCAGCCACAGGTTTCAACTTAATCAGCAACAACATTAATACTTTCTCCTATCCAATCTAGATATGAAGAGCTGATAATTAGCCATTTGTAGGTTGATTTCTTATTCCTTAGTGCAAGCCCTGAGCTCTGGCACCATGAGTAAATATTTGAGCAACTGCACTTCCTAAATGAGGAACAAGTTTCACATTGTTTAATATATATTTATAAAATACAACTCTAACACAAGTGGTCAGCTACAGTGATGGTGTTAAAATCCATCTTAGGTTTCAACAGCCCACAGCAAAACTAACGTAGACGCATCTGTGGGTAGATGATGTTTACTGTTAATGATTCACACCTCCTGCTTGCTCTTAGTGGTGTAGCCCTGAACAGACTCCCGCGCCACCAGTATCTCCAGGGCCTCTTGAACTGCGCGGATCTTCTCTGATTGGATGTCCAGCTGCAGCGTGAAGAAGGGCTGCAAGGTGGCTGACTCTTTTGAGCTCTGCTGGTAGACCACAGATCTATCAAAAAAAAAAAACCCTTTAGAAAAGTGGACCAATTTTAGATTTAATTAATAAACCACTACTCCGGTAAAAGAAAGAGAAAAAAAAAAAAAAAAAAAAAAAAAAGGTCAAACTAAACAATATCAAAAGTAATTAATAGAGAAGCACGATATTATCGTAATTGGCCGATAATGGCCTAAAATGTAAACACTGTCATTGGCCCGATATGAAAAAATTATGCCAATATGCCTTGCTGATAAGACGAATAACTCACATGTGCTAAGGGTGTGCTAGCTATAAAAAAAAAAAAAAAAAAAAAAAAAAATCACATCAATAGTGTGGTAAATCTTGAAGCAAACTTTTGTCTAAATGCGAATAGATTCACTGTTTTGGATCGCCACATTTAATTTGAGAATGCACATACAGAATGACGTCACCGATGTGCAATAGAATAAACCGTCACAAGCATGTGCAGCAGCGGCAGCCTCCCCCGAGTCCTAATGTCCGTTAGGTAAGGCGTTTTATTTACTTAGGGGGCGCTGTTCACCTACTTGTAACAAAATGAAAGTAAAATACACAAATCATATTAAAATTGTGTTTCTAATTAAATAAAGCAGTATTTGATGTAATAAAATCACGAGTATGTTTCGTTTAATAGGTCAAGCTATAGCTTACATTCATATTTTTTTTAAATCACAAACATGACACGTAAATAAAATTGTATATATACAGATTCATACATTCATTTATTTTTTCAAATGGATTATAAAAACTTAAATACAAGGAGCTCTAAAAGATTTAGAATTTTTACAGCTCTTTTGCTTTAGGCCATCTACAAATGTTAAATCTGCAATTAAAGGTCAATGCAACCACTGCATCTTTCTGAAAAAAAAATAAAAAGTTATTTAGTTAAAATATAGTAGTCAACGTTTGAAGTGGATCAAAAAAGTTCACAGTTGTCCTAAGACAAGAACAGGTATTATTTTGGTTTTAGGACAACTTTGATGAAAGGTTTTGATCCACTTCAAATGTTGACTAGTGTAATTATTTTCAAAGCTTTCAATGTGCTCATCATAAAAAATAAAAAAAATTAAAAAACCATTTATTTAATTCTAAGTTTGTTAAAAACTAACCAAAATTAAATAGAATTTGTTTATAATCTCTGCACGGGAGAGACTTGGTGGTGTTTCCAAACAAGAGGAAATATATCGATATGAGCATCGGCTAAAATTAGTTGAAAAATATCTGCATATTTGATATCAGCAAAAATGCAATATCGTGCATCCCTAGAAATGAATCATATTGTCTAGTAAAATTAATAAAGTATGCAACTACGTAGAGGTGGCGCAATACCACTTTTTCAGAACAGATCCCAATCCGATACCAAAAATTCTGAGTATCGGCCGATACAGATTCGATACCTGGGCAGTTTTTTTTTTTCTTTTGTTACACACAATCTACTAAATACAGACAACTTTATTTTAAAGAAAAACAATAAATGAACACATATAATTATAATCCATGACAAAAATACTATTATAAACTAGGTTAGTGGATAATAGCCAAATTTTAGCCAAGTAGCCAAGTAGCCAGTAGCCAAATTTACTCTAGAAAAATTTCAAATTAGTGGGGAAAAAACATTTAGTGTGGAACAAATAAGTGAAGTAGGACTAAATCTAAATTGATCATTTAAAATGATTTACATTCATGAAAACAGTTTTAATACAAAGAGAAATGTATAATACATTCATGAAAAACAAGTAATATTTATATATAGATATACACACACTAAAATGAAAGACATTTCTTTTAAAATGTATAGCACAGTAATGAGGCAGAAACATATGATAGATAAGACAAACAAGAAAGGCTATTAATAATCTTTCATTGTGCAAAAGTATTAATACGACAGGCTTCAAATACAGAGCGGCACAAAGCACTTATGATGCGAATGATGCGCTTGAAGCAACACGGAGTCACAGCGCGCCGCATGTCCGCATAGAAAGGTTCAAAGCACAAAGTGAAGAGATAATACGTAGTGTATTAAATCTGTGTGATAGTTTCAGCCTTTTCTTTTAACAGTTTTAAATTTCAGTTACTGAGCTCGTGAAGAACAGTGCTCTCTAGTCCAGTGTTATGATCTAACAGACACCAACAAAATTTTGAAAACAGCACGAAGTCCTGCAAGATATAGTACTTATGCAAAACCATTTATCTTTATTTACAGATCAAGTGTAATATTAGGAACATTTACTCATGACTAGGGATGGGTACCGAAACTCGGTATTAAATCGGTGTCGGGGCTAAATTATGAAAGACCGGAGTATCGATAAGCTCTGACGTTATCGGTACTTCTGTCGGTATTGGAGAAATTAAGAAAACACACATACATTTATTGTTTCTCTCTCTCTCTCTATATATATATATATATATATATATATATATATATATATATATATATATATATATATATATATATATATATATATATATATATATATATATATATATATATATATATATATATATATATATATATATATATATATATAGCCAGCTGTTTTTATGTGCAATAATATTCAAACATTTGTCTATGATGCATTTTTGCTATGCGCAATTCAGAAGCCAGATCGCGCTCACGCGGGGAACTTCAGCACACGCAACATGAAAGTCCTGTTTAATTATGATAGAAGAGAGAACCAACTATTCAAACATCTGCTCACACTTTAGGCCTGTGGCTGTTATATTAAGCTAAGTATTTTTTTTTTTTTCCGATTTTGGCTTCCAAGGATTATAGCCGCATTTCTTCTAGCACAACTCCCTTCATAGCGGCGCGGATTCGTTCCTCCGAATCAAAACTTAACATCTGAATCAGCTCAATCAGTGATTGTTATAAAATGCCGTCTTTACTGTTGCTACATTGCAGGACATTTTTGATAGTAAAACGTTGAAAGTACAATCTGCTGTTCCCCAGGCTGAAATGTGTGTGCGCGCGTGTGCCTGCGCGGCGGCGTGCTCCAAAACGGACAAGCACACTTTGAGCTTCGGGCGCGTCGAAATAACACACAAAAATATGCCAAAAAATACACACACAATGTGTCAAAATGGCCGGTTATGAGAGTCTTCACTTTTATGTTTTAAGTGGACGAGAACAGTTGGGAGAAAATCCGATGCGTGTCAGTATATTGTCTTAAAGTGTCAGACTGGAGCGTGAGCCATCAATGTTAATCAAAGAACAAAATGCAAAGAGAAAATCACCCACAGCTCTTAATCTGAACAACGTTATAGCTTTAATAAACATAAATCTATCAGTACATACAGTGAAAACTATGCAGTGCTCATTTACATTTGATTACTTTTGTAACTATTACTTACCTGAACATTAATATTAGTAGACCTTCATGGAAAAATGAAAGCACTGTTTATTTAATTTCGTTTGTGTGTTTGTTTTATTGTATTTGTCAGTTTGTTTTACTTTGTTTCTTTATCTTATCTTATGTATATAAAACACGAAAAATACCTGCACACTGGTGCATTTACAAATTGATGAAGTGCAGGCATTTTTAGTGTTTTATATACATAAGATAAGATACTGTAAGAATATGAACAAAGAAACAAAGTAAAACAAAAAGTACCGATAAGAATACCGTTAAAGTACCGGATCGATAAGCAGTATCGATAAGAGTAGTAATACCGTTAAAACCTTAACGATACCCATCCCTACTCATGACCGAACGCGACACTCAGTTTGAATGCTGAATGGAGGATGACAGACAGCCGCAGTGAAGAGAAGAGTTTACGTCAACTTGACTTAAATATTCATCTGTACCTCACATTAAACTATGGAACGGCTTCAGAACACTTTGAATATAGTGCACGAAAATTTTATGGTTTTTTATAATGTGTTTGTGGCTTTTGTGGGGCTTTTGTGGCTTTTGTATCGGAGCGATACCGATACGGACTATTGGATCAGCGCACCCCTACAACTAAGTTCGTTTATAATGAAGCACCATGACAGCTTCCACATGTATATTAAACAAAAAGTAATAAGCCCTAGAGGACTTAAAACCATCACAGTCCATCAAATTATAGTATTCCATTATGAACCTGAAAGCCAAAAACTGTAGGTTTCTTACATGAAATACAAAAAGGCTTAGCTACGCAATTAAATTCTCCATCAGTCAACCAAAGACACCATAGCCAAACCATAGCCCCAAATGCATAGAGAAAAGGTTTAATTTAAGCCTTGACGCCCCCACATGTTCAGGCGTCTGCATTTCTGCAGCCACCTAAATTAGCTGGGCTGTGGTGGTGAGCCACAGGGTTTGTTATTCTGCAGTGAATTGTTTGTAATGGCTATAGCCACACAGCTTGGAGGAGCATCAGGACAGCAGGATGGGCTGAAGATGGCATCACACTCATCCAGCTCTTGTGTCATACCACAGTGCGCAGTGGGTGCCAATGAAAAGGGCAAACCCATTCCTGGTTCCAATGGCTTTTCTTTTCCACAAGTTTATTTTTCTTGCAAAAGTGCTGCATATCTGTCTACCTCTGTGGTTTAATGTGTCAAAGAGGTCAGGTGTCTCATAAAGCCACTGTTATGAGGATTACAACTACAGCAGTGGTTCTCAAGCCTTTTTTAAAGACCTTTTTATTGAAGTTGTGTAGAACAGCATATAGGAGCTGTTGCAGGGACATCATGTCACAGGGTCTCTCTCTGTCTCTCTCTCGTATGCGCCCAAATGCGCTCTCAGGTACCGAAATTTGGTACCGAATGATTTAATGCGAATCGGTACTCTGTAGTACCGACGCAATTCAGTCGGTACCCTTAAAAGTACCGAGTTCAGTAACCAAACCTAGCTTCTACACTATAGATACACAGAGTACCAGCTTGACAACAGCTGACTTGGAAATGTACACTCAAGGCCTACCTGATGTGGCCACCAAATATGTCTGTGATGGGAGTGCGGATGAAATCTGCCTGCCGGGTGATGGAGGTTTTGTTTCTGGGCCCGACCTGTTCCCACTCATTATCACTGCCTTCGTCCTCCTTCTCAGCAGGGTCTTCTTCCACTCCTGGCTGAGATTCGGGACCATTTGGTGTGGGGGCTTCTGATCAGAGGCAGAAAGAGACAATATAGTTAATATGAAGCAGCCAGAAATAGTATTATCTAGAGTGGACAGGACACCAGTCAAGAGCCTGATTTCCCTTGTAATTAATACTGAAATAAGAAGGGAACGTACTCTCTTCCTGTGGAGAGATAAGCTTCTTCAGTGCCAGCATTTCCTCATGCAGTCCATTTAAAATGAAACCAAGATACTCCTCCGCATCCTCCTGGCGACCCTGCGAGAAAGAGAGATCATTAACGCATGCTAACAGTGCCAAACTTTGCTCATCCACCACACCTCACACCACACTCTTTGACTTTGTTCCAAACAAAACCAGTTACCAGTCAGACAATGACTATGCTTTTGAATGAAGGTACTATTTTCAGAAAGCAGTGGCTTCCAAGCCACCAACCTAACGACTTTAAAGCCTTTTTAAAGCCTAACGACTAATTTGAACCACAATTTAATTCAATAACTGCAACGCATATGGAACAAGAATAAATTTGCTGTTCTTTCAAATCAACTGCCAAATGGCACATGTAGGATTGTGGGAAATCATCTCCAAACATGTCCAAATCGGCCGTGCCCTGATGCCATCCGTCCTCTCTATACTGTCCGCAGAGATAGTATTTCTCATGTACACTTGTTCTTCCAGATCCAGAAGACTGTGTATCCAAAGAATCAGCTCATTAACTGAGGTCGTTATCTTTCAGCTTTGATCTTGTTCATTAGAGCTTTCTGACCAAGGAAGACACTCAATGTTAGTGAATGTGCAGACAGATACATAAAGAAATGGAACAGGAAGGTCTTGTCCTTGGATGTGTCAAGCACGAGTGTCTATCATTTTGACTTTGTTGAGAGATGACCAACTAGTAAATTGTTGGTGGCAATTACTACCAAAAATGACATGAACCAGATTTGTAGTAGTTGTAGTTTTCTTAAGATAAAGGAGATATTTACAATGTGTACCACTGGGCACCCTCGAAGAACGAGACTTAAAGGTTACCTATCATGAAAATCAGACTTTTCCAGGTTTTAAGTGCTATAATCAGGTCCCCAGTGTATCTACCAACCAAGGAAACATGAAAAAGTTTAACCCAGTAACTTTGTTTTAGTAAGCCTTTTTCTGCAAGCTTCTGAAAAAACGAGCCTGTCTGATTTCGCTTGGTGATGTGGCAAAGGGATCTCATTATAATATTACTGCCCCTTAATCTGTAAGTTTCCACCCGCTGCGCCGTCATTTTGATTTCTCAAGCGACAACGGTGTACCAGTTCTAATGCCATGGTGAAAGATTGAGCAAAACATGTTAACTGTTCTGTCTGTGGCTGCACAGACGAGCACAGAACACTATTTAGTCCCAGGCTCAGAGGAGACAGAGCAGTGGATTTAGTGATTTACTGTATGCTGCTGCCACACAGATCTAAAATAATCATGCTATTTATTTCCCAGCTGTTTACCTTCACAGACATAACTGACTGTTTTTGTAACTCATGTTTTAACTTAAACTTGTGTGAATGAGACTTTGTTTACTCACATGCTGTGACAGCTGCTTTCTGTCCATGTGCACACTCAGAAAACCGTATTATCAGAAGTTTAAAACGCATGAATTCAGCACGATAAACGTGATAATCAGGTACGACCTGAAATGGCGCAGCTCTGTTCTGGAAAGGGGGCGGGAGCAGCAGCTCATTTGGATTTAAAGAAACAGGCACGAAAATCAGAGTGTTTCTGCTTTCACTCAAAATAGGCATTTTCAAAATGATAATAAATTATCTGTGGGGTATTTTGAGCTGAAACTTCACAGACACATTCTGGTGATACCAGAGACTTATTACATATTGTAAAAATGGGCATAATGAGTCTCTTTTAAGCAAACCCCACTATTAATGGGCTTTATTAAAAACAGCCCAGTCTTCATAACACTTACCTTCTCAGAGAGGCTTGATTTGATGAGGGTGAGGAGTTTATAGATGTATGTGGGTTCAAAAGGAACACCCACTCTAAGATCTTTCATTATCTTCTCTCCAGCAGCTACAAAAAAAAAAAAATAAATAAATAAATAAATAAATACAGAGCGGGGAGTAAAAAGATTTAATCAACTCTGGAAAGACTTTACCTTGCTGTTTAGCCTTGGAAGGGACAGGCATATTGCTGAACTCATTCACAAGCCGAACACTACAAGACAAAAGATTATGGTCAACATATTAAAAATAAATAAAAAGTTACTCTAATTTCATTGCATGCAGCAAATGGCACGAAACTGCCCAAGTCTTTGGTGCTTAAATCGCCTAAAAACAGTACATCAATTTCTTTTTTTATTATTATAGTAGGCAGACAGCACTAAAACGTGCATTTGGTCCAAGAAAATTTTACTTTTTTTTTTGACATGCATTTGCTGTATCTTGCAAAAACTTGTGTTGATTACTTTAAGCCAATCAAAATAATTCAGATGTAGTCTAGTCCACATTTCATATTTCCATCTTAATCTGAAACTTGGAAGGCAAAATAAAAGATAAGACTTAATTTATTATGAATGATACATCTGGTATCAGTGTATAAACAGATGTTTCCCTTCATATTTCACTCCAGTTAAAAACACAAAACCTGTAATGTTTTATTCTGAATGGACCAACGTATGCTGTGGAAGTTTGATAGTTCTGGTCAAAAATAAATAAATTAAACAAAAATTATGTGGTGGCATATGACAAACCTGCATTATGGAAAAGACCTAACTTCAAAACTGATCACTTGTGCCTATTTCTAATTTTGTTCTAATGTAGTTCAAGCATTTTAAGCTAGAAAACACACAGAATGGATAATAGTTATGACTTATTCCACATCCAGTCCACAACACATTGTGTAATAAAATAAATAATTATGACGACTTAATTAGGGCAGCAAATTAGCCTACAACTTACAAGTTATCCATCATGGGTGTGGATGTGCAGGGTCTCTGAGTCTCAGTGAAAAAGGGAATAGACTTCATCAGATGATACATGGGGGGACATGCAATCAGGGCCTGCAGGGTCTAAAGCTCAGTGTCAAGGTAAAAATGAATAAACCGGACAAGACAGCTTGATCAATTCAGTATCGTTAAAGCAACATCAGTAAAACTGGAAGAACTGTGGCAAAGAAAAAGGATACAGCATTGATATAGCACCAGTTTCCCTTGTTAATCAGTCCTCTTGGTTGCAAAGACACCGGTTTGTGTATCAACTTCACATTCTCTATTATTTCTGACAAATGGAAAGAAAAATGAATAATGTTCGCGGATGAAATACTAGTGATGTACAAAACTACATATTTTCAAGATGAAGTAATAGGTGGGTCTTTAGGAAGCCTTGTACGAGTAAGTGTTTCTTTGGGGGGCATTTACATGGTGTTTTGCCATTCAAAAGCAACATTTAACTAGATACACAGTCTAAAAGGCACAAATCTAGACACTTGTCAATCTTAAGAGTAAGAAAAAAGATGTGATGTCCATCACTAACCTTGCAACATGTGACTGATGCACATGAAGCCAATTGTGGCAAAAATGAGGAGAATTTTGTACCACGCCTAGGAAGGGAGACTGAAATAATTGTACAGCTCCCATGGTAACGTGGAAATTTGAATGGATCAATTTTGGAAGAGAATTAAAGTGACATGCATAGCAGAACTGAAAACAGCGATCCCTTTATCTTCCACTGGTTAAAACATGTTAATGTTTCTATGACAAGCTGGCTTGGATGCTTAAATAACAACCCATTTTACTTGTGACAATGACTGAAACGATATTTAAAAAATAAAAATACAGGGAATTGACTGGACTGTCTAACAATGGCCAACAGCATGTGTGGCCTAAGTGACATCAGAAAAAAAGAAAGTGATTTGATTTATAATGATGAACTGCACATAACATGAAAAATATGCTTAAGTAAATGGGGTCAATTGTGATCACATGCTGATTTTGAAGTTACAGTAGTAAACAGTCAACAATGGTCATGTAAATCTAAATGTTCCTTTAATTTTAGCTTGCAGCTTTGTGTGACTGTGGCTGGATAGACTTTAACCAGGTCACATCACAGTCACGACTAACTCAAAACAGCAGCTAGAGCAGAAATCCAATTGGAGAGCCTTAAAATAAAAAAAAATGCATAATGGCACTCTGTAGATTTATTCTGAAAACTAAAACTAACATGTGAGGGCAGCCAAGGGTCAGGACAAGAGCTGAGATTCCTCTCCACTTAGTTCCTGTCCAAATGTCTTACACCAAAAGAGATTATCAAATGACAAAAGGAATGCTGATGGAAAGTCACTTGTTTCACAATCACCTTTTTTTGCACAAGAATATATGTATTATGAAAACTGATTTACAAGATCATAAATCCCATCTCCATTAGCAGCCTTGAAGAAAAACACATCGGAAATACAGTCATATAAATGCCATCAATCAAGCAGACGCTCTTCCTGTTATGCAACAGAACATGCATTTACCCAGGAGAAGAGTCTAGAATGTTTGAGTGCCACATAAGCCAGTGCTGAGATCAACAGAATGTGTCCAATCATAATACGGCAAGTCTACACAATACACAAGGCAATCGTTTTATAAGTCAGATTTTTTAATTATCACCTTTTTCTTGAGCAAGAATTCTCATATTTGAGAAACAAATTTAATTTAATTTAATGCAGTGGAAAGTCCCTGTGATTGGTTCCAAGGTCATGAAATCAGGTCACAGTTGTTAAATGAGCAGTAGCCATTGTAGAAAATCAGCACTCAGGCTCTAGATGAGAAACCACCCTGCTTTTTCAGACAGACTGGGATTCCCATAAATTCTCTTTCTGAGCGTTAATGTTGGAAATATGATGGGCCTTTTCTCAAGATGTGTCATGATTAGTTTGAGCAACAAAATGAGGAAATGTGGTTTTTAAAAGAATTATGAGCAAATAGGCCCTAATAACCTGTCTGAAGTGTTAACATGCTGCTGCCATCTTGTGGAGAGAAACATGAATCACAGAATCTAATGGAATAGTTTAACAAATTAACTTTCTGCTATTTACTCATCTTCATATTCCAAACCCACATGCTGTTATTTCCTTTTCTGAAATACAAAAGAGAAATCTCTTTTGGTCTTTAGCTTGACTGATGTAGTCACAATAAAGAGTCATTGTAGGCAAAAGAGCCGTGTGAAGATTCTTCAAAGGCAGATATAAATAACAGAATGGCACATGGTTTGGTGCAAAAAGAGTAAGCTTTTCAGAAATTGAAGATGTGATTCCATTTAAACAGATCAGAACTGAACATTTAAATTCTAAATAAGCTAACAAGTTAGTTCACTAACATTTTAGATTGTTAGTAAATTTCTACCTTAACCAAGATTGGTCATTTGAATATAGGCTGGGGCAATGATCATGTGAACCATGTAAAACAATAACAAAAACACAAAAGGATAGTTCACCCCATAAATTGAAACTGTCATAATTCCTCACCCTCATTTTGCTCCAAATCCATAAGAATCCTTATCTTCAAAACCGAAATAAAGATTTTATGAAATCTAAAAAATATTTATCCCTCCATTTAAAGTCGGTTGACCCAAAACTGACCCATCAAAAAGTTAAAGCCAAGGTAAAATGTAATCCGTATGAATCAAGCACTTTAATCCAAGTCTTCTAAAGAGACATGCTCACTTTATATGAACAGAATTTAGATCAATATAAATTGATCAACACGCATGCATAGAACTATAAACTCAAATGTGCTTGCATGAGAACTTCTGTTTACCATATTTTATATGCCCCATGTATGTGTAATTAAAGTTTGTGAATAAATGCCTAAATTAAATCTGTTCATCACATGGATTATTTTTACTAAGTTTACTAGATAGAATTTTCTTAAATATCTTCATTTCTGTTTTAAAGACTAACGAAAGTCTGATTTGGAAGAACACGAGGATGAGTAAATTACCACTGGGGTTGGGCGATGTCTACAAAATTGGCATCGGACGATGTCTGCAGTGAAACATCGCGATGGACGATGACATCGGCGGGCAGGGCTGGGGGGTGTGCCCCAAGCATAAATTTTGTATGAGCGTACGCACACCATTCGGCGTCTGTTCGCGGCGCCTAGTATAATATAAATAGAGTAAGTGTGATCATGAATCTCAAAAGTGAAACTAAAAAGTGACCGCACAAAAAGCAGTTTCAGTGCCAGGCATAATAGCGGCTCCCTGATGCCCACAATTTAGGCTATATACAGTATAATTACACAATGATGTAACAGCGAGAGAAGTTAGGCTACGGAAATAGATATTTTCCTCCCATCATGAATTTATTCCCTTTTGGGGTCCCGTAGTAGGCTACACGGCATTTTCTTTCCGAACAGGGTACTGGGATGCGGCGGATAGCGAGGGGGCGTGGAATCACAATGCCGGCTCAACATCGTGATGTCTATCAGCCATCGGCGATGGACGATGGCATCGTCTATCGGCCCAACCCTAATGACCATTTTTATTTTTTGATGAACTATCCCTATACGCAAACGAGTGAGCAAGCATTTGCTTAACCAGTTGATAAACAGATGTTATGTGCAGTACAACATTCTTTGCGGTCTGTACTCAAAACCTCAAACACGATCATGTCACATTTTACCTGCCAATTTCGGGGCCATAGGGTCTTCAGACATGGGCACAGGGCTCTCGTGCACCTCATTGGCCTTTTCAGGCAACTCTGAGGCAGCCGGAGTGAACGCCACGGCAGCAGGCACGCTCTTCACCTCAACATAAGCCTGAGGACCTCCAGGCAGAGGCTTGGAAGTGTGGAAGAGGCTGGCCCAGGATTTCAGGGGGTTGGCCACAGGTGCTGCAGGGGGACCGGGCGAGACTACCGGCTGAACTTCAGAGTCTAAGGAGAGAGGGGTTACAGAGGAAGCTGACTGCACCTCGCCCGTTTCAGACGGGTCTTGGAGTCCGTCGGCAGCTCCGGCAGCCGAGGCAGTCTCTGGCAGCCCGTTAGCCTCCCCCGAGCCCTCGGCCTCCCTTTCATCAGTAGTAGCAGGAATTGTGGTTGTGGCCACAGCAGCAGCAGAGGGAAGAGGAGATGGTGGAGAGGAGCTGTGCCCTCCATTACCCAGAAGTACTGGACTCTCTAGAGCTGGGGGTTCTGCATGTTGCTCTGCAGTCCTGGCACTCTGTGCCACCCCGCTGCTCTGAGAGGACGAAGATGAAGTAGACAAAGAAGCTGCACCATTTCTGTCAGACAAAGAGGCAGCTCCGCTCGTCAAGTCCAATGTCGAATTGTCAGGGCTTTCACAAGTCCTCTGATGGGAAAGAGGGACGGTTTGGGGTGTGGATGTACTGGATGTTACAGAATTTGGGGGGATGAGCTCAGCCCCAGATAACACGTCGCCTACCATGTCCTCTGAACACGTGAGTGGAGCATTTGGAGTATGTCCATTAACCAGGCCTGAGGCACCAACTCCATCTTTGGCCAAACCGGTGCTGTTGCAACCCTCCAGGTAATTGTAGTATCCCGGCGGCCGTTTTTTCTTTTTCTTACGTTGTCCTAAGCCACCTGAAACCCCATCATTGTCCGAGTAGGCCTGGTGGCCGCCCAGGACTGAGGTCTCGGAGCAGCATAGGGAGTTGAAGTCGGCGCCATCTGGTATATCAGCAACCGGTGTGGCTGTGGGAAGGGCCTTCTGAGATGGTTGGCAGCCTAAGATGAACTCAGGGGCCTGAGGATTAAGAGTGCTGGAGACTTTGTACAGCGAGTCTTTCACTGCCACATGCTCCGCATTCATTACCTCATCCACGCCAAACTCGATATGCTGGTAGTCCTCTCCTGTAGATCAAAACATCTCAGTTAGACTGACATACATGTAAAAAGGCTCAGCATAACTGCCATTTCTACAAGGAAGTTCTCGATTTGAAATTAGATACTTCAAGTTTTTAGTTACAAATCTTAACTTGATTATTCAATAAGCTCTACCAAAGGATAAAAATATGAAAAAGTTGTATTCATAACAAATCATGTAGTTAATAATTAAATACTACAAATCTGATTGGATACATATAAAGTGGTTGTGGTGCTGAAATGTGCAGACTAAGCAGTGAAGGATAGTTTGAAGTGAATGAAACAGCGTTAGTCACAATTACTGTAAGACTGAGTCTTAAAAGTAGCCAGTAATCAGCGAAATCAAAGCAACCAGAAGTCATCATGGGAACAAGATCCCAAGCAATGGATAAATGAATAGATAAGACCCCATCCTCTGTTAGTATTCATTTTAGAGGTTTTATTTTAGGAAAGCATGAAGGACTGACTCATAAGCAGGTTGTGCACAGTCAAGACTGCCACATTTTCAGGTGGAGTTAGAGGTCCTGAAAGACGGTCCATGAAGTCATATTCTTAGTCCACTCGCAAAATGTGATGGCTTTTGGAAGAGAGTTTCCAGAAAAGTAATAAAAATAAAAATAAAAATGTCAAAAGCCTCCCATCAACTCCAAGCACTGCAGGTAGATGCGTACATGTGCCAGACAGAGGCCTGGCGCCTAGGCATGCAAAGCTCCAAAGATTAAATGGACAGGCAAGAATAAGAAGTAAGGGTTTAAGGTTGATAAAGGGGAAGGTTTAGAAAGCTGTCAGTGTTTAAGACCTGAGTGTTGAGTTCTGCTACAAAAACAGAATAGTAAGGCACTGTGTAGTGGACCGAAAACTCACCGCAAACCTGCCGTCTCAATGATTCCGTTATGTAAGGCACAGCAGGAGTGCAGTAACCTCCTAAATAATTGATACAGATGAGGGTGAAGGTCACAACTACCTGAGAGGGCAATATGATACTGTCCTGGGAAAGATTATTAGAACTACAGAGATGGGCATGTAGCCTAAGGAGGTTTATATTCAACTCAGTGATGAATGAAGACCATTCTACCAATTAAGGATTAGGATGTGAACAGGACAGATGAATTTTATAAAATATGTTTTCCATGTGTGATGATGTAAGCTATGGTTAATGCATAATACATGAAAACCATTTTGTGTGCTTACGTGACAGTAATTGTGGTTAAGGATCTTGTAATCTATAACTCATATCTTTATTTCTGAATCAGTACTTGTAGCAACATTCAAAGTGAGGCTTTGATCTTACCTGAGGAATGGCTGACGCAGGAGACTTTATCATTGAAGGGGGGAAGCTGATAAGAAATTTACATGAGATCACTCAACCACATCAAGTCAATAAAATGTGTACATACACACAAACAAACCTTTATAACCTACAAATTTAAATGCATGTTATCTGAACTAAACAAGCACAATTGTTTATAATGTACTTTGGATTGGAAGGCTGGAGTATAATTTGCAACCAAAATAGACGGAGGATGTAGTGTGCTAAATAATGACTTGCGCTTTTTTTTTGTACAAAAGAAAAAGGAGGGAAAAGGTGGATGGAGAGTACGGTGGTATAGCACCGGCAATGTAACATGCATAATGGAAATGTATTTGTATTTGAAGTCAAATTTACCATACCTTGTGTAAAAAATTGGAGCAAGATTAAGTAAACTTACATGCAGCATTTCCTACACTAGCTCTAATGTTAAATTTTTAACTGATATATTGAAAGCATAGTGTTAGAGAAAATTCAGTTTCAGACGATCCAACACTTGCACATTTATCACTTGCTTAACTGTTGCACATGAGAATGGAAAAAGTGGAAATGATAAAATACATTGTTATTTTACATATTTGAAACTTACAAAAACAAGCTCTACCTAATCACAATATCTTTATGGTAACAATTATTTTGAGAATAAAGGAAGTTATAAATGACAATATAGTAAATGTAATTACTTCTAAAAAGCTAAAAGAATGCTTTGAACAGCCTTTAACATTTAATGTGTGTTTAGGATGAATTCACGTGTGATTATTTTACCTCAACGTAACAGCGGGGAGTCACAAAGAACTGATTGAACTCGTCTGGGCTGAACTCCCCAAAGATGTACTGTGAAAAAAAAAAAACATCAAACAAACACAATGTTTGGTGTCACTTAATGATTGTTAGGTATTTTAACTTCATGTTAATTGCACACACACAATCATTTATTAAAATTATGGCACACTATAACAGAGGTGGTCTTTCTGGCGTCAGTCAGCACCACAATGAGTCCATTATTAAATTCAGCCCACTTATTAAAGCACTGTGTATGAGGGTATGTGAGGATATGGCAGCCATCATTACCGCATGATTGCAACATCAGGTTGGGTGAAAGTAAAGAGCAAGTTGGAAACTGATGAGTCATGCAGCATGGCAATATGGCTCCCTCGTGTCCCACTTTACAGGGCAAAGCAATGGCAGAGAGAGACCCTTCAAGCACTCACTTCGGCCAATGTGTAACATTGTTTGTGCACAGACATTTAAACATTATATATTGTGAAGGTTTTTACATTGATAGATTTTTTGTGTGCTGACCACAACCTCTGATCTGACTTTTAATTCCTTAGACTAAACAAGTACTCCAGATGAATTGAAAGTGGTTTACAACAGAACAAGTCAGAGAAGTTTAATTGACATCAAAAGATGCATCAAATATGCACCAATTCATTAACTGTGTTACATGTACAATACATGCACAATAGGAAGTGAAAAGCAGTAGAATATGTGGATATTTTACCACGTCAATATATTTTCCCATGCTACTAATGGGTCAAGATGCTATCTGTAATCGACACTGATTACTACCAGTCTCCTGACCTCCAAATCTCACAGCTTCAATCGCATATTAGTCATGCTAGCTTTTTGCAATAACAAGCCTTCTCTCCTGATGTGGGATACTGGTCAGATGAGCAAACACATGACATTATACCTTGAAAGTCATTTTAAAGGTTCCCAAATTTAATGCTCCAAATAAACAAAGATTGTTCAATCACATTCTCATTTGACATTAGACCATTTTAACTCAAATACGATACACGCCACATTTGAAGCAGAAGAATGGGAAAGCTAGGAATGTGCAAAAACAAATTCTTTAAATTAATGACTACTTGCTTAGTGTATCTTAAGCAAGATTTGTCCAATCACGTTTCTAAGCATACGTTCACATTTGGGGCTGTCGCGATTCGTCGATTTTAGTCGACTAGTCGATTTTTAAAAATCGTTGACTTCATTTTGCTCGCGTTGACTAACCAGCAGAATACTGGAAGTGGCGCATTTCACGGACGAGAATCCATAAAACACATTATTAGACTATTTTCCAAGGCTGCATGATATATTAAACCCATTTAAAATCATAATGAAGCATAATTGTGAATTCACAAACGCTATGATTTAATTAAATAATTCTATGCGATGCAGTTCTAATACAGTATCTGCCTTTATTTACATGCGTGTAGGTTAAGTTTGTGCGTCTCACAACGGCTCCGTTCACAGTAGCTCCATAGAAACTCATTTACACATCGCTGCATGCTGTTGTGAGTTTGGGTTTATTATAACGTTCATCTGGGAACCCAACGTGCGCCATTTCATCAGATTTGTAAGGTAAATCATTTATAAATCTACTCAAACACAGGAGAATACATTGCGATTTCAAAATAAAAGCTCAAACCCTCACTCTGAGTTTACACGGTTTGATGTCCACATATTAATTTAATTACAGTGACTATAGCATTTCTGTTAATATTCATTATATATATTCATTTCAATTAAATGGTGCTTGGTCAATATTAAACAAGGATTAGATCGCGCAGTAATGTGTAAAAACAATCGGCAGGCCGCTGGCGCCCCCTGCAGGCCTTTGTTGTAATGCGTACTGTACATTAGCTCTGTTGTTTGTAATACATTATGTATTTTAACAGTTTTGCTCAATAAAACCATATGATTTCTTGCTTTTGATACTTTATTTGAACTAATTATTGCATCATTGCTTTTATATATGTATTTTAAGTCATTTTAAAAGCTATTGTTCACTTACATTTATTTTATTACCAAATATCTATCTATAAAGTCGAGTCGTGACGTATTGTTAAGTATGGTGACCCATACTCGAAATTGGTGCTCTGCGTTTAACCCATCCAAGTGCACACACACAGCAGTGAGTAGTGAACAAATGCACATCTATCCATCTATATCTCTATTTAAATATATAATTATAGGGCCCTATGAAATCCGTTTTATTTCCTAATTGATTTTTTTCCATTTAAATTTTTCTATACTCCGTTTTAATGGTTAAATAATAATTTTTTAAAAAGCCTGTCTAATTAATCGAGTTTTACAGTTTTATCTGTACCAAATTCTGTTTTCCATTATTTTCTGCATTCCATTTTAATGGTTCCATTAAATTTCTCCAATTAAGCATCTCCAATTAATTAATTTTATAGTCAAGTATTCTTTTTATTATTATTCAGTTATACAGTTCTGGAGATGTTGTTCATGTATTTATGTCCTCATTTAGTGAGGCGGCAGACGTTAATATTACCGCAAGCCTCACGCACGCTTCTGTATAGCAAGCAAAACCTGGGATATTTATAAAAAAAAAAAAAAAAAGTTAAAAAGAACAGTGTTTAGTCAAAGTAGAGATTTTGTGTTACAATATAAACTATTCAAAAGTTGGGGGTCAGATTTTTTTCTTTCTTTTTTAAAGATACTTTAAAAAAAGTTTAAAGAAAATGTTAAAAACTTTATTCAGCAAGGATGTGTTAAATGGATGAAACTGATAGTAAAGACTTGTAAAAAATATTTATATTTAGAATAAATGCTGTTCTTTTAAACTTTTTATTAAATCAAAGAAAAAAGAAACACAGGTTCCAAAAAAATATTAAGCAGCACAACAGCTTCAACACTGATAATAAATCAGCATATTAGAGTGATTTCTGAAGGATCATGGGACACTGAAGACTGTAATGATGCTGAAAATACAACTTTGATCACAGGAATAAATGCTATGTTAAAGTATAGGTATTAAAATAGGAAACCAATATTATAAAATCGCAATAATATTTCACTATATCACTGTTTTTTCTGTATTTTTGAAATGAATACAGCCTTGATGAGCAAGAGACTCAGTCAAAAACCTGATAAATAATTGACCTTGTTTTTGAGTCTATAATACAGGCCTAACATAGATTATCAAAACAAACTATTTAAACTGATAGAATAGAATAGAATCTGAAGCCAAACTTAAGCTGAGATCTGCAAGTTAAATATAAAAAAGTGAACATATGAATTCTTCTATAGCCGTCTAAACATCATAATGAAGTACGGTTTGTACAATACACTTGTGACTTTATTTGTCTTTGTTACCGTTCTTTGCCCATCCTCCACTATTTCCAGCACTTAATCAAGCTGCTCTTCTTTAATACATGAGGACGTTTTATGTCGCATGTCATTGCGTTTGCGTCGTCTCTCGTGTTGAGGGCACCGCAACCATTGAAGTATTCAGTTTCTACAGCGACTCATTTGGTGCATATCGTTCTCTTTCTATGAAACCTGTAAACCGCATTCACTGGTTCTAACTCCGTCGTGACATAAGCTCTATAGCGGTTTGCCCGAGCATTGCTATTCTTTCCTTTTTACTGCGGCATTCAATCATATGGCTTCTCAACTCATTTTTGTGTGCGAGAGGCACATTATTTCTTCTGCGCGTCCGCGGTGGAAGAAGAGCGCGGTCGCGCACATGCTCACCTTAGAGGAAACATTGTGTGGGAACCCTGTATTTAAGGTAGCCCGCCGGGCAGGGCAGTGATACATTTTGGTAGCCCGACTGGAAAACACAATAGCCCCGGGACGTCGGGCTAGCGATTTTGCGAGCCCTGATATCATAATTGTCGTTTCAACGATGTGCAATTTGACATTTTGCAAAAACCAAACAAAACACCTACCGAGTGCACACATACATTAGCCTACATGGTGATGAAGCGGGTTAAACAACAGTGCACGTGCGCATTTAGAGCGAGTTCTTTCACTGCATGATTCAGTCTATTAAAATGCATTAAGAATGGTTGCAAAATTCAAGATATGGGGGCAGAAAATGTATATATTTACGTGTCATAGTTAAAGTCACACAAAGAGTGCAGTTTTTTTTCTTCAAAGATTAGCATGATTACAAATGCAGGGCTCCAAACTGCGACTAAAATGGTCGCATTTGCGACCAAAAATATTAATTTGCGAGTGAAGTTTTTGCTGAGGTCGCCACTGGCGACTATATATAATTTACATGAAAGGACTTTTTTCCCGATTGTTTTGCGCTCACATCTTTTGTTATGTTCACGTATTAAACTTACATAAGACGATGCGCATCAAAGTTTTACTGGAAAAGAGTTTCAAACAGTCCTCGTCTCTGCCGCACACAGTCTGCTGAACGCAGTGAGAGAGACCTGAAAGGGCCTGTTTACACCTGGTCACTTCATGCATTTTCTCTGATCGGATATCTATATGATTTGTTAAAACGTTTCCCCATTTATACTTGGCCACATAAATGTGTCTTCGCAAAACGGATATAAATCCGTTCTTCAATTCCCGCTTCATATGCAAATATAACGGAGTTCACGTCAATGAAAGCAATGGATAATTTTATTAATTATCAGCTAATTTCAATATCACAGATCTTCTTATCGAGATCTTAGTCTATATGCTGTGTTCTGTTAATGCATGGACTTCCTGTTATTTGAAGCGCACTTGCCATCCAGTAATCGCAAAAAACTTTGTGCTGTCTTACTTTTTAATAAAAAAAGTATCAGCTTTAAAATGCTACGAAATTCAAATGATGCGGTTTGGGTGCTCTTTAATGCGGACCACAAGCGCACACTTTGGGTAATATAAACACCAGTACCCCGCGTCCACACGGTCCGTGTATGCGTCCGGATCGCGCGAGCGGAGAGTAGCGCACTTAATGCTCAGGCGCGATCTCTTTAGCACCTCAGTTAAAGCAGCAAGTGAACCCATTATATATTTCGATTTACTACTGTAGTATGAAATGAACATTATCAAAAGGTAGGCAATAAGAAAGCCTATAGTACAACTTACTGAAATGTTTTATGTAAAAGCTCATTCAGTGTTTCAAACTGAGGAAATGTATAAAGCTTGTAAACATTGCATTGTAATACATTTACCTCAGAATAACCACTCAGTGTCCATAAACTCATCAGTCAGCTAGAAAAATAACTATAAAGAGGAGCGTTTTGCTATATTTATGCGCTGTTGCATATTAATATTTTTACTTATTCTGTTGTACATGATTCAACTCCTCCTATAAAATTGCATTTTACTAATGAAGAAAAACAGACTGAATGTGTGAAAGACGTGACAACATTTATAGGATGCACTGCACTCAGTTGCCAAGTGATGCTTATGGTCCATGATATTGGTACAGATTCTGTGTAACGAACAATTCTTTGTGACTGTATATTTCAAGTTGTAAAAGACATTTAATTCACACTTTAAGTGAACCTAGTCCCCCGGTCGACCTGATCATCTACAAGATGGATTAAAATGCTGATAAAGCCTAGAAAAGATAAGACATAAACACATGACAAAATGATTGAAATGTTAAAATAGGGGGGGGGAAATAAAATGATAATAATAAAATAAACCACTTTTATTCTGTGGCACCTAAAAAAATTATTTGGCGCCTAAGTTTTTCTTTTATAGGAGCCAATGGCTCCTTACTCGATTTTTTTGTCTGGAGCCCTGAAATGTGATATTTATTTTGTACAACAGTTCAATAAACAATAAGTTAATATTAAGAGACTTACGTTTTAGACACCATGTTGCCCGTTTTTGCTACATTTCGCCGACAAAAAATTATTCCAAACGACTACAGCACTGTTTTATCAGATATCAGCACAATAACACACACTGCACAATATAGTCCAATTATCATTATCGAAAAAATCTAAAATAGAGATTTTTCTCAATATCGCACACCCCTAGTCTATAGTACCATATTATTAAACCGTAAAATGACTGTAAAAAGCATAATTTACAATTCAGATACAAGTTCACAAAAACAAAGTTTTATAAAATTAAGTCAAAAGTATTAATATTGATTTTAACAATTATCATCAATAAATTATATAAATTAAATAACATGAATTAGGGGTGTGCGAAATTGGCAAAAAATCTTGATATTTTATCGATAACGATAATTAGACTATATTTTGCTGAGTGTGTTATTGTGCCGGTATCTTAAAGATTACCATGGACAGCTGACTCTTGAATTTGTTTTTATATTCTGCATATTCCGTGTGGTCAGTTCACAGCAGTGATGGAAATTAGTCTTTTCCAACAAGTTTTATGGGAATTTTTACCTTTAAGCCATTTTTTCTAAAAGTGTGCATCATCTTTTGAGTCAAATTCTTGCATTTGGGCTGTTACCAAGCAAATGAAATCAGTATCGACAAAATGTATCTTTGCAATGCATATGAAGTGGCATTTAGATGTATTTACACACGGTTTAATGCAGCTCAGAGGGACATAGAATGTTAACCTGCAGTTACAAATGCATAAATAATGTTTTGATATCTGAAACATAAAACGCTGAAAACTGATGTTCGAAATTATTTTAAAAATGAAGATACTTTAAAGTGAAATTAAAACGGCCAATAGGTGGCAGTAAGTCAGCGTTAATAAGAGAGTCATTGCGATTGAACTGAATCATTTAAACGGTTGATTAATTCACGAACGAAACAACCCCGTCATGTTGCTCAGAGACGCGAAACAGTGCTGTGGCTGTGTTTGGAATTATTTTTGTTGTAGAAATAGAGCAAAAGCAGGAAATATGGTGTCTAAAACACAAGTCTCTTAATATTAACTTCTTGTTTATTGAACCGTTGCATAAAATCAAAACCACATTTGTAATCATGCTGAAAAGGCACTCTTCGTGTGATATTAACTATATGAAATGATATAAATATAGGCTATACATTTTCTGCCCCCATATCTTAAATTATGTGATCATTCTAAATGTATTTTAATAGACTGAATCGTGCAGCGAAACTCGTACGCGCACTAGTTTAACCTATGTTTACTGATTTATTCTCTGCCAGCAGGTGTCGCATTTGGCTGAAATATAACGGTTTTCCCGGTAAAGGCAGTACACAAAACAGTGCAGCACCGGACTTTGAAATTGCAGCACTCATTTATTTCATTCAATTTTGAAGTTTAATCGTCACATTCAGCCATATCGCAATTCTTGTCTTTCCGTCTCCAAATTTAAGACCGCTTGAAATCATAATTAAGACTTTCTTGTACAATTTAAGACTTGAGGCCTTAAATTTGATACAACTAAATTTAAGACTTAAGACCCCGCGGAAACCCTGAGTTCAGTTCATTTCAGAAACCCCCTTGAGGTAATTGGTCATTATTACTAAGGGTTTTCTTAACCAAGGCTAGCAACTGGTTGCAGGCCTACAGCCTTCAGCTGTCTTGGGAGTATTCATCTTAATACATGGCATCTGGTCCTATAATGGTTAGACCATCCTGCAGATAACCTGCTTTCTCTGTGAAGGCTATAATTACCTTAATCCTACAAGCACTAACAGTGTAACTGAAAGACTCCTGAATTTAGTTAAGACTAATCACTACACTGACCATTAAGTAACTATAAAATTATTTTTAAAAGTTTATGTCTCAGTAACTTCATGTTCATGCCAGGTGAACTGAAAGTGTCAAAGATGATAAACTCAACAGGCTCTGCAAGCGTGCACATAATACCCCTTCGCATTCACCACTAGCTGCATGAAAAGGGAGAGCAAGAAAAAAAGAAACTGCAGTTCAAGCACATGTAACTGTTTGCAAATCACCGACCTACACTGCTGAAACGGCACCATGACAAGGGACAAACAGCAAGCCGTAATCCAATGGCCTCTGGATGGCGAGCACAATCACAACAGAAAGAATGTCTCTTTGCCCCTTTCCACACTAAGCTCCCCATCGCCGTTCATTTGGACTGGGGATTACCACAAATTAGCCATCTGCATTATTTCAACATGCTCTGGTGATAACACACTCGCACACACTTCCGTGAACGCGAAAGAGCCATGGGTGATGCTCACAAGCGAGGAAGTGTTAAAGTCACCATGAAATCAAAATTGACAATTCTTACTAGTTTATGGAATACTGCAGTGATTAGAAATGATTTATCCACACATACTTAAACTCATGTACCCTCAATCAAAAAAATGTTTTCCACTTCACCTCACCAACAACATCCCTTCTCTGATGACGCTTGCACCGGTTCAAGGGCAAAAATCATACCATTCCAGCAACCTGTCACTCACATGAGATCGTAGCAATTAGCAAACAATCCAATCAATACTGGATAGACAAAATCAAGACCAGGCCTACATTACTTGTTTGAGAAGCAGTTTCACTCAGATACACCTAACAATAAAGAATAAATAGCGATCACAACTTTAGTTCCATACTGACTTTAACATGATAGGTTGCTTAATTTAATCTTCCAGTACGTTAAAATGATAAACCACATTTATGAAGATAAAGAAAGAGCTGCTGTGAATCTGGTTATGTAAAATGTGTCATCCTCCCCACAGATAAAGACGAACCAGACAAGTCACTGGATTTTCTGGTTTCAGACCTTCCCTTAAAAAGAATCACATAACAAGTTCACCCATCACCACAAACACCACATCCAAACGCTTTCCAGTGTTTCCCACAGGATTTTTTGAGACTCGTGGAGGCAGGTGACGTCACATGTTAATTTGCATATTTATGACGTCATTGCGTCAATTTTGCGTTCATATGAATTTTGGCACTTCAGATGTTCTGTCACATACTGTAATACAGCTGAATGCCCAATAAAGCAGTTCACATTATATTTTCTGTTGTCATACACAAAACAAGTAAATGGACCCATTAATACTACGTTAACCAGGAGTCACTCTCACTATACTCCTAAATCTTGATTTATAATCACGACACAATCTGATAAAATCAACATACATTTAACTTGCACTAAAAAACAACTATATGCGGTGGTTTTGGCTATATTACTGTTTTGTCTCATTCAGCGCACTGTCTGCATCTGAGTAACAAACTATGCGCATATTAACAGACGAATTATGTTCATATTTAAAAGTCCAAACAGTCAGTAAGCGACATATGCTTGGAAACACTGTTTTGTAAATGATTTATTGACGATTTTGCTGCGTTACGGCAAACTGAATGCGCTGCTTCTCTGCCGAGAGAGGCAACACTGCGCGGCGATAATCAGACCTCGCGCTCGTGGGGCAGTACTAGAGACATCTTCCAACTGAACGATAGCTAAGGTTTTTTCAAAAAAAGTTGCTAGGTTTGTCAGTATGTACCTGTTATGGGGAAAAAGCCGCCAAAAAGGTCTGAAAGTTGTTAAACATTGTGCTAAAATCACGCTCGTGCAGCCCACCCAGGTAAAGTCTATGTGTGGGAAACACTGCTTTCAGATTTGGCTTTTCTTTTTTATGCTATGGCAAGACCTTAATATTGCTCAGTCCAGCAATATGTCGTCAAATCAACGCAGGTCAAACATCAAGTAAATCAAATCAGCCCTAAAACCAATTACTGATTCAACATATCTACGTATCCCCTAATGCTTCTTTAGAGCAACAAATCCCCTATATATACACATACAGAAGGAGATGAACAAATTTTTACTTTTGTGCTGCTAGCCATAAATCCTGTTGTACCATTTCAATTGTGGTTCCATCATCCCACATGCCAGCTCACTGAGCTTTTAAAGCAGATGTCATCATACTTGGAGAGTGCCCATCAGCTGCCTGCATTTCTTTTTCCATTTATCTATAACAGGCTACAACTGAGGGATATCCTCTAAACTAACAACATTAAAAGACATCGGCTCACAAAGCTTTGTAACGGTTGAAAGTGTGACCAGTGCCAAGGGAATCTGTGGGTACAGATCAGCATGCACTTGAGGAAGTCGGAAACTATTGTTTACTCGATGTGGGATTCCAACTAGGCTGTGAATTTATTCTAAATCACAGTTAACTCAACTTCTGTTTGACGTTTTTGTATGCAGTCACAGTTAGTCAACGTAAACCAGCTGACTAAAAATAATGTAGCGGTGCATATTAGTGCTCAACCGAAATGGCTTTTTTGAAGGCCGATGCCAATATATCAGACAGCATGGTGGCTGTTGGCCTATATAAAGATGACTTGACACACTGTTTAATTTAAAAATATTAAATAACTTATGATGCAAAAAAAATATGTATTTCACATATTTACTCAATTTTAATTTAAAAATGAATTACTAAGACAAACTTAAGTTTGCTTCATACTAGGGCTGGGCGATATGGCTGAAAACTGTATCACGATATCAGTGTTTCATATCGGTCGATATCGATAATTATTGATATTTTTTTTTAAGGTGGTACATCAAGTTCGTGGTATTACCAGTCTTGGCGGGGACGACGGTCTTGCATAATTTGCAGACGACATTTGGTCTGACTACGGTCAACTTTTTTTTTTTTTGCGCGTGCGCACTTAGACACGAGACAACGATATGGCGCAACCAAACCTGATACTGTTACATGATTGGCTGTTAGCGTGTCACTCCCTACGTTGCTAGGTTACCAGAGAGCAAGTGCCTTTGTTAATGCAACCAAACTTGTTTCGCAGCCTTTGTTTTCTTCCGACGAAGAATAAAAAAATAATCGAACGTTTTATCGAACACATTTTTTATTGATATCGTTCACGTGTCTATCGCGATACATATCGTTATCGTTTTATCGCCCAGCCCTACTTCATACTCAAGCAACTAAAACCTCTTGTTTTGTTCTGATCATTTTGATCCAGAGAGTTTTTCCTCTGAAAATGCTAGTTCATGTTATCGAAAAGGACTGTAACTAGACGGCTTTGCTCACACAGGGTATGACAACTTCTCAAAAAAAATTGTGATCATTTTTCAATGATCATCTTTTTAATCCCACCTTGTCTAAATGAAAAATTACAAGCCTACAAAAACTAAAAAAACCTTTTTAAATGAACTTTGAAAGTGAAAAATTATCCACTAAAAAAACCAAACAAACAATAAATAAGTAAATAAAATAAAAATTATTCAAGATCTGGTAATATAGCAAAGAAAATATATAAGCAATTCTCAAAAGACAGGTCATTTTTGACCAGGAACAACAAATTAGGCACAGATTTTAATTCTGTAATAATATTATAGTATTTTTCACAAATAAATAAATCGTCTTTGAGCACTTTTCCTGAAAAATGACAGGGTAACATATACAACACACAGAGAATGACATGAATATGACAAACTCTCCATCAGACCATTGCATGTGGGTTTTTATGGAGGCTACAAACACACTTCAAAAGGATCTAAATCGTGGGATTAAATATTAAATATTCAAAGACTTCCTTAAATTATATTCATGTGTATGCTGAATGCTGACAGTATATGGATAAATAGTGTTTTTATTACTATAAAGCAATGAGATCTTCAGTGCATCTGCCATTCTAAGTGCGGTCAAAAAAATAAATAAAACTTAATATAGATTGATATATCGCCCAACTAGTGCATATTCTTATCTAAAGAGAACTTTTCTACAAACATGACTGTGACAGTACGTGAATGATAAACCTAACAATACTGTAAGAAATACATAAAAGGTACTTTTAAGATTAAACTAGGTGAAAAAAGCAAAAGCAAACATGACAAAATTAAGAGAAAATTACTATATTCTGCATGTTTACATGAACACTGACATGTAGCCTGGCTAACTAACACTTTGACAGGACCTCGTGCTTCATGTATCTAGATTGCTTATTACAGGCATGTCCCAGTGACCAGAAATACTCATAACTTCACATACTTAAGAATCTGTGCCCATTTCAACCATATGGCAATCCAACACAAATCAGTACTACAAGCTATTCAACTTTACGAAAGTGACAAACTTGAAGACAGCACACGATTTACATACAAATGAGCTATTGTTTAAGACAGCCCCGTTTGAAACATTAAGCACGATTCGTTTATACAGGACCTTAAGGAAAGCATTGTGTGTGCAGCATGTGGCTAACAGTCGGAGCTACAATGATGTAGCATCTATCTACATGGTGCCTCGTTTAAAGTTAGCAGACTTCAAAACCGCTCTGAAGCGGATGAAAATACAGCATGGGGGTAACACGCCGTCACTGAAGATGTAATGATGGCATGTGCGCAAAAAACAAGTGAAAAACTCAAACTTAAGAGTTTGAATGAGGTTGTAGACAGGAAGCGATACCGCCCCCAATCAACAGGCCTATTACACTAACATTAGCCACACGACACGACTCTATATCATCTCGCTTGAACTGAAGACACTTTGTAGAAACATAGCTTCTTACTGTACTCAGTGGAGGGGGGTAGACACAAGATATCCGATAGAAACGTCGCCAAAAGCGCGGTCGGTTCACAAACGCTCGCGTGCTAATGACCGTTATTAACGCGTGGCCAGGCCGCTGCAGCAGCGCGTGGGCCACACACAGACTCGCGGACAAAACACACACTCCGACAGAGAGTAACGTACAGCACGAGTCAAAACACACACTCCGCACGCCATGATGAGATGAAACGCAACATAAAAAGAGGCTGAAGTGTTTTCCTAACGTTACCTGGTTGCTGTGCGAAGCCATGCTCCCGGTGAGATTTCTCCACAATCACTAGATTAATGTTGTCTCGGGGGGGAGGTGAGTTTGTAGTACTTGGTATTACCAGTAAACGCCTACTGTGACATGGTTTCCATTTTGCTATGGTCTGTCACACGGTGGTTTTACTCAGGTTTAGCGCTACTACTCCAGCATATCACGCCGTTTCCCCCACCGTCGCCGCCATCTTTATCTCGCGCCTGTGTGTGCTGCTCGAGCGCGCGCCCTGAGAGATCACCGTGTGCGTGCGCGGGGCGGGCGCGCCAAAATGACGCATTTTTAGTCATTACCTCACAAATACTTTATTACTCGAGGGGATTTTTTTTTTAATTATTTAATAATACAGCAGATAATAAAAGAATAATATACAAATAGGCAATGTGCAAAATAGCAAAAACACAATATATAATATAGACAATTATGTGTACAGGTTTGATATGTGCAAATTTGAAATGTAAATAAGTAAGTGTGGTGAATAAATAATGTATAATAGTGTTGTGTGTTCCATGTTTAGTGTCAAGTGTTCATGAGATTGATTGCCTGAGGGAAGAAACTGTTCCTGTGTCTGGTCGTTTTGGTGCACAGAGCTCTCTAGCGTCGACCAGACGGTAACAGTTCAAAGAGGGAGTGTGCTGGGTGAGGGGTCCAGAGTGATTTTACCAGCCCTTTTGCTCACTCTGGATACGTACAGTTCTTGGAGAGTGGGGAGGGTTGTACCAATGATTCGCTCAGTAGTTCGGACTACCCTCCGTAGTCTTCTGAGGTCAGATTTGGTAGCTGAGCTGAACCAGACAGTTATAGAAGTGCAAAGGATGGATTCAATGATAGCGGAGTAGAACTGTTTCAGCAGCTCCTGTGGCAGGTTGAACTTCCTCAGCTGGCGAAGGAAGTACAACCTCTGCTGGGCCTTTTCACAATGGACTCAATGTGAATGTCCCACTTCAGGTCCTGGGAGATGGTGGTGCCCAGGAATCTGAATGACTCCACTGCAGTCACAGTGCTGTTCATGATGGTGAGTGGGGGGAGAGCAGGGGGGTTTCTCCTGAAGTCCACGATCATCTCCACAGTTTTGAGCGTGTTAAGCTCCAGGTTGTTAAGACTGCACCAGACAGCCAGCTCCTTAACTTCCTGTCTGTAAGCAGACTCGTCACCGTCCTGGATGAGGCCGATCAGTGTGGTGCCATCTGCAAACTTTAGGAGCCTGACAGAGGGGTCTTTAGATGTGCAGTCGTTGGTATACAGGGTAATAACTCAAGCCTTTTTTTTTAATATAATTTTTATTTTTTTTTATTAGCCTATTTTATCGGCAAAATATTATTTTCATAAATGCACATTTTCTTTAACATTACCCAAATTACTTAATTTTTTTGTGACTTTAAGATTAGATTAGATTAGATTAGATTCAACTTTGTCACTGTGCAGAGTACAAGTACAGAGCCAATGAAATGCAGTTAGCATCTAACCAGAAGTGCAAATAACAAAGTATATAAATAAATATAAAAAATGTGTATATACATTAAGTTTTAAGACATATAGTGCAAGTTATGAGGTAGAGGGGGAGAGACTAGCTCAGTGCAAATGACTGTACTTACAACTTAGGTTGCAAGGAAGTATAAACAGAAGGTGCATTATAAAGTGAGGTATGTAAATAGCATATGTTTATATATGGCCAATGACCTTAACGGCATCCGGAGGTAGAAATGTGCAAAATAACAGAGGGAATAATAAGAACATTGTGAGTGATGAAGGCAGACAGGTTATTGAACAGTGCAGTTTTTTTTTTTTACCATTAGGTGGTCCATCTTGGATGTAGTGTTCAGCGCCTGAGATTTGAGTTCAGTAGGCTGACAGCTGAGGGAAAGAAACTGTTCCTAAGTCTGCTGGTGCAACAACGAAGACTCCTATAACGTCTCCCCGATGGGAGAGGAGTGATCAGTCTGTGATTGGGGTGAGAGGAGTCTTTGGTGATACTTCTCACTCTCCTTAGGCAGTGTTTGTGGTAAATGTCTTTGATGGAGGGTAGCCCGACACCAGTGGTGTATTGGGCAGTTTTCACCACCCGCTGGAGGGCTTCTGGTCCGAAACAGTGCAGTTGCCATACCACACTGTGATACAGTTTGTGAGAATGCTTTCAATAGTACGACGGTAAAATTTCCGCAGGATGTGAGGAGACAGGTGAACTTCCCTTAGTTTCCTAAGGAAGAAAAAGGCGCTGTCGTGCCTTTTTGATCAGTATGGAGGTATTGAGGGTCCAGGAAAGATCCTCATAGAGATGGACACCAAGGAACTTGAAGCTCACCACACGCTCCACTTTGGCCCCATCAATGTAGATGGGAGTGTGTGTGTGGTCCTTCTTAGTCCGCGGGTGGTCTACAATCAGCTCTTTGGTCTTCTGGGTGTTGAGTGCAAGGTTGTTGTTGGCACACCACGTTGCTAGATGCTGAACCTCATCCCTGTAAGCCGTCTCATCATTGCCGCTGATCAGGCCTACCACCGTGGTGTCATCTGCAAACTTGATTATGGAGTTAGAGCCATGTACAGGTATGCAGTCGTGGGTGAAAAGGGAGTAGGGGATTGGACTCAGCACACAGCCCTGTGGTACCCCAGTATTTAGAGTGAGGACGGAGGAGGTGTGGTTACTGATCCTAACAGACTGTGGTCTGTTGGTGAGAAAGTCCAGGGTCCAGTTACAGAGGGAGGGGCTGATGCAAAGATCAATGAGCTTGGAGATCAGCTTGGATGGGATCACTGTATTGAAGATGGAACTGAAATCAATGAATAGCATCCTGACGTATGTGTTGGTTCTGTCCAGGTGCATCAGGGCGGAGTGGAGAGCTGAGGCGATGGCATCCTCAGTTGACCTTTTGGATTTGTAGGCGAACTGGTATGGGTCCAGTGTTGGGGACAAGTATGTTTTCAGGTGGGAAAGAACCAGCCTCTCAAAACACTTTGCAATAATGGGAGTAAGAGCAACTGGGCGGAAGTCATTGAGGGCCACTGCACCAGTGTGTTTTGGTACAGGTACTGTTTTGAAGCAGTTGGGAACAATGGCTTGGGCCAAAGAGAGGTTGAAAATGTTGGTGAAGACCTCAGCCAGCTGTTCTGCACAGGCCCTAAGCACTCGGCCAGGGATGCCATCAGGGCCGGCAGCTTTATGTGAGTTCACCTTACGCAAGGTGGAGCACACATCACTGGTGGAAAGTGTGAGCGGCAGGTCGTCAGGTGTGAGCACAGCTTTGATGGGTGGATCTGTGTTTCTACGATCAAAGGGAGCATAAAAGTTGTTTAGTTCGTCAGAGAGGGTGGCATTGCTGTTTAACTAAATAATTGCTGTTTAACTACCTAATTAAGACACTTAAAAAGGTTAACAACAAAAAAGTGTCAAATTTGTGTAACTGTATAATGATCTTTTGAATGTTACGTAATTTGAGTTACTACCTTTGATTTTCCTTTTTTTTTTTTATTCATATCCTTTGTTGTCTTCCTGTAGTATTTCTTTTATTCATACTGTCATCCAATGTTGTATTTAATTGCTGTAGTTATTCTTGTTTATACCTGCAATAAAACATTTTATTTTACAAAAATTATATTTAAGCTGATTGAAGTGCTCTCTTAAAAGACTTGATATTAAAAGACTTAAAAAGACAGATATTGAACTGTTCTTTGTGTTTAGAAAGCCCTGAAACTTATTTACATTTATTCTGGAATTGCTCTTACACAACATCATTTTGGTGTGGCATTCTTGATTTTATCATGTGTGTCATTTTTCATTTTGAGTTTACTTAGAAATTAAATTTTTGATTTTCATGAATGTGGAAAAAAAATCTTTCATAAATCTTATTTTCCTGTTAGCCAAGTACCATATTCAAAATGTAAATTTTAAATGCAAACCTCTTTTTTGAAAAGTCAAACTTGAAATGAAAATGTATTTTCAGTCTATTGAGCTCTCTACAATCTTAAAGGCAATAAGAACAATGGCTTTGCTAAAGACTTGGCACTTCCTCTGGACCGAAAGACTGAATGACCCTGGACTTATGTTGTATTTGACAATGATGACAATTGTTATTGTTTTTCTCAAGCATTCAATAAAAAACTGTAAGCATTCTTATTAATCTTTTTTAATGGTCTGACTTTTTTTTGTTTTCAACAAGCCACATCAAATCGACAGAGGCAATGAACAAAAACAAAAAAAACAAAATACAAACGAAAGTGCATATATAATATATACATTGTAAAGCTGACAAATAAAGTGCTAATGCCTTCTTTTTTTTTGTCAGTGTCCTTACTGCTTTGACAAAGTTAATCAAAGAATGGAGTTTAGTTTGTAATCTTAAAACCTGCAAAACCATTTCGAGAAATGCGTTCACTCAGAAATCTCCTATGGGTTGTTTTTGATGAATAAATGAACGACTTTCTGTTTAAGGACTACAACTACCAGAAGGATGTAAGCTTACCTGTATGAGGAACTGGACAACAGGTGTAGTTCTTATGTAGGCCTAACTTGCGGCTTCAAAACTTACTTGAAGGTAATTTATCCTTAAGTGAAAAAAATGAGAAGGTCCTTTAAAGTGATATTAATAACCACAGACCCAATATTTACGTTGTGTAGCTAATAACAAACTGGTGGCGAATCGTGTTTTTTTCTGTTCATTGAAACGAACTGTTTGATAGAACGCTGTCTCTTTTATAAAAATTGAAAAGACAATAACAAAAGTAAAACATGGTTAAAAAATTTAAAAAATGTAAAAAAGGGCCATTATTTAACATACGATTCCTTATACAAAGACTTTAAATGCGGAGCAAATTCTAACAGTCTTCATAGCTTTCTAATTAGTAATCACATTTAAATAATTCTCCTTAAAACGAGCACAAAGACAGGTTTACAGTCTCGTGACGCTTCTGTGGGCGGAGTCAGAGTCAGACAGGTTTCACAGGTGTGTTCATTCACAACAACACAAGAAACCTGAGCGAAACCCACACAAATCACTGCTTACTTCGGCCATTTCAGTAAAAGGTAGGCTCTGTGTTCATTAATTGGTTTATTACCAAGTTACGTGTACATTTTCGTTTCCTAATACGGTTTATTTTGGTGATTAGTTTCAGGAAATGAGACCATCTATACTTTACAGAAATACTTTTATAAAAGTAATATGGTTAAACTGTGAATATTTCTTGAGAGACTGTTCCAATATATAAACCACAACCACATCAGTTAACTAACAATGTAATAGTACTGGTTTCACTATTATTCACGTGAAGGTGCATGAAGATACATCAAGTTTTAAACCCATGACATTTGTGAAATCTCCTTATTTCTCAGGCAATGCCAGAATCAAGCCAGCATCATCACACAAGGGACAAAGACTACTCTAGTCGAGACAGGAGAGATGAGTACAGGAGAACACCTGATGGAGACGACAGATCACGAAGCCACCGAGAGAAACAAAGGGACCCCCGTGTGTACGAGGCCACCCGTTATCATAGTCAGGGAGTGTAAGGAGTGATTTTGTCTCTTTCACACCTACAAAATGTTTATGTCCTCCGCAGAAGTATGCATGCATGCTGTGACTTTCTGCCTTGCTTGTTGTGATATTTTCTACAGGCCCAGTTACACCGAGACATCATCTTCATACTATGATGACCGTCAACCCTACCATCATACACTTTACAACCTAAAATACATCACAACTAGCAGAGGTAAACTCACTTTGAAACAGTCTCTTGCTAACCTAGAGAGCCTAGAAATTAACCGTTAAGTTATCTTTTAATTTTGGGAGGAAAAGTCACCAACCATGGCAGCAAACTAGGTGGAGATATGAGACAAAAAGGAGTTTTCAATAAAAGTTTAATACAGCTTTAATTTTTTCCCGCATGCATTAGAATGTGTCTGAGCAAAAAATAATGCCCACGGTTTACAGAAGACACTAACTAAAATGCAATTTGGTAGTTACCAAAATCTAAAAATCTTAGACCTATTTAGAACAAGAATCATTAGATGGCATTGACTGTAATATTAAATTTTTAGCAATATTTGTCACTATCCTTCATATCACTAGGGTTTAACATTGGTCAACAAGAAGGTTTTAATATAAAATGTCTTGTATGTATTTTAATAAGTACAGATCGGAATAAGTATGTTGTTTCAATTTTACACTGAATGATGGAACATTATTTCACCAATATTTTGACTTATTCTCAAAAGTTATTTGAAACATTAACATGGACACATGCATTTAATATGTTTCCTATGTACATAAATTAACTTTTTTTGTCAGTTTTATTTGATTCGGAAACCAAAACAGATCGTCTTGTCTTTGACCAACATGCACACATTTTTTATGCTTTTGCTTCATTTCTTTCTATACTTGTTTTTTTATACTGGGCTTTTGCATGTTCCTTTATACTTTTATAAACGGTGTAAAAATGGTGATTTAGAATTTTATTTAAAGTGGTTTTGCACTTAAATGAAAGCAGTTTATATTATGTATTTTTATATACGCTACCGTTCAAAAGCTTGGGGTCAGTGATATTATTTACATGTTTTTGCAGAATGTCTTTCATGCTCATTAAAATTATTGGCACACTAGTATTTTCAGCAGCTAAAAATGGTTTTAAGTCGGTTACTTCTATCTTTTGGTGTAGTGTGCCAGTAGGAAATATCAGTTTACATTTCCAAACATTCATTTTGCCATTAGTTTTAATAATCCAGTGAGATTTTTTTTTTGTTTGCTCCACACAGAGATCTGATCTGGTCATCATCCAGTCAGTCTGGAGAGACATGAAGAAACAGAACAAACTGAAACAGACTAAATCCAGAAGAGCTGTGGCAACGTCTTCAACGCTTCAAGAAACCTACCTGCAAAGCTCCAGTACTGTTAAAAGTTTTAGGCACTTGATGAGGATGTTGTCAAATAGATTTCCATTATCAGTTAACTTCTATTAACTAAATTAAATCAACATTTGGTGTGAGCATCCTTTGCCTTTTTAAAGCAGCTTTTGCCCTCGGTGCACTTGAGCAGAGTTTCTCAAGAGCTTTGCAGGTAGGTTTTATGAAGCGTTCAAGACGTTTCCACAGATAGAAGTAACTGACTTAAAACCATATTTAGCTGCTGAAAATACTAGCGTGCTAATCATTTCAGCCACCACTGTATATTAAAAAAAAAAACAGTAAAAATAGTAACATTGTGAACTGTTTTCCATTTCATAATATATTTAAAATTTCTGTGAAGGCAAAGCTGAATTTTCAGCATCGTTACTCCAGTCTTTAGTGCCATATCATCCGTGAGAAATCATAATAAGTATGTCGAAACTGTGCTGCATTTCTTTCAGGATTCTTTGATAATAGAGCATTTATTTGAAATGGAAACCTTTTGTAACAATTTATTTATAGTCATTTTTGATAAGTATTTCTGATCCCAATTTTGTGAACAATATTGTATATTTATGCAATCTCTTTTATTGTGCATATGTTCTTATCCTATAGGCATCTGTCAGGCCATGGAATTCTTCTTAGGCTTGTTGATTGTCATCTGTGCTGGAGTGAACCACAGTAACTCGGGTCGGTATCGGGATATCGCCAGCCTAGGCGGTTTGTACCAGTACTATTACGGAGGAGCCAACGCATTCACCGGAGCAGAGGCGCAGAAGGTCCAGAAGCTCGACGACCAGTTCTACCAGCTCAAACTGCCCCCTTACGTCTACAGCATGGCTTGCGGCGGAGCGCTGATGCTTTATGCTTGTGCCACGCTGGCCATCGGCGTGTTTCGCATGCCCTACCGTTTCCCTCCTCTGCTGCTGGCTGAAGCCCTGCTAGATGTGCTCATAGGTCTGGGTTTTATTCCTTCCGTCGCTTTCTACTTCATAAAGCTGCAGGAGATCTACAACAACCCCATCTGTAAAGAGAGGGAAGCCATGTACAGCAGCAAAGGTCACAGAGGATTCGAGTGCAATTTCAATGGGGCAGACATAGCAGGAGGCTTGTTTGGTGTTCTGGGGATTATTATATTCCCCCTAAGCGCCGTGTTTGCCATCAGAGCCTTCATACGAGTGCAGAAGATGAAGCAGAGGCCGGCAGAAGACAACAACCTGTGAAGGTTACGCTATTTCATGTGGAAAGCACAGAAGGTCATACACCAGTGTAAATGCTTTGTTTAGTATTTTTATAGTATCAGAAGGATATGTATTTTTCCATTTTTTATATATATATGTTAGCTTTCTCTTAAGAGTTTTTATTATGAAGGACCTTTGCAAGTTTTTTAAAAATTATATTTTCATATTCTTTACAAACATTAGATTTGATTCTTTAAGAAGAAACGCAATATATTGAGAATGAAGTGAATTACACAAAATTAATGACTTATTAGGGTTTCTGCAGGTCTTTTAAACACTTTATTCATCCTTTAACAAGTTAAGATGTTAAATCAGATCTTAAATTTGTAAATTAATAAAGTCATGACATTAAATGTTGCATTCACTGCAAAGTTTTTTTCTTAAATCGTTTACTTGAGATGCAAATGTAAAAGTCTTAAAATATTGAACAAATTGAAGCGTTTATGCTTGAAACAAGAAGAAATGTCAATGAATTATGAAATCTGGCTCAGGCAAACCAGTTATGTTTTAACCATAAACTCAATTTTTTTTCTCAAATGTATCAATTTAAGAATCTTTAGATATTTGCACTGGAAAACAAGTGTGATCAGAAGGTACAGTAAAAGTAATTTCCATATTCTAGTGATTGGGCTATTAAGCTATTTTTGTGTAAAATTAGTTAAAAAGATGGAGATTGTTTGGTAGTTGTACTTTCAAATTTTTATGTATGCCTAAAAAAATACAACTCATTGTGTTTCTCTCAAGACACTTACATTCAGAGAACATACTCGCCTTTAGTTGCCTTCAATTTATTTTCTAAATGTTCTGTATAGTCTAAAATGTACCATCATGAAAGCCTGCAGAAACCTTGTATATACTTCATAACATACAAACTCATTTAATTATGTCTGTATTATCTTCTGTGCCAATGCGCCTAGATCACAGTTTGTAATTTAACATATTAAGCAAGATAATTTCCTTCTCTTTATATGTGCATCTGTTACGCAACTATAGATATTAAAGTATTTTGAGACATGCATATCAGTTATGTGCAAATACATCCCATAAAGTACTTCTGAGACAAAGACATGTTTCACAGTAAAAAGTTTTATTGCTACTTGGCTGAAAAGTGAATTAAAAATACAGCTTTCTGCTCAAAACTAAGCATAGCAGCATCTGAAATTAAACTATGAGCCAGCACCCACTCTAAAAAGTACAGTCCTAGCTGACAGACAGCAAAAGTGCTCGCATTTAGTCCTTTTACTAAATCAGTAAAACAACTCAAATGATCTCCTAAACTAAAAACAATTCCATAATTTAACACAATGAAAATATTCAGCAGTTTACTGCATGCTAAATTAGAAACTTAAAAATAGAATATACATTATGCGTCAGATATTAAAACAATTTCTTATAAACAGAAAAGTTAATATTTTATACAAATAATCACAATATTCTTTATATATATATTTATATTCATTTATATAGGGCATGCTTCTCACATTAAATACATAGTTAGTATCTTCAAAGATAGTACTTTGATGGGTGATGGTTTACCCTTAAATCCTAGATTCTGCATTGGAGGACCTATAAATTTGCATGAAACTATGAAGTACAAAAATAAACCTCAGCTTCTTGGCATCGAGAGGAAATATTAAAGCATCTCTTAAAAACAAAATGTACATAAATGATGACAAGATCAAGCTTTGGTCACATGTCAACAACAGGAACTTCATCTCAATCCACGTCTGTCCAGAAGATGTGCAAAAATGTCAATGAATACGTCAGATAAAGATGCGTTTTTGCATTCAAAAGCAGCTTTCATCTCTCTCAGGGTAAAACCACAATCACACGCTAACAGCAACTCTCACACTGCTCAGATTTACAGAGACTTAAGACAAATGCTTTCCTTGTTCGGTCAAAAAAAAAAAAAAAAAGAAGCACGTTTATGATAAGCTCACTGGATAAAAAAAAATGGGTGGTGGAGTCAGAACTTGGAAAAGCAGAAATATAATGAGTCGTTAAAGGTGATGCGTGTCATTTTCTACTAAATGGAAGTGCACAATTGATCAGTTTTCAGTCAAGTTTATTGAACACTTCCCTCATCTGTCATTGGTCAGATAAACAGTTAGCCCCGCCCTTAAGCTTACACCATTGGTTGACACTGGCTGCCATGTTAAACAAAAGCACAGATGTTTTGATGAATCCAGAATGTTTACACTTTTTTCAGGAATTAACCTATGAATGGCTTGCTAGTAGTTAAGCTGGGAGAGGTGTTATAACATCTATTAAAAAAATAATAATTCGCACATCACCTTTAACTTCTCCAATGGCTTGTCATTGTGTGAAATCATGTCTTTATCTTCTTAAAGGGAAATCTAAATCACTCTGCTGCATTGTAACTTTAAGACTTCCTTTAGTTCTGCATAAGTGTTCACACAAGAGTTGCAAAGCCAGTTATAAAATCAGAGAAAGTTAGAGAATTCAGTAAGTGCAGAACATGTAAAAAGGCTGAAACTTTGACCTGTTTTTAATAACGTGTTCAGTTTGAAACACTTTAACGAGAACATTTTCTAGTGCAATGCCCAAACTAAGACACCACTAACACAATGGCAAACAAAATCAACTTAATCACATTTAAAAAATAAAATAAAAATGTACGGTAATACGTAAAGCTTTTATATATAATGCATTATAAATGTAGTTTTAATGCATTAATTATGCCTTGTAATGCACCTTACAACAGTTACACAGTTATAATAAATTATAATTTATCTATTCATTGTTGCACATAATGCATGAAAAAGAAAAAACAAACTTTAAAAGAATTTATGCTATGGTTACAATTATTTACGAAAACTTATAATGCATTACGACGTACATTATGAATACCTTTATAATGCATTATGCATACAGGCTTTATGTAAACTGTTACCAAAAATACTTAATGCTCCATGATAGAATATTAGACCCCCCAAAATGCCTTATAAATGTTAAACTAAAATATAAAAAAAATCTAATATTTAATGTGAGCGGGAATATTTGCATAACTGTGCTTAGTGTTCTTCCATTAAGCATATAATTAAAGGGATAGTTCACCCAAAAATGTTATTTCTGTTATTTACTTACTCTCACGTGATCCCAAACCTCGCTTTCTTACGTGGAACATAGAAGATATTGAGAAAAGTTGGTAACCAAAACAGTTTGGTTAGCAACATTCTTCAAAATATGTTCTTTTGTGTTCACAGAAGCCAAGTTTGGAAAAACAGTTACATAAATAATAATGTAGATTTTAGGGTCTGCTGTTCCTTTAAGAATCACCTCCGCTGTGCCATTAACAAATGAATGTAAACTTAATGGCTATTTGAATAATACACCAAGGAAAATTGCATTTTGCCAACATTTTCAGAAACGCGAGTTTCACCTCAACATGTTTTGGCCAGGAGAGCACAAAGCACAAATGTTAAAGGGATATAAAATACAACATTTGTCTACGTGGCAAATTACCTAGTATAGTTGCCTAGGCTGAAGAAAAACACTATTTCCACAACAGAGCACTGCACTTGACACCCACAGACATACACAGGTTTATGGATTTTCCCCAGTCCTGTTCTTCAATTTTCAGATTAATATTGATCTAATTAGACACCTTGTGATTGTTGCATATATCATTTAAGTACGATGCAGATATGCATCATGTTGTAGAAGGTGCTCTCGAAGTGGTAATAAAGTGGCTGTATCAGTGATGTCGGTTCAAAATATTACTTTCCATTTCTGTTTCCTTATAATGTTAAAGCACTCGAGGGATGAAACGCTTCTATAGCTAATAACAGACTACATCTTGCAAACAAAGCAAGCCGTCGAATGCTTGTACTCTGCCTCTTAGCACAGTATGAATCAGCATGTTGTGCCTCAATAACCACATCTCTCCTTTCAACCAAACATAAGAAAATTGAATTTTTCAGGGGTTATAAAAGAAAGAAAAAAAAGTACCTAAAAGAGGCCACAGATCAAAGCCTAATGATGATTTTATACGCATTTCAGCAATAGCTAAATATGTCTACGTATATAGATTCTCTGAGCTATGAACAAAGTGCTTATACAGTGTAAAACCCTTTTATTTTATAAGATTGTACAGCAATACTTGATGCACTTAAGCATACAGCTCTAAATGGTTTAGGGAATCTAGAGAGCAATTTCTAGAAAATTGTAATTCACATTTTTGAGTGCAAAAAAGAGAACTGGACTATAAACACTAAAGACTGTGGAAAACCTGCTTTAAGGCCATGATAGAAAGAAAAAATTACAATGAGTCATGCAGGGCTGCTGCGTCCATGCCACTGGCTTCAGCTCTCAGTAGCACCCGAGGGACGATCAAAATACTCAAAATAACCTAACGTCCCTTCAAGTAGCACTACTAAGTATCTTTTGGCACAAGAGCTTCAGTTTCAGGTCTGTAGGCAATTATAATTAACACTTCTCTAATGCTTGAAGTTAATGGCAGTAAAAGTTCAATTCAAAACCTTCCTGGATGTTAAATACGGGGATCCAGATTAGTTACATGGCAGCTTTTTCTCCTACATATAGCAAGCACAAATCTGTATGGACGTTTGGCACAATGAACATTGCCATCTGACCATGGAGAATATCATTTAAAAAAAAAAGAAATACACTCAAAATGTTCACTTATAAAGGTTATAATTCACAAAATTAATCTCTTTAATATTGAGGTGAAATGGCTTGAACATAATATCTGAGCATGCAACAGACTTAAGCTCAATTTCAAGTTGATGATCTACAAATTTTTTATACATGCCAATGCTGAGACGTCTATGAGATTCAATTTCTAGATTTGAAGTGTATCAGTGTCAATGTGAACTGTTGCTTCTTTTCTAAAGACTGTGAATGAATTGAATCTAATGAATTATGAGAGTGCACCTAATAAATATAATTTAATACAACCGATGCCCTACAATTGGCAAAAGAAAAAAAAGGGCTTTTAATAACATCATTAAATTGAGTATCTAACAATTAACAATGGGCTTTGCACTTGATTGTCCCTAATTTTAATTCTGTATTTATTTATTAATAATAAATTAAATGTAATAATGAGTGTAAAAGGAACTTCATTCCAGGGAAAACCCTGAAAAAACAACATTGTTGTTTCCAATAAACACCACTAGATGTCTCCTCAAACCATGAGCACAGTATTTTACTGCTCAGAATTCCCTGATACTGTGATTGTGGCAATGACAAACTCAAATGACCCAATATACTGGTACATCTCTAAAAATTAGAATATCGTGAAAAACTTGAATTTTTTTTTAGTTTTGATGATTAGAGCTTACAGCTCATGAAAGTCAAAATACAGTATCTCAATATATTAGAATATCTATATTAGAGTTTCATTAAACGACCATCCCTACAGTATAAATTTTGGGTATCTCTTGTTCTTTGAAACCACAATAATGGGGAAGACTGCTGACTTGGTAATGATCCAGAAGACAATCATTGACGCCCTCCACAAAGACTGTAAGTCACAGAGGGTCATTACTGAAAGGTGTGGCTGTTTACAGAGTGCTGTATCAAAGCATATTAAATTCAAAGTTGACTGGAAGAAAGAAATTGGGTAGGAAAAGGAGCACAAGCAACAGGGATGACCGCAAGCTTGAGAATACTGTCAAGCAAAGCTGATTCAAACACTTGGGAGAGTTTCACAAGGAGTGGACTGAAGCTGGAGTCAGTGCATCAAGAGTCACCACGCTCAGACGTCTTCAGGAAAAGGGCTACCAAGCCACTTCTGAACCAGATACAACGTCAGAAGCGTCTTACCTGGGCTGTGGAGAAAAAGAACTGGACTGTTGCTCAGTGGTCCAAAGTCCTCTTTTCAGATAAATTAAAATTTTGCTTTTCATTTGGAAATCAATGTCTGGAGGAAGGCTGGAGAGGCACAGAACTCAAGCTGCTTGAAGTCCAGTGTGAAGTTTCCACAGTCAGTGATGATTTGGGGTGCCGTGACGTCTGCTGGCGTTGGTCCATTGTGTTTGATCAAATCCAGAGTCAATGCTGTCGTCTACCAGGAGATTTTGGAGCACTTTATGCTTCCATCTACTGACAAGCTTTATGGAGATGCTGATTTGCTTTAGCACCTGCCCACAGTGCCAAAACCGCTTGCAAGTGCTTTGCTGACCATGATATTACTGTACTTGATTGGCCAGCCAACATGCCTGACCTGAACCCCATATGGAATCTATGGTATATTTTCAAGAGAAAGATGAGAAACAGTCGATCCAACAATCCAGACGAGCTGAAGGCTCAATAGTGCCTCAGCAGAGCCACAGGCTGATCGCTTCCATGCCATTCCTCACTGATGCTGGAATTTGTGCTAAAGGAGCCCTGACAAAGTATTGAGTTCATAAATGAGCATTCTTTAAAGAACTTGAATTTTTCTGCTTTGCAAATACTTTTTTTGATTGATCTTAAGAAATATTCTATTATTTTGAGATACTGATTTTTGACTTTCATGAGGTGTAAGCTCTAATAATCAAAATGAAAAAAAAATAAATACTTTTGAAATGTCTTACTGTACATGTAATGAATCTAAAATATATGTGAAAGTTTCACTTTTTGAAATAAGTTGCAAAAAAAAAAATGCAGTTTTTCACGATATTCTAATTTTCTGAGATGTACCTGTAGTCTCTTTCCTCAGGTCTCCCGATTCAAATAGAAAAACTCAAACCAGCCTGTTTCCTTATACGTACCATGCATGGCTAAAATAGAGCACACATACCCACACACACACATACCCACACACTGCACAATACATGATATCATATTAACCACTACCTCTCATACAAAAAAAAAACTAAAATGTCAGCTGATCATTTTTTCCTTGATTATGAGATGAGAAAATATCCCAACCTCGCTCAGATCAACAGCAAAACCGCACTACTACAAAGACCCGATGACGCTTTTACAGCTCAAGGCTGTATAGCATGGGCTCTGTCATGTAGTCATGGCACACTCGAAACTTCAAGTACTTTAAACAACCCGAGACAGCTCAAGTTATGATTTCAGACAAGGTTGTGAAGTCTTTCTACTTCCCAAATGACCGTAAAGGTGTGGCGATGCTTCCACTGAGCATTGGATGTAGTTTCTGTCTCCATCTCACTCTGACCTCCATCACTAGACCGATTCCCTCTCCAGGGTTTGAATGTTACGTTTGGTTCATTGTACTCTTCTATTGTGCAGAGGGTCCCAGAGACCCCCATGGCTTTGTCCGGGAGATCCTGTATGCATACAAGAGAGGAGATCAGGAACGGCGGAGAACGCTCTGGTATTTTTCAACAACACATCTTTCCACAACGACCACCACTCCCTTTCCATGAAATAGAGCGGGATGTTTCCAGCAGGTCAGATGGGGAAGAGATCTGTCTGAAATATTCCTCACAGACTTCAAAAGTGCAGATTACCGACTAGTCGCCACTATGGGAAGGTAGGAGAACAACACTGCACTTACACCAGAACAGTAAAGGCTCTCAGAACCTCAACCATCTTCAAGAGGCACTTTTCTCATCTTTTGGTCTCAGTTTAGCTTGATAGCATCTTTCCTCCAGAAGGCAAATGTGATCATTGAAGCCTACGTAAGCCTGTGACCTTTGAAATTAACTTGCGCATGGTGATGTATGAGGTACTCCAGCTCCATGCTGTGGTTTTTGGTCAGGAATAGCCCATGTATTTCCACAATCTTCAAGATTTCATGACATTTCCACCCTTCCGTTCTTGACTCGGACCAGCTCAAGAATGCACATGCATGGACCCACACGTGATGACGGCGCTAAATAAGAACTGGATTATCTCGAGCGTGCTAGCCTCTTTGATGTGGCACTACAATGCGGAGATGCTCCAATGGTGCGGTCCTCTTGCACCAACTATAGAGCTGTGTCGTAGACGTCCTGTTGCAGGACGGTGGTGGGGTGGAGACTGGGGACGGTGGGCTGAGGATGGTCCCATTTGGGGTCTCTCACTGAGGGAGGCGTTGAAGGAGCCGGCGGTGGCCCGGGAACCACAGGGCTCTGGCCTCTCAGCTGCTCCCGCACATCTTGCTCCAGACTGGGTGGTATAATTAACTGGTCTTCCGGGTCTTGCTGGGCTGGCGCGGCAAAATATCCCGACTTCTTTTTTGGGGCCTCCAGTGCTACCTCAATAATATTGTGGCTGTCCTCAAGAGCCACTACGGAGCCATTAGACAGCTTCTTCCCGAAGAGACTAGAGGTTGAAGGAGACTTCTTCAGATCGGAGATCTCTCGGCCGCATACGGCCAGCAGGCAGCCATTGGTGGCAGAAACCACCACGCTGTTTTGCCGCCGCATTTTGCTGTTGGGATAATCCGAGCCCCTCGAATCATGTCGGCCGTCCAGGTCCTTGGGACTTTCCGGTGGTCCGGAGCGCAGCTGAAAAGCGCAGCAGTGGATGTCCACTTCCACCTCAAGCTTGCTCCCGTTTGAGATGACGCCTTCTAAAGGAGCCTCGTCGTCGCTGTCCAGTCCATTGTCCGACTGGTTGCTTGAAAAGGTTGCGCTGGAAGGCTGCCGCTGGAATAGAGCAGGGTGCGCCCCTGGCCCCAAGCTCGCCACTGGCCCCGTGTTGCACAAGGTAGCAGTGGGATGCAAACTACAGCGGCGCTCCGGACGAGCCATTGGTCCCGAAGAAGGGTGCTCGTCCGAAGCTGTAGACCCAGCCTCGCTGCCCACTTCCGAAGCAGACATCTCGCTGTTGAACTCCGAGGCAATGCCACTGCTAGACGACGGCGTGGCTGGGTCACCAGGGGACACGGAGATCGGTAAAGGTGGTCCTCGGGCTTCTGCATTCAAGAGAGGAGGCTCACATGTACAGCTGTCTTCTCCGATATGCAAAGCTACCACCACTGCTCCGACATTATCCCGGCACCCATAACTCTGTGCCAGCGTGCAGAGCTTTTTGGCAGCAGCGCGGGGGTCTCTGACAGCCAGCACAGTGCTCACTGCCTCCTGGTAGGAAACCTTCTGGAAGAGTGCTTTGTTTCCTAGGATCAGGAACTCATCCTGGGAACACAGAGGCTCTGTGTGCACCCAGGGTTTGGGAAGCACCCAAGGAAACAGGTAGGAACAGCCAAGTAACCGTGAGCAGCATGTCACCCCACTCACCTTGTTATCCTACAGCACAAGAGTCAAATGATTAGAGACACAAATAAGCTGCTACTTTTCATTCATGGCCATATTTATAACAGCATGATGCATCAGTCAGTTTTTGGACCTTAGTCAGGGTAGACCCATATTTAATTTTTGACAGGAATGAACAAGGCTAAGAGGTGAGGGATAAATGGGATTGCAATGGATGTTGTTTAACATACCAATTATTCAGCTGACAAAATGTCTCCAAAAAATTAAAAATCAGTAGACAAAACTCCATAGGAGAGTCTTGAGAGATCTAGGAACTTTATACAGCATGTGCCATTATTAAGACTAAGTCTATCCCTCACAGCCTGGTTTTCATCTACGTACAATACAATATGGCATCTAACCCGACTAAGGTCTATGGGATGACCTGAGAATGGGTCAATACCTCAGTGATAATAGCTTTTGCCAGTTTGACACGCTCCATCTCCTCAGCGCTTTGTTCTAGGCTGAAAACTTTTGAGAGGGCAAGAGGTTGCCCATCACGACACAGTACAGCCTGGCAGGTGCCTACGTTGGCCACAGTGAGGCTGAAGTAGCGGCCAGGCTCGGAGGACTCGTGATGGATGTAACAGAGCAGAGCAGAGGCTCCGAGCTTCTGGCCTGCCATGCCAAGTTTCCTGCAAAAATGCACAACGCAATATGAGAAATGCATTTGTTATTCATATAGCTAAGAATCTAAATTCAAAGCTCTGTCTGAACTATGGTGCAATTAAGTCATATTTAGAAGCTGAAGGGCAAGTTGTAATTGCAAGTGAGTTTTCTTTGAGCCCGAGTTTCAGGGTTGTGGGCGTCAGTGACAAAATATGGTGGATGCAATAATGGTTTTCTTTTTCAATAGAACTAGCCGTTTTAAGTTGCACATATGAACTACGGTAGTACTCTATAACTATGATTATTTTTTAGCGCTTTTTAAATGCAGATTGTGTCAAAGCAGCTTTACAATATTAAACAGGGAAATTAGTGTGTCTTAGAAAATGACTTCATAATGATATATAATGACTTAAGGTTACAAAACTTGATCTGCATTCATTATTTTGTAGAAGTAGAGTTAAAAAAAAAATCTTGCTGAATTGCTATCTTGCTCTGACCAAACTCCTGATGTTATAATTACAACTTCCCAAATTGTAAATATAAATTTTCCATGAGGACTTGAATGCACCATAGTTTCAATACACAATATTCTATTATTTAAAGATATTTTCCATAAAGATTATTTGGAGATACTTTGATAAAAATTAAACGTTTACGTAAACATTAAAAAAAATTGAACAGTTAGAAATGTCATGAAACTGTGAATCACATTCTCATATATATCATACATTTAAATGTACATTAACTACTTTCTGCTGAGCATTACATAAATAATGACCAACTGACTATACATTATCCCATTCATTACATGACTAACCAAATAAATAAATGGATATGACATTTTTATTACTTATGTGATAAGAAAGAGAATGTAGAGTGACACTAGAAAGTAGACCAGTGTATAAATAATAGTCATTATACAAATATATTGATAGAATATCATGACTGAATCAATTATTCCAGACAGTGGCGTAATACAATGTGTTATAAATTCATACAGTTACCAATGATTGTGCAAGCAAACTGAAGCATATATGATTTATGGAAAAAAGCTTAACCAAATCAACTTGTGTGTGTGTGTGTGTGTGTGTGTGCGGAAAACACACCTATGGGAGGTAAGGAAAGTGTTGCACATGTATACACTGTCCACACTGGAGTGCTGTATCTCCTCTGCCAATACATCTCCCATGGTGCACTGCAGTAACCTGGAAATTTCTTCATTACGATCACCATCAAAAATCCCATAAGCAGCCTCCAGACCGTCCCCGAAGCGATCCACGGCCAGCACAGACACACACAATCTGAACCCAGGTAAAACAGCAGATTTCAATGGAACAAATGCTCTTGATGAAACCAACACCCAACCAAAATCTTACAAAGTGTACAATATCACATTACAAATACATTTCATTGACTGGTAATGGATACACCTATATAGGTACATAAACTCTCTCTCTGACAAACACACAAAAGTGGCCCCCCTCGGTGGATGAAGGGTACCGAGAGAGGATGCGATATTTGAGACGGACTGCTTTGAAACTGTGGAGGTAATGCCCTTCGCAGGGGGAGCCAAGCACACCGAGGTCACATTAAACATGTAGAAACAAGACGTTTAAGCCTATGGGATGCATTCTGCATTCAAACCGGCCCTCCTGCTGCGTCTTGCCCTTGGTATCTGCGAAATCCAATGCTACAATTATTCTGAGAATGCCAACTGTTTTTATGCCATCCAAGCATTTATTGGTTAGATTTAGTTGTCTCAGGCAAAACATTTGGGGCTGGATTCACAAAAATCTTCTTAAGGAGTTAAGTCCGTTCTTAGGAAATTGATTACAAACGTCTTGCAATTTTTCTCAAGTGCAATTTTTGGAAAAACACTTAAGATGTTTTCTTAAGAACCTCTTGTTATTAAGAAGACAATATTGTTAGTGGTATATGATTAGCAGCTGTGGCAGAAGACTTTCTGATCAACTATTTTTTTAAGATGACTCCAGATTACGTAATATTATATTAAGATCACACACTATTGAGACTGGATTGATGGGACTTCAGCACTCTGCCTTCCTATTTAACAAGCTTGTTATAGAGTTGCTGAATTTCAAATTCAGAAGTCCTGTCATGCATAATCCTGACCGATCATTGTTTACATTATCAATCATCGGTGTCTCATTTCAGAAAGGGAACCTTTACATTTTTGGGATTTAAGAGAAGTTGGAGGTTATCCTTACTTTAAGAAGTTATTTACAATGATTTTTAAAAAGATTATTTTTAAGAATTTGAATTCTTTTGTATTGGCTTAAGAACAAACATTTTTGGGAATTCAAACATGCTCTAGAAAACAAAATATTAATTTCTTAAAGAAAACAGCACTTTTATTCCTGCAAATGTTTCATGAATCCAGCCCTGATTCACTCTGGCAAAGGGGCTGTCTGAACGACATGAAAACCACCATCCCAATTTTTTTTCTTTTTTATTAATTTAATTTTTTTTTTTTTTGCATGACGTTTAGGGAAGGGTTAATCAGAAACTGATTTGACCGCATTTAAAAATTTAATTGAAATTGATTGGAACTGGTTATTTCTGCTAGCATTTGAATTTTTATTTTTTTTCTTCAATATTTCCTCAATATATAATAGAGAATTATAGGTTGGGGATGGTAATCTGCAAAACAACTCGATTTTTTGAATGGGGCTTCCTTCAACCAACACTGACAAACACACTCATCGTTTCCTGATCTATGAATCTCATGTCCTCAGATTTTGCTCACTTGTTTCTCTGCCCACACATCTCAGCGTAACCATGATCCCACAGAGTGGATGTGCCCTGTGCTTCTCCTGCAGTCACGGCTGGCTTCTGGTCCAGCTTCAAAGTACTGATGTGACTGGAAGAGAGGAGAACACACACACGCAGGTGTGAGAGATAAAGACAAAAAAACACAATTAACCACCTGGGTCTGTGAGAGTATCAGAACATCTTAATATTCATCGGCTGCATAATGTACTGTGTCCCACACACAGAGGACTGCTGTTTGTAGCGTCTCACCTGAAGAGGTTGAGCGTTTTGTGCTCTAACATGAGGCTGCTGTTGCCGGTCAGATCCAGTTCTTGCAGTGTTGAAGGCAGAGAGTCCGGCAACAGGATTTCTGTCTGCTCATTGCAGCTCACATCTACTAGCTACACAAAGAGCAGAAGAAATACAACATAGTTCATGAAAATAAACTGTAACAAACAACACAATTTTGTTGCATTTGGGGACAAAAGTGATTAAATTTCCCCAGATTAAACTAAATAAGCTTGTAAAATAAAGTCAATCAATTATGTAAAATAATGTAAAATACAGTAAATAAAGTAAAAAAACAGTATGCAAAATAATGTGAAATAAAATTAAGTGTATAACAAACAACTACTCAATTTTGTTGGATCTGGAGACAAAAACAATTCAGTTCTGACATACATAAATAAGCTTGTCAATTTAAAATAACCTAGAATTTAATAAATATATTAAAACAAAAATATGTATTGTAAAATAACAAAATATTATTACATATATTTTTAGAGGGGGGCAAAAACTGAAGTTTTTTTTATTTTAAATAGTGAGGTTTTCACAATCATTATAAATATAATATATACACAAAAACAATTAAGAAAAAACTTTTAAACTGTTTAAACAACTTTAAATGTTACATCTAAATTGAAGTTAAACACGCAATTTAGAGAAATGTAGGTTTAAAATTTAATGAAGTGTCACTAATTTGCATGTTCTCACCATTTCTATTTAGATTTAGCATTCAAATGTGAGATTTAATGTTTTTTTAAATAGAAGTCTCTTATGCTCACCAAGACTGCATTTATTTTAATTAAAAATACAGCATTTTCGATCCATTACTCCAGTCTTTCAGAAAGCATTCTAAAATTCTGATTAGAATGTTTTATTCAAACATTTTTATTCAAATCATGTCTATGAACGTTGATTTTCTTTTGGTAATTTGAATTACTGCAACTCTTATCCATACATATATATCATTTTTAGATATGCATTTGTTCCTGCCACTTGATGACTCTGGTTGACCCTTAAGATCCTTCCAATATTTATGGGCAGTTTCACATGTCCTGTCATGATACGTCACAGACCTTGATCTCGGGCAGGCTGAGGACCTCTGGGAACACGCTGATATGGTTGGAGTGGGCGATGAGCGTGTGCAGTCTCTTACAGCTGGACACGGTGGAGGGGATCGTTTTCAGCTTGTTCCCACTCAGATTCAGTTCCTCCAGGACCTCTAGTTTACTGAGCTTGCTGAAAACATAACAAGGGAGCTCATTTTAGAAAGAAACAATAGCACAAGTTGTATTGATATGTGCTTTATAAGTAAAGTGAACATTGAACAATTCATGGTCATATACACTGATATAATCTCTGATCTTTTTGGCATATCCCTGGACCACAAAACCAGTCATAAGGGTCAATTTTTTGAAACTGAGATTTATATGTCATCTGTATGTATGGTTTGTTATGATCTGACAATATTTGACCGAGATACGACTATTTGAAAATCTGGAATCTGAGGGTGCAAAAAAAATCTAAATATTGAGAAAATCACCTTTAAAGTTGGCCAAATGAATTTATTAGCAATGCATATTACTAATCAAAAATGAAGTTTTGATATATTTACAGTAGGAAATTTACAAATATATTCATGGAACGTGATCTTTACTTAATATCCTAATGATTTTTGGCATAAAAGAAAAATAGATCATTTTGACCCAAATGATGTATTGTTGGCTATTGCTACAAATATACCTGTGCTGCTTATGACTGGTTTTGTGCTCCAGGCTCACATATCATTTGAATAACAGGCTCCTCCCATCCTGTCGATGTAAGCACATTAGTTCAAGGTCTCGTACCTAGCAGGGAAGGACTGCAGTTGGTTATAAGCCATATGCAAGACCCGCAGGTTCTGATGCCCCACCAGTAGAGCAGCGCAGTTCTCATTCAGGTTGTTTCCTGTGAGATAAAGCTCCTGCAGGGTGCTGAGGCTCTCCTCCGATTGGCTGCTCGGAGGGATCGTCTCCAGCGCATTGGCAGACACATTCAAATACTTTAAACTAGTAGACAAGAAGAACAAGGGAAGACAAGTTGGTAAGTTTATACACAGTACAAATAATGTTGTTTAATAAAAAAAAAGCATGTTTATAAAGCAAAAATCATCTTGGATACAACCAAAGCCTCAGAGCTGCAGCACATCTTTCAGCATTAGAGATGCTTAATGGATGACAAGTAAATTAAGCCACAGGAAATGGAAGAGCTGCGGGCAGTTCACTGAGCCGTTTCCTCCTGTACACATCCATGAGAGGCTCTGGAGAAGCATGTCACTTCCTCTGTGCTGCTGTAGATCCAGTGTTGTGGAGTAAGTAACTAACCGCAAGCAGCAACTAACCAAAACTACATTTTCCAAGTAGCCAGACAGTTGTTCAGCTGTTTATATTTTTATAAATATTTAAAACATATTTATACAATTTGTTTTTACATACATTTTAAAAATGTGTGTAAAAATTCAATCACAAATTCAAATATAAATCATTTTAGTGTCATATCGTTTGTGCAGGCAGCTGATACAATAATTTAACATGGTGATGCATATTTTTATAGTGAAATATATTTAATTGGATATTTTGGTATCATTTAGATACTATTATATATGTGTGTGTGTGTGTGTGTGTGTGTGTGTACGTCATACATGCATATACATACACACACACACATACATTGGTAATGCTTTACAGTATGGTTCTATTAAATAACATTAACTTGATATTTAAATGGACCTGAGCTGATTAATAACAATGATATTAACAATGCTGTATTTTTTATTAACTAACTTTAAGAAAGATTAATAAATCCTGTAACGAATGCACTGCTCATTGTTAGTTAATGTTAGTGAACCATCAATAACTAATGGAAATTTATTGTAAAGTGTAAACTTTTTTTTTTTTTTTTTCAGTTTTAGTTTAATTCTTTTAATAAATCAAGTTAACTAACTGAAAATGAGCAATGTTGCTTTGGCAACTAGCTGAAATTATATGTTTACATTTTGTATATTTTATTTTAATATGTTTTAGTTACTGTTTATTTTTATTATTTTTTTGTTAACAACTGTTTATTGAATTTATTCTGGGAACAGCAGCATAAAACATAAAGCAGCTGTACATATTTAAAACCCACCCCATGGTAGACTTAAAAATAATATATAAATAAATAAAACTAAATAAAATAATAATAATACAAATAAATTAATTAATGTTAATAGATAAATCAATTATTTTAAAATTTTAGAAAAGATGACAACATGAAAACTGTAAATTCATGGCATTCAGCTTTTAATATTAGATCCATGTATACGAGAAGTTCAGAGTCCCCCCCCCAAAAAATGCAAAAACATGCCTAAAACGCCTTGGGAAGAGAGATTACACTTAGAAGACGACAGATTCATATAAAAACGTTTCATTGGAGTCAAGTAAACCTTATGCAGCAATTTCCAATCAATCATTTGGCGATTAGGGTTTTCATTTTATTTTAAGTAACAAATGTTTTTTATTGTTTTACTTTTAGTTTACTATAATAATTTAGTAGTATTTATAGGGGTAAATCTGCCATTCTAATCATGATTCATCTATTTCATTTTCTGGGTCTGCTCTGATTAAATAATAAATGAAAAAATCTAATATACAATTAAAAAGACCTTGCCCAATTAAATAACTTACATGTAGCTGGATACTTTTTTATTGGCTTGACTTCAGTTTAACTACTTTAAATCATGAGTAGCTATAGTTTCAAAGTAGCTCTGAGTATGTATCGGTAATATCTCAGTGATTTTTATTTCCAAAGAGCAGTTTGCGGAGAACTCTGTGGTTTGCGATGTTCCTGTAAAAGGCTAGGAGGTCTGATGAAGAGCTCAAGCAGAAGGGCTAAAGGTCCACAGAGCAGAGAGACGCAGAAAATCGCAGGACACGGAGACCAAAAACACAAGAAAAACAGAGAATGAGGAAAGAAAGAAAGCACAGCCCAGAAAGTAAGATGAAGAGAGAGAGGGCACAAGGAGGGAGTGACCTACTTTAAGGCTTTGTAGAAGAAGCTCTCTGGCAGTTCCTGCAACTTGTTGTGCTGCAGGTCGAGTGTTTCCAGAGGGATGTGGTCGAGCAGGTCAGCCAGTTTCTCCAGCCTGTTGTTACCAGCCAGCAGTTTACGCAGACTCAGACTGCTGAGAAGTCTGACAGCATGGAGGGACAGAGAAACAAAGAGGCTTCATAAGAAAAGACACGGTTTTTGGTTTCACCCCAAAATTCAGTCTTGAAACCATCAGTGCCTAGACACCTTTACAGGGATAGTTCAGCAAATAATGAAAATGCAAATATTATTCACTCATCCTCATGTCAATAAAAACACATCTGCTATTATTTTTTTCTGTGGAAATCTTATATATGTATATAAAAAAGAAGTCTGATAAAAAATTGCAGTTGCGATTTAAAATGTAAATTTGAAAAATAAATAACCCACTAATTAACAAAAAAAAAAGAATGAATGAAAGCTCCAGGTTTGTTGTGATTGTTTGTAGGACTGCAAAACTGTTGTGCATAGTATATATCAATATGACTATAATAATAATAATAATAATGTATATATACACAATATATAGAATAATTATTAATAACAATAATATATAATAAAACAATTATTAATACAAAATTTAAGCTGAAACTGAAGGGTTTCAGTAAATAGTTATTGTAATTTTATTTTAAAAATAAATAAAAAATCAGTATTTGAGAAAAATATTTAATTTTACAGTACTACAATTATTACAATATTTATATTTATGACTGCAACCTAAGCTTTTCTGTAAATAGAAAGCTTTCATTTTGATTACTATTTTAATATTTTACTGTCAAATAAAAATGAGTATTTACGAAAAATTAATTATAATATAATAAAACTATAATTTTTCGTTTTAAAAAACGGGCGTCCCGTGTTTGAATCCCATCCCCCTTCTCTTTCCCTTTCTTCGCTTCCTGTTTCACTAATGTCTTTTCAATTACAAAAAAAAAAAGCAAAACACCTCAAATAAATCTTAATTTATAAAAAAAAAAAACAATCACACAAAGACATATCACAATTTGTTTCATTTTGAATAATCATGCAGTCCTAATATACACAAAACCATATTTCTTCTGAAGCCAAACAATAGTTTTGTGTGAGGAAAAGACACAAATTTAAGTGGCATTTCACTAAAATATAATTTACACCTTTTTATTTATAATGAAATATTATAATATTATATAATAATAAAATAGTATATATTTTAATAAAAATACAATAATAAAATATTATGTATAAATACAATATTAATTAATATAATCTCAAATATTTACAACTGAATTTGTTTTTTTGGGCGGGGGGGGGGGGGGGGTGAAAAAAAAAGAAACAATCTGCATTAGTCACCGGTTTTTGTTTTTGCACACTAGATCCGACTATGCTATGAAGAATTGCATGTGACAGCTGCATATCAAGATATTCAGTGAACAACAGGTTTCCTTTTTCATCTGGGTTTTTTTCTTTTTGTAGCTTGACAGACATGGTCAATAATGTAGCTGCATGAAGTCATTCAAAAAAAAAAACCTCTCTTCTCATGGAAAATATAACAGCATTATGGGTTTGGAATGACATGAGGTTGAGTAAATAAAGACAGAATTCTCTTTTTTGGTGAACCATTCCTTCAAAACAGCAACACAGCATTTTCACTTCAAGCCGCATATTATCTCATTTGTGCACGGCTTTTAGCTCTTTCAGATGCAAATGACTGAATGTTAATGTGGAATTAGCTGGAAATGGTGCTTTCATCTGCTTGGCGTTTACATCACTTTGCTTTGAGACAGCAGAGTGGCCTCATCAAGCGTCTGCTGATGAACGCCGGCCCGTTTCTATTCAGATCCACCGTCTGGCCAGACAGTCACTTTAACCCACATCACTCATATCAAATGGGCAATTTTTGTTGAATAAATAAGTACAAAACGCTGACATTAAGAGTCTGGAATGGGGGAACAGGAGGACGGTTTCTTTTTGGAAACTGGGGAAGATGCAAATTCAATTCATGGCAGTCTAAACACACACACACACTTGCATTTGTGGTTTGCGGGACTCACCATTGCCGTAATGGTTTTTATACTGTACAAACTCTTTTTTTATCACCCTACACCTAAACCTACCCCTTACAGAAAACTATTGGCAATTTTTTGAATGTCATAAAACGCCATTTAGTATGTTTTTTAACCCTTTTGGTTTGCAGAGACACAGGAAGTGTCCTCATAAACCATGTTCGCATTGTAGTACCCAAGTCATTATACACATTTGTGTAAAACCATATATATCAGAACACACACACACACACACACACACACACAGACCTGGCCGGGAGCTCAGACAGCAGATTATGGGAGACGTCCAGCACCTCAATCTTCCTGCTGTCACACACCCAGTCTGGCAGGTATTCCAGGAGATTCCTGCAGGAAGGATAGGAATTAACTCCAGGCTAATTACATCAGAGCATTAGCATTGTACAGGAGTGAGCAGGGTAAAGGACACGACTGGAGCACACAAGCAATATTTGGTCACATTTGCATTACAATGTTCATGTTGTAGTGCAAGTATACTAGTAAGTACAGAGCAGTGTTATTTCAGTATTATTTATATCCTTACAGTAATTATGTACAATGTTTATTAATATTTTGAATAGGCTTTTATTTTCAGGTTTTATATGTTTTAATATAATTTTATGCACTTTTGTCATTTCTATTAGTTTCAGATTTTTTAAAATTTAAAATGTAACTCATTTTTATTTAAACTTAGGTTGAGTAATTTAATGTTTTTAATGAACAAAAAGGTTATATTTAGTTAATAAAAGAAATCATCCCAAAGAGGCATAAAATCACTTTCACAGACTTTTACATTAACTTTTAATATTTATCTAATATTTATATAAAATTTTATTTCTGCCGTATTTCAATTTACAAAAGTAATTATTAAAAATAGTTTTAGTGTAAAATAAAGCTCATTAAAAATAGTTTGATTTAGTTAACCTTAACAACACTGGTGCAGAGACATACTACGAAACAATATGTAAAAAATAATATATACTTAGTTTACAAAGATACTGGCGATTACACATTATTATTATTACTGGTAATATTGCCCATTTTGTATCAAATGTCGTGATGATTGTTAAGCATTTCATTTCAATTAACATTTATTAACCAGCTGAACCTTAATGCGCACAAGTAAATTTCTAATTGGTCCAAATTTGTGCATTAAACATCATAAACGCCTCATCTGGTTGAGATTTTGGTGCATTGTGTAGCATTTTTGCTTTTAGTTTGGACAGAAAAAATTATTTGCTACTAGAAATGTTTGTTTCACAACTGATTCGAATACAATATGCATAAAATGAATGTTAGTTACCTTGATAGGTCCATATGTGTGAGTTGGTTGGGAACAGGGTAGATGTTGACTGTGGTCAGACCTATCAAAGATATTAGTGATAACACAGGGTGAGGCCTGAGAAGGGAATCCTCTGGTTCAGAAACGATGCTGTGGAGGTCTGTACTCACGGTTGTCACTGGCGTGGAGCGTGCGCAGAATGAAGCCGCTGAGCGTCAGGGCTCCCAGCTGGTTCCTCTGACACTGCAGCGTCTCCAGACTGCAGGCCGAGCTCAGGTCCAGAGACGTCAGCTGGTTGTCTCTCAGGTCCAGCTGCGTGAGATGTTTTACTGGCTCCAGTGTGTCGCTTTTAACACAGCGGAGGCCATTTAACCTACAAACACAGGCCTAATGTCAGCTGCAAATATACTGAAGATCAACCCAAGCGAAGAATCCAAACGGCAAAAATGATGTTGGTCGACAAAGAAATTAATAAAATTATGGACAGAAAATTATAAAAACAGAGTGGAGTTCTGAGACACCAAGGATTGAGTACTTGTCTTTTTATTTTAAGCTCAGAAAATAAGTCTACTGTAGATTTTGCTTGCAACCAAAAAAACTAAATGCTACATTGTTGTTTTTTATAATAACTCAATATTATTGAATATTGTTATAATCTAATTCAATATTGAAATATTAAATTGATTTATATTAAACATGTTTTCAGTGAATCAGTTCGCTCCAACGGTTAATATAAATGTACAAGTTCAACAAACGATTCATGGATTCATTTGAGTCATGAAGGTAAAAGGAGAAGTCAGAGATTTCATAAAAATGTCTGTGTAATTCATAAACGGGAATTTATTATGCACAGTATAATCAGATGACTGACTTTGAAACCGAGTATGTTTTCTGTAAAGATAATCGGCTTGTACGAATCGTGGATTGTTTATTTTCAAAGGCTAGCACTGCTAATGCGGGAGCTGAGCTCTTGAAGCTCCGCCCTCTTCTCCGGGAGCACCAGCTCATTTGCATTAAAGCAACATACTTAAATACGGCGCGTTTTGGCTCATACCCTAAAAGTGGCAATTTTAACAAGCTATAAAAAATTATCTGTGGGGATTTTTGAGCTAAAACTTCACATACACACTCTGGGGATATCAGAGACTTATTTTACATCTTGTAACAAGGAACTTAATAGGTCCCCTTTAATGTAGCACTTAACTGCCAACAGGGAATGACAGCATATTAGCAGAGCTTTTACATATATTACTAAGAGTGAACATAAAAAAAAAAAAATTGTACACCTACATTATTAAATATTAAGCAGCAAAACTGTTTAACATTTGTAATAATAATGTTTCTTAAGCAGCAAATCAGCATATTAGAATGATTTCTAAAGGATCATGTGACACTTAAGACTGGAGTAATGATGCTTAAAATTCAGCTTTGCATCACAGGAATAAATTATGTTATAACGTATATTAAAATAGAAAACAGTTATTTTAAATTGCAAAAATATTTCATAGTATTACGATTTTTACTGTATTTTCTAATAAAATATATGCAGTGTTAGTGAGCATAGGAGACTTCTTCAAAAACAAAAAATATCACTCACCCCAATCTATTAGCTAATATTTTTATATTATAAACAGCAAATGCACTGAATATTCTTCCATATATTACATATATAAATGCATATTGGCTTGACGTTTAGGTGACATTTTGTGGAGGTCAGGCCTGAAAGAACCAGCAATGACCTTCACAATGTTTCATCCGTGTTCCCCTGCATTGAACCGAACAGCTTCCCATTAAGAGAGACGCCACAGTTGGCTAATGACGATCAGGGCCAAATAATAGGCGCATTAAACCTTTTCTTGTTTATTCGAAGCCCCCCATAAACTCGAATTCCCACTCACATCTGTTGTTTGCACTCGTTCTGCCCGTAAGATGGGCGAGTATGTGAGGAATCTGAGTGGTGGGATAATCCAGCAGAAAAACTCAAAGCTTGATCAGGTGACAGACGCCTCTGTCTCTCGCGAGTTCCCACGACAGCTGAGCTCTGCGCTACGAACCTGGCTGGATTTCTAATCCACAGCAGGCGCAGTCAGGACCCAGAAAATCCACAAACCTCAGTCTGTTTTTACATATTCTCTCTCTCTCAGGTGAGTCACAGACTGTGAGCTGCCATCAAAACCAAAGGCTTTATGAGAAGAGCAATCGTGACTGTTAGTGACAGGGCAGCCTTAACATCAGACGGCCGGTCCACAGAACGCCCCCAGCATGTTTACTAACCGTCTGATGCATATTGCACTCTAAAATGCCAAACGCTGAACGAAATCACCATTTCCATCCTGATCATCTGGTGTTATGACGCTGGAAGTAAGGCCATACAGGTTATGATAAGTTTTGTTTATAAGTGCTTTTAAACATAAAATAAGATTAAAATGTCTTCGTAACATCAAATCTTTGAAAGAAAGATATTCAGATTTAGTCCAGAGAACTTAAACTACTGTTCAAAAGTTTTATTAAAAAAAAAAATTATATTAAAAATGTATATCAGTTTTCAGCGTCACATGATCCTTCAGAAATCTTAATAATAAGCTGATTTGCTGCTCAATAATAATTTCTTATTATTATCAATGTTGAAAACAGTTGTGCTGCTATATTTTTGTGGAAACTGAATACATACAGTGCCCTCCAAAAGTATTGGACCAGTAAAGACAAAATTGCTCTGTTGGCTGTGGAGTCAAGACATTTACAAATATGATTAAAAGATGAATATGAGACAAAACTACAGAATGTCACATTTTATTATTGGGTGATTCAACACACAGTTGTTTTACCAGCTAAGAAGTTCAGCACTTTTAGAGTTCATCCCTCTATCTGATGTGAGCATAAGTATTGGAGCAGTTGCCTCACAGGTCTTTCTAAGTGATCACCTGTGTCCTGTTGCATTAATTCTTCAGATATTAAAAGCAGAGAATGTGTCGTATCAGTTATATCCATTACTTCTGTATTCTGAATCTTGCATTCGATGATGACACACACAAACCAGGATGAAGATGAGGGAGCTGACTTTGAGAGAAAAGCAAGAATGCTAAAAGAAAAGAGGAAGTCAGTTAGAGCTCTAGCAAAAACAAAGGGCATGGAGAAATCAAGAGTTTGGAAACCACCAGCGACACCAGCAACCAACAACGAGCTGATCGGCTGAGAAAACAACAGTAGTTGATGACAGACAAATCATAAAAGCTGTGAAAATGAATCCTAAAAGACGTGTCTGTAAAATCACCAACAACTTCCAGAAAGCTGGGGTGATGCTCTGACAATCTACTGTCCTCAGGAGACTTTGACACAGAATTACAGATGCTACACAGCAAGATGCAAACCTCTGACCAGCACCAAAAATAGAAAGGCAAGATTAGAGTTTGTGCAAAAAAGCACAAAGGTGAGCCAGAAGAGTTTTGGAAATGTGTTTATGGACCGATGAGACAAAGATGAACCTTTATCTAAGTGATGGGAAAGCAAAAATGTGGAGAAAAAAAGGGAACTGCAATGATCCCAAGCATACAGCCTCATCTGTAAAGCATGGTGGAGGTGGTGTCATGGCATGGGCATGCATGGCTGCCTCTGGAACAGGTCCTCTCAACTTTACTGATGACTTAATGTATGATGACAGTAGCAGAATGAATTTGGAAGGGTACAAAACCATCTTGCCTGCCAATATTCAAGATAATGCTACCAGATTCATTGGGAAGTGCTTCATATAGCATCAGGACAATGACCCAAAACACCCTGTCAGTTCAGTCAAGGAATTTATAAGGGCAAAGAAATGGAAAGTCTTAGATTGCCCAAGTCAATCTCCAGATTTAAATCTGATTGAACATGAATTTCACCAGCTGAAGAGGAGAGTAAAGGCAGAAACTCCCCAAAACAAGCAACAATTGGAATTGGCTGCATTAAAGGCTGGGAAAAGCATTTCAAAGGATGAGATCAAGAGTCTGGTGATGTCTATGGGTCCCAGACTCACTGCTGTGATTGTGTGCAAGGGATCTGCAACTAAATAATAGCTTTTAATCTTTTATATCTGCCTTATGTTCAACTGTCCCAATACTTATGCTCACATCAATGAGTGGGATGAACTCTAAAAGTGCTGTTCTTTTTATTTGGTAAAACGGCTAATAATAAAATGTGACATTCTGTAGTTTTGTCTCATACTCATCTTTTAATCATATTTGCAAATGTCTTGACTCCACAGCCAACAGAGCAATTTTGTCTTTACTGTTCCAATACTTTTGGAGGGGACTGTATACACACACACATACACATATATACTCAGGATTCTTTGATGAATAGTTTAAAAAACAGCATTTATTTGAAATAGAAGTACTTTTGTAACAAATGTTTTACTGTCACCTTTGACCAATTTAATGCATCCTTGCTGAATAAAAGTATTAATTTCTTCAAATAAATAATAATAATAAAAAAACCTAGTAGGAAAACTTGAAGTCTCTGATTCGAACTGTTCTTTCTGAGTTATGTCTGTGAACAATCAGAATCTATAAACATTTTCTGCTTTTCAGCTAGAGAGTCATATTATTATTTTTATTTTTTTTACATCAATCTATTATTGTAGTATGATCTATTTCACTGGCCATATACGACATGTAAAGCATCCAGCCTATGCGTCCTCTGTCAGACAGATGGTCTTTTCCTGCCAAAAATGCGCATTTTTGGTCAGAATAATGTGCAAAAGCACCAGATTTGAGTGCTGTAGTCTGGCTGTGTGCGACAGAGCTGTGCTGCTTTACAGAGCTGTGGTGATTTACTGATAGCTGATCTGATTACATTACTCCTGTATATTGAGCCTACATTATGCATAAAGTCTGAGCTGAGAGTAATAACACACAGACAGGTGACAGACAGAAGAGAGAGAGGAGAAACAGAAGGAGATGGAGGCAGGTAAAGCCGACAGCATGACACACAGAGAGAGACAGATAGATAGATAAATCTGGAGAGATGTTTCTAATGGCTCACCGTAAATCAATACTCTTAATGTGAGTCATTCGTAGCAGGCTGCACAGATCCAGAGTCTCCACCCTGTTCCCCGCCATCGCCAGCTTGTCCAGGGCACAGAGGCGCTCCACCACGCCGGGGACATGAGGGAAGTCATTGAAGGAGAGTCCCAAGCTGCAGAGCTGCGTGAGGCTGCCCAGCTCCTCCGGAAGAGAATCCAATCGATTTCCATCCAAACATAGCGTCTGTAAGCTGAGCAGATCACAGCCAAACAGACCCGCTTTTAAATTTGGAAAATTATAAAGAGGTTACTATGATATTAAAGATGTTAGTTTTTACATTGTTGTCAATACTGTTTATATTTTTAGGCATGGATATTTTTTATTAAAATGAACAGATTTGAACTTTTATAACACAATATAACATTCCATGCGATTAGAATGTTTTTGTTTTATCCTTGTCCCAGACCTCTTATGTATACAAACTTTTGGACATATAGCAAATCAACAATGCTACAGTTACAGTTATGCTGAAGAACTATGTTTGTTATATGAACCATTTTTTTAATTAACTGCCAAATGTATACATATTAGGGATGCACGATATGTATCGGACCGATAAATTATCGACCGATATGAGAGAAAATGACATCATTTTTATTGCTCCGATAAATAAATTTGATCCGATAAAGTATGCTTGCTGGTAAATCAATCAATCAGTCTGATTTATCTGAGCTTTATCTTCTTTCCGAGTGCAAGTGATTGCAGCTTTAAACTGCAGTCACTCTCAGCATGTGTTGTGCTCATTACGTCATTTGAGTCTTCTCTCTTTTCCTCGCTTTCCTTCGGTTTTAAATAGCTTGTAAGCTCTGTGCGCGTTTTATTTTCACTTTTAAATTAGTGGCAATTCGGCGTCAAGCAGTTGTTTGTTTTTGCTATAAAAACTAACCAATGGCTCGGTGGCGGCGATAAGCGAGCCTATGGCTATGCAGCCCGCCAATATGTGCGGGGCCTCTGGCTATATAAGCTTCGCCGCCGCATCTCAGATTTCTTCTCTTCAGCGACGAAGTTTCTTCCTCGCTGACTCTTCACTGATGCTGACTTTGCCATGGAAACGCCTCAGCAGCTGGATTGGACCTTGCAGCACACAGCTTGCGATCTGGTCGATCCCCTGCCGCCATCCGGCGATCATCTAAAAGAACCTCACAAAAAGAGCAATCGGCGTCGTTTCAAATGGCGTGCCGTCATTGTCAGACGTGTAGGGCTCCCCTGCACGCTGATGGACACACGGAGTGCGTGTCATGCTTGGGGAAATCCCACGCTGACACTGCGCTCAGCGGGACTGACTGCTCTCATTGCGAGAGTTTTAGTCTTGCCTCTCTGCGCTCACTGATAGCTTTCTTCTCAGAAAGCGACCCCGCTCCTCACGCCCTCACGTTTTCTTCCTCCCAGGGACCTGTGGGGAAAAAACAGCGGGGCAGAGGAGTTGAGCAACCTCAGAGAGGTTCACCTCAGAGAGAAAATTCGCCGGTCCTCTTCACTCAACCTGATCCGCGTCCCTCCGCGGCTGCGAGTGACATGATCTCGTTCGGTGGGAGCGACAACGACATGGACAGCCTTTCTCTGGCGGCTTTGGATGCGGAAGAGTTTTCGGGCTCGGTGTCTGACCCCGCCCTCTTGCCGCCGTCCTCCTCACGCAGCCCCCTACTCGTCTCGCATCCGACCCTCTGCTTCCTCCGCCCTCACCTCAGTTGATGGCTCCGAAGAGAAAGGATACAAGCACCTTCCTCCTCTGGATGAGTCCGTGGCCACGCATCTCTGCCCGCCCACGGCTATAGGATGGAAGGCGAGGACAAACCATCCGTCCAAGCCGTGCAGAGCCACGTCTGCACTCGCTGGACGCGCCTACTCAGCGGCTGGACAAGCGGCTTCGGCGCTACACTCGATGGCGGTGCTCCAGGTCTTCTAGGCCAAGATGCTCGCCAGCAAGGAGGCCGGTCTTGATGCGGTTTCACTCAGGGACCTGAGGAGCGTGACGGACCTGGCCCTGCGCGCCACCAAAGCCACCGCCCAGGCCATCGGGCGGTCAATGTTCAGCCTGGTGGTGTTGGAACGCCACCTGTGGCTCACTTTGACTGAGATGAAGGAGGCGGATAAGGTCCCCTTCCTTGATGCTCCAGTCTCAGCCAACAGCCTGTTCGGACCGGCTGTGGAGGGCTTCGCGGAGCGGTTAACGGAGGCTCAGAAGTCGTCTCAGGCGATGCGACACTTCCTCCCGAAACGCTCCAGTTCCTCTGCTGCTGCTAGTTGCCCCAAACCTGCTCCGACTCAGCAGCCCGCCAAGCCAACGTCAGCTACTCCCGAACCCCGACCCCCCAAGGATCGGCAGGACAGGGGGCGTTCCCGTTCTGCGAGATGTTACCCCTTCCCGAAGCGACAAAATAAAACGCATACAATTTCAAAAAGAGAGCAAATATCCTCTTCTGCCTACCATAAGCGTCCTGCCCTTATGCAGCCAGTCTTTAGAGCCTATTCAACCTCTTGCCACACGGGCCGAGGCCTGGAAGGCCATCCCTGGTGTGTCAGAGTGGCTAATGGCTACGATAAGACGAGGTTATTCACTCCAATTCGCTCGAAGACCACTGCGCTTCCGCGGTGTGATCACCACCACAGTGCGCAGCAAGGATGCTCCAGTTCTGCGTGCAGAGGTGATGAATCTGCTGGTAAAAGGAGCCATAGGAGCTCGTTCCTCCAGCAGAGAGCGATATGCTCGGCACTATCCTGTTCATTCAGTAAGACTCCACTGCAGGCCTCCGTCACGTTCAGAGCACCTCCTATATAAAGCTGAGCTGAGGGCAGTAAAACTAGGCTGATTTTTATGCTTGATTTAATCTGCCAGCGTAATATGCACGACTGAACTTCATGCATTTCACGGGCTCATTTAGATGAAAAAAAGAAGTTCGTTTGACAGGCTCTTTGGGAGCGCACTTGAATATAGCTGACTGTAACTGCAGGAGCAGCGGTGCTATAAAGCACTGAATATTTTAAACACAATCATGCAAATCAAAGGATTATTTAGATTATAACCCATAATTGCTCTCATTATGTTGTGCAATGTTTTTCAAATGACCTACACGGCACATTTGTGCACTTAAAGCTGATTACAAAAAGAGAGAGGTCACTTTGGCAGGAACAAAAATAATCAGGGACTGGATTTGAGTTCCACTAAACGAGCACAAGCTTTCTGTTTTAGATCAGCGACAGCAACAAACAAACAACAGTATATTATTATGTTATTAAACAGACAGTGTGTTGTGCAGAGTAAGGTGGTATGATGTGCGCTGACCTCTGGAGGTTTTCGAGGCGGGCCGGGACGGCACGGAGGCCGTTGCAGGACAGATAGAGCTCCGTCAGTGTCTGGATCTCACACAGCGACTCCGGGAAGACGCCCAGCCCATTGTGAGAAAGATTTAAGCTCCTCAGCTGGGCAAATCTGCGGAAATATGCAGTATGCAGTATGCTTAATGGACACGCTTATTTCCTGATGATATGACTATCATGAGACTCGAGAAACACTTATGCATAATGGATTTACCTCAAATGCATTTACAAAGCAAGAAAACGGTTTCTCTACATAAGACGAGCAATTTTGAAAGGAAAAAAATAAATATTGACCATACAGCCAACACACAACCATACCGGATCTCAATCAGTCAGTCCTTCTGTTTAATTTAATTTACTCATTTATTAATAATAACTGATTATAATAAGTTTATTAAATTTATTTATTAATACTTTGACTGTTTAAATAAAATTATTTGATTAATAAATGTAGAATCTTAGCATAAAACTATGGTGCATTTTTGTAAAGACGTGTCCTGGAGACAAATTAAGAAAGATGTTCAATGGAGATGGTTTTGAAAGTTTTGATCCAAATGTAGACAATATCTCTTCTGGGAGACCATATTTACTATCCCATGGGGAGATTTTCTTTCAGTGAATTTTGCAGGTATGACAATCGATTAAAGGACAAGAAAAACAAACACATTCTATAAATATTAAAAATAAAAATAATTAATCTGCCATATACTGTAAAATGTATCTCTCCATTATTACATATTTAAGTCCAAAAGTAACATTCAAGGTAGAATATATGTGCACTCCATTGTTTTTCTAATAAATGAATACTTTTATTCAGCAAGGATGCATTAAATTGATCAAAGGTGACACTAAAGTCATTTATAGTGTTACAAAAGATTTTCAAAAAATCTTTCTATTCAAAGAGTCCTGAAAAAACGTTTCTACAAAAATATTAAACAGAAAAAACACTGTTTAAAAAACACTTTAATTTAATAGCAATATCTTGAAATTGATTTTTTTCCTTTGTATGAACAAAATGAATGCTTGCACATTTCAAAAATAAATAAAAGAATCATTCAATCAATCAATCCTCATTTGCCAAAAAAACCCCAAATAAAAACAAATATGCTACTGATCTCTAAATGTCTGACTTGGACTATTGTTATTTAATTTTATTTTTTTAAATGTATTTATCATTAGTTGTCTTTTTAGATTTCATTTTTAAGTTTTAGTAAAATTATTGTGCCTTTGTCAGTTGTATTAGTTTTTTTATATTAGTTTTAAGTCATTTTATATATTTTTTAAATATATTAGGTCAAATATATCTAAGTATTGATACATATACACACACACACATATACATATATACACACACACACGTATATATAAATATATATGTATGTATATATATATATATATATATATATATATATATATATATATATATATATATATATATATATATATATATAAAAAAAAAAGTATTAATTTCTTTGTTTCCTTCAAATAATAACAACAAATAACCCCAAACATTTGAATGCTTGTGCATCTTCAAGTCTGATCCCTTAGAAAAGTAACAGCACAGCTCTCCTCAACAAGCGACTTCTTTTTAAATCTCATTCATGTCTGTAGCACAAACAGCGTAGGACGAGCTGAGGGTTATGGCTTTGCTCAAATCTATAAATATGAGCAAGAGAAACAGTGATGGCTTAGCAAAGTGCACTAATAAAATAACCACTTGCACTATAAATGACTATTATTCCCAAAGTCTCGTTTCAAACCGAGTGACATCATTGCATGCCTGTCCTGGTCTCTCCTGCCTGATTTGATTTCCCACACTCCTGTTTCCAGGTACTTTGTAGCCTTGTTACCATAGGCAAATGACACCGTCAGACTGGGCTCCTCATGAACAGATGACTGCCAAAGAGCGCTCGTCCAGCCCAGAGCAACCGCCTGACACCACAAAAAACACTACAGCACCAAACCTGAATATGAGAGTCTGCAGCAAATGATGTGGATGGAAGAAAAGGCAATGACACAGCCGTGGATGTGGCGGCCTGACTCAGAACATATGCTGAGCCCTCAGCTCTCACACAGACACACACCATCAGCCTACGCATCCTGCACTGCCCACCACACACAGTTACTAAATATATGACACAGATGAGACAAGCAGAGAGAGAGAGAGAGAGAGAGAGAGAGAGACCGAGAGAGACCAGAAAGGAGAGGCGTAAAGGAGCAAAGCTTTCTGAATGTTTTCTCAAGTAGTAAAATGACAGAGAAGCTTCTTTCATGAGACAAAAATTTATGAGTTATGCTTCACTCCAAAATCAACAAATAAAATAAGGTGCTTAATCTGGAATTAATGGCAATGATGTTTTATTTTTATATTTTCAGTTCTCATTTTAATTTCCAAGTTAATTTTAGTTTTCGTAATATTATTGTGCTTTTCTCAGTCATTTTTAAATTTTGCTTTATTTCTATTTCATCTTTATTTTTAACAGCTTTAGTACTTAAACTTATTTTATTGTAGTTAGTTGCCAAGGCAATATTTCTAAATTTCACATTTTTAAAATTTCATAATTTTAAATTTCATTCAATATGTAACAATGTTAACTGGCTGCTGCATTTTTTCAAAAGGTTAATTTCTTTATGGAATTTTGCAGTTAAGTGTTATTTTAGTATCACTGATATGCTATTATAGTGTATATACAGTATCTCACAGAATCTTTTCATGTGACGACACTGAAGAAATGACACTTTGCTACAATGTAAAGTAGTGAGTGTACTGCATGTATAACAGTGTAAATTTGCTGTCCCCTCAAAATAACAACACACAGCCATTAATGTCTAAACCGCTGGCCACAAAAGTGAGTACACCCCTAAGTGAAAATGTCCAAATTGGGCCCAATTAGCCATTTTCTCTACCCGGCGTCATGTGACTCGTTAGTGTTACAAGGTCTCAGGTGTGAATGGGGAGCAGGTGTATTAAATTTGGTGTTATCACTCTCACTCTCTCATACTGGTCACTGGAAGTTCAACATGGTACCTCATGGCAAAGAACTCTCTGAGGATCTGAAAAAAAGAATTGTTGCTCTACATAAAGATGGCGTAGGCTATAAGAAGATTGCCAAGACCCTGAAACTGAGCTGCAGCACGGTGGCCAAGACCATACAGCGGTTTAACAGGACAGGTTCCACTCAGAACAGGCCTCACCATGGTCGACCAAAGAAGTTGAGTGCACGTGCTCAGCGTCATATCCAGAGGTTGTGTTTGGGAAATAGCCGTATGAGTGCTGCCAGCATTGCTGCAGAGGTTGAAGGGGTGCGGGGTCAGCCTGTCAGTGCTCAGACCATACGCCGCACACTGCATCAAATTGGTCTGCATGGCTGTCGTCCCAGAATTAAGCCTCTTCTAAAGATGATGAAAAAGAAAGCCTGCAAACAGTTTGCTGAAGACAAGCAGACTAAGGACATGGATTACTGGAACCATGTCCTGTGGTCTGATGAGACCAAGGTAAACTTATTTGGTTCAGACGGTGTCAAGCGTGTGTGGCGGCAACCAGGTGAGGAGTACAAAGACAAGCATGTCTTGCCTACAGTCAAGCATGGTGGTGGGAGTGTCATGGTCTGAGGCTGCATGAGTGCTGCCAGCACTGGGGAGCTACAGTTCATTGAGTGAACCATGAATGCCAACATGTACTGTGACATACTGAAGCACAGACTGGGCCGCAGGGCAGTATTCCAATATGATGGAATACTGATATGATAACGATCCCAAACCCCTCCAAGACCACCACTGCCTTGCTAAAGAAGCTGAGGGTAAAGGTGTTGGACTGGTCAAGGATGTCTCCAGACCTAAACCCTATTGAGCATCTGTGGGGCATCCTCAAATGGAAGGTGGAGGAGCGCAAGGTCTCTAACATCCACCAGCTCTGTGATGTCGTCATGGAGGAGTGGAAGAGGACTCCTGTGGCAACCTGTGAAGCTCTGGTGAACTTCATGCCCAAGAGGGTTAAGGCAGTGCTGGAAAATAATGGTGGCCACACAAAATATTGACACTTTGGGCCCAATTTGGACATTTTCACTTAGGGGTGTACTCACTTTTGTGGCCAGCGGTTTAGACATTAATGGCTGTGTTTTGAGTTATTTTGAGGGGACAGCAAATTTACACTGCTATACAAGCTGTACACTCACTACTTTACATTGTAGCAAAGTGTCATTTCTTCAGTGTTGTCACATGAAAAGATATAATAAAATATTTACAAAAAAGTGAGGGGTGTACTCACCTCTGTGAGATACTAATACTAATACTAATATTATATATATATATATATATATATATATATATATATATATATATATATATATATATATATATATATATATTTATTTATTTATTTATTATTAATATTTTAAAGTTGAAACCATTTTGTTGTTTGTCACTTTTTAAAAATATGTATATAGAGTTATTTTATTTATTAGTTTTAGTTTATTTAGTTTTAGTTACTTTAAGATAAACAAAAATGAAAAATAAGACAACTATGTTTTTATATTTTATTTCAGTAAACATTTGTTGTCAAGTAACAATTTCTCCAATTACAAGACACCATCCCCCAGCACTGTGGAGAATCAACAACTGGCAGACGATCTGAATGAGTTCTATTGCAGGCTTGAAGAAACACCATTCACACCTCCTGCAAGCCCCCCATCCCTCCTGCACTGCAGATCAGTGAAGATGATGTGCGCCAGGTCTTCAGAAAGAACAAGAGAAGAAAGACACCAGGCCCAGACGGTGTGACACCAGCCTGTCTGAAATCCTGTGCTGACCAGCTGGCCCTCCATCTTCACACAGATCACTGGAGCTGTGTGAAGGCCCCTCATGCTTCAAACGCTCCACCATCATCCCCGTCCCAAAGAAACCCAACATAACAGGACTTAATGACTACAGACCTGTGGCTCTAACATCTGTGGTCATAAAGTCATTTGAAAAACTGGTTTTGGCTTATCTGAAGGACATCACTGGACCCTTACTGGACCCCTTGCAGTTTGCCTACAGAGAGAACAGGTCTGTGGATGATGTAGTCAACATGGGACTGCATTACATACTGCAACACCTGGACCGACCAGGGACTTGTGTGAGGATCCTGTTTGTGGACTTCAGCTCAGCTTTTTTGATCACTATCATTCCAAACCTCCTCCTGCCCAAACTAACTCAGCTCTCCGTTCCCACCTCCGTCTATCAGTGGATGAACTGCTTCCTGACAGACAGGCAGCAGCTAGTGAGGCTGGGAAAATTCTCATCCAGCACCCGTACGATCAGCCCTGGAGCTCCTTAGGGCAGCGTTCTCGCCCCACTGCTCTTCTCCCTCTACACCAACGATGATTGTGGACTTCAGGAGAAATCCCCCTGCTCTCCCCCCACTCACCATCATGAACAGCACTGTGACTGCAGTGGAGTCATTCAGATTCCTGGGCACCACCATCTCTCAGGACCTGAAGTGGGACAATCACATGGACTCCCTTGTGAAAAGGCCCAGCAGAGGTTGTACTTCCTTCGCCAGCTGAGGAAGTTCAACCTGCCACAGCAACTGCTGAAACAGTTCTACTCTGCCATCATTGAATCCATCCTCTGCACTTCAATAACTGTCTGGTTCAGCTCAGCTACCAAATCTGACCTCAGAAGACTACGGAGGGTAGTCCGGACTGCTGAGCGAATCATTGGTACAACTCTCCCCACTCTCCAAGAACTGTACTTATCACCAGAACGGCCAGGCACAGGAACAGTTTCTTCCCTCAGGCAATCCATCTCATGAACATTTGAACTCTTTACAATAAACATGAAACACACTTTCATACTTTTTATTTAAATTTTTTATTTAACACACATACTCATTACATTTCAAATTTGTACTTTTTTTTTTATTATCTGTGTCCTGTCGCTGTCATTCTGTTGCACTGTAGAGCTACTGTCACCAAAACAAATTTCTTGTATGTGCAAACATACATGGCAATAAAGCTAATTCTGATTTCTCGATCAAGAAGCCGTCGCACTAAGAAAGAAAATCACAATTCCCATTTCATGCCAACTTTAAAAGCCTACACACTACCCAGTTTATGCTCGCAGACTATTGAAATACAAAAAATAGATATAATTTAAACAATTACATCACTCTGCACCACTTTTTACTCACAACTGTGTGTGAATGAATGAACAAATGAACGAATGAATGAAATGTGTCCATACAAGATGGACGATTCAGTACATTAATAATATTTATGGGGGGGGGGGCTTAATTGTCATGGAAATGTCACAAAAATAAAAAAATAAAAAACAATGATTGATTTTAAAAATTAGGGACAATTTAGGCTTCTGATACATTTATGTTCTCTTGATTTTGGGGTGAAACATGACCTAGACATATCTTTTGCACTGAGAAATACACATGGCCTGTTTACTGCTGCGTCGTCATCTAATGATAACCGTACCATTTTAAACACCACTAATCATAGTTGATGATTAACGTGTAATAGCATCATCTCTTCTGCAAGTTCCCATTTATTGATGTTCTTATTGCTTGTGTTTGCACAGAAGCGGCTGTCATTGACATAAGAGCATGTACAGAACAAATAGCTCTTCTACCATTTACGTACATTGAATCTGTGTGCACAGCAGCGCAGCGAGAGACCACATCCCAGCGGAAACTACAGCCTAAATTTATGCACAAGTTTGTGATTATGCAAAGAGCATTCAAGAAAGGTTTTTCTAAAGTACACCTAGCAGGAAAACATTAGCTCCGTATCCTGTCTTTCTGTCCACAATGTACATACAGCAGACAAACCATCACGTAACCCTACTGAACAGTAGTATACAAAGCATAAAGATTGTATCTAATGCTGAATTCACCTGTTGAAGTTGATGAGTCCTCCAGGGCCATCCAGACTCAGGAAGTTGTGGCGCAGGTTGAGGTGTGTGACGTCCTGGCAGTAGAAGAGATACTCGGGCACATCCTCCAGACTGTAGCAGGACAAATCCACCAGACTGATAGTCTGAGACACCACCTACAAAACACACACCTCATCAACATCCCGCTCTTTACTCACCCATATGCTGCTATACGGCTAATATCAAAATAAGGTAATGCATGACGCAAACCCTAACCATGGGAAAATCAGTGTACTACAAGGCCTTGGCTCGGATGGTTTATTGCTTGAATTAAAAGGTGGGCCAGAAGACAACCAATGTTATGCAAACATGTATTTGTTTATTTAGTTAGTCTATCAGTTCAATAAACCGTTTTTTGACTTATTTCATGTCAGGTTTTACAGGGTTAATAATAAGAAATACAATCTTTTATTCACCAAGTAATACAGTTTATTTATCAGCTACATTAAAATGTGGTTCCATCCAATCATATTTTTAAGCTGCAAAAATCATCATTGCTTGAGAGTTGCTGAGGATCTCAGTGGTGACAATAACGAAATAAAGTCTAGCATAAAGTCAGTTTAGCATAATCTTTATTCATTTCTATTATTATTTATATAAAAAAAAGTGTTAAAGTAGTAAAGCATCTTTACTTAAAAATATTAATAATATTACAAGCAAACTAAAAATTCATGTTTGTAAAAAAAACAAAAATTACAAAATCAACTTTGCTTTAAAATTTTACTATTACCATAAACTCTAAAAATGCATGATATTTGTAAAAAAAATAAACAACAACATTTTTGCTTTTGAAAATATATTCAGGGAAAATGTTATTACATTTTTTAATTAATAGTCATGCCACTTGACATTTTCAGAAAATCATAACTTTTGTTGATTTTTAAGAGTTTTGCACATGGTACAATAAATAAATAAACAATAATAATTGCCACTGAGCCCTAAATGTCTGACATGCATCACTATTATTTCAGTATTATTATATGCTATTATAATATTTATTAATGTTTTGAGTTAGCTTTTATTTTTAGATATTTTCAGTTTAATTTACCTTTATTTTTATTTCAGCTTTAGGTTTTTCTATCTAATATTGAGGTTTTATTTCAGCTTTATTTCAATTGAAAAAAAATTATTTTTAATCATTTTAGTTTTTAGTCAAAAATGACTTTAACTGAACTGAAAGGCTCTTTTATTATGGAGTCAATCAGACCTCACAGCACAATGGCTGTAGCGACGCACATTAGAGAAACAAAACACACAAACGCTCTCTCTTTCTCATCTATCATGCCACCTCAAACAGCCCTTTACCGCAGGATCACCCTCGCACACAATTGTCCAGAACGCGTTTTGCATTATTCAGGACGGTTCCGGCATTGGGCAGCTCGCTGTGCTCTCCAGAGATGGTCAGACCTCATTAGACTCCAGAGACGCAGCCGGAGTTGGGAATGCCAATTAATGAGGTGATTAAGACAAATGAGCACAAACCAAACAAAAAAAGCAAACATACAAATTCAGGACAATAAATGTGCGTGTTCAAAACACAAATGAAAACACAGACAGCTGTTTCAGCAAAGCTGTTCACTGCAGGCGGCGGGTACGGAAAATACAAACGCATACAGTCTGTGAGGGGTTTTTTATTGAAAAACTGAAAGAAGAGAAAACTCTGATCGGCTGTTGAATCACTGTGGGTCTGCTAATGAAATCTTAATGCATGTCTAGATTAGATAAAGCACTCACTTTAGAAGCCTGCCGATGCCAGCGCTGGTAGTCGGCCAGCGTGTCAAAGTTAACGTAGTAGGTCTGAACCTGCGGTCCAGCGGAGCTGAACATCAGACAGTGCTGCCTCCGCTTCACCTCCTCCACCTGAGCCAAGAAAGCAAGATTTCACCTGTCAACTGTTAGTAATGGAGACACTACAAGCTTTCAAAAAACAGAAGCAGCTATTCTGCCTAAATATTTGTTGACTACGATATTATGGAAATCATATGCTTTCAAAAATATACTTCAAGGAGTAAAGTAATCCACACGACTCCAGTCCATCAATCAACTTCTTGTGAAGTGAAAAGCTGAGTGTTTGTAAGAAACAAACCTTTCATTAAGATGTTTTAATTTTAAACCATCGATTCTGACTAAAATACGAGTCCATAAAATGTGACCCTGGACCACAAAATCAGTCATAATTAGCACGGGTATATTTGTAGCAATAGCCAATAATACACTGTATGGGTCAAAATGACTGATTTTTCTTTTATGCCAAAAATCATTAGGATATTAAGGAAAGATAAAGTGTCATGAAGATAGTTTGTAAATTTCGTACTGTAAAGTTGTCCAAATGAAGTCAAGTGCAATGCATATTACAAAAATTAAGTTTGAATATATTTAAAGGCAATTTTCTCAATATTTAGATTTTTTTTGCACCCTCAGATTCCAGATATTCAAACAGTTCTATCTCACCCAAACATTGTCATATCCTAACAAAGCATACATCAATAGAAAGCTTGTTTATTTATTAGCTTTCAGATTATGTAATCTCAATTTTAAAAAATGGACCCTTATGACTGGTTTTGTGGTCCAGGGTCACATATGAGTCCGCTTCCTCCAATTAAAAAGTCCACACACGCACACCATGTATGTACAAAAGTATTGGGACACCAATGACTTGTACATATGGGTACAGTCATTTTAGACACTTCCAAAACTGTTGCAACAGAGATGGAAACACAATTTTTAATGTTTAAAATGTTTTGGAAGTGCCTTTTTCTGTTCTAAAGAAGGGGGTATCAATGCTTTTGTCCATACAGTGTATTTGTTTAGAACTGTTTTGGCTTAATAAACAGTGCTTGATCTGTGCATATTTCTCTCCTGTTTCAGACCAGATGACTTCTTCACAGGAGAAAGCAATATTATACATAGAGGCTTGAAGCAAGTTTGAAGTTATAACCATCTTAAAGAAATAGTTCACCCAAAAATGAAAATTACCCCACCCACAGATTTACTCACCCTCAAGCCATCCAAAGGGTATATGACTTTCTTCTTTCAGACAAATACAAAAAATATATATCCTGGCTCTTCCAAGCTTTATAATACCAGTGAATGGTGGTTGAGGTTTTGATGCCCAAAAAAAAATACAAACCAATGATTTAGAAAGAAAAATGGAGGATTTCGATATTAGCCAAGAGGAGACTGGTTTTCCTTTGCTGTAAACAAAGCTTGGATCTTGCTAAACTAGCATGTTCTCTATCTTAAGAAACATGGATTTGTTTCTTACAAACATGCAGCTTTTCACTTCACAAGACATTATCTGATGGACTGGAGTGGTGTGGATTATTGTGATGCTTTTATCAGCTGTTTGGACTCATTCTGACGGCACCCATTCACTGCAGAGGATCCATTGATGAGCAAGTGATTTAATGATACATTTCTCCAAATCTGTTCTGATGAAGAAACAAACTCATCCACATCTTGAATGAACTTTTAAACCCTCTGGGCCGCTCGACTGCTAGACGTCCACTTGAAGTGTATTACTATAAACTGAAGCTGAAATTATTCGGAGCTGAAAGTATTGTGTGTGGTAATCGACAGCATGCCACTCATACGGTCCACAGACCTAAATTGGAAAACAACCCAGAATGTTCCTTTAACACACACTGGAGAGAAAGGTCTGATTGTCGTGTGTCTCCGTCCCTTCCCTCCTCATCCTCATTCATTCACAGCTGTGTTGATGCATCTGCTCTCTGTTATCTGTTCCTGGAGCCCGGGGTGTGTGTGTGTGTGTGTGTGTGTGTGTGGGGACCCCTACCTTTCCCCCGACCAAGGGTAAGATGTGCATCTTGCCGGTCAAGCTGTCCTTGACAGAGGCAACGATGAGACTCGTCCCGCACAGGATGACCTGTCGCTCGGCCCATTTATGTAGCTGCGTCTTTCCCTTCCTGACGCTGAACACACCCTTCAGAAGAGTCCGCTCCTGCTGGTCTGCGTTCACCGGTTTCTCTGTGCAAACACACACACACACACACACACAAAAAACAGTCAACCAACTGCCAACCTTACTTAATGGAAGCAAGTTAACTAACGAACAATGAATAGTTAAAAGATTAATAAACACTTTAACAAATGCATTGCTTAGTAATAGTTAATGTTAATGCAATAACTAATGTTATCTAATGTGTCCTTATTGTAAGTGTTACCAAAATACTTTTAAAATAATTAAAAGTATTATTAATTTTATGAATTATGTTTTGGAGAGTCATACCATTATATTTGATGACCTAAACTAACCCCAACTAACCAATAGTTAAAAAGGCCAAATTATTTATTTACGTGTGTGTGTGTGTATGTATATATATATATATATATATATATATATATATATATATATATATATATATATATATATATATATATATATATATATATATATATATATATATATATATATATATATATATATATATATACACACATACATTATACATTATGTATATATGTATAATACATAATAAAAAGTATTTTGTATTTTTGTTGTTTTGTTTGTAAGAATGTTTTCATCTATTTTCTTCATTATGATATTTTTTTTTGCCTTTGAAAAATATTAAAATGAAAACATACTCAAGAAGAGGTGTATTGAATTGCCAGTATGTATGAATTATATTTTTTAAATAAATATTTTCCATTTTTATAGAGGAAAGGAGAAATAATTAATCTTTCATTTAATGGAAAGTGGAGTAGATGGTATTTTGGTGACATTTTGAATATATATTTAATATTTATTAACATGCGTGACATTCTGTTGCTGATATACAATACAGGCATCATGTTTATTACCAACTAAAGCTAATATAATATTCAGTAACTAAAATAAAGCTGAAATCAAATAAAAAAAAAATTAAAAACTAAAATTAGAAATTGAAATTAGCTGAATAAATAAATGATTAAAAATAAAACGGAAATATAAATAACAGGTCATTCAAAATACTAATAATGTAATGTAATATTAATTATACTAAAATAACACACTGGTTGCAGGGTCTGAAGTAATTTGCATGCTAGTGTATGGGGAGGACAGAGTTCCCTAAGGAACAATGGTCTGTACATCGCGCACACACACACACACACACACACAGATCGATGTGCTAATGAAGTCCATATGTAGTGAAGTGTGAGCTCACGGTGGGACGTGGAAATGGCTGAATAGGGCTGCCTGTAAACCATGTCACATGTATTGGTCAGCTCATAGTGATACATACGCACACACACAGACCGTCTGTAGGCAGTAGCAAGTATGGAGCATAAGCAGGAAGTAAATGTCAGGCATCATGTACAGCTCAATCATCAACAATATAGCTTGTCATTGTAGATCAGCTCAAAGGCTGGAGAATTTCAGAGCATTACAAACAACATACATTTTGCAATAGTTATTAACCAATAAGAGTACATCTTAAACTGAGTGGAAGCTTCACCAATCTTTGGATTTATTGGTGAAGTATGCAATATTCTGGATGTTAAAATATTCTAGCCTAATATGCAGAGAGTGGCTGTAAGTAAAGCATGCATAGGTTGACCTTCTGAAGAGTGTACACACTGACACAGTGCTGCTTTCAAAACACTCTTGTTTGAGTTTTCCGACATGTCTACTTCTGACTCGAGCACTGGGGTGAGTTTGGGTGGGAACGTCTGTAATAAACCACTTAGGCCTCGTTTACACTGCAGGTCTTGATGCTCATTTCCGATTTGTTGCCTTTATCTGATTTTTTTGGCTGTCCGTTTACACGTTCTTTCAATTGTGACACATTCGATTCATGTGTTTACACTTGCCATACCATCTGAAACATTGCGCATGCATCGTCATCATTTCGGGCCTCCACACCTGCTTCCTCCCGAGAATAATGTGACCTGTGCTGACAAAACGAGTCGAGCAAATTTGAAAAATGAATTTTTTATTTTCTCCATTAAAAGACCTTCAAAATGATGCATGTTTTTTGGAATCGGACAAAAAAAATATTGCTACACCCGTTTAAAGTTGATATAGAAACAAATAATGCATTACCTTTATCATTTACACATATATACATACATATACATATATATATATATATATATATATATATATATATATATATATATATATATATATATATATATTTTTTTTTTTTTTTTTTTTTTTTCAATGTTACACTAGACTATTTTGGCAATAATGTTTAAAATTAGCATTTAATGTTTTCTTTTTTGACTAAAATATAACCAAAATGTATTACATTATTACAAAAATTGTAAATGAGTAACTTTACTGACATCAAACAATCAGTACTTAGAGATAATATTCAATGAAGCACTCAAGAGTAATTTTAGTATTATTTATAAACTATTATATATAGCAGCCTAATCATTAAAATTGAGTTTGTTTTTAATTTTAATATTTAATTATATTTTTAAGCTGCAGTCATTTTTATTACTATGAGTTTTGTCCTTTATTTTTTTTTATATAGTTTTTAAAAACATTATATTTTTATAATATATAACTTATTTTATTTATTTAGTTGACATTTTCTGCATTAGTTTACATTTTCATCTAATATTTTTATTTGACTGTTTCAGATTTTTTCAATTAAACAATAATTTTAAATGGTTTTAGTTTACAATAACAACACCGACTCAGTCATTTGTTTTGAGAGCTGAAGACTCATTTGCTGTAAATGCTTCAGAAATGAAGTTCACACTAGTTGCACACCTCAAAGGACTGTGCTGTGGATAGGCTAGGGTTGCACATAAATGAGCACTACCCAACCCATTTCCATCCAACATCTAAGAAAAGTGCCAGATCTAGCCTGCCTAGTCAGCAGAGATCTGACTGCACGTCTCTGCTCATTCTGCTGGATGACCACCTCAATGAGTCATGGGAATCAGTGACACGAGAGCTCGTCACACAGCAATGCCAAAGTGCTGATGCCAAATGAAAAACACCACAAAACACACACCACACAAACCAACCAATAACCGTCAGCCCGGCCTGGCCTGTGGGAGAAGACACAGAATGGCCAACACAAGATCCATTTCAAAACAGACACAGAGTGAACTCTCAACGGATTCATTCAGGAATAAGGTCATTGCTTGGAGAAAGACAGCTAAAAGTGCTAACTTCAAATACTCTGTGTTAAGAAAAGACAGCTAATTGTGGCTTGGGTGAATCCAGACTTTAAAAACAGCTTTGTGGGCAAACCATGCTTTAAAATGACTGAAGGAACTAAAGTAAAGGCTGAAATGGCAGCTTGCTCTTTCTAGGGTAAATCTCTGTAAACACGTGAACATATCCAGCACAGAAAATATCCCATCAAAGAAAGAATTAATTTATTCATATATTGATTTATGTTGCATTGTGAACAGTGCAATTATTGATAACTGAAACTAAAAATTAGTTAATTTTTTATAACTATTCATTTAATTTAACGAATTTAATTTAAAACTGGAATAAATTAATAAAAAATTGCAGTTTCTATGCTTTTTGTTTATAGTTGGAATCTCTGTGTCAGTAGCCTACTGCCATCTTAAAATCATCTTGGTTTCATGATTCATTTCAATTACGCTTATCATCATCAACTCAATATCACGAATATCACATGGCTACATTTTCATATAAATTTTAAAATCAAATTTATTGTGCAAAATTTACTTTATTTGATTTTTTATTATACAAGCAGGCTACTTTTTAAAACAATTACTTATTTGAAATAAGTTTTCTTTAAGTATCCGGAAGTTTACAGACAATAGTTATGGGTTTTTCTTTTTTTCCTCAGCATTATTGCCGTTTGATTATTACTGATGAGATCATAGACAGTGGCAGCTTTAACAGGCTGCATTCACACTAATGCACAGATCTATTTCGATATATCAGATGTTTTGTCCAGCTCTGAAAACATAACTGTGTGTAGCCTACATCAATTTCGTATAAAAGTATTCGTCTATCAAGAAGGGTGTCAGCAAGCACTTCTTAAATATGCAGGGTGCATTTACTTCTATATTATCATGGAAATCTAACGCAGATATGCAGGGATGGACATATTTCACCTGACAATAATTGTAACATCATATGATTGCATTCCCATCATTCAACCAGAGGTGCTAGGAAATCACATGACCCATGACATATGAGTGACTGTACAAAGATGAGTCTATCCTAGCGTGCTAAATCTCAGTGAGCTCAGCTGTCTGACATCATCGTGAGCGATCTGGAAAAACACGGACAGAGAGACTAAAACTGTACAAGCCACAAGACCGCAGAAACGAAATACACTTTCCTTCTGAATCTCCACTAATAGAACAACACTGTGACTGAGTGATAATGCACTGAGATACATTAGAGGCCAAAGCGATACGCTTTCCATGTGGTAAACAAGCCAACGCTCAATTACATGCAAGAATCCTTCGTAATTGCAGGAGAAGAGCCTGTCTGAGAGGAGATGAAAGCCTTCGGTAGTGGAGGACGCCTAAATGTCCTTCAATCAGGCAATCCTGGAAGTCAATCTTCAGCTGTATAGTGGCTGCCAGACAGCAAAGATATGGCTCGCCCACACAAGAAAAGCCCACGGTAAACCCATTCATCTACTCCTGGCCTTCATGCCTCCAGCAGATATTACACTTGATGATGCTGTTACTGGTCCTGCCATGAGAGAAAGAGTGAGAGAGCCACGAAACCCTTAATTTCAGACGCTTCGCCAAGTGTAAATGCATCTGAATGTTTAGGCCACATTTGCAAACTTTAGTCCTCCCAAATGGACTACATTTTTTTTTATGATGGACAAAAGTTTCGGAGGCAGTGTGTAAACGTGATTGACAAAATGTGAGGTCGTATTTATTTTTTAATAGGGATGCACCAATATGAACATTTTGGCCAATAACCAATAATTCTTCATAAATGAAAGCCGATAACCGATATGTTGGCCGATAAATCTATATCCAAATTTTTATTACATTTGAGACCCTGATTACAAAAAAAGTCTGGCCATTAAACACTTCAACATAAATCTAACAAAGCAGCCTACAAATAAATAAAACAATGCTTAATGCAAACAAGTCACTGAACAACATTTCTTAATGTTACATGTAAAAAAACTAAATAATAAAAATTTGAAATCATGTGCCATGGATAAATTAAACGGAATAGCATCACACCGACAACTAAATTATTTTATTTAAACCATATTTTTGATGAAAACAATAAGATAAAAATAAAAGTGGTGGATATTGTTATTAATGTCAATAATTTTGAAAAAGTAGTATCTTAAATTAATACCACTGTTTCAAATAGCAGCACGCAGTTTTAGCTTCATGCGCTGCTGAAGAGCTGAATGAATACCGGTAAACTGAAGTGTTTATTATTTATACAACAAACATAATATTATAACTTATATATGCACAAAAAGACGCAAATGCGCAAGTGATCTTGAACTATATTAAGCGCTAACACGACAAATTGAACCAAATAATTCACAACGTTTTATTATAATATTAAATATATGATAGTCCCAGTCATTGTTATTAATGTTGTGCATTGCTGCTCGAGCTGCGTGCGCTGAAACTGAAGAGCTGGAATGAAGCGCTTCGCTAGCAGCTTATTTTATTAAAGGAAACGCATCATATATGAGATTAATCAGCTATTCATACAACATAAACATAATATTACAAACTGTATGTACAAAAAGGCGCAAATGCACAAGTGAACTCGAACTAAATTATGTGCTAACCAGAATGTGTAACTTCTGATGTGGATGCGCTCTTCCCGCAACAACCGCTGAAACACGACAAATTAAACCAAAAAAATGCTTTAGCCTATAATAATAGCGTTCTTATTATAATATTTTATATAGGATAGTCCCAATCATATAGTTATTAATGTTGTGCGCTGCTGTTTGAGCTGCATGCACTGAGCTAAAGATGATCACCGGCAAACTGAAGTGCTCTATTAACGCTCTATTAGCTTAACCAAACGAATTCTATAAGCCTATGAGATAAATCAGATATAGATGCATAAAATAAACACAACATTACAACCTATAGTTGCACAAAAGGCTGCAAATGCACAAGCAAACTTAACTGTGCTAGCGTTGTGGATGCGCTCTTCCAGTAACAGCACATTAAAACATGGACGCACAAAGATTCCATTAATTATTTTACAGTAATGTTCTCATTATAATATGACAGACTTGCCCTGTACATGTTGCACTTCACTGTATTTTCCTTTTCGAAGTGATTCCAATAATATTTCAAAGCAATTAAAATCCATGGCGAACAGTGCGCATCTGAACCGCCTCTGCATGAAATAATGCACAATTTATCGGTTTTAATATATCGGCCATATTTTACGTTAACGTTAACAAAAATTACCATTTATCGGCCAATAACGATATGGTGGCCGATATATCGTGCATCCCTATTTTTTAACGTGCAAAAATGTCATACTCCGTGTGCAAAGACCTTTAGGGACCGTTTACCAGACAACGTTTTCAGCGGGAAACTTATTATGCCTTTTTATACGTTTTGACTGTTCGTTTACATGACAACAGTGTTTTGGGGACTGTTTTCTATATTTTATTTTTGAATAAAATATGACTATTGACTATTTTTGAAAACGGGTTTCAAAGTGCAAGTTTTTGAAAACGCCACCGATATCGTTTCCGTGTAAACACCCAAATACGGGAATCTTTGAAAACGGTGACATGCGCGTGCGTAGTACATGTTAGGTATGTAGACATGTGCGTAGTACGTGTTGATTTTAAAGGCAAGCGCGAACAAACTCACAACAATGGCGGAGTACATGGTACTGTTGTTGCTGCTTGAGTTTGCTAACGCTTCTTCAGCAAAGTGTGGATTTACTTCACCAATATTACAACCAACAGCGGAGATGCATTATATAATCGTCATTTCCCTACAGGTACTGTTTACTAACAAGGTGACAGCGCCAACTACTGGCCTGGCATACGTAATACAGCGTTTTTGGCCATTTTCGCGGATGTGTGTAAACGCGAATCGTTTTGAAAACGTTGTCGTGTATACGTGAAACTTTTTAAAACTTAAGGGAAAAACTTTTCTGTTTTTGACTACATCGTTGTCATGTAAATGTAGCCTTAGAGTCCAGAGAAAAAAAAAAAGTGGCACATACACAGGAAAAAAAAAAATTGTTGAAACTATTTTCACTCAGAAACTGCTAGTAAATTTTACAAATAATTACAAAGAAACTGCAAGAAACTTTAAATTAAATACGCTCACATAGTATTTTCTTGTAACTCCAATAATCTGTTTTATTTACTTTTTTTTTTTTTTTTTAATTACAGTTTAACAGCCATTGCCTTTTGTACTACAGCAACTTTAGCCGCCTCTTGTTTTCTGTTTTTACAAGCCAAGTGCAGCACAACATCAGCATTATCAGGGAAGTTACATTTGCATATAGCACAGGAGTGGCACATCAGATTTATATATAGCATATCTATATGTGTAAACAAAATGTGCAAATGAAGTCAAGTGATGTGGCCCTAAACCAGTGATTCTCAACCTTTTTTCCACCGGGCCGCACTATGGTCCAAGTGCAAGTCTCACGGGCCACACGCATGTCATTTACATATTACGTCATCAACACAAACCAGCCAGATTTATAATATTATTTATAGCCTAAATATTATGATATCTAAACGATTACATTTATTGAAAAATAGTTCTAGTCACCGTTAATAAAACACTTGATGCTGTTGGGAGCGGACCAATTTTGTGAAATTCTGCTTGAAAGGAGTAACAGCACAATGAAGTTGCGATTTTACAGAACTAATGGCTGCTGATGACTATTTGAATTGAATTCTGCCAAAGTGCGTGCTTGTAAGTGTTCGTTAAAAATGCGTAACATTAATTAGGCCTACGTGAGTACATAGGTCTACTCATGTCTGAAAATAATAAATGAAAAACAAAATTTTACATATTATAGCTTATATTTGTTTAGTACATTTATAAATTAACGTAAAAACTAAAATGAATTGTAAAACTGAAAGTTATTTTTTAATTGTGTTCAGCACATAGACTGTAACATTCAGCATGGTGGGCCGCATCTAGATTCGTGACTGGCCGCATGTGGTAACCATACACCATAAAAATCACCTGCAGACATACAGTATATGCGTGTTGACATTTAATATCATTGATATACTATTATAGATTTTGTTAATATTTTGATTTAGATTGAATTTTAAGTATATATTATTTTAAGTTTTCTGTGAGCTTTTTATCATTTTTGTTAATATGTCAATATAGTTTTGAGTTTTGAGTTTTTGTGTAATTCGTTTTAGTTATTTTAGTACTTCAACTAACAATAACAAGAGTTGCTGACTTGGTAACTAGCTAAAATAAAAATGTATTTTTTATATCTTTTATTTCAGTAAATAAAATGTCAAAGTAACAAAAATGCTTTTTATGGCTTAGTTTTAGCTTTAATTATAAATAATAGTCTAATGTGAATCTGACACATCCACGTCACTTAATTCACTTAATGATTTCAAACATATAAAAAAGTACAAAATAGACCGAAATAAAAATATGAAAAATAAAATAATGTGCTATTATTGTCTTCCATTATGTGCAACAGGACCATACATTATCACTTAAACAAAAAATTATTAATATTTTATTTTAGTATTTAATTTTACTTTATTGCAAGCATGACGCCAGGGCACAAATGCAACTCCTGCTTTCAGACCATGCCAATTATTATTGGCAGAAAAAGTAACATTTCATGAACAACATGTTGAAATCTAGTGTGCATCTGACACATTCCATCCCATAATAAGTCTAAAACAATGCCAAAATTAAATAAATTACACCTTAAAATAAAAAAAAATACAGCATGCGTGTTATTGCCTCAAAAATTGTGCTTTATGTTTTGTAACCCTGCAAATCAACCTTTAAGTCACTTTCTCATTGCAAAATTCTGACAGAAAAAACTAAACAAAACTTTTTTCATTGGGGTTCAACAATGTCCAGCTTCAAAGAGTTTGGCCTCCATCAAAGAACAAAGTCTTGAAATGATCAGACTCCTGCAGAGCTCAGAAATAACATCCCCCGTATAGAGAAAAGATGAATGGGTGTGCTTGTTTAACCCATATAACATAGCATAGATTGAGCCGGCTCACAGGGAGACCAGTAGGGGCGGAAGTACAGGTTTACTCAGGACTCAGCGTGAAGCCCCACTAATAATAAACACATAATGTAACACAAGTGATGGACTTTGAGGCATTTTCATCGGGACAGAGAGGAAATTGAACACCAATCCTTTTTAAGCAGAAAAGCACAGTGATCTTGAATATGAAGACTCAAACTATTAGTACACATGTCAAGGGACTGTACAACTGCCTTCCTGAGGGACTCGAACCCCCATGACCACTCTAGTTATGAATAATGGGACACATCCATTTATTTTTTCCCCTTTTTATGAGTTTTGCAGCTAATTAATGCCATGACGCAATACATGCAACTAAAACGTGACAAATACTAGCAGCCATTACTATAATGTCTCAAGTTAAAAATACATGCGTTAATACTAGTAGTGTTGCTGTTACTTCCTATTTCCTGCAAATGCATTAAATTTGAATTTATTAATTCTCTACAAAAGACTGATCTCAATAACAAAGAGAGAACAGCTACATTATTAACAAGCACGTTTGTTGCCAAATGGGTTGTATTTGCCTCGGATCACTCATCAGACCACAGACTCAAGCGCCATAATATACTATCGTTATAGGTTTTTCCACATACAGAAATATCATGAATATAGTAATATGTGGTACATTCCATTTTGCTTTATTAAAACAGCAACTATGATGTTAAAAATAATTTTGGTGCAGTAAGTAACAGTTTAACCATTACAATTACTTTAATTTCCTTCATTTTTATTCTATCAAATGTCTCCTCTAATCAAACTAAATACCAGATTTTTTTGTTGTTATTGTTTACCATCTATAAACTATTATCCATCTATAAACTAGTGCTGTCAAACGATTAAATCGCAATTAATCGCATCCAAAATAAAAGTTTTTGTTTGCATAATATGTGTGTATGTATATATTTCAGACAAATATATGCTGTTTATATTTTACATATATTTATAATATAATTTATATGAATATAAATATAGACATGTAAATATTTTCTAAATATATACTGTATGTATGTGTATTTATATATGCATACACACATTATACAAACAAAAACGTATTTTATGCGATTAATCGTTTGACAGCACTACTATAAACTATTGTGTTTAACTGAAATAAAGCTGAATAAATTAAAGCTAAATATTAAATTTATTAAAGCTGAAAGTAAAGAAATTAAAAAAGCAAAAACAAAGGCAATGCACATAAAATGAAGCTAAATAAAACCTAAAATAAGCTCATTTAAAATTAACAAATATTATAATAGTATATAAAAAACTTTGTTTTAGTTTAAAAGTAAATCACTCTAATAATGGCCAATTTAATAGTGGTGATAATGATTTATGCAGATACATTAACGAATCTATAAGACTCTCATATGTGGATGACGTGCAGTCACAGAGGATAGTTATTGATATGACAAACACAGAGTTTCACATGTGTGATTGGGAATATAATTACTCTCAAATTCTTGTTTTTAGATTCCCAACCAGCTTTCTTGATTTTTCAGATTCACCTTAATATTTTCTATTTCAAACAAATGTCAAGACTTATAATTCAGCAAAACACTGAATATGTTTGCATGTCCTCCAGACAGGTCTCAGCTGGTCTCAGCTCACAGTTTCTCCATCTACTTCCCCCTGAAAAGTTAAGGCTCCTCGCAGATCAATACCTCATTAGTGGCTAAATCCAGCACCGCAGATGATTTATTTTTGCAAAGCCACAGCAACAGCCAGTGGATTCCATTTCAAGAGGGACTTTAGAGCAAAAAAAGCAGTAACGACTGCACAGAAACACCCGAGCACGCAGGACCAGTCCAGACCTCAGGGCCTGTTTTTGCCTTCAGTGTCTCTTGAGTCAGCATGTAGCGATGTTCACTCCCTCAGATTGTTCCATGACCACGGCAGGATTTCTTAAAAGAGGGAGAGGACTGAGGAAACTGGCTAATGTGTTTTGACGGGGAAAAATATACTGTACTCAAACACTCTAATTCTTCAGAAGAATTTTAAGAACATCTGCGCAGAAGAAAACAGCATTTTAAAAGGTGAAAAGTATAATTTTTGAGTTTGAATTAATTTAGTAACTTTCTGTCCATTAATAGTGAAGTACTAAGATTGAAATGGTGCAGATGCAAGTATACGCATATAATGAACAAGGGCTGGGTATGGGGAAAGATTTCATGATTCTCTCAAAAAGCTCTCAATTTGAATCAATATGATACTGAATCATTCAGAAATATTTCAGGTACATGTGAATTAAAAAAAAAAAATTAACTAAATTATACAGGTTAACCCGTAAAAAAAAAAAAAAAAAAATCCTATTTCAACTTGAATTACATTAAACCTACTTGAAAAATCAAACTGGACTTATTTTGATGAGGTAATGTAAAAACATACAGCAAGTTGCAAGTTTTTTACAGTGTATAAACACTCAAGTTGTATACAAACATTTAAACTGCAAATTTATTTTGCATCTTTCATTCTAAAGATTAGGTTTCTAATTCCAATGTGGTTTTGAAATATGTTGAAAGAAAAAAAAGACTTGTCTGTCATAACTTATTTCAGGACAGATCAATTCAAACATGCATTTCAGCATCATTAACAGATAAAAATATAAATAATATATAATAGAGAATATATTTTTTGCCAAAATCGCCTCTCTAAGAGTTCTTTGAAATGACTTTTGTGAGGAAAATGTAACATTCTGTGACCCTAGCTATTAAAACATGATGAGATAACTTCAGTAAGCTAAACTTTCTGATGTTCATTCATTCATGTTTATTTCGCACTATAACTAGTAGTAAAGAGGAAGAAATTATCGGTTCATGTGCCGCTTGAACTGAGGCACTACAGCGATCTGTGACAGCACTTTAAAAAGCATCAAAACCACATGTACTGTTCGACGTTTGGGATGAGAATTTGAAATCTGAGACAGTTTATTATCAAAAGTTACAAAGCACAAAGCTTATTGCGATTATTGAATGGGATGCATGTATGTCCATATATGGCTCTGAGGTTGTCTTATTCAAATCCACATAGCAACCGGTTTTAAACTGAAACAGCTCGCTGGATGACCGTTTCAGACTCAGACAGTTCATAACAAACTGCTTGTGTTTTTTTTACAGCTTTTCTGAGCTGGCAGACATGCCAGAAACTAAATGCAAAAAAGCGAGAAAAAAAAGAATATTTAAATCAATGTCCTCTTTAAAATGGAGATCGATTAAAACAAGGAGATTGATATTTCAACACACTTGACAATTCGTAACTACTTAACATTGTGGCAAATTGGTGGGTAATTTGCATAAAGATTTTACTCCTCCGTTTCATCTGATATTGCAACGCCCCACTGATAGATATGTTTAAGTATGTTTTCAAAGTAATCAAACTGTACAGACTGATGTGAAATCGCCACCTCTTAGTTAACGTTTTCTTGTGAGATCCGGTGGATATTTTCCACCCAGCCCTATACTCTCTTAAAAATAAAGCTCCTTTATTGGCATCTGTGGTTTCATGAAGATTTAAGTCCGTGGAGTCATGCAAAAGGTTCTTTATATTGGAAAACGGTTCTTCAGATTAAAGCTAAAAAAAGGTTCTTTTAAGAACTTGTTAATTCTTTGTGGAACCCAAAATGGTTCTTCTATGGCATTGCTGTGAAAAACTCCTTCTGAAGCTTTATTTTGAGCAACTTCTGTCCAGATTATCAAAGAAATGGCGTCTTTTACTCTGAAGTCCACTGACTGAGTGTTTGTCCGTAGCTCTTCACACACTCTGAGCTGGCTCTGGATGTGTGTTTTTCCCACAAGTTCTCACAGGCTCTGGCCAGCATTTAACTCACTGTGAGGACAGCAATCTCTCTCACTTTCTTGGCAAAATTTAGTCAAAAAGTGCACAGAATACAGCAGCCACTCAACTGTTGCTTCCTTTAACAAGCCATCAAACACCATTCCTGAAATCAGATATTCCCTAGATACAGAGGCATAGCTTTAAAATTTATGACATCATCTACAGCAAGACATTTTACAACATCACAGATAGGATGTGACGTGATCAGGACTGAAACGCTTAAAAGCTAAGGGCTTACAATACCATTAAAACTCATTTCTCTCCAACAGTCTTCTGGCACTCTCACATTGATTCAATAGGGATTCATAGTGGTTATGAGCACATATATACACACACTTGCTCACTCTCCCAAATAACACAAAATATGCACGCATACATAACATGTCACTATATCAATTTAAATAAATCCCTGAAGCTATCTGGTGTACTAGAGGAAATCATAACAGATCCCTGCATACATTAAAAATATCAACAACATTAATATTTTGTTAGGAGCTTTCCATTTTTTCGCAGCTGCACTGTACCTTGAACCATTTGCTGGGAACAATTACACAATAACATGCCTTACAAAGATAAAAACACAGATGAACGCAATACATACACACTAATTTGTTGTTAACATCAACATACAAACATATATTTTATGTTGTTGCCTATACAAAGAGATAAAATGAGCATTTATGAAACTGGTCAGGCTGGATCATGATTGACACCTCAAATTCACTCTGCTCTGCATTGATGGTCTATCATCTTACACGATGAGATTTGGAGGCATAAAAACAAACAGAAAAGCAAAAGGTTTCGCCTAGGCTGCAGCTCTCATCTGTTCACTCACTATTTATTCTGGTACATAACATGATGCAAATCATACTCAACACAATGGCTGCTTCAATTGTAATTGCGCTCTCTTCTGCAGGCACACGTCCTTGGGAAAAGATACAGTCCCTTAAATCCCTTGTGAAATAGTGGACTTATACTTTGAAAAAGAGTACTTATGGAAATTATATATATTTTTAATAGAATATACTTAAGTGTGAATTGAATGAAAAGTTTTTGGACTTAAAGGGATAATTCTCCCAAAAAAAAAATAATAATAATAATTATATTTATATATATATATATATATATATATATATATATAATTTTTTTTTTTTTCCTCATTTATTTACCCTCATTTTGATCCAAACCTGTATGAATTTCTTTTTTCTATTGAACACAAAAGAAGATATTTTGTTAAGTTAGTAACCAAACAGTTGCTGGTCCCCATTGACTTCCATAGTATTTTTTCCAAACAATGGAAGTCAATGGTGAACTATCCCTTTAAAGTCGGCATGAAACAGAAATTGCTATAGTCTTTTCTTACTTCTTGTGACGTATATCAGAGTGAAATGGCTTCTGGAATGTAGGACGGGATTTCAACCTTCGCTGGGAGTTTGATTGACAGGTGATCTGACCAATCATAATGCCAAATCAGCCATTTTCTCTGACAAACAACCCAAACAGGAGAGTTAGATTAACGTCGGTGGACTATGGTGTCTTGTCGGTTTTCTGCATTTGAGACAACATAACTCTAATGTTCAGTCATGCTTATTTCATGCTATAACTAGTAGTAAAGAGAAAGAGATGATCTGTTCACATGCTGCTTGAACTGAGGTGATTGCGCTCTAAAGTTACACATCTTCAATCAGTGAAAAATACAAATCGCAGATCAAAGAGGACACCGACAGTGCGCTGACAGACAAGACAGAGCAGGTTACTCTTGGTATTAAAGTCTCAGCTTTTAAATTGTAATTTTTTCAAGAAATTCAAACAAATATTTTGAGCTCTTTAAGGTGACAGATCACTTTAGTGCCTCAGTTGTAGCGGTTCAAATGGGAATTGATCTCTTCCTGCTAGTTATAGCATGAAACGCATGAATGATGGTATGTTGACTCAACAGCAGAAGAACGTCAATGCACCATTTTCAAGTTTGCCTCTACTGACGTCAATCTACTCTCCTGTCTGGTTTGTTTGTTGAACAAAAAGGCGGATTCGGTGTTATGTTTGATCAGATCACCTGTGCTAAAAACCTGGTCATTGGACAGTCAATATAGTCCAACCCCTTTTTCAAGTCTTACATTACGAAGAGAAGAAATGTCGTTGAAGGAAGGAGGGAAGGTTAATGTTTTTGATTAAAGATTACAAGTGCAAATTATTATTGTTTTTATAAAAAAAAAAAAGTGTGTGCACGGATATATGTGCAAGTTTATATTTTTTCTTAAGTAGGACTTAAGTACATATGCAATTTCATAATTACTTCTATTGTCTTGGAAATACAGTTAAAGTGTACTGCTGAATGTACTCAGGCATTTATGGTAAAATAAAATATACTTGAAATTTCATTAAACTGTTTTTATAATTACACATTTATAATGATCAAATTATAATTTAGTTCATTTAAAAAAAAAAAAGTAATATTGAATAACACTTTTGTCTACCTAAGTGTGTTTAGAAACAATCACGAATAGTGCACTCTTTAAGTACACTTAAGTTGCAATTTGATTCATTACTATCTGTAACAAAGTTTGTAGGTCGGGAAGGAGGAGGCGGGAACCGGCAAACATTTAAATACAATTTAATAATCAAAATAAACAAACGTAAAAGTAAAGCGGCAACCCCTCACGGACGACTGCCGCACACAAAACACAAAATAAAGTCCAGGCCTGGTCCGCTCTCGTCTTCCACTGTCGTCACTCCTCCTTTTATCCTTCCGGAGCTCCTCCGTGGGACTCGAGACCGGTGAGTGTCGTAGGTGTCGCTCATTATCATTAACTCCACCGGCCTCGCTCCGTTCCCACGGCTCTCCGCCCCGCCCCACCCAGGTGAAAAACAAGTACACTTCCATAATGTACTTAAAGTGCTCTATTTTCGCGCACTAATTTTGTACTTAATACACTAAAAATTATCCTTTAGTACTCCTCTACCACTTGTAGTACACTTGAGTGTACTAGTGTATGAAAGATGGGTTCAAGTGTACTACAAGTGGTAGCTAAATACATTTTTTAAATACAAAGATAGTATGCTAAAAGTGCATTTTAGTTCATATTCATGGTGTCTCAAAATAGCACAGTTGAGTACACTTAGATGATCTTAAGGAGTACTAAAGGATCATTTTTAGTGTATTAAGTACAAAATTAGTGCGCGAAAATAGAGCACTTTAAGTGCATTATGGAAGTGCACTTGTTTTTCACCTGGGCAATCACCACACTATCATATAAAAGTATACTTAAATTAGTTAAGAAATGCCCATGAATGTGTACTCAAAGTAAAGTACACTTAAGTGGTCTTTTATTTTATTAATATTACCTGCAAGTATGGTTTCAAAAAAAAGAAAAAAAAAAAAGATTTGAAGTACACAAGTGCACATTTAACCCAATTAAACACGCTTCTTTTTCACAAGTGATATCATACTCGAGTAATTGTTTTACATCTAAAAGAAATTAAAAGTATTTTTGATCAAAATTATGTAAACTTACATTTGCTCACATACTGTCAGTCTTTCCTTGTCATTGTTTATTAATATTTAGTTTAATTTCATAACGTTTTCAGCTACTGATAACACTGCAGTACATATCGTACCAGTTCAAATCCAACCTGCACCAGATTTCCAACCAAACCAGCTGAGAAAAACCATCCATAAATTTCATCTGGGTCTGAAATCTGTAAATTACAGGTAAATTAAATATCATTATTACATAATAACACTAGTGAATGAGACAAATATGCGTGTACAGCATTCAGCACCTGGGGGTGTGCTGATATTATTATTATAGTCACAAATAGGATTTTATTTATTCTCATCCATTGCATCATCAGCCCCATTTCAAAAGCTGTGTGTTTTGTGATACCCAAGAAACAATAAAGCCTTGCAATGTAAAATAAGAACAACTGAAAATCAATAGCTGGCGTCGGTAGATCAATGCAACATTGTGATAAAGTACCATTACCAAACTATACAATATTGATTGTCTTCCTCACCTCTGAGATGTTGGGACGGTTTTAGGACAGAGAACACACAGCACTCTATTCCACTAAGTCTCACCTGTCAACACAGTTACAGCGTATAAATGAGGAGGATGCAGGTCATCCGTTCAGACTCCGTGGCCATATATCAGGCGGACGTGCGGGACTGCATCTCACCACCAAGGCCCTGACAGGACCTGAGGATGAGGAATGGTACGTCTCCGTTCCCCTGAGGCCCTGACAGATGGGCATTTACTCACTGCCCGGACCAAGGGGAGCCGTGGGTTACTCAGACCCAGAGATAGTCTGTATCTAACAGTCACTGCTTAAATACACTCAGGAAGGACAGTATGGAGGATGCATCCATACGCAGGGAATTTTATTGCAGTTCATGAAAGCTTTCCATTATGCAATAATCCATCGTTATTGTTGCGCATGCTTAAAAGGTAGGGTAGGCGATTTCGGAGAGGCTAGTAATAGCAAGCTAGCTTTGAAAGCATAAGATCCCATCCTCCCTGCAAATCACTCTCCAAAGCCACGCCTCCTCCAAAACACATGAACGCGCATGATGGACCAGAGGCTAACCAGCGACACAATGAGAGGCGGCATCAACACTGTCAGATTACCTCATGTCTCATTCACCGGGGAGAAAACATTACAGTACAAAGCACATAATATTACAATAACAACGCATTTTCTTCTCACTCGGTATATAGCATAATGGACCGCGCTGATCACGTATCATGTCTGCGCAATGAAAAGAAGAAGGGAAACTGTAGTTCTCTAAAATGTGTTAATGATGTGAGTGAGTGAAGGTACAACTGCAGGAGAAATGGCTGCAGGAGATGGAATAGGATCAAGCGGACAAGTACTAGGATGATTAGAAAGGATGAATTTGGAGACTTCTGCCTCAGAGAGTGAAGAGAAGAATGTGAGGGAGTGTATGTTTGCTGGTAAGATGCGCTTGACAGATTGTGGTGTGGAAAATTGTGCACTGATGGTTTTAATTTTATTAATGAAGAACGTGGCAAAGTTGCTAGCTGTTAAGAGTTGATGGAGGGGGAGGAGGATAAAGGGAGGGAGGAAAATGGAGAGCATGCAAGAGTTAGACGAATTGTTAATTTTATTATGATAGTATGTCCTTTTAGCTGTGGAGACATAAGCAGAGAAGGAGAGGAGAGGAGTGACTGATACACATTAAGGTCAGTAGGATTTTTTGATTTGCGCCATACCCTTTCAGCAGCCCTGAGCTTAGAACAATGTTCACGGAGAACATCTCACAGCCAAGGGGCTGAAGTGGTACGGGCCGGCCTGGAAGACAAGGGGCAGAAAGTGTCTAAACAAGATGTAAGAGCGGAGCAGAACGTATCAGTAGCACTGTTAGCGTCAAGAGATGACAACTGTTTAGGGGGAGGAAGTGAAGATGAAACCATAGCAGATAGCCGGGAGGGTGAGAGTGAGCGTAGGTTACGTCGAAAGATGACATGTGATGTGTCAGGAACCATGTTGAGGTTAAGAGTGAGGAGGAAGTGATCTGAGGTGTGCAATGGAGTAACCAGGCCAGCACATGATCAGTAGAGCAGTGTCGTCTGTCGTGTGTAAATAAGGTCCAGTTGATGGCCTGATTTGTGAGTAGCCGTAGTTAGCACTCTCTTGAGATCAAAAGAGGCAAGCAGAGTGTGGAAGTCTGCAGCCTGAGGTTTATCTAGGTGGATGTTGAAGTCTCCAAGCATAACTAGGGGAGTACCATCCTCGTGAAAGGTTGAGAGCAGCAGATCCAATTCATCCAAGAAGTTACCTTGTGGTCCTGGGGGTCGATAAACAACTAATGGATTTTAAAAGGATGGGTAATAGTGACTAAATGTGATTCAAAGGAGCTGTTAATACCCAGAGAAGGTAAGGGAATACATTTCTTTATCTATACATCTATGTATCATTTTATAGTGTAAGCTTTTCCTCTGTTTATATTTTATTTCAGCTTTTATTTCAATTACTGAAAATGCTTCATAATAGTTTCTTTTAAACATATCTAGGTACCAGAATATCTTTGGTTATGTTCACTGCGCAATATTTAAATTTATGACAAAACTGTGGAAAATGCTGCATGTAATCAAGTCCATTCATGTCGACACTGAGCTGAATTCATCATGCCTCAGACATTGCTTTAGGATTTACACATTTATGTAGAAGCTGTGGCCAAAACCGCTCACTGGTTTACTCATTTGCCATTCAATGTCACATTAAAGCTACAGGAACCAAGAAATGACATGACAGAGAGGACTCTGTAGACCCTCGTGATTTTGTGTCATGTTCAATAAGCCTCCTACATACATCATACATTGGCCAATTTATGACAAGGCAAGCCAAGTAAATTTTTATGTGGTGCGACACTCCAAAAACTAAAATAAATATTTTATTATTATTACTTTTATTCATTATGGTCACACCACATGATTTTTTTTGGCATGGTATACAATTTTTTGGTAGAACCATGGTTATATGGATATGATACTACGGTAATACCTTGTTTTGGACATGCCATGGCATCATTTAATACAACTGCGTTGTGGCACTGCCACAGTACTTTGTTGGAAGGAGGAAAAACATTTTGCTGATGCTTTTTTTTTTTTTTCAAAAAAATCTCAAAAAAAGCAGTCAATCACATCATCAGGATGAGGTTTGTATATGATGGATGATGGAACAAAAGCTTAATTGACATCCTTTGTGTGACTGAAGAGAAAGAGCCAGAATCGGACACAATCCCCTCAACACTGATGTTGACACACACTGATGCCTGACTCGAGAAAAAGCCCATTATTCATTCCACAGCTGTCAGGCCAAAGAGAGAACAGGGAAAAGGCGTTGTATACAAAAACACAGATTTGCACCCCGTGCAGTAGTATTTGACTACACCCAGTCACAGAAATGGTGCAAGAGCTTCCCTCTCGAGTGTATACGAAACAACAAAAAAGCTCTGGTGGACTCGAAGAGTTTGCTCTGTAAAGCTAGCAAAGTGTTCACAGAGCTCTGGGATTTTGGTCTGGTCAATAGCGCAGAAAGCGGCCTCCCACGGCCCACAACTCACCACTGTAGAAGCGGATCATGCAGCTAAGGTCTGAGTTGGCGGCTTCCTGCTGGACACGGAGCGGGTCTTCATAGCCCATAGCAGTCAGGTAATCATAGACCATCTGAAGAGGACGCTCGGAGGGGTCCAGCCTCCTACAACAGAAGGAGACCAGAGTCAGAGCTGAGAGCAAACTGAAATACAGCACTCTAAATCATAAACAAATGACAAATACACTTCAGAAACTGATGTCTTACAAAACCAGGGGCCAGATTCACAAAACATTGTAAATGAGTAGTTCACTCAAAAATGAAATTGCTGTAAATATATTCTCCCTCAGGCCAAGATGAAGAACAGATTTGGAGAAATGTAGCAGTCCATCACTTGCTCATCAGTGGATCCTCTGCAGTGAATGGGTGCCGTCAGAATGAGAGTCCAAACAGCTGATTAAAAACACCACAATCCACACCACTCCAGGCCAATTAAGATCTAGAGAAGACAAAACCTGCATGTTTATAAGAAACAAATCCATCAAGACATTAACTTCAAACCATTGTTTTCTAGCTAAAATATTAATATTGCATTCTCCTGTAAAAACAAAAGTAGTCTTGTCTGAATCAGGAGAGAAATCTGCACAGATCACGATTGAAAACAGTCCAAAACAGTACTAAACCAATTTGTGGGTGGATTTTGATGTGAAAGGACAACAGGGATTGACTTTTTCACTGGAGGAAGCGTTATTATGGATTATGAATGCGTATTTTGGTAAGAAGTTAAAACGTCTTGATGGGTTTGTTTCTTACAAACACACAGCTGGACTGGAGTGGTGTGCATTATTGTGATGTTTTCATCAGCTGTTTGGACTCTCATTCTGACGGCACCCATTCACTGCAGAGCATCCATTGGTGAGCAAGTGATGAAATTATAAATTTCTCCAAATCTGATGAAGAAAAAAAAAACTCATCTACATTTTCGATGGTCTGAGGAGGTGTAAATTCAGCAAATTTTCATTTTTGGGTGAATTATTCCTATAAGAAATTTCTAAATATGTTAAAATTATGAAAGATTATACGAACAATTAATTGTTGCCATGTGTGTTTGTTTTTACCAAATAACCAAATGAGTACAAAATGGTGAGGCTCACTTTCAAAATGTATATTTTTGACTGACTGGGGCACATTGAGCAATCAGATATATAATGACATTTCATAAATACTGCCATAAATTTTTCATTTTAGCTACCAATCCTCATAAAACTCTTGTGAAATACACTTAAATTGTACTGAATGTGCCCTTGCAATGTATCCATTTCCTCACGGGGACCAAAATAAAATGCCCCCACAAGGTCAAAATTTACTAGTGTTACTATACTTGTGGGGACATTTAGTCAAGGTCAAACAAGAAGTCATTAATAGTTTTGGTCAACTTTCCTGGAAGATAAAGTGTAATAATATGGACAGACTGGTACACACTGTGGGAAATTACAAGTACTGAACAGTGTCAGCATGAAACACACAGCCCTACGCAAGTATCCCAGCTCTGAACAAGCGTGAAAACACACAGATGTTTCGATAAGATCAGACTCTGTCCTAACATCCTCCAGCAGTGCCTCTCCCTCAGAGTTGGGTGTTTTCCCAGCACGCCTGACAGAAAATATATCCCAATCCACAGGGATCACGTCTCGTCCAACTCAATATCTCAACATTCATTAAAGCGCTGAAAGCAAAAGCACACCGAGCTCATGACGTCTGACAATATCCCCTTTAAACAAAGCAAATAATCAGTCTGTTGATCTGACTCGATCATCTGTTCGTGACATGATGGCATCCTGCTTCTTATTAAAACTGTCCGGCCTCATAATCATCCACCTCGCACAGCGCCGCCGCCTTTCTCTCCCTGATTAAATCGTCATCTCATTCCACCGCTCTAATCCTGTTAACGGATCCTCGCGGCGCTCTGAAGCAGATAGGCCGGCGTGACCCACAGCCTGGCAACTGCTCCGATCACATGCTCACAGGCAGACCTGTCAGGTGTCCTTGTGTTGAAGCGGAGCAGGGGTCGGCTGCACCGTACCTTCACAGCAGAGGCCCAAATCAGCAGACGGAGATTTGCTGAAGGGCTGCAGAATTTGGGAGGGAGGGGAATAAAATAAAAATATCGAATTGCAATTTTTCCAATAAAAACTGAAATTGTAGTTTAAGGTTTGCTGTCCTTGTTTGTAGGGCTGCACAATTATTGTTATTATTATTTAAATAAAAATATAAATACTAAAAAAAAAAAAAAAAAAAAAAAAAAGTTGTAATTTAGCTGTAAAAGAAAAAATCCGTATTTAATAATAATAATAAATTATTATTATTATTACTCAAAATAAAAATATATTATAATTTTGCATTAAAATAAAAAAACAGCACTATAATAATTAGAAGAATTTATTCTTTTTGTATTAATACTAAAATAAAAACAATAGAAATTGTCATTTTGCTGTATAATCAAAAAATATTAAGAAAAACAACAGTAGTACATTAATATACAAAAATATAAAAATTACTAAAAAAGAGAGAAATATTTTTTGTAATTTCTATAAAAAGTATTTAAGATACATAATACAATAATAAAAACAAAAACACTAATTACAACATAACAATATTTTTATTTATACTAATATAAAATCTACTAAAAGCCAATAAGAAATACTGTTGTAATATTGATGTAAAATTAAATTGGGTATTTAAGAAAAGTAAATAAAAATAATGGTAACACTATTTTACGGTTACATCTATTAGTTGCTTATTAGCATGCATATAACTTGAATATTAGTCATTTATTAGTACTAATTAAGCACATATTAATGCCTTTTTCTACATCCCTAATCAATCCTACACAATACCTAAACCTAACAACTACCTTCCTAACTATTAATAAACAGCAAATTAGGAATTTATTGAGGGAAAAGTCATAGTTAAGAGTTAACAAGTGTTGCCTATTCTAAAGTGTGACCAAAATAATAATTTTATTGCATATTGGAACTATAACAGTTTTTCCCTGGGTTTACAGCATTTAAAAAATAATAATAATATAATGGTAGGGGAAACACTGTATAAATATTACGATATTTATGAATGCCTTAATTTCTTCCATTTCAAATGTTAAACCACTGAGCTTTTATTTTGCCCTCAAAGATTCTGGCTTGTTGATGAGCGCTTCCCAAAAGTATGGGAAGATGGTTAGTGCATGGTAAATTCCCAAATTAAAGGAGTGGCTGATTGTGATTTCACTTTTTTAACTTTAGTTACTGTGTAATGTTGCTGTTAGAGCGTAAACAATATCTGCAAACACTGAAAGTTCAATGCAAACGGAGATAGTGTCTTTTAAAATTATGGCAGTTTAATGCCTACAAATACGGCTGGTAAGGACTACAACAAATTACTTCCCGGAAATTTACATAAACCCCACCCCCGCTGCTTTAGAGAAGAGGAAGAGTTGTTGCCATGCCGTCAAAACTAGAGATGCAGGAAAAAAATCTATTCATCTATTAATGATTCTAATAGATTCACAAGTTTCAAAATCAATGTTCTAAAGCAATGGTTCCTCACATCCCCTGCTCTGCATCTCTCTCTCTCTCTCGCTCACTTCCCTCTGAAACACGCAGTGCATTCATTTATTTCAGTTGCCTTTGCAGCTATTAATTGCATGAAGCCATATGGCGCATTTGTTTTTATTTTGACTAATCATGCAGCCCGACTCTGCAGTCGCCCCGGCTTTGCTCTTTGCTTTGAGAGGCAGAGTGCAACTGACAAGGACACTTTAGGGATTTAATGGTTTCTTGCTGCTTACCTGAAGTGAAATAAATAGTAGACGAGGATAGAAAGCACACACACACAAACACATCAGCAGATGTCCCTGTGAGCCTCCTCACAGCTAATTCAGCTTAGCCGCCTGGCTTTACCTCAGCTCAGGGCTGGACTGCTTCCTGAAAAATAATGTGATTTCAGCCATCTCAGCCGCAGCCCAGTCATTCCCAGAAGGGCAGAGAGAGGGGAAAGCATGACTTGCTTCTCTCTCTTTGTCAGATACACCTTCTCACACACACACACACACACACACACACAGTGCAGGGAGTGTTGCAAACGCCTGCGTATTCTGGCGTTTTGCTCTTGTGCACTCATCGTTAACGGTTGCTAAGGCACTATTTCTAATGTTCATACTGTTTTCAAAATGTGGGTTTTTTTTCAAACTATGGAAGTCATGATTTTAAAGGGACAGGTCACTCGATTTAAATGCTGTCATTTGTTTCGAAAATGTTCAAAAGTGAAGAAATTAAGACAGTATTACAGTTGCACTGTAAAAATAAATAAATTTTAAATGATTGATTTAAAAATGAAAAAAAAGCATTTACATTTAAATAATTTGAAAATTTTTGAATTAAAAAAATTTTAGACTTAAAAATAATCAAAATAATGATATCTAATTCACAAAAAAAGAAAAAAAAAAAAAAAAAGAAAAAAAAAGCCAAATTGTGCAGCCCTACAAAAAAAGTATAGCAAACCTGGAGTTAAAAAATAAATGTAAAAAATTAATAACTAATAAATAAAAATAAATACATGCATACATAAAGAATCGCATTTTAGCAGAGAAACAAAAAGAAATTATATTTTTTGCAATAATAATCAGCTGACTACATTTTCTAGCTCATTACCAGGCTACTTACCTAATAAATGAATAAAAATGGGAATATTTAATTTAATATTGATTGAAATGATATTACTTATTTAATATACAGTTTATATTATTTCATATAACTATATATTTATATAAAGTAAATATTAACATTATACAATTTAAATTATTTTTATAAATTTATATATTTACAAATATATAGTTATATTAACATTATACAATTTCAATTATTTTTATAAATTTATATATTTACAAATATATAGTTATATTAACATTATACAATTTATATTATTTTTATAAATTTATATATTTACAAATATATAGTTATATTAACATTATACAATTTATATTATTTTTATAAATTTATATATTTACAGCAAAGTTGGAAATAAAGTGCCATTGGCAAAAATAAGTTAGCGGTCATCGAATGAAAATATTCAAGCACAGAAGTAGCAGTAGACCAATCAGAATCATGCATCTCAGACAATCGTGTAATAAGAAGAGTTACTATAATTCATTCACTGTATAATATTTTTACCGTTTCTGTTTCATAAACACCGAGATGTGTCAGGCTTCATAAATCAACTATCAGCAACACATAAATAGAAAATAAAACTTTTTTTTGTGTGTTTATAATTTTCGTGCTCTAACCAATGCTTCCAATATTCACAAATCATTCACATAATTTACACAAATCTCATCTGTGTATTATTCACAGGTAGATCAATCCACAACAACAACATTATAATCAAAGAAAACCAAGTGTTTACGTTTGCATGGTACAAAAACATTTATAAACAAACACACGTGAAAAAGCACACTTTAGCATTCTTTTAAAATGAGTACTTATTAAATTTGAACTAAACTAAATAAAACAATGCAGACACTTTATTGCATTATAACTGCAATTTAATGAAATATAACTATTAGAATTTATATTTCTATTAAATGTGGTTAGCAGTTTAGAGTAAACCCTTTTTAACCCGCTTAAGCAGGATTTAAGAAACATCAACGTAGGACTTATGGTAAACTTTAACATCGTTGAAACTTGTTCACCATGCATTTAAATACATTTGTAATTAAGTTTTTTTAGTACATTATAAATATATTAATTTTAAATACAATATTGAACAAGACAACAGTTAAAATAACAATTTTATATTATAAAATTATATAATTACAAAATTATAAATAATAATAAACACTTTACATGTGCTTTAGTATGTTAGTAAACACATCAAAATAATTTTAAAGCATAAAAGATTTTTAAAACAATGACTTGCACTTTAAAGTAAAACTTTTAATTTTGACATTACACTTTTTAAAAGTGCACTTGAGCATGCTAAGCAACGCTTAAGTCATGAAAGTGTATTTTTTAAGTACACTCAAGTGGTCTTTTATGCCATAAATATTACATTACCTGCAAAAGTGGCTTGTTAGAAATATACTTTGATTTGAAGTACACTGCAAATGCATGTTCAATACAATTAAGTGCACTTCTCACACTCCAGCCGGGCCTTCTGGCCATCCTTACTGTCGAACCCTGAGATAAGACGACCATGTTCATGATGACGATATCCTGGAGGATCATTAACATTTAAAATATGTGACAAACAAGAACAAAACCAGTCATAAGAAGCATGGATATATTTGTAGCAATAGTCAATAATACATTGTAAGCGTCAAAATTATCGATTTCGCTTTTATGCCAAAAATCATTAGGATATTAAGTAAAGATCATGTTCCATGAAGAGATTTTGTAAACTTCCTACCATAAATATATCAAAACTTAATTTTTGATTAGTAATATGCTTTGCTAAGAACTTAATTTGGACAACTTTAAAGGCGATTTTCTCAATATTTTTTTGCACCCTCAGATTCCAGATTCTTAAATAGTTGTATCTCAGCCAAATATTGCCCTATCATAACAAACCATACATCAATGGAGAGCTTATTTACTTATTTACTTCAAAACATTTACCCTTATATGACTGGTTTTGTGGTCCAGGGTCACATATCATGAGGTGCAAATGAAGGACCAACCCTACAACTCACATAATCAGTCGTTTATAACCAATAAGCGTCTGATATTCACCTCATCATTTCTGATAAACACCCTGACCTGTGTGTGTGTGTGTGCGTGTGTGTGTGTGTGCGGCCCGACTGCTCCACAGCGCGAGTCTGATAAGGATTATCATCAAAACAAGACCTCGTCTAGCCAGAAAATTACAGCTGTGTGATTGAGCGTTACCTGATTAAGTCTCCGTGCAGCTGCAGGTAGAGGCCCTGCACGTCTCTCTGAGCGCACAGCTCCTCGGCGGTGGTGTTGGTGGAGCAGAGCACCAGCTTCAGGTCCGGCTGGGCGCTGTTGGAGGTCTGGGGCCCCGAGGCTGGAGGCTGAGGCTCCGAGGCCCCATAGAGACACACGCAGCCTCGGTGAGCGTCACCCTTCAGCCAGTCCCGCTCACGAGAGGCGAAGCGCGTCTTCCGTGTCACGCAGCCTCGACTGCCATTCCTCTTCATGTTACGCTGCGGAGAAGAGTCTAGATTAGATGCTGCTTGTGTTTTTTTAGAGAAATTATGGCCTTCTAGAAATAAGGCCAAATAAAGTGTTTGAGTCCAAATCAGCCCGTAGGAAATCATGCCTTGGTAACCACAAGTTGGTGGCTGTCGGGACTCCACCCTGCAACACGGAGGCTTTGTTTTCGCTTGCAGAAAATGACACCAGCTCAAATATTTACCCAGGGCACAAACACCCTCCAGAGATGTGTGAGTCGAGACCACTTCGAAGATGACATGTCATTAATAAGGCTGGTGAAATCATTTTCTGATGATGCTCAAACCACTACACACTGGCATTATTAGTGTCTAATATAGGTGTCTAAAATAACAGTGGACCTTTCGTTGGAAGGACAAAAACATCTAAATATTGAACTTCTTTTGGGTTCAACAGAAGAAAGTAAGTCATACAGGTTTAGAACAACCTGTTAAATAATAATAATAATAATAATAATAATAATAATAATAATAATAATAATAGTTGTTCTAAACTCGATTCTTTCTTCAGTGAAGCATAATATAATATAATGACTCATCATTATTAACTTTTCTAATCACATACTCAACTGAATAGAGCTTTTTTATTACCCATTTCTACTATTTATAAACCTTTTTTGTGCATTTGTTTACCTATTTTTGAATAATATCTATCCACAAAAGGTCCCTGCTAAATCAGCCCTGATTTCTGATCAGATTTGATCAATATCTCATACATGCCGTCTTCTATGTCTATGTTTGTTCTACTCATTTAAATAATGTGGTAATAATAAAAATGAGCAGTATATCACAGCTGACTTACCATCAATCTTCCTAATCAGACGCATCAGCATTATTACCTGTCTCTATCTGCACTCATCGGTCAAGTTAGGTTTACTGTAATAACAATAATGACATATTTGACATGTATTAATATTGATGAATGAGAACACTGCATTGGATCCTAAAGCTGTGAATAACAAAAAGGTAGTGTAAATAGATAAGAGCAACTAGATGAGACTATAAGAACACCGTGATCTAATAATAAGGTGGAAAAAAGCATTGTAAGCTCAACAAGGTTATGTACTCACAGGAAGGAGGAAGCAACTGACATCTAATTTTGTTCAGATAATCTATTACAGTGCCTGAATATAATGACGGGCATATTTCCTGTAGGAGTATTATGTGATGTGTATTGTGAGGATAATGTCCGTGGCATTATAACGTCACACACAACGCGTTCATAAACGGCTAGATGCAGCGGAATGGAACAGAACGCAGGTGTTTCGAGATATGGCAAGCTGTTTTAATATGCATTTAATTAAAAGAACTATCGAATTTAATGTTTTTAGTATTTATTTTTGTATTACTACCAAGCAATCTAATCCAATCGTGACTAATATCTTTTGTTTTCAGCCATGTGATCAGCTCTTTTTTTTTTTTAAATATGTGGAGGTGCAGAGCCTCAATTAACCAAAAAAATAAAATCATAGTTATTTCTAGAGATGCGCCGATTGCATTTTTCTTGGCCGATTCCGATTTTTTTGTAAGCGTCACCTGCCGATGCCAATTTTCTTTCTAAAAACTATAATCGAAAGCATAAAACAAAAATCTATATATGTAATCTATATACTATCTACAATCTAAAATATGAGTGTCAATGGTCCATTTGAGAGATAGGTGTCAGTAATGCACTTATAAGTCTGCGATCCACCGTAAAGCAAGAAAACACGTCAAGCGCTGGCTGTTGTGAACGCGCTCAGGACACTGGGACATTGCAGTGGATCAGAGGTAAAAAGCAATATAAATACAGTTCAGTTTCTTGCACAGACCGATCGTTTCGAGGGTTTAATTTGGTTTTGTCGGTGTATGTTTTTTTTTTTCTCTCAAAGCCGTGCGTCCCATTGACTGTCATTATATGACTGACACACTGCAACGGTTTGAGTTAAAAATCTTCGTTTGTGTTCTACTGAAGAAACAAAGTCACATACATCTTGGATACCCTGGGGGTAAGCATTTTTGGGTGAACTATCCCTTTAAATTGTCATTTTTTATACTTATTAAAATATGTCATCTTTCACATCAAATTCTTAGTATATTTATTATTAATATTTAATATAAATGTATGTATTTTTATATTTTCTAATTTTTATATATTGAGTATGTGATTAGAATTATCTTACATATAAAATATGTATTATTTTCATTCTTTTAAACTATAAGACTCAGAATTATACTAATATGTAAATTAAACAAGTCAATAAAAAATGTATTACTATTCCTCCAGCACCCCTGGAGGGGGACACAAGCACCTTTTAATTCATAACAGTACCATATCATTCATAATTATTTCTATTGTCTTTGAAATATGGTTAAAGTGTAGCTACTTCCCAATGTAATAACACGCTTTCATGGAAAACTAAAATATATTTTAATGTAATTTCTATTGAAACTTGTTTGTCATGTATTTTTAAATATTTGTAATTGCGCATTTGTAAAGAAAGCATTTTGTACATTTAAAATACTAACTTTAAGGGCACAATATGTAAGTTTTCGCCGCTAGAGGGCACATATTCAAAACAAACATAGAAACGAAGGCGCAGATTGATGACGCCGTGATTGAGTGTGGAATCATGGGAGTTGTTGTCTTCATCCCCACAGCCGATGCAATCATGTCCATGGATGAGCTAATGTATTAAAGACTTATTAAGGTCATAATGAAAAGTCGTGGAAGTGAAACGATGCTGCTGGAGCGATTACTAATGAAGAATGAGCACAAAACACGGCTCAAAAGCAGCGGAGCCAGTGCTTGATTTGAGCCGGATCCTGTTCCGGAAAATGTCAGATTTAGAATTTTTGCATTCCGGTATTTGTTTTTAAAGATCCGGCATTAACAAGTGCAGATGGTGACAGTGCGTGCATGCATACGAGACAGAGCGATTACGGGTTTATGTAGATGTATTTGGAGCATGATTTGTAGATTATGTATTGGTCCTCAACATATTACTGCCTACTGAACTTGAACTTCTTAAGTTCAAAATCGCTCTCGTTGATTGGTGCTGCAGCTTAACCCACTCTCTCCAAAAGTTCTGCAGCGGGAACATTTGGAGAGGGTGTTATAATAAAAGAAATACCAGAAATAATACCAAATAAAGTGAAATATTGTAATGTATAAAAATTATAAACACTATAATCATAGCCTAGTTTCCCTCACTCCAAAACAAATCATTTAAATGTAAAGGTATGCAGAACACATCAAAAAAATTTAAAAACTAAAGCAAAACTGAAAGTACCGTTGGGCTCACGTACCTCTCTCATTCGGCAAAAATCCAATGTTTCCGTATTCGCAATGTATTTCAATGTTAAACTATTATTTATAATGTAGACTAGGCTTCATGTGCGCTGAAATAATCATTCTCTTCACATGCGTAAAAATGCACTTGGCATAACAGCAACTGTAGACTAGTTATACTACGGACTCTTTAAATTTGGCGAAATTTTAAGGGAATTTGGGCTTTGTTTTCCCTCCTATTTATATTTCTGTGAAACAGGAAGCCATGGCTGGATAATTTAATGTTCATAATCACCCTGGAGTGCTCAAAATTGTGAATATGAATGGGAATATACTTCAGAGATATTTTACTCATAAGAATTTCTAGGGGTGCTAATAATTGTGTCCAACGTGTGTTTGAGAAAAACATTTTAATGATATTTCCCCCATTTTATATTCTTATTATCCAAAGAAAGATTCGATTTTTGAGAATTTTAATAAAAGATCAAAAGGATTAACAATGCAGATTAATTTTCACAGCCGCCTTTGATCATATTTATCAAGGGTGCCAATATTTTTGACCATGACTGTAATTACTGATTATAATGACTTATACTGTCTTATTACGTGTTGCATTGCGCTGCGTAAACATTATGATGTCTGCATTTGTGATCAGAGAAACGACAAACAAGCACTACTCTACTCTACTCGCGTTTGAATAGTCAGTAGCAGAAACGTACTTCCAGGCTATGAGTCAGTCAGCCTGTCCTTGCAAAGTTGGAATTGCCCCACTTTATAGAAATAGCCTTTGTGCAAGCCAGCATTGTAGGCTACTCTTCCAGGTTCAGGAAATAGTCCTCCGTAAAATTCTAATATTTGGGTTGAACTGCTCTGGAACAGTGTTGTAAATACAACTTATCCACTGATTTCTAGTTGAGTTCTCTTTTGGAAGCCCAAACAAAGTACTTTCACAACGAAATAGTGTCTGCATTACATGGCATGCATCAATCTTTGATGTGGCGTGACAGATCGCTGTATAAACGACTTGGAGAGCCGCTTCTGGGACGGTTCAGAAACGTGCTGGTTTAAACTCAACACAAGCACTGACTCCAGCAGCCCCGATCAGCTCCGGTTCCTGTGTCTGAGCTGTGCCGCAGACTTGTGCGGAGCGGAGCACGAGTGAACGCCATCATTCCTTCCTCTGTACTACTAGTTTTAACTCTAATAAACATGAATCGCTCAATCAGTGTTTCAACCATGGAAAGACATCAACAAAACAGCGTGGAAATAAAATGTCACGTAGCATTTCATTTACATCAGGCAAGTCATCAGTGTCCACAGCTCGTTAGTTCACTAAAGAAATTAAGTCTAGAGAGGAGCATTTCGCCAAATATTACACTATACTCATATTTTACTAAACCTGTTAGTCTTAATTATTAATCTGTTATGAAACATGCTATGACAGCCAGTGTTTAATTGAATATATTTTAACAAATAGCCTAGAAATAGTTTTATATATATATATATATATATATATATATATATATATATATATATATATATATAGCAGAGCCTCAATTTAGCCAAAAAAATACAAATAAATCCCATTGTTATTTTGTCTTTTAAATAGTTTTTTGGTCATTGTTATGTGGCCCTGTAGCCACTTATATGGCCTTTTATTTCATCAATATTATATTATCTGTAAGTACAGGCTAATTCACCAGTTTGCGGTTTGCATGACTCAGAATGTAGGCCTATAGTTTTAAGGAATACATGTTAAAACAGCTTGCCATACTCAAGACGCGTTTTTAAAACTATAACTAAACTACTTTTTCTCATCATGTCAACAGTGCTCAGGGAGCGAGTTTCTACAGCGAGACGCGATGCAAGGATCATCTGACGCCGGTGCACAGACAGAAATAGCCAGAACGCCCCCTAACAGGTTACCATTCTGATGCAGCCTATAAACTAATAAAGAGAAGCGACATAAAGTGAGAGCAATCTCTTTCTAGCGAGATGGCATTGAGATCTAGTGATCTACTGTCACAGGGTGTGTCACAAAACCCAGTGAACCGCCTACACAGACAGCGATATCGAGCATCACTGGCGCGTTTCGAGACGCGGAACACGATGCTGTCTAGCTAGGGCGCTCGCTGGGTTTGAGACACGGCGGCGTGTGGAAGTGTTATACAGATAATTGCTGATGCAGTTCACGGATTCACACGTACTTTGGCCCTGCTGCTTAACCGCAACGCCAAGACCTAAGCAGAGCTGGATCTGGTACCTTTAAAACGCGTATTCCCGTTCCCGCTCGGGCTGTCGGTGCTTCATGCAGCACCGGGATCAGCGGCGCTCCGCTGCCCGCCTGGACATCCTCCACATCGGCAGCATTTCTCCGCTCCGTGTCGGCGCTCTGGAGCGACCGCGCTGTGCTTTTCTCGTCCTTCATTTCGCCTACATTTGACGTCTTTCAGCACAGAAATCCAGATGTAAGATACCAATCGGCGACAGATAAATTCCAGTACAGAAGACGGTAGAAAAAGCCCATCCTGATTTGATGAGACGCCATAGTGGGACTGAAGCGCACGGCTGTCAAATAAACCCAATCAATAAACATAAGGGGACGGCGCTCATTATTATTCATAGATAACCCCGCCCATTAATGCACTTCCGCTGCTGAATTATTCATGAGAATCCTTAAACCTGGGGCCAGTTGTTCAAAAGTAACCTGATCGGATTTTGGCCATCGGATTGGATCAAATCTTGAAAATGGGTTGTTCAAAAGAAAAAAAAGGACTCTGAATTCGGAGTAAATTGGGTTTGATCTGGATTAAATCCTCAATTTGTGTTGTTCAAAACGTTTTTGTAAGATTGGGATACTTTTGATCCAAAAAAAAAAACAAAACTGGATTATTCTGATCCCAGCAAAAGGGCGGATTCCAGGAACAAAAATGTAATACATCTTTAAAACTGGTCCAAAAAATACATTTGTAACGTACTATATCCCCAAATCCCAAAACATCTGTAAATATAAAACAAAAAATATTATATTTAAAGTTTTCTCTTTTTTTTAATCACTGATTGTAAACTACATTGGCACAATCATCAGAGATGGACCGGTCAGAAGTAGTTATTTGTGTAAATGCAATGCAAAAACTTATTTTTTTCATCACAGTGTCCCTTTAGGGGCTCCGTAGAGCACTAGTAATCCAGATTTGGAAATCTGCGTGTATCTGGATCTGGGTGATCTAATCCAATTTTGCTTTGAAAAACTAGCACAAAAGTAAGATGGGTTACCTGATCCTGGATAGCAAAACATGGGATTTCCAAGTCCATATCATTCTGAGCCACATTAAACTTTTTGAACAACTGTGATTTGAAATGGTTCGATTAGCCATATTTTTTTTTTCATCACACATTTCATTTAGAATTCAACACAGGTTGAACATTTACTGAGTACGTAGCTCTCCAGAAGAGGCAACAAATCGACCATTTTCTTTTAGTTAATCAATATCCATAAGGGTTTCTGATAGATGACACTTCCTCCATCAGTCTGTTCTGTTAAAAGAACATCAGGTCTGTAAATCTAGAGATTTGGAGTCATTCACTCTTATCAAGAATCACTGACCTCTGTCACCCAAACTGGAATGATTAGCTCTTCTTGTGCAATGTGTTTTGAAGCAGTTAAACTTTAAACTGAACATACATTTTGTAGCACGCTATAAATCACAGGTGTATTGAGATAAATGTGACGTTTTAGCAAATATAAAGCATAAAGTCTGTGACTGTAAACGTGTCAAGGAAGCGGAGTAGGAAGTTGAGGAAGAAATGAGGACATACCAGTCTGACAGCAAGTTAGATAAAACAGGTTATGAATTCATAACTGTTTTCTCAGCAGTAAGCACTTATATATTCCGAGGACTCACGTCTATTTTTGTTATATGACAGTCACAGTCATTAAAACTAGGCTAAAACTGTTAAAACTGATCTTGGGAAAAATCATATAGAAGTGCTTTTTAATCTGTAAAACACAAATTATTACAGCTGTCTGTTTTTTTGTAGCCTCTAACGTCTAATTTTCATACTAACTCATTTTTATCAAATGTTAGCTTTAGATGACATATGAGACATGTAATGTGTGAAAAAACAAAAACAAAAAACGTAATATAATTGTATACCCACATGTTGGACATTGCTACACTCTTGAAAATAAAGGTTCTTTTTTGCCATTGTTTCTATGAGGAATCTTTAATGTCCATGGAACCTTCCAACATACAAAAGATTCTTTATACTGGACAAAGGCTCTTTACATTTTTCAAATGTTCACACTAAAAAAAAAAAAAAGGTTCCTGAAAATGGTTCCTCCACGGCATCACTGCTAAAAACTCCCTTTTGGAACCATTATTTTTAATAGTGTAGTGGACCAATTTAGTTGTTAGTTGACGAAACACCTCAAGTACGAATGGTCATGTCATAACTGCAATATAAAATTTTGCAATCAATGATAGAACATTTCCTGATCTCATCCTTGCAGGTAAAACAAGGTCTTCACTGTGGTGTGAAAGACAATTTTATTAACATCTGTTTGAGGCCCAAGAGACCTTAATAGTTTAAAACTACAGTCACATTTTATTCTTACTCTGATCAGACCTATGATATAAAACATGAATAAATGCAATTGATTATCATCATGGTCGCCAGAAGCCACAGTTTAAAGTGAAATGCCTTAAAGGAGTCATCGGATGCAAAATTCACTTTACAAGTTGTTTGAAAATAAATGTGTGTTGGACGTGTGTGTACACATTCATCCTATAATGATAAAAATCCACAGTTTTTTTTTTTTTAAATCCCTATTTTAAAATCCTCTTTCTCAAATCAGGCTGTTCTGAGGTTCCTGTCAGAATTACGTAGTTCTGTACAGGCCCCTCCCACAATAGTTGATTGACAAGGCCGTCTTAACTTAGACCCGCCCTGAGTGAGCTGAGAGCTGTCCGCCTCCGGTGCAGGGGAAGACAAGATGTCTCCGATTAAGCAATTGAGGTGTTTTGTTGTTGAATGTAATAACGAATATAGCAGTCGTCATTTACTTCTGACATCTGAGCTGCTGAAGACGCAGAGGATTAACGTTACTTTCGCTTTGAAGGGAATGCACCGATACCGATCTGCCTCAATGTGTCTATATTCGCGAATCATTCGTGATCCAGCCTCACCTACGGAAGTAGTGAGTATAAAGGGTTTTTATGAATTATTTGCAAATCGCCTTTCCTAATAATGTGCAAGTTAGCCAGTTTCGCGGCTGAAGTTTAGTATGCTCCATAGATATATGTACCTAGATGCCTCATTATGGACTGTTTCTATGGGCCGCGATACGTAAGCCATCCGCCATTTTTGGACAGTCTGAGAATCTTTGAGCGCATTGACTGTGTGCGTCTACAACAGCAAGTTATACTCTTTTATATCTTTGAATATTCATTGATTATTATGGTGAATGCGAGATGTCTGATGCGTCAACGTATCTGGAGTGGTCAAATAGGGAATCTACACATATCTATGGTCTGCTCGCCACTCCACGGAAGAGAGGGGCGGGGTCAGCAGAGCTCATTAGCATTTAAAGAAACATGAACTAGATCAGCGTGCTGAAAACAGAGCTGATTTTGACAGGGTAAAGGTGGTGTTATTTACACTACAATTGAGAAATTTTAACCAAAGTATGTTATAGACTTTTCATTAAGACCCTAAAGAATTATATCAATGGGCATCCGATGACCCCTTTAATGATGGATTTGTTTCTTACAAACACGCAGCTTTTAACTTCACAAGAATATACTGTAATTGATGGACTGGAGTGGTGTGAATTATTGTGATGTTTTTATCAGCTGTTTGGACTTTTATTCTGACGGCACCCATTCACTGCAGAGCATCCATTGTTGAGCAAGTGTTGTAATGCTACATTTGTTCAGATGAAGAAACAAACTCTTCTATATCTTGGATGACCTGAGGGTGAGTAAATTCAGCAAATTTTCATTTTAGGGTGAACTATTCCTTTAAATGCTTCGATAATTACTGTCTGATGGGTTTTGATTTTGGTTGGAGAACATTTAAGAAGAATTTAAATGGAAAATAACAGGTTGATTGTTTTTTTACCATTTTTACAAATACAACACTGGAGTCAACTGAACAGAACAGAGGGTTAAGATGAAAAGTAATAGAATAGGATATGAATAGTTTTTGCATAATTTAGACATTGGCTTCCATGCCATACTATAGCAGTTTCAAAGTTTAACAAGAGGGTGACAGCAGAGTACAATGTGCACTGAAAACTCAGTCTAGATCATTCAGAACAGTGTTTCCCAGATTCTGTTCAGCTATAAATAAAAAAAAACTGTTATTTCCAAATCACAACGCAACAAACATCAAGTTTGACTGTTTTATTATTTCATTTGATCATTTTCTCCAACCCAAAGACAATAATACACAGCATAAGTCTAAAATATCCCATGTCATTTTCATCCATCATCATGAACTCAGTCCAACACTCGTTCCTCGAGGACATGGGACTGCGATTCAGTTCAGCATGTCAGACTCAATGGGGTCGTCCTCCCCTCCTGCACAAGTTCAGATGTGTTGAAGAGCAAGTGTAAAACATCTGAGAAGGGGGCATATGTATAGATACACTCAAAAAACAACCGATACCAGATTACAAAGGGATTCTGATGGAGAAGGCAATCGTCCAAGCATGTGATATAAAGTCCACCTGGTCAAGCAGTTACACGCAGTCCCCCTGACTGACCGAAAGAAAATCTGCTTCTTAATGAAGATTAATTGAAGAATCAACAGTATATTTCCAAATGTACAAAGGTCTGTGCATGTATCGCAAGATATAGTGAATAGTGGTGACTTGAGAAATCTAACTTAGCTTGCATTACATCAGGATGTTTACATAAAGAGTAGAAATGACAATATTTACATAGCTTTTTTCACATGCGGCTGAAAAAAAAAATCATTGTTTGGTGCTGAGAGACTCGGTAAGTTCACAGATGGTTGTTTCGCCCTCTTCAACGCGTAAACGTCTTAGTGTAAAAAGCAGCAGATTCAGAAAGTCAGATTTTGAAACGGCTCTCACACAGTATCATTTACTGTTGTTACGCACCTCTCAACCGCAGGCTGCCAGTTAATGTAATGTAAGTTCACTCAAGAGGCATCGAAACATTCAGGGACGAGACCATGTTCTCACACCAGGGATTTTTCGCTTTTCATTCAATATGAAGTTGTGCCTCAACTCCATGTGCTTCAAAACAAAACAAGACTGTTTGGGAATATATGCATGAGTCTAAACTGCATTGTAGTATCAGCAGAGATGGTTTTTTGGAAAACTGTAACTAAGGTTTGGGTTTAAAGCTTTCCCCAATATAGCAATGTTACTATAAAGAGGTCTGAAGATACACTCTTAAAATTAAAAATGCATAAAAGGTTCTTCACACCGATGCCATAGAAGAACCATGTTTGGTTCCACAAAGAACCATTCAATCAAAGGTTCTTTAAAGAATCATCTTACCTTTTTATAATCTGAAGAACGTTCTTTCACCACAAAGAAACCATTTAGACCAGGGGTGTCGAACTCGGTTCCTGGAGGGCCCTGCAGAGTTTTGTTCCAACCCTGCTCCAACACACAAACCATGTAGTTTTCAAATAAGTCTGAAGGACTTGATTAGCTGGATCAGGTGTTTAAGTAGGGTTGCATCTAAACTCTGTAGGGCCCCGGCCCTCCAGGAACTGAGTTTGACACCCCTGATTTAGACAAAAAAAGGTTCTTCTATCTACAGCATTGGGAAACACCTTAATTTTTAAGAGTGTAGCTCATCACTTCAAACCTGTATGACTATCTTCTGTGGAACACAAATGATGTTGAAACTTAAAAACGTCTCCATAAAATGAAAATCAATGGAGTCCAGTCTTAATTTGGACAGTTGACATTCTTCAAAATATATTCTTTTGGGTTCCACAGAAGAAAGTCATTTATATAGGTTTGGAGTGACATGAGGGTGAGTAAATTAGTTTTTTTTTTTTTTGTGGTGGTGGTTGGGGGGGGGGCTATCCCTTTAAATTGCATTGTGTAAAACTGGGAGTACATTAAAAAAAAAAACAGCTGCAGGCCATCAAATTGAAAGGAGAAATTATATCTGTGTCCATATGCAGCATTTCATTCTTTCAGTAGTACATGACTGCGATCCACCGCACGTCTAGTCCAAAAAAAGCCAACTCAAGATCATGTGCACATTACACCCCTAACTGAACGTCATGGGTCTTCAAATGGGATTTTTATTTGATTTGATCTGTTTGATGTGTTTTACAATTATATACAATATACAGGCAGCACATAGTACATTTTCTTTCCAATAAACAATCAATCAAACAGGTAAGTTGTTAAATTAGACTATTTTCTGAGGGAGAGCTTCAAACATTATACACTGTGCAGTACTGGAAGGAACTCTTTGAAAACAGGATCTTAAAAAGGGATGAAAAGAAACAGCTGATGCATCTTAAAAGCCCTCCGTATGTACAGAAAAAGCCAAGAAATCGAAAGAATCGCAACAAAAGACAAAGAGGCCAATAGAATGAGAAGTCTTTTTTTTTTTCTCCATATACATAACATTGCTAAAAAAAAATCCCAAGCCCAAAGAACATCTCTTGATTTGGTCACCAGACTTCAGTGTGGCATAGCCAATGTAGTTACGCAAAGTGATGAAGGAAACAAAAGAGCAGCGAGAGATGACGTGAGGGTACGGACGCAAACTGAGCATTTCCATGACTTGATGAAACAATCATAGTGCTCTTCCGAGCCGACAAAGACAAAACAAGACGACAATGTGAGGTATATTCAGGTTAATGTTGCGAACTGCCTTTGGAAGCTGCAAGAAGGGACACTAACGCACGCCGACAGTACGCCCTCTGAACGAGAACTCGAGTGAAATGACAGCAAAACAAAAAGGTCCTCTACTTTTCAGACATCATGTTCTTGCTCTTCCTATAATGATAACCGTTCATCTCTCAGGGTTTTGTTTTTAAATGGTTATGACGAAGGCACATCGCTTTAGTTCAGGCAATATTTCCGTACTTCAAATCACTGCAGAAAGTCAAACAAAAGAAAAAAAGTCCATTCAGTGCATATAACTACATTCATGAAGGCCTTATATTCATAGTCTATATTTACAGCATCTACGCTGACCATAACCTCATTATACATCGCCGGGCCTCTAGCTGTTAATTTAGTGAGAAATCAATTTGAATTTCAAGATCACGCTCTTTAACTACATTACATTTTTAATAGATTTCAATCCTTAAGGATTGTGCTAAAAATCAAACTTCTTTAGTGTAGGCTATTTTCAATCTATATAAATGTATTTTAAGATTTAAAAAACCAATACAAGAACACACCATCTGTGATGAGTAGAGGCAAACAAAAGTACATGCCAAAAATTAAGGGTTTTGGGGAAAAGTGTCCAGCTTTGATGATGCAAAACTATTGGGTGATTTAATCCACGCCAACACTAACAAGCAACACCCTCTCGCTCTCTCTCTGTCACCTCAAAAAAGAGATGCTCCAATTTCATTGTCGATGACATTTAGACGCTGTCCTGCTTAAGAAATGAAGAATCAAGGTATGAGCTTGCCTATTCATGATACATGTGATGAAGGTCAAGCACTTCTGGACAGATCTGTTAGTGTGTACATTACGGTTTCATGTGAAATACGGTGTAGCCACAACATGGCTTGTATCCCGAGCATTCATCTGGTATACTTTATTACAGGACATTAGATCAACCTTACACGGAAATTAAGAAATGCCATGTACAAAGATAAATTTAAGGCGCCATCACAACCCATTTTCCTCTTGATTCTGAAATGCTTAAGGTGCAAATGTTCAGACTTAGCAATTAATTCAGTATGTTGTCGTCGTTTCTTTACTTTTCTTAAAATACACCAAACCCATTAACAAGATTAAAAACATGGACAAAATCAAACAAAACAGACAAATCAAACAAGCAGCTCCGTTGTATAGTGGCCACGAGTGATGTTTCCCCATGTATGGGCCCTGGGCGGCAGGGTGAGCCGGAGTGTGGGAGTGCATTACAGTGACAGATTAAGTGAGAGTGCACAACGCTAAGTGCAAGTGTGAGTATGGACATTTTGCACTAACCCCGAAGCGGAGAGAAAGACAGACGGGCAAAGAAACAAATGAAAAGATATGTATTGAGATATTTGTGATTTTTCTTCATCATTGTCACTGTAATCGTCATCATCATCAGTCTTCATACCATCAACTCTTGACTGTGTCAGGAAGATTCCACTGCTTCCCATGCAACCCCAGGCGGATGTCACGGGGATCATTTGGGAATGGGGAGGGGACATCTTTCCCATAGTTCCCTTGCTGGGGGGTCTTTAAGATTGAGAAGGGTAGCAAATCACTGCCAGGACTGAGGGGGGAAATTGTTGACCTCGGCCAGGTCTTGTACAGGAGAGCCTTTGTGAGTGTATGTCAGCTTGATCCGCATTCGCAACTGTTGCTGTAATAAAAGAGGAGGTCAGGTACAATGCTTGAGACAAAATTTCTTAAAAGTATGTATTCTTAAGATGTTTCTCCATAAAACTGAGTCGTTAATTGCTATAAATGTAAGCATTACTGGTGGCAAACTAGCGCTACATAACTTTAGGTGGATAACAGAATTCTCTGATTTAAAATGTGAAAGGTTTGCACCTCATATTTTGTCAAGTCATGACATGGAATCTGAGGGAAAAAAGTCTAATTGAGGGAGAGATTTCTGAAAAACGTTAGGTGTGAGACCCTTCACTGAGTTGATTAAGTCAGCTTGTGAGACGCCACCTTCAGCTTAAACCAGGGCTATTCAACTGGCGGCCCGCCAATCATCTTCATCCGGCCCGAGGAAGAGTACGCAGGTCGCACATTCGCCTTGAATTGTTCTTGCACTAATTAGTTTGTCCACAAGGTGGCAACACTGGCCCGGGCCAGCCAAAAAAAAAAAAAGGAGAGACGTAATAATCTACGGGAGACAGCAACATCAATAGATGACAGCGTTGACAAGCGCTTGTGAGGGAGTTATGAGATATCCACAATTCTAACGTTAAACAAGTTTAAAAACAGTGTTATCGGTAACAACTTCTGAAAATCTGCGCGTTTGGCTGTACTCATAAACTGAGCCGCTTGCGCCAGCGCTTCAATAGACAAAAACCACACACAATGATGTAAAAATACGTGGTTTTTAACGCGAGTTACCTCATAAACACAGTCTTAAATCAGTTATAAAATCCTAAATGACCGTAAGGAGAAAATTGGATGCGTCACATTCGCGTCATGTGCATCAGGTTTTATTAACGGCGCTCTTTTAAAGTGAAACCTGCTGCAGTCTGTGATTGATGTAAATCAAAGAACTAAAGAAAAGAGAAGTCACTTGACTGCTCTGCTTGCTGATTAACTTCTGTAGCTTCAATAAAGAATAATCAATATAGCTTATAAATACAATTTATAGTTTGTGAAGATTTTTTAAGTTCACTTATAAAAAGTTATATTTTTCAAAGCCTATTAAATGTTAAAAATAATATCATAACATTTCAATTATACTGTAATTTTAGCCATTTAATATTAAAAGAAAAAATGCATTTAATAGAGACAACAGTAACATTACTTGTATCAACGATACTTCATTAATCATAGGCTAGTAAAAAGATGCCATTAAACATTTAAAATATACCATCTTCATGTTGTTTCTATATTAATTTGGAAGTTCAGTGTGAAAATATGACAACAAATATATTAATATGCGTCACATCTTTTGAATTACAATTTTTTTTTTTATTATTTATTTAATTGAATGGCAGACAGCACTAATGTTAACCTTTTATAGATGTTACTGTTGGTAATATTAGTTCATTTTACTGCTGAATATGCATTTAAATTTCATTTCCAATTTTATAGACCCTCAGAAAAAGATCCCCACCCCCTTGGCCCCCTTCAAATGTTCAATTTGATAATCCGGCCCTCAAATGAAGTTAATTGAATAGCCCTGGCTTAAACCATCAAAATCACCGAGATGTGACATTTACTTCTAATTTTAAACCAAGACCCATAATGGCTGGCATTGGCTTCAACTTCAGTGTAACAATATTTCGCTCAGCTCAGACACTCATCAGACTTCTGAAGGCGTTTCAGGATGAATGGACTGATCTCTGAAGATCTACTGTGATAGGACGCTGCGTGTGGCCTGGGCATCTTACCTTCTGTGGGTTGAGAACCCTGATGACCTGCGTGACACTTCCCTGGTTGAGTGCTGGAACTACATTACTGCTGGGGGACAGAAGCTGCAGCTGGAATGTCTAAAAACACAAACAAATGATTCATCATTCGACTGGAGCAGAAATTGTGCTATAATTTGCATGCACATGAATATTCCAATATTAAAAGGAATTTGGTCATATTCTGATTGTGTATGCATCACTTGAATGCATTAACCTGATTCCAGAGTTAATAAAAAAGATTACTTCCTAAGATCTGCACAAATACAATTAACACTATATATATACCATATACAAATAACCACGAGGCTATCGGTGCAGACAAACCCATTCAATCTTAAAATAAATTATATCTCAGATTCCTTTACTTAAACAGGCTGTGAAACACACTCAACTGCAAAACAGGGCAACAGCAAGTTTAAAATACTTAAGACATGTTTTATTCAATACAGACATCTGTATTAAAATTGGTTTATGTGCCAATACGCCAAGACATGAATATTAGGTGGATCAATACAGGATTTTTCTTATACAATAATAATGTGCTCAAAGAAAGAAAATAAAAATATTGTGCCGATGCTAGTAAAATCAATATAATGATTGTGTTAATGTCATGAGCATTATTCTTCCTGTGACGGGCAGTACAGAGAGAAGCCACTGATTTAAACGGTAGGTACAATTCTTAGGAAACCAAAACACCCGTAGTACCCAGAAAAAATAAATAAAAAATTATGCATAATGTGGGACTTTAATTATAAATCCACCTGAAATACACCGGGACTCTTATTTTGAAATGTCTGCTTTATTGCCTCTAGCTGCTCATTCAAAAAGATGGAGATAAAAATATACTTTCTTATAACCTTAAATTCTACAACATAACAGTGCTGCCTTTTCACTTGCAGCACTCACATTTAATTAATGAAATAATAGCCTTTTGAAGTTTAACAATCAAATTACTCACAAATCCTGTTTTTCTATCCCCAAATTTAATACCTCTTAAAATGACTTTTATATTACCATTTTAGACATTTAAGACCGATGACCTTAAATTTGATCAGGACCCATGAGAACTCTGTGATAGGCATAACCTGATTAAGCAAATATTCTGGCTTTTAGAATACATTATACTAGAAAAACATTCTGGGATATGCCGTTTATACACTTTATGCTCCATATCCACAGTAACAGAATGTGCATGTCTACATTTATTCATACCATTCTTATTAAACATATGCAGGAGCACTCTAATAGCAGTGGACTATGTAACCAAAAGGTCTTAACCAGTCCTAATATAGGTGGATTAAATGATCAGTAAAAAAAAATGCTTTCATTTTTAATAATTAACCAGGTTAACCAACTAGGGTTCTCCGTAGACAGTACTACTAGAGGGGAAAGAACAAACCTTTGGTACTGCAGCCTGGAACACAAATTCTGTCATGTCAACCTCGGTGGAGTTGGTGGCGTGGATGGTGATAACTGCAATATTGGGACTGGGGTTGGACCTCTCAAATGTGAACTCGATTTTCAGACCGTTTTTGTTGTACGCCGTCATTGGCGGAATGACTGCAAGACAGAAACAGATATGATAATTGCACTGTCCTAATTTGCATTAACCACTATGATGAAATTTAATGCAAGCTCACCCGCTGCAATGTCATTGAAAAGGGGTTGCGAGGTGAGACCGTCCAAAAGGAAAGGGGGCTGGGACATGGGCACAGAGGGAGCAGGAGTGGGGGTCGGACCACCTAAGGAGGGAGATGGCACAATGGTATGAGCAGGGCTTCACCCAAAAATTTAAATTACCAGTGAAAAGAAGTCATTCAGTTTTGGATTGGAATGAGGATAAGTAACATTTATTTAATTTTTGGGTGAACTACTTTTAAAACAGTAGATGTGTTTACATGCACCGATTGGAACAAATTTGAAACAAACCTGAAAGTTGTTATATGAACCCTAAACACCGCAATACGATTCACATATTTGTTTGCATGTGCATTGTCTGTATTGCAAAAAAAATGCAGCATTCGTAAATTGTAAAACATAAGAAACAAATGCATCATAGGCATAGCACAGTGCGTGTGCGCAAGGTACTTCTGAATCTGATGTCAGATTCACATGCTTTGTTTTTTCCTGTTGATCAATATTTCAGCTCTCATCTGATCAATTTCATTCAGATCAAGCTCAATCAGAAACGATCGAGGAGTTTACATGAAGGCTTTTCAATCTGATTGATCCATCAATAAACAGGTTCTTTAGGTGCACGTAAACTTAGCTACTGTAAAATTGGTCAGTGCTCAAAACAAGGGGACACAGGAATTTCAGGATGTGAATTTGCAGCAGAGGTGTGCAGCAGGCTGACCTATCAGAGAAAGGTCTCCCAGCAGATCCAGCAGTTCTCCTCCAGCTGATGCAGGCTTTGTGGGAACGGTTGTTTGGATAACAGGTACCACATCATTACCTCCGAGTAGGTCTAATAAATCATTTGCCTGTAAAACAGGAAACACAGACCATTAGCATAAAGTAAATATTTCACCACAGCTAATATCTGCTCTACCATACCAGATTTTTTTTTTCATTACTCTAGCAGAGGTTCTCAAACCATTACTGACTCCAACGCACCATACATTTTGGACGTCTCCCTTAGCTAGCACACCTGATTCGGCTCATTAGAGCTCTCACTGAACTAAACTACCACTGTGTTCGAATTGCCAAACTGTAGCATAAAAAAAATTACATAATTTGACTAGATGAGATATGCAGAATAAATGCATTCCCAAACACTACATTCACCATATTGACAGCCTTCTGACCGCATGCTCTCTGACCCATAACATGCTAATCACCATGAAAATAATTTACTCCGCTATTGTTCAAGAAGCACAATTCATCCTTGAGGAATGGCGTTCTTGGTGCCTGAAATACTTGCGTTTGAGCTGCCCTGCTCATAGTTCTCTGCCTTTTTTTTTTTTTTTTTTCTGACGGCCCTGTATCGCCCACGGCATCATGAAATTGACCTTATTTTAAGGTCAAATGCCATACTGAGTATAACATTGATGAAAATGAGGCTGTGAGGGATAGACTGACTTATGTAATTTTCACAAGTGACAACTTTCAAATCTTAGAGAATTTTTGTTTATGGAAGTATTTGGAAACTGATAGTGCAATCCTTAGAACACACTGTACTTCTAGCAAAGTAATGATGTGTCATGTTTACTGTATTTTTGACACCCTGTTTTTTTACATAATGTCTACGAGGGAAACACTTACATTTAGAGGCTGAATACACCATCAGATTATTGAGATGCCTAAAAGGTGCACAGGTTTGGATTGAGAAAACGTGCTCTAGAAAACCCACCTGACTGGCTGGTTGAGTGATGTTGGGCAGATGTTTTGTGTCCAGTATGGTTGATTCTGTTTCTCCATTGGTCTGGACAATCTCTGCTGGGCCGTTAGCGGCTGTTTTTTCCATAATAGGCATTCTCTCTAGTAATGCAGGTCTTCATGGGAAAGAGGAAGAAAGAGAGTGAGGGTAATAAACTGAACCTAGTGGGGAACATTAAATGTTAAAATTAAGTGTGACAAACATGAGTCTGGAACAGTAGGTGAGCTTTTACCTCATGTGATCATATTTTTTGAAAAGTGCGTTATATTCCACAGCTCTCTGCTGTAGCTCCACATCTATGCTGCTGCCGTATATCGTCACCACTTTTTTGATTCGACTGCAGAGCAAATGAAAATAAATGAAAGATCAGGGCCTCATCCGTTTGGGTACACAAGCTCATTTCAAGAAAATACAGCCTCATGTGACTCAGAACAGGCAAGGCATGCTTACTTCAGGCTGCTGAAACGGGTGGACAGCTTCATGATAGCAGTCAGGGAATAACCTCTCGTTACAGGAGTGGACAAGTTAGAAACGAGGAGACCTTCTAAAACATCCAGGACCTCATCTTCAGAAACCTGAGAGATAAAATCGGATACAATTGTTCTGCCTTTAAAATAAATGTGTTCGTGTGTGGTTTGAAGGGCATACAGTTCATTTACCTGAATGGGTTCCTCCTCCTCACACTGGCCTGAGACCAACAGGTCTCCATACTCTCCTATGCACCAGGATGCCACCTGTACTAGAGGTTGCTACAGGAAGAGAAGTTTGAGTTAGTTCACAGACATAATTATGTTAACATTTAGTCTTCCAAATGTCATACCAAACAATTTTGAATGGGGTCTGACGCATTCAGGGTCCAAATATAGTATACGTTATACTCTGTTGCTCACACAAAGCTATTTTATGACTTCAGAAGACTTGGAAAGTAGGCACACAAGTTGCATTAACTTTTTTCAACAGTTCTGTCATTATCATCAAACTGGAGATCAGCGTCAACATTTACTTTCATAAAGTGAATGGAAAAGAGCAGCATGAACATTCTTTTCAAACATCTCCTTTTGCATTTGAACCAAGGCCAATCGGTCACATGGGTTTGGAACAACAACATGCTAATTTTCAGTTTGGGCTGATTCATTTCTTGTATCAAACTAACAGATGAAAACAGATTTTGCACTTTGGGTTTACAAGTTTAAAGTCCAGTGAAGAGAAAACAGTGTTAAGATGATTCTAACCTGAGAGATGTCATCCAGGAGGGCTTTGTAAAGTCTCTGTACAGTGTAGGCATGCATCTCTACACTATTTGTGATGAGCTGGATGAGGTTGGGCACAGAGTCATCTCGGACATAACTCCCTGCCTATAAAAGCAGAAACAACAAGACAGGTACGTCAGAAGGGCATTTTAAACCAGTTTTGTGCATTTCCACAAACAAACAAAAACAAAACACTGTTACAACACTGCAAAACTATATTGAAATAAATTGTGGATGTTAAAATGTCCTCAAGGTTATTTGTGGGCTGGTTATGTCATCATTTGGCTCAAGTTGGCAGAAATGCAAACTGAAAGATGTCTGCAGATCCCGAGCCAAGCACTGGCTTTAGCGTGAGCAGCAACACCATTTTGGTGGAACAAGGGCATTAAATGACATACAGAACTCAAATCACAAACCACTAAGATTAAGAAATGCTGTCAGAGATCATTTTTCACATTCTATACTCAATATCAAGAGTTCATCAGAAAACGTTACAAACGTTACATTGTCTATTCCTCGGTGTACTTTAAAGAGGTCCTATTATGCTTTTTCACTTTTTGAATATTAGTCAATATTAATATTTAATATTTTTCAAGAACTACAACGAACGGCTTGTTGTGACAGTTTCACTGCAATTCATGTTATAATGTTAGAATTAAAGAACAATAAACATAATACATATTACCGTTGCACTTATATGTACATAGTAAATGCAGTTAGGCTATTTTTATGCTGTTGTTGACATCCTAAAACATGATTTAGCCAAAAAACTAAAAAAAAACTACAATAACGTTATCACTTTAATATGTCTTGCAATATCCGTGCGTGCAAAGGTTCTGCACGATCCTCTTATTCAATATTCCCGAGGTCTGAATTGATATAGCATTGATATAGAACTTGCTACTTTGGCAAGGGGCGGGGCAGTACTGAAACACATCTAAGCTGTTCGCCAATCACAACGCACTGGGATAGATAACCAATCATAACACATTTAGTTTTTCGGAAGGCGGGCCTTCATAAAACCCCGAACTAATCGAGCCTTTTGTGCCAGGCTGGGGAGAAAGGTAATGTAATAATGTATTATGTGAAAAATAATGCAATTTTCTAACCACCAAGCATGAGAGCATGTTCTAATACACCCCCAAAACAAAATCAAGACTTTGTAAAAGAGCATAATAGGACCCCTTTAAATTTACATCACATGATAAACTCAAATAATCATAAATGTGATCCAGTTTAATGGTGGGAGTAAAGCAGATTATTAGTGAGAAACAATGAAAGCAAGACATTTACCGTTGTCAAAACCCTCATAATGGTGTCTATGTGCCATCTTTTGGAGGGTGCATACCTGCAATAAACAAGTGTTAGATATGTGCAAACCAGCAGTCTAAAGCTTACAAAATATAAAACCAAGCCATCAAGGCAAAAAGCATCAAACGAAGTAAAACTCTTTAAAAGACTCTTAACCAAATCCCTTTTAGTGCTGTCAGATATAAAAGTGTCAACAGATTGAGCTTCTGCCGATGGATCACTCATTTTATCATCACACAGCCATGAGTTGCTCTACTTGAACAGCTCTTTTTAGTTTTTCAAGGGCTTGCTTATTGAATTTGATCGGATTCACTTAACTAGGCTTTTACACTACTTTAACTCTAATAAGAGACTGCAGGATTTCAAAAGGGCTGCAAGGACGTACAACATGACTGCTGTGAAAATGGAAGTCATTGGTGCTTCCTCTCGCACGACTTCTCCACAACATGATTTGCATGATTCCGCAATAAACCGCCTTACTTCTCAGCAGCCAGGAAGATCCCTGATGCGCAGTCTGCTTTGAAGTCAGGGTCACAGGAGTCCAGGAAATACAGAAGCTCTTTCATCATGCCCCGGATGTTGTTGCCGTTAACCAGGGCAAAGCTCAGCTCCATCGCACGCCTGTGAAAAGGACAAGCGTAATCAATAGCTGTTTCCATCCACCTATTTTTGCACACTTTGGAGTAGCGCATTAAAAAAAACGCATTAAAAAAAAAAAAAAAAAATCAATGCTGGATGGAAACGCCAAGATGGTCATAAATTCTACAAATGCGCATTAAAAAAAAAAAAAAAAAAAAAAAAAAAAGTATCTCTATATAATTACTGTCTTGTGCGACTGCGTTCCCATTTACATTTATTCATTTAGCTGACGCTTTTATCCAAAGCGACTTACAATTGCTATATATGTCAGAGGTCGCACGCCTCTGGAGCAACTAGGGGGTTAAGTGTCTTGCTCAGAGACACATTGGTGTCTCACAGTGGATTCGAACCCGGGTCTCTCACACCAAAGGCATGCGTCTTATCCACTGCGCCATCACCACCCACAAACAGCAGCTTCCACCTCTGAAAGCAATGACTGCATTTGTTGCGTTTCGTCTGCTTGCTCTGAGGCACAAGTAGTTTATTATATTTGAAAATGATTATATTCAGTGGCTTCTCCTAGTTTTCTTAGAGATATTTAGTGCCAGTTTATCAGGAAGTGACGATTTTCTTCTCTTTGACTCGTTGGATAGAAACGGTGCTTTATTCGCAAATGTTTTATGCGATATTCCAGTTTTGCGCAAAAGTTAAATTCACATCTTTGGATGGAAACACAGCTAGTGGGACTCATCCTCTCATGCCATACTTGATATATAAATCCATACACAGCCTGCACATAACTTACCTTTTAATGGACACATCAAGGTCTTTCAAGCAGTCCACGATAGTGCTTCGATGTCTCTGCACAGCATTGTGGTCTGTCTGCACAGTCTTCAGTAGAGATGTCAATGCCACATATCTGATCAGGGAGAGTAATAACGTCAAAGCCCTATAATTTTGTCAGTCATGTCTAGAGTGGAAAGTAGGTTTGGCTCGATACCACTTTTCAGAACCGATACCAAAAATTCTGAGTACCTGCCGATACCGATCAGATACCAGCGCAGTTTTTTTTAAATCAGTGTACAATTTCTAGACCTCAGTGTGTGTTGACCTGCTCATCACTCTGTGTTTTACACACAATCTACTAAATATAGACTACTTTACTGTAAAGAAAAACAACAAATGAATGAATATGTAATTATAATCTATAACAAAAATACTTTTATAAATTAGGTTAATGGATGATTCAAAAGCAAAAGTTAATCTAGAAAAATCATGAGTGCACAATTTTATAAAATCTAAAATTATTGAAAAAAAAACATTTGAGGAACAAAGAAAAGTGAATAAGTGTAGAAATAAATCTGGGAAATTTTTATATCTCTTTGTATTGTTGTAAAATACATTCATGGAAAACAAGTAATATATTTATATATAAATATATATACTGTAAAATTAAAAGACATTTCTTTTAAACGTACTGCACAGTAGTGAGGCAGCACCATATGACAGATGAGACGAACAAGAAAGGCTGTTAATAATCTTTCATTGCGCAAAAATATTATAATACAGAGCGGCATAAAGCACTTATGCCCATCCCGTGCGCAGAATGATGCGCTTTAAGCAACACTGAGTCACAGCGCGCATACTCGGAATTTGTGCTCTGCATTTAACCCATCCAAGTGTACACACAGTAGTGAACATACACCCGGAGCAGTGGGCAGCCAATGCTGCAGCACCCGGGGAGCAGTTGGGGGTTCGGTGCCTTGCTCAAGGGTCTCACCTCAGTCGTAGTATTGAGGGTGAAGAGAGTGTTGGTTATTCACTCCCCCACCTACAATCCTCCAAGTCTCAGGTCCGGACCTGAGACTCGAACCCACGACCTTCGGGTTACAAGTTCAACTCTCTATCCATTAGGCCACGACTGCAGAACAGTGGAGAGAGTTTTATCGTCTTGACTCTAGTAACCGAACGCGGCACGCAGTTTGAACGCTGAATGGAGGATGAAAGACAGCTGCAGCGGAGAGAAGTGTTTAACTTACGTGAACTTGACTTTCACCTGCACCTCACATTAAACTATGTAACGGCTTCAGAACACCTGAAATATGAAAACTTTATGGTGTTTTGTGTTTGTGGCTTTTGTGGGTCTTAACAATAACACAATAGTAGCCATGCAGAATATCGAATTTGGATTAGTCTCGTCAGACTGATACCCCGATCCAGCAGAAAATGCCAGTATCGAAGCGATACCGATTCTGAATATTGGATCGGCGCACCCCTAATGGACAGCACAAGAAACGAGCTATTTCAGTCCACAGTAAAGCTGATGTCAGAGACAATGAGATCAACATTTGAAACACTCAGTCGATGGATCATTCAAGGTCTTCATCACTGAACAGCATTAAACTGCTTTCTCGCTGGTCACTTCATGAACATCACATTCGGGTCAAGTCACATACCTGATGTTTTTGTCATTGTTGAGAAGAAAACGTCCCAGAATGTTAATTGCTAAAACCTGTAATAACAAACAACAGCATTTTTTTCAACAACACCACTTTCTGCACACACCTTTGAACCACTCACACACTAAATCTGAGTAACACTCACCCTTAGTCCACTCTCTGATTTGATGTCCATAATAGTAAGAACCGTTTCGTAGAGGATAGCATTGCCTACATTTTTACTCGTCTCTGTGTTTGTTGCAACCTATTAAAAGTAATTTGATGGGAAATCTTTAGAAGGTACAAAGTAAAGTTATGTGGTTATAAAGTGGAACTAATCAGACTGCTTACCTGTGCAAGAATGTCATTCATAGCTTCACTAGAATCATCATCACCCTTTCCCAGAATTCTCAGTAGCCTCAATATCCGCACCTTAAAAATGCGAAGAGACACAATGTAGCCCAGAGGAGCTCATCAGATTGCTTCAGGGTGTAAAGAACAGGTATATATCACCTCATATGGGTACAATGGATTGCAAACTTTAGGACCACTCTAAAAATCAATTTCTTGCGTCTGGCCAAACAAATGACATGAGGTACATTACAAAATTTTATTCACATCGACCGCAACATTAATAGTGCTGTAAGAGATTTTATTTTATGGAATGTCACTAAAAAAATTACATGACATTAAAAATAGTGTCCTAAAATATTGTCTCTGTGACAACCCTAAGTGTGGTAAAAGGGGTTGAGCCAATCAAAAGAAAAAATGAAAGGCACTTTCTGCCTGTCAGTCATTTCGCACGTGCATAGATCAATCCATATAAGGCAAGCAGGAAGTGGAGCGCACGTTGAAATGAATAATTTAAGTAAAGCACAGAGCAATTCTGAGTTTGTCATGGGAGAGTGCAATTTTGCTACCACTGCAAAGCTACAACTGCAATAAACATCATCTTTGCAGCCCCGGTTTTAGAAAAAGGAGGCGTGACTAATTCAATAAAACAGAAGAGCTAACATGACTTAGGGGACTTTTAAATACAGCAACATTGACAGGAGATGATGTGTCTTTACCTGCAGGAAAGGGTCACTGATGCCAGACACATCGTGTTCAGGGGAGTAGCCTGACATGATCAGGTTCTTCAGGATTCGTACAAGTTGTGGAACCAGCTAGACAAAAAAAAAAAAACAGTGGGAGAAGAAATGAAAGACTATCAGCAAGCTCACAGCAGGGTCGTAGAGATTTCAAAACAGGACAGCACATAAAAAGGGTCAGTAAGTGTCAATACACGTAGGCACCCTGAGTTGATCATCTTCCAATAGAATGGTTTCACTATACATTAAGACATGGAGATCATGTCAGCGTATATTGTAATTATCACTTTTTCAATGTGTATTAACAATCCTTATTAATTTGGCAAAAGTCTCCATTTCATTTATGCCCCCACTTTAATGTACATATTGGAAAAACCACAACCCAATAGTGACCGTATGAAAAAAATGAATCTAAAAGGTAAACGCAGGACAAGTGAAAATGTATATGATGTCTACATAATCCTGAATAAAAACAAAGAAAATACTTAAAATGACAACAATTGCAAAGTAAAGAGTACATCAAAACCAAAAATTGGACTACATCTACAGTGACCATGATGACACTTTTTTGTTTGTTTTGTTTTCTTTAAGCATGCACCAGCTATGAAACCAGAATGTCCTCTTACCTTCTCATTCTAACACAATGCAGGAATTGTAACGAAGACAAATGACAGAAAAAATATGAAGTAGATGTTAGGGGGGAATTGGAAAAAAAGTCACTTTCAGAAGATAGCTTAACATAATGCTACGGTTATGAGCATGAGAGGTGGGAGTGCTGGCACAGTAGATCAGGCTGGGGGTGGGAAGAGTAGAAGCAGATATACAGAGAGGAAGAACCCGTATTCATCTCTCAGTGAGATAAACACACCTGCAGTTAAATTCAGGACAAGCATCCAGATTTCAGTAAGGACTACAGTCTCATTTCAGTAGTCATGTCAACGCTATCAGCAACAGATAAGAGTGCTTTTGTCTCAGAGTGGCTATTGTGGTGCATAAACCACAAGAGGTGACTGCTGAAGGTCAAGGCATGAACACTTGCTACGTACCTTCCTGAAGTGAGAGAGCATATCAGGACTTCGCTCACACATTTCAGTGAGCAGGACAACAGACGTGTGGAGAACTCCTGCAGAAAACACAGAACAATACACTGATTCCCTTATCAGATTTCATTATATAACTCATGAGCAAGTTTGTTTACATTAGGAAAATGAACAAACCAATTTTCTACTTGTTGTTGCTGAATGTGAAAGACGTACTTCAATCTGAACATATTAAAAAAAAGCTAAAGTTTGCTAACTGACAGTAATTTCAAATGGGAAGATCAACTTCACGTTTTAACATTTATCTTAATTTCATGAGATACAGATTTCTGTAATTTTGTATTATTCGGTTTATGGAGGATGATGAGCTTGGTTTCTTTTTTTTTGGGTAACAGATCCATAAGCAATTTTAACTATTTAAAGTATTTCCAAGAAAATGTGCTAATAAGAACGATACCATCTGTTTATTCATTTTTAAATGCCAAAAATGAGACCTATGGGAAAGGTTAAAGAGTGCAGCTCTCACCATGATTTTTCTCGCTGAGCAGGTTTTTTGTTGCTGGCAGGAACATCTCCATCAGCTCCGGGACTTTGCGAATGACATGAACCGCACACAGTGCTGCCTGAGGGCGAAGAGCTCATGTCAAAACCGTTCACACATTCAGAGCTCGACATCCAACTGGACATGAATTCCACGTTCAGCTGTGAAGGAGTGTGAAATACCTTTTTCCTCAGATAGGAGTTTGACGTTTTGAGGAGTTTCTCCACTTCTCCAGCTAAGTCACGGCACATTTCGGATGAGCCCATGCAGCCCAGGGTGCACAAGGCTAGTCCTTGCACATACTGTGTACTGTGGTTCAAGTCACTGCAGAGAGAAGATTAGATGAGGATGCACAGCAATGCATACAATCATTGGCAAGGCAACGGTTCTCAATTGGTGGGTTGCAGGGGAAAAAGATAAATTAAATATTCTATTTTTAAAATGGAGAAATTGAGGAAGCTTTCTGTATCTTTTGTTTATTTCAAAGGCTGTGCATCCAATCAAACGCTATTATATTTTAGTGCAAATTCATCTAGGAAGAACTGACAGCAAAGTGACCGAAGTCATTCATTTTCAATGAGAGCTGGCAAGTACATGCAACATTCCTGTAGTTCAAACAGTAGAGCATGGTGCTAGCAACACCAAGGCCATGGGTTTATTTCCCAGGGAATGCACAAACTGATAAAAATGTATATATTGAATGCAATGAAAGTTGCTTAAAATGAATAAAATATGGTTTGTTCTGACCACAATTTGTCGTGAATTACTGGTTTTTGAGAGCATGAAACAATCAAATTTAAGCTATGCTTAAGACACCACAATTGTTTCCTGTTCAGTCATAGTTTTGGTATGAGTCCTCAAGACAAATCAAGAGACAATTACAACAACATGGGGCACTGGTTTGCCTTTTTTATATATGATAAGATGTTTGAGACACACTAAATGGAACAAAGAAAGAGAGCAATTTAAGATGTCATCACACTCTGGAAGCAGATCCCCATCAACCTGCACTTTACATTCTCCACCTACAAAGGTCTCATTAACCTCCCACCAATCACACAGCCAGCTGTGATTCATGGAAGTGTTGAAACAAGATGAGATCCCTGGCTCACTCACTTCTTGATGCAGTTTGTCATTAAGAGATGGACGTCCTGCCTCTCGTCCAGAAGTAGCATGGCTCCCAGGTATCCTATCCGTTTGTCTGTGAATTTCTGTGATGCAATCAGTTTCAAGCACTCCAGCTGAAAATGAGATTTTGCTCATCAAACACTGCAAAATTCTGTGTTTAAAGTGGGCGCTTCCTGCAGCCCTTTTAAAGATTCCTGTAATTTCTGAAAAACTGTTTTCTCACCTGGCCAAAGTGTGCCGGGTAGCCCAACATGTGCATATAAAGCAGCTTAGCCACATTTCTACAGCGGTATGTGTTGTCCTCTTCTCTAAAGGATGACCTAATGGCAGCACACTCTTTCTGGATCATCTCTCGCTCCTCGGCCTGGGTTCGAGCTGTCCGGATTGTCCGGATCAGCTCCCGCAGTCTGATCGGAGCTGGCATCCTCTGTAATGAAAGCACAGTGTCAGCCAGTGGAGTGTCACAGCAGTGCCAATATATCTGCCAAGACAAATTATGATTTATACAATGCTTGCATTTGCCAGAGCAACATGAGATCAAGTGAACATGAAACAAATTCAGTTTTAAGTGGTAGTTCTTCTCAAATGAACCCGTGAAAAACTTGTGAAGTGACTTTCAGAGCAGCTCTGGAGATGAAGTTGATGTGTTAATGTCCTCAGACGCTGAAAACACCGAGTTCGTGAAGTAGACAAAACTACGCCACTCATTCACACAGAGATATGCAGAACATGTAGGCTTATTAATGACATGCACTGGGCTGTAACTAGTAATATAGCTAATTACTTTTTTTAAAATACCGTACCCAACACAGCATACTATACAATGATATATTACTTGTCTTTGTTGAATAATAAATATAAAAAGCTTTAAAAAAAAAAATAATCACATTAAAAATCGCAATATTGGTAAAAAAATAATAAATAAAATATAAAAATCGCAATTAGATTATTTTCCAAAATCGTTCAGCTCCAATTGTTATTCACCGATTCAGACAGTGATGTCTTGTGAGGCGAGTGTTGGACAGATCAGTTATTTTAACCATTCATTAAAATAAGTCGTTATGTCGTGAATCAGACATTAGCAGAAGTAAATGTGTTGTGTGTTAATCCCGGTTGTTAGGGCATCGCAAAGGAGGTCTCAACATGGAAAACGCTTTTATTGAAAATGTGTTTTATGTTAGTTGCATATGTGGAACGTCAGAAAAGATAAGGAGACATGTTTTTAGCACAATTCACACCACCAGTAATTAAAGTAAAAAAATTATAAATTTCCGAAAGTGCCACATGAAACATAGATTCGGTCTTCCGACCTTTTACCGTCAAGTCAGTTGATTTTAAGGGAGGAAGAGGAAAGACAGTTAGACAGAGAGAGTGTGCGTTGAGGTGCTCAATAAGGCTTTAGCAGGACAAAAAGTCATTTTGGCGGCCGCCAAAATTTTTTCAATGCAGGAAAAACCCTGGTTATTACTGGATAATATATGTTTAAGATGTTGACAGGATGCAATACGGTTTTCACACTAAACCCCTTTGCACCTTTAAATACTCTTTAAAAGCACCACATCTACATCCATATTCTTTCAGACCAACTTTCATTGTGTTGCATCTCAGATTTTTTGGGGGGGGGACCATCTCACCACAAGTTTTGTTTTTAAAACGTTTTCCAGTTAACAGCATCGTTTTAAAAATGCATCTATAGTTCACTGGGTTCAGCTGATCTTACATAAACGCTCCCTAAGAAATGCATCCAAATAGGAACAGATGAATCTGAAACCTGCCTAATTATACAGGCTATCCTTAACTACTAGACATTCAAGCAACACACTAGTTGATTTTTAAAATATGCAGTTTTGTACATCCCTCATTTCAATTAAAAAAATAAAAATAAAATCTTTTCAGACCATTTTAGACATCAAGCATCATCTCTGTTTATATAAAGCATGCTTTTCTCATGACATTAATAAATTAGCTTTTACAGTCCATAACAGCAACCAGTTGTCAAATTAAGCGTTGCCATGTTAATGATGTAAATAGGGAAATCGTTCTTGCTCTGTGAGATGAGTTAAGCACAACACCCCAGAGCGCTCTCTTGATCAGTCGTTCTGTAGAGCTCTAAGAATCCCAAAGGATGGCGAGCATCTCATAATTGACTAGCACATGTGGCGATCTTTTCTATGGGGACAGTCAGTCTGGAAAAGGCAGACATCAGAGTATGGCCATAATCAGCTCTATCAGCCAATGTGACAAGCAGGTGGAAACACCTGTGAAATTTCATTCCTTTAACAGAATCAGGTTTCAATCCACTGGAGGCTGATTAAAAATTAAAAGTGAGCACATACAAAGTGGTAAGATTACATGACTGTCTATTTATGCCCAGCTGCGTGAGCCTATTTCTACCTATTTCTTGAATCCAGTTCTAACACAAACATCTGGAGCAACCAAAATGGAAAAGGGCACTTGAAAGAAACTTTGACTTCACAGTAAGAAGGACATTGTGCAGTAAAGTTTCAAGATATTGGAAGTTAATTTGGTTATCTTTTGCTTTCCAAAAATTATACCTGAAATCTAATCAAAATAGAAACCCAATAAACATATATTAGCATCCGAAATGAAGGCAAATAACGATGCAGATATACAGGTAAAGAGAGCACAGAAAGTAGAGGTCAAACTAACACCTGCCACACTGGAGAAAACTGATCTTCAGCTCATAAACAGTGAGAATTAGATTGTTATTAGCATGGAAGGAGTGAAATGGGGCTGCTAATACAAAGAGAAGGCTCATCTATCAAAAACCCTCTCTGGATTATTGTAGGAAGGTGTCGTAGGATGTGCAAGGACAGCTTTGCGGCAAAAAGAGCAGTTAAATATATGAACGTAGAGCATATAAACAGACTGAACAGGAAGTGACTCATCCTGCAGACTGAGGTTGAATGGACATGGCATTCAAGTTCAACCATTACAGTAGTTTCACCCCACACAAAGAGCAGCTCGTCACAATGCGGTGATGGAGTGTATGGATAGTGGGAGGTCACCTTGTAATTAAATGTAAGCTGCAAAAGCAAGTAATCAGTGGCACTGTAAAGACGGAGCACTACAAGTGGTTTACTGTTCTGAGAACGCACATTAATCACACCAGGAGATCCATCTCACACACACATGCATGCATACAGAGCCACAATGCAACACAAAGTTAATATTCCTCCCTTCCTCCATGCAGAGATGAGAGCTGCTTTTGGCTCTCCATCACAGAGGAGCCCCGCACTTTAAATCTGTTAGCATGCAGCACCTAATTAAGCTGCTCGAACCAGAAAGGAACTACAGTAATTACTTGCTAAACAAAGACATTCTCAGCATCTCCCAGCAGAACAACAAAAGTTACGGTCGCAAATGGATGCAAAGAAGAGTGTTTAATGACAAATATGCAATGTCATTGTCCAATTAAGAATGTAGTGGTAAAAGCAAAGTCATATTCCAAGGTATAAAACATGCAGTGGCCTCTATCTCAAGTTCACAGTTTTGTGAAAAACATTTTCTTTCTCATGGTAAAAAAAAAAACAAAAAAAAAGAAAGGACAGCTAAAGTGATATTTTTGCTATCATTAATATTACTCTTTACTGTTATGACTGCAAAACCAGTTTGTAAAATAAATAAATAAATAAATAAATATATATATACATATACACACACACTGCTTTGGTCGCACACTGGACGAGAAGAGCAGCGTCGTGCCACATCTTTAAAATTCAAATACATTTTCTATGAACGTACGCACACCAATGTAAAGACATGGCGCGACGCTGAGCTTCTCATCCAGTGTGCGACTAGCTTGAGACGATGGTGAATGATTTGCAGATCCCGAGCACAACTGACAAACATCTGATCTTGTAAGATGTGTGGTAAGTACTGCCACTCCATAGCATAAACAGAGTACGTTCGATCACGAATCTCGAAAGAGAAAGTGAAACTAAATAGCGATCGCGCAAAAAGCAGTTTCAGTGCCAGGCATAATAGCGGCTCCCTGATGCCCACAATTTAGGCTATATACAGTATAATTACACAATGATATAACAGCGAGAGAAATTAGGCTACTGAAATATATATTTTCCTCCCATCACGAATGTATTCCCTTTTGGGGTCCCGTAGTAGGCTACACGGCATTTTATTTCCAAACAGGGTACTGGGATGTGGTGGATAGCGCGGGGGGTGGGGGGTGTAACCACAATGCCGGCTCAACATCGTGATGTCTATCAGCCATCGGCGATGGACGATGGCATCGTCTATCGGCCCAACCCTAGTACAGACTCTATAAAATACATCAGAATGATTAGTTTTCAAAAACTATGATTAATGGGCATATTTCATAGACTTTTAACATCAATACTGTTTATGAACCTAAGTATATCTTTGGGTCTTTTGATACATACATTTTCCCCATTTTTAAACACCTGTGTCTTCACTAGTTAATTCTGACTGGCACTTTTGTGTGAAGATTTTTTTTTCTTCAAAGTACAAATACTTTATTTTATCTCAATTAATATGAGGTCATTAAAGATGCCTTCACACAGTTCTTGGTCTTCTGCCAGTTCGATGAAAGCCAAGTCTTCTTTCTTTGAGGAAAGGATACTTCATTTCTAAGTGCCTCTTCAGCTTACTTGGCACTATGTTAGCATTAGCAAACCTCTTCATGCAGATGACATGCAGGCTAAGGGCAATTAGCAGCCATGGCTTTACTTAAGCTGCAAACAAGAGTGTTCTTATAACTTCTGGTTGGGTTGGGTTGGGGGGGGGGGGGGGGGGGGGGGGTCTGCACAGGCAGCCTGCATAAAATCACAATCAAAAAGTAAAAATTGCTGAGAAATAATTGGTACATCATTTGCTTAGCCAAATAAAAAAATAAAAAACTTTATTAAAATCGATTTACGATTTTGTAAGACATTAACCCCCGGTTTCACAAACAAGGCTTAAGCCTAGTCCTAGACTAAAATGTAAGTCTGAGCTGTTTCAAATGAAAGAAACTTGCCCCGACTGATCTTAAAATATATCAGTGCCTTTGTTTTGTCTTTAGATGCACACCAGAAATGTTTTGTTCTAAGGCATGTTTATAAAAAAACACTTAAATGTCCTAATTAAACTATGGCCTAATCCTGGTTTAGTCTAAGCCCTGTCTGTGAAACCAGGCCTACATTATGAAAGCAAAGTCCATTGAACAAGTTTGCTATACTGTTAAAAACAGTCAGTCACAGCTAAAGGGTGTCGTTCTGCCGGTACGTTGCATTTACCAATAAAGGCCCCGATATACTTCAAACGAAGTTCGTTTTCGTTCATTCGTTCGTTTTGAAGTTCAAAAAGGCTCAGCAGCGATATACCGTTTCAAAAATTCCAACACCCGCATTGCTGGAGGCGGGGTGTAGATTAATGTAAACATTTGTTGCGACGCTCGCGCGTCTGCCCTAAACACAACAACGACGCAACGAAGGTGTATCTAGGTCTTTTATTAAACTGGATAAATTATTACACGTTTTTATATTTTATGTGTTGCCATAATTTGATAAAATCAAAGGTTTATTATTGTATGTTATGGCTAGGGCTGTGTATTGGCAAGAATCTGGCGATACGATACGTATCACGATACAGGGGTTGTGATACGATATATTGCGATACTGTAAGCAAGGCTTACATCCTTATTGCATCCCATATTGGGATATTTCTTATTTTAGGAATAGGATATATATTTTTTAGGAAAGCTGTCATTAAGAACACACCACCATATGCAAACCTTAGCAAAAAATAAATAAAAATAGTTTAACCAGAACACACTGCAGAACAGACTGGGATCTGCATTTGCAATAATCAGTCCCTGTAACATTCAACATTATTGAACCACTTTTTGTGCAGTACGAGTAAAGGGGGAAATATTCAAGTGCTTGCATGATTCTTTCGTTAAATGTATGTATAAAATGTATTTTATAAAAAGATAAAAATATATATTTATAGACTACTTTAAAGTTTCACAGTTTAAGTTTACAATTGTGACATACAATGTCATAACATTTGATCTGAACAAAAAATGACATCTGCTTAATATCAATGAAAAATAAAGTGCTTGCAGGATTCCTAAAGAAAACAAAACAATTGTAAAACAATCAAATAAATACAGATGTTAAACATTCTCAGAACTTTTCAACTTGGATTTCACAGGTTTTTCAGTTTGTGTTTATGTTCGCAGAGACCGCGACGCGAGCACCGCCCCAACAGCACAAAACACCCCCGAATTACGAGAGAAAGCATCGAAACGAGAGCTGGAACAATGCTTTCATCCTCCATTACTGGCAGCGAACTAAAATAATGCTAAAATTAGTGGAGTGCCCTGATGCTAGTATTTCCTGTCACTGTTTAAGTTCAGAGATGAAGACTAGCGGTCGGGATATGAACTCAAAATGAAACAACTGCCATGAATCTTCTATGATTTTTTTTTTTAAATATCGATATTCCGTTTTGGAGAATCGATACAGTGTCACCAAACAAAATATTGCGATACTCCCGTGTATCGATATTTTCTTACACCCCTAGTTATGGCATTTCATTTACTGTATACCTTTTAAATTTGCTTCACTGAAAGAACAGCAGCAGCAGCAGTATGATGTAACATTTATTTGAAACATGTATTTGGTACTTGCTACTTTATATCTTTACTCTTTCGTTTCATTCTTTTCATGGCTTTGGAAAACTGACGTTTCTCTACATAACTTTTTGCATAACTCCGGGTCATCGACACCAAGCTTCGTTGCGATATCTTTCTAGGAATTAAAAGCTTTCTCTGAATCTTTAAAGTCTCTTCGCGAGCGATCGTACAGGTGCGGATATATTTGTGGCAGCTAAGCTATTCGACACAGTGTATTTATGTTGCTAGTGACTTGGAGATGTTGTTCTCCTGACTGACCTTTGTTGAATGAGAAACCAACCGGGGGGGAAAAAAATCTCACGTCAAAGGCGGCGGAGTTCCCGAACCCACCCACCGATCGCGTAATCACCACGGACCAATGGTAGCTCAAAAGGTGTTTAGCAGCCACAACTTCTCCCCAGAAAGTTAGCTTTTGTGAGCTCAAAACGAACTTCGTTTCGGCCTGAATTTGTTCGAAACGACGTCATATCAGTTCGTTCATCGATTTCGTTTGAAGTATATTGAGGCCTTAAGAAACCCGGACCAGAACTACCCATTGTATAACACAGGTATGGCGCTTTTCCACTGCGTTGTACGACTCTGCTCTGCTCGGTCCAGAACGGCACGACACGGCTCAGTTCGGCATCGGGTTGCGTTTCCACTGCAGTTTAGTACCGCTTTAGAGTGGGCGGGATTATTCACGTGTCGTTATAGTTGCGCCGCCTCTACTGCCATGACTCCTGAAAAACGTTTTAATTTCGCGTCACTCCATTAAGCTCTCGCTGGATTAGTTCCTATCACGAGAGGATCGTCTGTACTTCCTCAACAGACAACGAAACAGCCATTTATGGTTGTTAAAAAAGGCGCGCCCATTCAAAACAGTTGTGTTCGATCCTTCACTGGCTGTGCTGATTTAAATCTAGCGGGTCTGTTGAGTCTCGTGCCACAAGTTCAATGACGTAGGCAGTGGCGATTCTCTCCGGCCAATCAGTGATCAGCAGAGTTTACACGTCACGTTTTGGTAACGGTACAGCTCGCTTGGAACCACGGCCGAGGTGGTACTAAAAAAGTACCAGGTACTGTACCCAGTGGAAAAAACCCCAAAAGTGTGCCGTACTGAACTGTACCGTGCCGTACTATGCAGTGGAAAAGCGCCAGTAGTGATTTGACACAGTCAAGATGATTAATCAAGCTACAGGTCACTCCCGCCGCCCCCCCCCAAAAAAAAATCAACTTGCCCTCAGTTGTTTCAAACCTGCAAAGAAAATAATTAGATGTTTTCCAAAATATAATCTTTTGTGCTCACAAAAGATTATATTTTGGAAAACATCTAATTATTTTCTTTGTCAACACAATGAAAGTCAATGGGGTCCAAAACAGTCTTCAAAATCTCTTATTTCTCACAGACAAAATGCAAAGAGACTTGAAACAACATGAGGGTGAGTAAATGACTGCATTTCTTTAATTTTGGATGCACTAACACTATAAGGCAATGTAGCAGATTGATACCACAGTACGAAATCTCACATCTACAGAGTTACTCAGAAAACCCTACTGCTTTATACGCTTAACAGCACATAAGGACATACCGTTCCTGGTGGACTTCCCAAATAATTAGTACTGCTTTGGATAAAAAGTGTACTGTAAAGCTATGAAGATAAATGTAGTAGAAAAACCCATCCAAAAGTTTAAGAGTGGGACTCTTATCAAAATATGCCTGCCTGGCATAGCAGAACTATGATTGATCTACATTGAATTGGCTGCATTTTTCCTCCCACAAGCCTTACTCTCCTCTATACATAGTTTGCACAGCACAGAGAAGATCAAATTTAGGCCTACTCCTGGATATGATGCCGTTTAGATGGCTCAATCAAGGGAACAAGTACGAGACTAGAAAGTGCTTCCTATTCCCGGTATGGCTCCTGCCAGTGAGCTACTCTCCCTGGTTTTAAAATGTAATGGCAGTCTGCGTACAAGACAGAGAACCACAAGATGGGTTTTCCACATCCAACGAGCTGGCATCAAAAATCTGTGAATCATGGCCGTGTATAAGCAGATCATCAGCTTCATGACAACTTGTGATTCAGCATCCAATATTGAGACACCAGTACTGCCATAACCTTTACAGATGAATGAACGAGGAACTCCCCTTTACGACATTACGCATGACTACACACACCTAGCCACTGAATCACGCGAGGCTGGATGATCCACCTTGACAGTGAAAGGAAGCAAGCTATTCAACTACAACGTTCAGAAAGAAGCTGGACTGCTTTTCATACACTCGCTCTTCCACTTATAGCTCACTGCTTAGAAGACAGAAGAGATACAATAGAGGGACTAAGGTGACCTTAGGTGGGGTAGCTTTATAGTTTAAAAAGAATAGTTCCTCCAAGGTCAGCTTTAGGTGACCATACCTCTCATTCCCAGATAATAAGAGCATTGTTGCACTGTGGGTCTCCTGCCAATGGCATATAACTGCAAACTTCAGGGAGACTCTGGTAAACAGGTGATGTAAGGAGATCTGTTGCAATGGGGAAGCTATTCTGCTTTATAGACCGTTTAAAAGTTTGCTGATACAATCTGACTCTACAATTGAATCTTTTAGCTAAATAACACAAGAATGGACTAAAATCACAAAAGTGGCTGTTGTGCAAAAATATTTTACCATATCTGGACAGTAACACGATAATCAAATCACTAAAGGTGTATGAAAATAAGCACTAATATTGTGCCTGGTTACGATAATGGAAAACTAAACAGTTTTTCTAAATTTAAACTGTGGGCCCGAGAGAGTTACATTCAGTTATTGAAAGAAAATATGATCTCAGTGTCGACACATAGTGAAGATTTCTCTCACACCTGCCTCCAGAGAGTCACGTCTGATCACATGGAAGCTGTGCTTAGCAACTATAGCAGAAAAGCTAAAAAAAAAAAAAAAAAAAAAAATACGACAACCTCCTCAAGGAGATGACCTGGAGAACAAGTTTCATCAAGTAATGGTATAAACTAAATAGAAAACATCTCATCAAATGAGATCAGAAGACAGGATATAGGCCTATGCCTAGGCATTTTAAATGCTCACTACTTACAAATAACTAAAACTTCTTGCCTTATTAGTCACAGTAATGATTAATCTAATAAGTATTAGTGAAAATGAATGTTTACTAGTAGTAATGAACCATTTTTTAATAAAACCAAATTAAAGTTTTCATTTAGCAAAAACTAATCCAAAAATAAAGTCTTGGTAATTCAGTTTGAGAAACACTGTATGCTGTTCTCAGTCGTAGTGAACCAGTTCCCTCACGATATTTCAGCCAAACAAATTTTGCATATTGCTACTCAATACTATAGCATAATATTTGGTCACAGTGAAGTGCGTCCACACTGCTGATGTTTACCTGTTGTAGCTCATTCACATTGTGTGCACGAAATAGATGACAGAGTCAAAACATCATTGAAGTGCTAACCGTTTCAGACAATGATTTCTGACCTCCAAAACCATTTCAGCTGTTCTGTCAGAATATCTTAATTTCCTGAAATTTCAGTGCATCACTTAATAGTTAAGTAACAAAGCACTAACAAATAATGAGTAGTAAAACCACAACCAAAAACACACAGCTCACTATTGGATTACTTTGTAGCAAGAATAACAGTAAAAAAAAAAAAAAAAGGTACTAGTAGCATCAATACTAGTAATATATCGCTATTGGAGGACCACCCCAGTAATTAGTGCTGCTCTGCATAAAGGTGTACAATAAAGTGATGAAAGTTTAAGAGTGGAACAAAGTTTGATAATGATGCTATTTGTGTGTAAAGAGACTTGCCTCACAGTGTACATTATTCACAGTAAAGAAAAAATGACCTGTCAACATTATAACTGAGAATTTCATCATATAGTGGGATGTTTAAGAGCAACAGTTCGTAGACACAAGATACTAAGGACGTGTGGCCATAAAGAAATAATTTAGGGCCGATGTATGCTAGAGAAATGAGCTGTGCTCACCTGAAGATCTACTGGAGCTGCAATCTACAAAATTGATCATTTTGACCCATACAATGTATTTTTGGCTATTGCTACAAATATACCTGTGCTACTTATGACTGCTTTTGTGCTCCAGGGTCACAAATATCAATTGTAAGAAAGAGTCAACTAATAAAAAATAAAAATATTGATTGAAAATTTTGTTAGTTGCAGCTTTAAGACAATTCATTTACAGGAAAAAAATAAAAATAAACTCTTGGAGTGGACAGAGAATGCAAATCTAAGCCAGGAATCATGCAAAGTACAGCAGGGACACGTTTACAGTAAGACACTTCCTTTATTTCTGTAACCTTACTCCACAAACACAAGGAAGAGATGCCAACTCGCCTTTCATGTTCACCACAAACCAACGGGTGTAAATACTTTAGCCAGCATTAATATATAGAGTTCAACAACAAGAATGATTTAACATCTCCCTCGAAAACACCTGGTGAATAAACAAGCCTAAAACACACAACACCTCGCATTCTGAACCTTCACCACTACTACATTTCCTCAAAAAACACCTGGACTGTTTATTCTGTGACATCAAGAGAGATTGTTGAAGGTTTTGATGTTTCTGGACCCATCCCCTTGCGCTATAACGTCAAGCCATTAGTGCTAAGCTAAATGATAAACAGTGAGATTGGGGGACGTTAAGATGAGGTGCATTTCAGTTCTCTTCGTGAGTGTTAATACTCGTTTAAATTACAATAAATACCTCTGTTATTCCTCCGTGATGTCGGTGAATGAAGTGCTGCGTGTCCGTTGCTAACTGACTGGAGTCTAACGTTAGTCGGGCCTCAAATCCAGCGTCGATTTGACGGAGAATTAAACACACACCTCTACTTTAAACCCACCGAAACGTTCATAAACTACAGCCTACTTGGGATTTCACGGCCGGTTGTGTCAGGCCGCCCGTGGAAGTACAGCTCGAGTGATAGTTTAGCGACCGTTAGAGCCCCAGATTATGACAGCGTCCCGGTGCACAGGCTTTAGCATTAGCATTCGCCTGTGCGCTCCACTTCCTATGCAGCCCAGAGTCAACCCGAGCAAACGCGAATAAAACCGAGCGGCTTGACAGCGCCGAGCTCAACGGTCACATACGAAGTCGTTTAGTCGGTTAAAACGAGCTCCCACTCACCAGCCGTTATGATACCAGAAAACAAGTGAAATCTTCTCAATCGACGGAAGGAGGAACGGACCAGACATTCAAAATGGCGGCGGCCCCAGCCTCAGCACTTCTACCGCAGGCGGAAGGATACATGACCGATGGTCAGAACTTCAAATGCGGTGTAAAAAGGTGCGACCTGCTCTAGATAGAAGTGCATGATGCTGTGAGCATCGCCAACATTTATTACCCTGTTCGTGCATTAAAAAGACAATATGAGTTTAAAAATGTGGTCGAATGGCTTGCATAGACGTGGTTTAGTATAAAGTAATATGTGACCCCAGAGCACAAAACCAATCATAAGAGTCGATTTTTAAAAACAAATTAGATTTATACATCAACTGAATAAATAAGCTTTGTTAAGATAGGACAACTATTAGAAAATCCTGGGGGATTTTTTCTCTCGTGGAGTATAGTTGTGTTTTAAAGCTAGGCTACGTGTCATTTCGGCGGATGACTCGCTCAAAGAGGCGTGCTGCGGTCAGCGCCTCGCGCACCTCGTGGCAGTCAGTGATGACGTCACCCCGCGCAGTGTCGAGGCGCTTCCTTTGGGAGTCACTCCTCTGAGTCTCTTCAGGGAGCCGGGGGCCCTTCAGCCGGTGAAGTTTGGCACTACAGAGGTTTCTAACAAGTGTCGCAATGATCAGTCCTTCTAGAACAGCATCTGATGCCAAAGACCCCAAATATGATGACCTTCCTTAACATAAAAGCAGATATTTTCATTTATAAAGACAAAAAAAGCATTTATATTGCGTTTGTGATATTATAAAGACAGCGCGTTGTTTTCAAAATCAAATAAATTGCTTTCATATTGTAAAATAGCCTAGATAATGTTATGTTGTATTGTATAATATATTATAATTGGCTTTTATCACTGCTTAAGTTATTCAAAGATCACCTGGAAGTCATAATAATTAGGTGTCCAGCTAAAACAGGGATTGATGCCAAGGACCCCCAAATATGATCTTCCTAAAATATAAAAACAGCTTTTTTTTTTTTCTTTTTTTTATTGGAATTTTACTATTTCACCCCCATTTCCTTTAATAAATCTATTTTGCACTAGGTACAAAAAAATTGTTCCTCTCAGGACCTTTTGGACAAAAATGTGATTGCAATTTTTAATCGCAGTGCCGTTTAACAGTAAAATTATACAACTTTTGTTAATAGGCTTTCATTCTGTTGGCAAGGCTTTACATTTTTTTTTTTACCAGATGGTGCCATTTGTTCAGGTTTGGCCTATAAAGCTATATTCCTGTTTTCTGCTTCTGCATATTATAGAGCCAATTGGATAAATAATGCAGCTATAATTGTGTGGGTGTGTTGGTATGTGTGTCATAAAAAAATTGTGTGTGTGTGTGTGTGTGTGTGTGTGTGCTTGTAATATTTGAGAGAAAAACTCTACTGTAAATCACAAATCCAAGCACTGTGTGCACCAGTGGAGTTTTGCTGGCATCTAATGGGGAAAATGTGGTACTGCGCCCAAACAAAATCTTACTGAAAGCTAATTTTTTGAGATATCAACCTCAAATTTGGAACACAACTTGTTTAGATTTATGGCTTTGATTTTCTAGCAGGTTTAGAGTTTTAACTTCTATTTGGTCTCACTTTTTAAACTTTTTTTTATTTCAGCAATAATCTGCTATGGGTCTTCTTTAAAATGAGACCAAATTTAACTCTGTGCTCCCGAGCTTCAAATTTTTATGACAGTTTTTTGACATGGACATTTTTGTCCACTATGGACCTGTGTAACTTTTTTTTATTGACGCACAAGGGTTATGGTAGTTTAGTATTACTAAAGCATGTACACACAGAAAAACATCGTTTCTGAAGGTGCATTTGCCATGAAAGTACCCTGTAAGGTACAGAATATGGTCCTTAAGGTGACAACTGTGGAACTTTGTTTTAATTTAAAGGTACAAAATCAGTGTTGACAGCAAAAGGCACATAACTGTACTTTTAACAAGCTTAAGGTACAGGTAAATTATGCAGCAGATCACAAAATCGGGGCTGAGGTGCGTTTATAATAGCTGTTTTGTGAACCTTAGTTAACATTTTAGGCTGTTATTTGCTCCTCGTCTTGTTTAAAATTCATTCTAACAAATTGTTGTCATGCTTTTGAGATCAATCTTTTCAGAGTAAAGGCAGCGAGGGGTGGTGTGATGACATTGGCAACAGGACAGCTGCAAAACTAATATATAGGGCTGGGAATCGATTCCGAGGTGTTTGGGAATCGAGAGTCGATTCCAAAGGTCCAATCGAGAGGAATCGACTCCTCATTCAGAGCTTTTTCAGTTCAACAAAGCTTATCTATGGGTGCCTCTCAAACGGAGGGCTGTATCCTACAAAGGCTGCACTCGCTTAAATTCACGAAAATAAACTGAAAGGAAAGGAGTCGGTACTGAGATGATCTGAAATTGAGGATGGAGCCTTCTGTTTGAGAAGCACCATTCGCCTCCCTCATGCTCGATAAAACAAGAGTTGTGAGATAAAATATTATCATTTTTTATTTATATTATATTAATGTTCTGGTTATTTTGTTTCAGTTTAGCATATAGTCAAAGTAAACTTGTGCACATTTATTTTAGACACTTCATGTCTTGTTCAATGCTTGCGATAAATGCTGAGCAGTGAGCTATGACTAATTTCACGGGCAAATCCGTGAAAATAACAGCGGAATCGATTCTTGGAATTGAATCCCATCGAATCCAGAAGCAGGAATCAGAATCTTGCAGCCCTACTAATATAAGCCTAAAATGAAGCAAGTAGAATTCACATTAAACAAACGGATGGGCTTTAGTGTTGTACAAGATGTAATTTGTCACATTATAAACATTTATTTAAATACTTTGTTATTCAGTTTTTATTTTTTGATGAATTGCTATTAATACAAATGCAGTGATGATCAGAAATGACCAGCAGCACAAACGTTAAGTCTTCTGAAGCGATACTATACTTGTTTGTGAATATTAGATTCAAACAATGATCAATATATACAAGATAGATGTCAGGTAATTGCCAATGCTAAGTTAGTGGTTGAAAATGGTCTTATTATAATTCATAAAAATAAGCTGTCCATAAATGTTGTTTAATTGTGAGTTGAATTTCCCTAATTTTGTGTTTTGTCTTCAGGGACAATAATGTCACCAGTCATTAATGCTTTGATCCTGGTAGATCTACTACTATCTGAAAAGAAGACTCAGGACAACTTTATATTTCCTTGGGAACATTTAAACTTTTAGCTGAGATCAGCATAAATGAGTAAACAGTTGAACATTTGAGTTGTCCACTAAAAAAAATTAAATTATGTCATTGTTTACTCACCCTCATGTTGTTCCAAACCCATTTTGAATTAATTGTATTAATCTTCAGACAAAATGTATATATTTTTGATATTCTTTCAACATTTTTGTCTATGCATTGGAAGTCTAGGCAATCTTTATTTTCAAGGTTCAACAAGTTTTTAATTTAGGCTTTGACACACAATAAAAAAATCCTCAGCGCAAGCTTCTCGGTTCATTTTATGATTTGAATGAAACCCCTTTATTCATATGGATAAACTGTCTTTATGTACTCCTTGAAGCTGGATATTGATTGCCTAAACTTTCAATGGATTGACCAAATGGTGAGAGAGTATTCAAAATATCTTCATTTTTGTTCCAAAGATGAACAAGATTCGTATGTGTTTGGTATGACATGACAGTGAGTAAATGATGATCATTTCAATTTTGGGGTGAACTGTCACTTTAATGGGATAGTTCAGCCAAAAATGAAAATTCTGTCATTAATTACTCGCCCTCATGTCGTTCTAAACCCGTACGACGTTTGTTCATCTTCAGAACACAAATTAAGATTTTTTTATGAAATCCAAGAGCTCTCTGACCCTCCATAGACAGCAAGGCAACTGAAATGTTTACAAAGCTACGAGAATACTTTGTGCGCAAAGAAAACAAACAACTTTATTCAACAATTCTTCTCCTCCAAATCATGCCTTATCGAGAGTATCTCTATATGTAAACAATGCATGTGCATGGTGCTGCTGACATAGAGCATGCATGCACAGAGCCTTGTTTACATGCAGAGGAACACACACGCATACGCCGTGATACTCTCCATAATGGCGATCCTGTGTTTTAAATAGGCACATACCTTATTGAATAAACACTTCTCTGATCCTACACACCTTTATTGTCATTTATGAACATTTTAATATGATGTCAACTTGGTGATATTTGGTGACATACACTAACAAATGTTTTTACTGCATTTAGAAAAGGGAGCCTGATCAAGCCGGCTGTCCCCATCTTTTCTGTTAAGAGAGAACATTATCTTTAACTTTGTTTTAATTGCATCTGAAGATGATGTCTGCTAAGTCTTGGGTCAGTTTACAGGTGCTGTTTTTTGCACTAATGTATTCCCTTAGTATCTAATTTACTGTAATAATTGATTAGCCAACACACACACTAAAAAGTAAATTTAACTCAGTGTATATGAGTTTATAGTACTCATATCTTAAATGGTTTAAGGCAATAGTTTCCTCAAATGGTTCGAGTTATAACTTGTCGGGTTATACATTGAATATTAGATAAACATGGACTGCCTAATGCTTCTGAAGCAATTAAATCACCCCATGCAAGTGTGCTTTTTCACTCAGAAATATGACGTTTTAGCACAAATCAGTACTTTAGTGAAATGCTATGGGAAAATATCAGGATGTCATTTTAAACCATACCAGGACCCAAAGGTACATTTCCACCACTAGGGGTGCATAATGCACCTAAATTTGAATCAGATATATGTATTGTTTTAATACATATAACTGAAGAAAAAACACATACACGCAAGTGTATCCCACAATGCCTCTCGTTGTTTCCTTTACAAACCAAACAGGCTTCCAATCACAGAAATGGAAAAACTGCTAGAAAGGTAATCTGTGAAAAAACCTGTGTTTAAAAGAGGGGTGGAGAAAAACGGCTGTGAAGTGATTGCTAATTGATCAAATGCGCGAAGTTTGAGCTCCCTGAAGGCCTACAAAACTGCTTGGCTCCTTAAAACCCATTTTACTTGCATCTGCTATCGATCACGTGCAACAAGTATTTTGTGTTTATAAAATATTTTTTTGAGTAGAGAGCAAAATAAATGTATAATGGATTCAATATAGTAGCCACTGCGTAGAAATATATAACATTTTCAGTGTTTCTCAGCTTTTGATTCAATCAGGTGGCGACTGTTACTTTTCTCAGCGCTGTTGAGGATCAACCAATCAGCGTTGAGTCGATAAATTAGATTTTTAATAATATTTCTGCAGAGCACGCTGCGACCTACTTTCCGTTGTATATCATGTAAAAACAATTCAAATTAGATTATATAAATGACCATGTTTACACGTGAATAGATGTTTCTAAACACGTTCTGAGATTTCAATGCATGTTAATGGGAAAGCGTGTTTCCGAGCCGCAGAGCGCCCCCTGCAGGAACACACGTGTTTCGTTGCTGGACTGGGAGGGAGATGATAATATTAGTCATTCTTCTTGAAAAAAAAAAACAAATGCATGTAGGTGAGGAGTCTCTGCAGTGCATTTGCCCGGCTCCTCTCATCTCTTATGTTTGGAAACCGAGCTCTATCGACATGAACTCGCTCTCATCGCGACCGAGACCAAGATGCCTGTTTGCGCGAAAGCGATCTTTAATTCTCTTTTAGTCAAATGAAGCTGATCGCGCCGTCTGGTGCTCAGCTCTGCTAAAGCATCTCCACATCAGTCGGATCAAAGAAGAGATTCGACTTTCTTTCATCCGGGAGGGGGATAATATGTCAAGACGCAAACAGACCAACCCTTTCAAAGTCAATTGTAGGTATCCCAGGTATTGTAAACACTTTTCATTTACTAGTTCGTGTCTCAATGGAGTGGCATTGAGTTGTTTGCTTTCGTTCAGTCATACATCCGCATTTTACTGAAGCCAGAGGCCAGGCGTCCACAAACTCTCATCACTATATATCCACGATATCAGATGCTTTAAACCCTAATCTAGAGGATATACTCAAGATTATATAGCCTCGGTGTTTGATGCTTGACCTGATTATGTGACCCTGCACCACAACATTACTATTGCAATGAAGCCTGTACAAGAAAAGAAAACAGATTTCTACTGCACATCTATAATGTTTGATAACCTGAAAATTCCTAATTGGCTCTATTTGTGTGTGTGTGTGTGCAAAAAAAATATTTTTTTCCTATTTCAGTTTTTAATTTTTTTATTTTCACACTTGTTTTCATCATTGGGAACATAAAGATGTTAACTCATATCTTTTGTAGTAATGCATTTAAATGTAAGAGATAAAAGTCATTCAATATAAATAGTCCTTTATAGAGTTTCTAACATTTAGATCTTGTTTGGCTGTCAGACGTGCATTATATTGCTTATTACACAGTTACTTACCAATTAATCAATACATGGACATGAAATTTCATTGTAGAGACAGTGGAGTGACAGAACACGATCACATTAATTTATTATGATTTAGAAATGTTATTGAATTTCTCTTTTGATCAATCAGCATCAAATAATCCAAAGAGCAGGTAAATATATGCTCATGATCACCAAAACCTCATGATTCAGTTCAGCTTCAGATATGTTGAGGCTCTCATCCAAAATTATGTTATTATATATTATTAGCATATATTTGCTTGTGATTCTCTCTTTATAGGGGGACACATACTCCATAATATAATGCAATGCGACTGTTAACTATTTTAATTTGGGTTGATTTACACAATTTCCAAAGATGTTTTGAAAGGTTGTGAGTTGGCTACGATGCAGACAGTGTATAAAACTGATCATTTATTAAGGTGTCACATGACTGAAGACCAAAGAAAGTAATATATATATATAATATTTAATATATATATCAAACTTTTGATCATATCTAACATTTGATCATATACACGCACTACTACACTGTAAAAGAAAATAATGTCTTGCTGTTTCTGTTGTAATATTTTGTGAAATTAACTAGCAAAAATAGTTCCAGAGTAAATCCTGTGTGTCTCATATTTACGATTGAAAGATTTTCAGAGCTGATGGAAGTGAAAGAGACGTTACTGTAAATGTTATAACGATTCGTGGCATCCAAAATAAAAGTTTTGTTTGCATAAGTGTACGGTTTATATTTATTTTGCATATATAAATACACACATGCATTTAAGAAACAAATGTTGTGTTTGTATATTAAAAATATTTATATATAAAATGAATGTAAATACATATATTCAACATTTATAAATATATAGTGTATGTATGTGTATTTATACGTAATAAATAGACACAGTTCACATATATTGTGTGAACAAAAACTTATTTTGGATGCAATTAATCGTTTGACGGCACTACAATGTTACTCAAGCTATTATTAAATAGGGACTCTAGCAGACACAGTGGGGTGCACTATGGGAAATGTTACTCTATGGGAACGTGTAAGACTGATCTTGTCAATTAGGCAAAGTGAGGCCTGAATTGCTTGTCTGGGTTTATCTGATGTCCGTCTATGACTATTCTTCCAGCCCACCAATCCAGACAGCATGCTAGGGCCCCGTCCCCTGCCCGTTCTCAGGATTTGTACCGTTTTCTGTCGGGTTGGTGGTTTTGTAAAGGCTGTGGGATGGTTTGAATTCAGGAGTGCTCTCATTGTTTGGCATCTGAGTTAAGTTTAGTCTCTTTTTGTCTGTTTTGTCCCCCCCCCCACCCCCTCCAATGACTTCAGCCTTTCTCTCGTGTCTGTTGGCTGATGAGTTTGTCTCTTTGTCTGGATTCAGACAGACACTGCGTCACCTCCTGCCTACAGACACACAGACTCTGAGATAACATCACAGTGGCACACAGAGGGGGGAGCGAGGAGAAGACGGATGGAGGGTGGAGAGACAGATGTACAGACAGAACTGGCAGTGGGGGATGGGAAACGCTCTTGCATCAATCACGGGCTGACTGCCGTGGAGCCGCTCTGTTGTATCCGTTAATAGTTAAACGCTGATATCCCTCATGCAAGTCTTCTGTCCTTGTAGATGCTCCCAAACACCCTTTGAAACCATCCTGAGGATGCTGGGAAAGTGTAGGGTGCAAGCTCTTGGTGATTAGTAGTCGGCTGTTGTTTTTCAGATGGAAAACAACATGTGGTGGATGCATTCCTGAAACGGTCTGAGCTCAAATGTAGACTAAAGCTTGCTGAAGTTCTATCAATTCAATTATAAAATCAGATTGTAGTCCTCTTGGTCTCATGGTTTATCAGCTGCCTTGATCAGAGGCAAGCATCACTATTACTATTGCTTATACATAGAGTTAAGGGAGAGTTCATCCAAACATTTGGTCATTATTTACTCCCCTTCATGTAGTTCCATTCTTTCTTCTCTTGAGCAAGGTCTCAGATTTTATTTTTTTTGTACATACACACTTAAACAACAGAGTTTTCACAGCGATGCCATAAAAGAATTTTAGAACCAACTAAAGAGACCTTTTGTGGAATGCAAAGATTCTACTCTCTTAGGCCCCGTTTACACTAGTGTTTCGTTTCAAAACGGCATTTTAGAATGACAACGATCCTCGTCTACACTAGCGTTTCAGAAACGATCTCCGTCCACACTACACAACCGAAAACGTACGTCACATGACTATTCATGCAGGAACAACCATTGATATGATTCCCTATTATTTAGATGGTGCTTAGAGCGGTCGAAGGGTTAATCTTACCTTTACATATCCAAAGTCCCTTTAAGGCAAGTCATGTCACGCGGTGGCCATCTTTGAAACGCCTCTCAGGCATGCAAGTGCAGCTCCTAGGTGCACGTCTCAGAAGGCGACCGGGACTTATAACGGCAGATGCAGTGATGCGCGATTGGCTCAGAAGGCGGGGCTTCGATCGATAGAGCAGCCATATTGAGCGTTGCATTTCAAAACTATACGAGTGACACATCTTGGGTATTCTATAGTCTTTGACATATCTATGGGTACAGTAATGAGCATGATGTTATCGTTTACACCGTCATCAAGGATACGTAGAGAGAATGTGGGCAGCAACGCCATCGTTTTCAAAAGTCTCCGTTTGGTCCGTTTACACTGAAACGCAACCCCGGAGTTTACAAACTAAAACGGGGTCTGCAGCATTTTCAAAAGTCTCTGTTTTCGACCTCGAAAACGCCGGAGTAGTGTAACCGATTAAAACGAAAACGCACTAGTGTAAACTGGGCCTTAAAAAGTAAACGCATTCCAAGAAGAACTTTTAACATCCATAGAATCTTTCCTCTGCACAAAGGTTGCATTGCAAAAAAGGTTCGTTAGATTGTTGAAAAGAAAGAAAATCATGGTTCATGTTCACTGAAATGTTCTTTGTGGAACCTAAAATGGTTTTCTATATGGCATCCTTTGGAAGCCTTATATTTAAGAGTGCATGGATGTTAAAGGATCTTCATGGAACCATTGATGGCAAAAAAAACAACCTTTATTTTTAGGAGTTTACAATGGAAATGAATGGTCATTAGATTTGTTTGGTTACCAACATTCAAAATATCTTTTGTTTGTGTTTAGAAGAAAGTCACAGAGGTTTGGAACGACATGAGGGTGCGGAGTACATGATGACATTCATTTTTGGGTCAACTATCCCTTTAAGGATTTTAGTCAAATTTATGCATTGATCAAATGGCTATGTAATGCATAATTTGAACAACTGGAGTACCTTATTTTATTGTCTGTGTCCTAATAGGGATACAAGAGCATAGAAGACTGAAAGACTTGTCATTGTTCAAGCCGAGGAAGAGCTGTCGTCAGACGATTGATGATCTTGTGTGGATTGATTTTTTTGTTGTTGATGTGATGTTAGATACAGGAGTTCAATTAAATGTCCATCTTATATTTTGGTTGCATTTGTGAGCTAAAGAAATTGTAACTGGTTGCGTAAAATAGGTACATAATATCAATATATCAGTCGCAGGCTCCTGAATGTTATCAAAATGTAATCGTATTGCAGAAGGTTTTGAAGTGTCGGCAAATATTGTATCGATGGTTTTGAAAATCAATGTCAAGTTGTATCTTAAAGAAACAACCTATTTTCACCACTACTAATGTACACTCACTGTGTGCTGTAATAATACCCATAAAGCATGATTCTAACCTTGATCTCCATATCAAAATTGGCCAGAGAGTGATTCATCTTTTCTGAATCATTCAAAAACATTGAGTTTCTCAGAGGTTTCGCTTAAAGGTATAAAATAATATAAACAGCTGTTGAAATAGAGTAGAGATTTGGAAACAGTATTATCAGAAAGTCAATATGCCAAATCAGGTGTTACTTTTATGAGAGATCAGACTCTTTCATTTTTTCCTGACGAACGATAAAACACCTCATCAACCTTCCAGAACACTGTATCGTGTTGCACTGGCACTTAAAAGCATAAAACCTGGTTTTATTGGCATGCTGGTTGCCATTCATGTTACTGATTAAAGCAGCTTCGCAGAAGGTGTTTGGTGGATGGCGGCGATGGAGTAATAATGGGATGCATGCAGAGGGAAAAGCATCTCCATGTGGGCGTATGGAGTGCTTCTGGAGGAGATGATTCTCACAGGCATGGACTCGGCACGCAGGAGATGCAGGCTGTTTCCTCTGGGACTGCAGTGTATGTTGAGTTGAGCGTGTAACGTGGGGGTTGGTGAGCCTGAGGTGGAGTGTGCGTGTTTGTAATGTGTTAATGCAGCATCAACTATTGTTCTGATCGCACAACACCACCGCAGCTCTGGCCTCCGTTTTTGATGCGGTCCGTCTTTCTTTGAAATTCAAAATTGAAGTGAGATTTATTCAGATTCGGGCTTTTTGATGTACATCTAGGAGTCTTTTTGGTGACACTTTCCTATGAAGCCTGTATTGATAATGCATTATAAGGGTGTTCATTATAACGCTTGCATAATGCCTTATATACATAAAAAACAGTAACACTTTACAGTAAACATTAATGCATTGACTAATAGTGAGCAAAACACTTAGTTATTTGTTATTTAGTTAAAAAATGCAACTATTTGTTGTTAGTTTAAGTCAGATCCATTAAATAATATTAACAGATACAACTTTTGATTTTAATAATGTATTGTTAAATCTTAATGCTATTTTCATTGTTGGTTCATATGAACTGATGCAGTTAAATAACGGAACCTTATTGTAAGACCTGTCCCAAAGATCCCAATAATGTGTTGAATAATAGTAACAGTGTTGTCACGATAACAAAATGATGACTTTGATACGATAACTAAAATATCTCAATACAGCAAAAACCTAAAACAATGGGAAAAGTAACTGAATAATAGATGACAGGACATGGAACTTAAAAATCTTTCATTTATTATTATTTAAATAGCAATTTAAGGGAGGGTGTTACAAGTGTGTATCTTATTCACAATATAGTTACTTTATTATATTTATAAAACTTATCTGAGTGCATTAGTTTAAGCTCATGCACAGGTAACTCATTTACATCTGGAATAAAGTTGTGTGGTTTTCATGCCATTATAATAAAAATGTTTAAAGCAAATTTCTTATATAACCCATTCATGGCTGTTTAAAGAAGATTCCGTTTCTATTTATTTATAGCAGACAAATGCCACTTATACATATTATGACCACATTATAAAGCCTTTGGATGTTTACAAGACTTTCTATACATGAGTGGATATAACGTGTGTTATAAGTCATCATACTCTTAATAATTATAACCACAAATAGTTAAGAATTGTGTGTTATAACTGTTTATGAGATCATGCATAAGGCAGTGTGCATGCATTATAATGCCTTAAGAATACTTTTATAATGCAGCCTTCATAGAAAGTGTTACTATTTCTTTTTTTCATAGAAACATCCATAGTTCAGATTTACACTAGATACCTGTGGCATTATTTGTTGTGAGAATACAGGTCTTTCGTGTAGCCACCTTTTGGCCTAAATAATATTTTACAATATGAATGGGTGTTTGCATGATATTTTGAAGAACGTTGGGGTCTATACAACACTGAATTTTAATGTATGGGCAAAAGAAACCTGATTGATTCTTCTGAATGTCTTTTGTGTTCCACAGTTTTAGAACAACATGAAAGAATTGTCATTTTTGGTTGAAAACGCATGAATGATGCCTCAAATCGTATATATTTGGTGACAAAAACAATCTTATATTTACGAAGCGACCTGAGTTGGGCCTGTATTCAACAACCTAGCAATCACCCAGAAACTCTCAAAATACCCTAGAAACCACATAGCAATGCTCTAGCAACCAAAGCAGGAAAGCCCTTAAAAACTAGTTTGAAATATAGTGGCATTCTCAGTGACCGTGTCGTTTCGCTCACAGGGCCTTTTCACACGACTGGGTTGTCCGGCCCGCAGCACACTTTTGAGATGGATGCTAGAGATGACTTCATTGAGGACGGGGAATGCCATAGCAACAACTCACAGGAACCTGAAGAGCAAGACAGCACAAGTGGTGAGACACACGGCTTCAGAGGCAACTCGCGACTGCATGTCTATGAAATTATTTATACATTTGCTTACTGTTCATAAAATATAAAAAAACAAACAGGAAGACAGCTGTGATTGTAGTGTTGAGACATAAAAGCAATGTGACCAGTGATGGAGCCATTGATAACATTATGAACTTTTTTCCCCTATGCTGCCAGACGACGGAGATAGTGATTTTGATAAAGACGACTCCTCAAATGCCTCTGCTGATGACAGCATGATGAGTAATAAGAGCAGCCACTGCCCCATACTACATGATGACGTCAAGGAGGTGAGTGATGGAGGTTTAGTGTAAGAAGCAGATGGTTGTGTGATTATCTTGCATTCTTCTGTTATCATGATTTGCATGACAACATTGTCACAGACAATGCTCAGACAACTAAAAAAAATAAATTAAAAAAAGAGCCTTGACTAGTTCTTTAATTTTAATTCACAAACAGATTGAAAAATGTGTTTCAAATTACATTAAAACATTCCCCATATTTTAGTATTTTGTGGACTCGTTTTACACAAAAGTTTTGGGAATTTCTTTTTTTATCAGCTTTACATGCTTTTCATGTGATTTTGGCCCATTTTATCAAAGCATAAAATATTTATAATGTAAAGTACAAATACATTTTTTTCAGTCCCACTTTAAATTAAGTGGATTTAACTACTATCTACTTACATTTAAATTAATAATTTGGTACAATGCTTATATTGTATACATACATGTTTTTACATTGTACTTACATTTTTAAAAAAATACCTGCGTGTAATTACATCTTTATTGAATTTCTGTAAAAACACTGTTGACCCATCCCTTACTCCCTAACCCACCCTTAAACCTACCCATACCACCAAACCTGTTCCTAACCTCACCCGTATCCCACCTCAATAGCAGCAAAAGTATTTTGCAATACAATATGTACAATGTACTTATTTTTTGAGTACATAGGCCTAGTATTTAAGGCCACTTAATATAAAGTGGGTCCCTGGATTGAGATGAGAGCTTGGAGGAAGCTATCATTGGATATTATATAATTGTATATGTGTGTGTGTATATATATATATATATATATATATATATATATATATATATATATATATCTGCCAATATTGAGACGTTGTCAGGCCATATGTCAGTAAAAACTCATCTTCCTGTCCTATCAGCCCTTGTACTGTGCTCGTAACGCGTGCTCTTTGATTGCACACACAAATACTGTGGCGCGCGCTGTAGTCTGTATCATTTCATATTCATTTGAAGATTGATGCATAAAAGTATATTTAAAAACTTTAAATGTTTGGTGGGATTAATCGCAATTAATTTTAGAAAAAAATTCTAAAATCCATACGCAATTAATTAGTTCTTTTTTTTTTAATCAGTTGATAACACTAATACATACACATATATATTAAGCTACTCCAAAGATGTATTGTTTGTAGCAGATTTCCATTCTGATTTGATAATTGAATAAGTTAAGCATGTGGAATTTTTGAAGGCCACTGTACATGATTGTCATTTTATTTACAAGTCTGTGTGACTTAATACAATTTTAAGGTGAAAAGCATGACAAAATTCTGTGTCATCCCACCTCAACGATTGCTGGCATCTTTAAGGGTTGATAGATATTTTTGTAGGGTGACTCATGGCTGTATAGAAACCCAGTTGACACGACAGTTGGAATGAGTCACGAGGGCTTATGCATTAATTTGTCTGCCATACCACACCAGTGTCGCATCAGTCATCCACAGCTACAGTCATCAGCAGTTTCAGAGAACAGTCACTTGTGTGCAATCATACTATATACAAAAATATTACCCTACATTTCAGACAATAAGCCTTGTTACTCATCGTTTTAACTGTTTGTTGGTGCATTATGTCTTTTAGGAGAACGAGGAGGGGACAGACCAGGGGGGCAGTTTTGCATGTCCTCTTTGTTCCCTGGAGTTCAGTAGCCCAGATCAGCTCATTGCACACGTCTACCAGGTGAGGATCCACTACCTAAGCCTATTGTATCTTTAAGGCCCTGTTTACACTTGGTATTAAGATGCGTTTTGGTCAATCGGATCACAAGTAGACGCTAAATACAGGTGTAAATGGGATGTGAATCATTTTGAGCTCGTCCACTTTCGACCACTTCCAGAGGTAGTCGAAAACGCATTCGACCGGATTGCTTTCATGGTGTAGACGCTGATGTGGTCGAATGCATTCGAGCAGCCACAAAAGGCTGCCTACTCTCCTAATACTGACCTAATACACATGTAATCATTGCGAGACGTACAAGGACTCGTGCTTCGTGTTGTGTGTCACCGCAGTTAAATTGCAGTCTATCGTGATAAAAAATAAAACAATCAAACCTATATAATGAGTTTGGAAATTTTTGAAAAATGCACTAACTAAACCCATTAGATTTTAGCCAACTAAATTTACTGTAGATTTAGTCGACTAAAACTAGACAAACTAAAATATGACAAACTAAATGGCATTTTAGTCAAAAGACTATGACAAACTAAATCAAAATTAACACTGGTGGACAAGAGACAGATTAAAACGCCAGGTGTAAACGGGTGTGTGTTCATTGTCCACTTGTGATACGGTCGACCAAAATGCATCTTAATACCAAGTGTAAACAGGGCCTTAAGACGCTTTTTACACCTGGTATTAAGATCTATCTTGGGTGATCCAATCACAAGTGGACATTGCTAAATTCATGTGTACTGGAGTCCAAAAACGTTTTGTGATCAAATCACTCAAACTACATTCAGAGCTTGTCAATGATGTGCAGATTGTGAAGCACACCTAAAAGCTGGAATGCACGGTATGACTAAAACAATAGGCGACATATAGTTGCTGACTTTGTAAACTGTAACAGACAAAGGCTAGACATCATACACTAAACAACTGGAGATCACACACTAACGGACTTTAAAATCATTCTGAACACAAACTCAAGCAGCAGTGACATAAAAACTGTATGTGTACTAAAATTGGCTCACAACATGTTTTATAACCTCAGACCGGATGAAATCCAAATCTGAAGCGAAAAATCGCAGTCTTTGTCGATCGCACACTACACAAATTTCTGTGAAATATGTGTGCGGTTCCCCAAAATTTGCAGACTGGCTCTTATTTTCGGCTCCTCCATACTGGAAATCAGGCAAAAATCTATGCAAAAGTTGCTTAATATATTCCAAGTTCAAATGAAAATTCTTTTGTCATTCACTCAATTGTATGCCGTTCCAAACCTGTAATACTTACTTTCTTCCATGCATGGAAATTATTAATGATGTAACCCTTTTCAAATCTTTTCAAACCATTTATAATGAATGGAGACTTATCAAATTATGTTTACTTTTCACCCTTTTTGAAGCTTGAAAGCTCTAGTCCCTATTGTAATTGCTTGGAAACAATGACCAGTACATTATTTAAAATCGTCTGGAAGATAGAAAGCCAAATGGATTTGGAACAACAAAAGTGAATAATGACCATTTTAATTTTTGGACTGTTCCTGGACTGGAATTTTTGGACTGGAAGTCTCTTCATTTGAGAAGAATTAATGTATGAAATCTCTTTGTACCTTATTTACTTTGATCAGCACACAGCTGTGGGTGGCAGTAAGAGTTATATCTGTCCTGTTTGTGGAAGAGCTCTCAGTTCTCCAGGCTCTCTTGGTCGCCATCTTCTCATCCATTCAGAGGACCGACTGTCCAACTGTGCCGTATGTGGGGCTCGCTTCACAGACACCAACAACTTCAACAGGTCAGTTCTTTACTCAAGACATGATTTACTAGGATGCTGTGATTCATTGTTGTTTCTAACCGTTTCCTGGTCTGAAATTGTAGAGAACAGCTGAAGGAGTTCCTCGACACAAGCAGTATAGAGATCAACAGTGAGGGTGAGGCCTGTGCCATGTCCAACTCTTTACCCAGAAGCACAATGACTAACCCAAACACAAATCCTGGTCCTGGACTGACCTCATTGGCAGATGGTCTTCTCCCTTCTGCACCTCCTCTTCCCTCACTCTCTGACAGCCTCAGTCCTTCCAGCACGGGACTTCCGCCTCTTCCAGACCTTATGAACCCTATGCCCGTGTACCCAGCTGGGGTTTTGTTGGTCTGCAACAGCTGCATAGCCTACCAGCAGCTTGTGGATGCCCAGTCGCCATCCATGCGGAAATGGGCAATCCGTAGGAAGAACGAACCCGTAGCGGTGCGGACGCAGCGGCTTGAACGGGAACGAACGGCCAAGAAGACCAAGCGGGCATGTGAGTCACCAGAGGAGCGGGAGATGCGCCGTTTACGAGACCGTGAGTCAAAGCGTCTGCAAAGGATGCAGGAGACGGATGAACAGCGGGCACGTCGTTTGCAGCGAGACCGGGAGGCCATGCGACTCAAGCGGGCCAACGAGACGCCCGAGAAGAGGCAGGCAAGACTAATCCGTGAGAGGGAGGCCAAGAGGCTAAAACGGCGCTTGGAGAAGATCGACCCATCGCTGAGAAACCAGATTGAGCATGACCCTGCTGCGATGGCTGCGCTCACTGCTGATATGAGTCTATTCCAGTTTTCCTTTCCCATGTCCGTCCCTTCCATGGACAATGGACTGTTTATGAAGCTTCCCTAACAAGCACAGCTCCAAACACACCTCTCAGCCCAACACTTAAGAATTCGCCATTCTTAAAGAATAACTATCTTGACCATAGTTGTGATGAGAAGGTTATGGTCTTGCAGTTGCAAGGAGGTGCTCACCCTGACAGCGATTTGCAGTGTCGTAGGCACCAGATGAATGAATGAATGAATGAATGAATGAATGAAGACAGATTTGAGGCAACACGAAAGACCATGAGTTGCAATGCAACAATGTTGTGCAGAATTCAACTTGACGCAGACAGGCAGCAACACACATGGTGACTACCAGTGGGAGTGTATCCAACAAAGCTCAGGTTCCACTGCCTGATACACTTAGATATTGTAGTTGAGTACAGAAGTGGTTCTACAGGATAGACAAGGCAATTGTTTCGAACCCCTAAGGGTGGCAGATTAGAGTAGTCAACAGCAAGAAGAAATAAATCTCTTAAAAACTAAAGCTTGGCAAAGAACCCCTCTAGGGGGCCTCATCCCTTTAACCACGTTGTCAGTGAAAAATCAAACGAAGAGTAGGCATCATGCAGATAATGTTCCCATCTGGTAGTCAGAAGAGGAAACCAGAGTCCCACAATCACTATCAGTCAAGTAGGAACACCTACTAGCGACCAAGACCACGCCAACTTGCCAAATTCCAATTATTTAATTGCTGTCAGTGTGAACAACCCTTTATGGATTTCTGTAACATAATTAACTGAACTTTTGAACTGAATTGCAAATCTTCTCAGTAAGCATGTTTTAGGAGACTTGTCTACTTTGTTTTAAACAGGTTCTCTGTTTGCACACGGACCTACAGTGACAGGAGTGAGATGTGTAGCCACACTCCACAGTTTTTACCTGCAACTATGGCTCACCTCCCAGAACCCAAGATTGGGTCACTACTAGCTCATACTCGCAGAACAAACTACCTCACCATGGGATCTTTGCATGGCCTAGTCACACCTGTGGCCTTGACCGGAACCACAGGGGCTGTGCAGGTCCACACACTGACTACATGTTCCCTATGCCAACACATATACTTGTCCAGGGGTGTAGTCCTCTTGTCCTGCTCCTGGAGGGTTCATCCTCCAGAATGCTCCCCTGAACCATCTAATCAAGGTATTCAGGGTTACATGAAACCCCCAGGCAGGTGTGTTGGAGTAGATTGGAGATAAACTCTCCATGATGTTGGTCGTCCTAGTGCAGGATTGGACATCCCTGGTATGGGACACCCCATTGACCTACATGTTCACCGAAACAACAACACTTTATTTAAATGCTGTTCGAATGCCGCTGACCCAAATGCTGAAATCTAAGTGGGCTTGCAGTCTTTGCTTATGCAGACCATAAGGTGTCCTACTTGTCAAGATTTACAAGGATATCACCTTTGCAGCCACTGTGTCCCTCAGTGCACCCTTTATTTGAGCCCGGACTGGCTCAACTAACTGACAGTCTGTCTGGCATAATATCACTTAAGTGTGGACTCCACAAAAGACTTCAAGGGCTGAGGGTGCCATTTGGGACAAGGCCTCTATTGGAGACTTTGTCCTTTTCTAAAAGAGGAAGGTCATTTCTGCGGATATACTGTTAGATACTAAAAGTATCCGTTTCAAAGCACATTTAGACACACTTCTCTGACCTCCCAAAGGCTTTATATCTTATCACAATGCTACACGGGTTGATATTTGTCAAAGAACTCAGGGATGGTGTGGATCACCGGCATCCTCCTGAGAACACAAGAGGAGCAGGAGACCTCCTCTTCCTCATTATCATCACCACTTGCTCAGATCATATAGGCCTACTGCATTTTACTCACCTTTACTGGTCACATTGGCCTTTTTTTCTCTTGTTCAGACTGCAAACTCCTCACCTGAGCCAAAATGTCGATATGGATATTACGCAACTCCATGACGTCTCAACTAACCAACCATTCTCTGCTGCTCTTACTGTACTGTATAATGTGTATGTTACCTCTTTAAACCAGTGTGGTCCCGCACTGGACCTAGGAATGCTAGTTGTTAATGGTGAGGCACTTTGTGTGTGCTCGATCTCTGTGGCAACATAAGTAGTGTACAAATTCAAACTGTTGCCTTTGTCACTGGAAAGTTGTGCTTTGGTTTTATATTTAATGGTTTAAATGAATTTGTGTGCTAATTCTATGAGATGTGCAATGATGTAAAGGTTTAGCGAATGCATGTACAATGAAACAATCAGGACAAACACTTCCAGAGAGAAATCCCTCCTATATGAAGCAGTGATGACGCTGCATATGTATGTAAAAATTTAAATGACAAGGTAAAGACACATTTGCAAATGTTTCACGCTATTTAAAGGTGAAGTGTGTAATTTCTGCTCAACATTTGATGGCCAAAATAACACTTGCATCCCAAACACTGTCCCCTGTCTTCCATTATTCACCAAACAGGTACTCCCACCAAACATTCTAACCAATTCAGAAGTTGACATGTTGGTACGCCCAACAAACAAAGCAAAAGCACCGCAGTGTTTATGGTAGTGGTTCTTAAACTTTTTGAGTTGACCACTTTGAGTAAAACAACAAAAGCAGACCACCAAATCTCATTCGGAGGTGTCATTCAATGCCCTTTTCACCGATTCTGTCATGAGCCACAGTAAATTTTTGAGAAGCCTTCTTTTGATGAGCCGACTGTTTGCTACCTAAGAACTGGAAAACAAACGCTTACGTACACTTGACAACAGACAACAAACACTTAAGCATAAAATGAGTGTTAGTGTTGGTTGGTTAATTCGATGTTGGTGCTTTTATTTATTCAAGTCATTTTTATAGACTAAACTCACAAACAACAGTTTAAGAACCACTCTACAAGTTGAGAGAACATTACACGCGTCACCTTGAAACTTTACTCACTTCTCAGCGTTTCATTTTGGACGGAAGGGCCAGTCATGCTAAAACTGTCTGTAAGTACCTCTTGAAAACAGGGTAGACTGTGTATGATATGTATATCTTATATTTCATTCCAATACTTATTACAATTTATTTATTACTACAGTGAATGACGCACATTTCGGTGTTTTAAATTCACAATGTTGTCATTACCTTCTTTAGAGATACCTCGAATACTCAAAGTGAAGCAGCTGAGCTTTCCCGCACAGTTGAAGGCAACTGGATACTGGTCCCACGTTTATGCTGTTGTGAAGTATTAATGATGGGCTCCTTAAGTAAAAGAAAGGATTTAATGTACATGTGATGAAGCATCACTATGCAATTGAGAGCTGTACTCAAACTTTGTATTACTACTATGCAGTTGATATGAAAGTAAATGGACTCAAAGATCACAAACCTCAGGCAACTCTTGACAGTCAAGCCATTGGTCCTCAAATCCGTAACCCTCGACCACCAGATCCATCCTTAGTTTTGTTTTCAGTTACTCCCTTGATAAGGACCACGTTGATGTTGATGTATGCACATTCAGGAAGAGCAATGCAATTTATGACCAATTCCCTGAAATTCATTATAAAGCACTGAATTATTTCATACAGTAGCATCAAAGTTGTGGAAACCCATCCTGATGCAATGAGAAAAATGAAATGATTCTCTGTATTCCAGAAAGAGATGTTGGCAGGATGCATTGTCTATTTTGAAGATAAAATATAAAAGAGTATTTTCAAACCTTAACCCTATTTAGTCTGCATTATTCCTAAACTAGAATTTTTAGTGGTATGCATTGCCATGTGACGTGTTATGTATTAAACAACCATTTTCTTTTAATAATGTTTGTGCATATAAGTCAGTAAACCCCTGGAAATGGAACTTGCATGGTATAAACTACATGTTCTAAATGCATTTATACAAGCTTTTCATTAAGGATTGGAGTTCAGCAATGACTTGTCTTTTTGTCAGTCTATCTAGGTATTTTCATGATAATGTTTACAAATCTAAAAGGCCAAAATGAATGAAACTTAATAAAAGTGACAAGGTCACAAAGCCAAATGGTCCTGTTCAGAAAGCCATGCTCTGTTATTGGGTTAACAGATTGAATGCTCATCTTAAAAGCAGGAACAGAATGTGGAATAAACATTGACTTTACTGCTACGAGTCTGTTTCTGTCTTCCTCTCTTGGAAAAATGTATATGTAAAGTGAGATTAAAACATCTGAGACCACACTGAAAATCTGGTATTCAAAAATTGTCATGCTGATAATATTATTTGTAACAGAGCATTTGGTCTCAGACTTTCAGGCCCTACTGTAATAAAAAGATGATATAATGCATTTAATCTGAAATTTGGTCACAATACATTGACTCATTTATCTTAATTATTTTCAGAAGCATGCTGAAAACCAAAAATAATTCACCCCCATGTGTAATATTAAAAAACAAAACAAATAGCAATACACAAGTTGTACATTCAGACTCAAGAATTGTATTTTTTTTTTTAAATGAATGCATAATACATTGGGTATTATTGTAATCATAATCTAATATTAAACTCTGCATTGTATTCTTCAGGTGCGTCAATGCACTTTTACAACTCTATTTAGAATTTATTACATTTACTAATCGAATGGAATGCATATGAAAAAAACAGACGTCAAGCCAGCATGTTAATATTATATAGATATATTATATTGTGTTTACTTAACAAACATGATAAATGCAATGTTTCCAAGAAGTTAGCTGTAACAATAAAAATACAATATCTTTGTGTCCTTACATAGAATTAAAACAGGAAAACAAAAATAAAACAAAACAGCCCTAAGTAGTTCACAGAGAGGTACAAATATACAGTACAAATCTATTTTTATTAAAAAAAGGGTACAAATAAAAATGCAACAAAATATAGTTATTAATGCTTTGTAAAGTTCAGGTAGGTGTAGGGTAGTCTAAGGGAGCACTTTGGGTAGACAACTCTAAGGCTTCTGAGAAGAATTAATACATATTGGTACGGCCATACGATATTAAAATGTACTATACAAAGTTTATACAACCTGGATTATACTTGAGGATTGAATATTACACTTACATCATTGCATATATTTCGCAGATTTTATGCATTAAACAAAGATGCCATCTCTTTTAAAACCGGTCACACATCACATAAAAAGCAGTGTCACTTAGTGCCAAGAAGTACAATGTCAAATTCGAGAGTATATAATGATTCCTTTAAAACCTTGCAACCGTTAGAAACCTGATTTCAGCCGACATTATTGACTCTGGCCTGCCGTGCCACCGAGTTCTGTCTGGGATTTACACAAACCGCCATGTGTTAGCTTCATAAAGCCTTCCAAAACTATATATACATAAAAAAATAAGCAATTTGAAGCAATGATATCAATATAACGCACTGAAATGATATCCTCAGTCGTTCTCACACTTCACAAACTATGACATGTCAGCTCAAACCTCATTTGGCCGACAGTCAACAGGGAGACTAAATGGACTTCCCAGGACTCTCAGCTCCAACTATATCAATAACTGCAAAGATCCTCGCTTTATACGCATCTTCTAACACAGACTGCAATAAATTTAGCTTTCACTCACTTCCTCGAACCATTTTAATGAAAAAAAAAAAGCAAGTTCCAGTGATAAAGAGCTGGTAGTTTTTTTTTTTTAAAGCATACCACATCTATTTTATCTCAATAGTAATGCTGACCGAGAAAACAAATATCTTTGTAATATTTCAAATACAAAATTTAGAGGCCATTTGATTTTGGGCCAAAATATGATTTTGTCAGTGTTGGGGAGTAAATAGGTACATGTAACGGCGTAAATAAATTACAAAAGTAACTAATCCATTACAGTTACTGAGGGGGGAAAAGAAAGTGTAATTAAATTACTGTTATGAAAATGTTAACGATTACAAAGGGGGCTACATCTGAATATTTTCTGTAAAAGCTAGGATGTGTTAATATTAATTTGTTGCTTTGCCTGTTTTTGATTTGCACGATGCCTCCTGCCATTTAAAGGCTGTTAAGTAAAGCGATGCTATTCTGATGCTTTCTATTGGCTCTCTTGTTTGAATTTGGAGCGTCTGCCAATTACATCAATCCACATGCCACTGAAAGCTTTAGCCTACAACCTGTCTGAGAGTTGATTAACAGTTGAAAACATTTGTTAGAAGTAGCCCAATCAAAAAGCAACCACGTTACATTAATAAAGTCATTGAAATCGTTACATTACTTATTACATTTTAAATAGGGTGACTTGTAATCTGTAACCTATTACATTTCCAAAGTAACCTTCCCAAAACTGGGTTTTGTGAGATTCGTACATCACACGCTTTCTCTACAAAGCACTGAAGAAGTGAAGGAAGATGTTTCCGAGCTAGAATCAGGGATGCCAACAGTGCAAAGCATCAGTCTTCACTTCTGCCCTACTAACAAGAGCAAAATATAAATACAACATTTAAGGTTTAGAATGTATGTTAAGCTTACATTGTGTTCAACAAAGATACACATTATGAGCTAGTCCCAAAATATCGTCTTACAATCAGTAAGTGCAACGTCACTAATTGTTGTCAGTGAGCAACCCGAGCCACCTTTACAGAGGAGTCCACAGTAAAAACAACTAGAGACTTTGTCTCCGTGTGAAATCGTACGACCTTGCAGAGCAGGGAGTCACTTCTACACAGCGTTTACGAACGGTGCACATCTTAAGGCGTTATTGACAAGCTAATACTATACAACTTATCTTCATATCTGTACAAGCATACAAATGGATGATTGTTTTACGTGGTTTCAAATGATTCAATATGATGGCAAAACATTTACCGTAACACTACAGGTGAGGGGAAATAAGTGCAGAACATTTCATTGCATCAAAGTGACAAACGTCTATGTTACATGATTAGATGAGGCTCTATGGAAGAACAACATGGGATTCCCTAAATGCAAAGAAGAATAGGGCGTCTGCACACCAGATATACTCTAGAAATATCCTCCGATTTCAATGGGGAGCATGAAAATCACCACATCATGCAAGTGTCATGAAAGCAGCGGCCTAACCTGAATTTGAACTGCAATACTCTCGTTTGCAGGCTGGTCTGGTTGTGCTTTTTGGGAAATAAATTCCCACTTTATTTCAACTTATCCGACTCTTTCCACATTCAAAATGCTTTATAACCATGGAACCCTGTGTTTATATAGTATGCAGATGCCCTAATCATTACAGGGAGATGAAATGCTTTCAAAAGGGATGCTGTTCTTGACATTTATGCAAAGGTGAGGTAAGGACATGATTTGATTAATTTTCACACATCCGTAGATGGAAGGAAATGCAGACTGTCTATAGCAGGGATAGGCAACTTCGGTCCTGGAGGGCCGTTGTCCTGCAGAGTTTAGCTCCAACCCTAATCTGTAACTTTCTAGTGATCTTGAAGACATTGATTAGCTTCTTCAGGTGTGTTTGATCAGGGTTGGAGCTAAACCCTCCAGGACCGAAGCTGCCTATCCCTGGTCTATAGGAATGTAGCTTGTGCTAAACCCTTCTGCGCTGTTACCATTGAAGATACAACATCAAATTAACCCTAAACTATAAAAATCACAGCTTGAGTCCCACATTCTACACATTTCCCCCCAAAATTGATCTTGTGTCATTAACCAAACTACAAAGTGCTGCAGGGATGAGGCAATTCTGTAGGCCAAAACCTAAAAGCAAGATGTGTTCACGTTTTATTCTATGACGCATAAAACAGTAAAACAAAATTTAAGCTTTTACTTGTCTTGAAAAAGGCAGATGTTAACAAGTATCTAAATGGGACTACAGTGGTTTTTCAGACATTAACACCAATCAAGTAAACTCAAATACTCCCTTTTACAGCCTCAGCGTGTTTATAATTGAGCTCTTGTAAACTTTTCTAACTCAAACTTTCAAGGAAAATGTTTTCACGAAGTTGTCAGAATCTTAATGGCGGTAATGCTGAAGTCATGCGGCTATTGTAGTTCATTTATAGCCTACAGCTTTATACTTCTGGCAAGTTGAGTTCATTTGTGAAGCTTATGATGAAAATAAACCATGTCAGATTCATAAACGTTTGTTGGTCACAGAGCTCATTTTCTGCAAATAATCCAAAAGCCAATGGAAAAATCTTATTGGGTTTTTGTTGAGGGCACCAAGGTGATGAACTTTCAGGTTGGCCTTCAGAAATAAGTAATCACTGCAGCACTCTATTTCTAAATTTCTATCGTAATATCTCGAATTCTAGTATTTAGGATGCCATGAAGTTTCGTGCTGATGTTTAGATAGGATCAAAATGGCCCTCAACAGTACAGAAGGGTTTTTAAGCCTGTGAGATATATGATGTGATGACATTAAGAGCAAAATGGAGACACGCAAATCTCCCAGAGAACAAAGCTTAATAAGACAGACCCCAGTAAAGTTAAGACATTGGGAAGGCACAAACATAGCGTCAATCTCCTTGTTTACAGTGCACATGATAGTAGCTCAGTTCTTAATGAAAGCGTACTCAGTCCATCTCCGCCTCGAAGGTTGCAGATTGGAGATTTCATCTCGACAAGAGACTGCTGGTAAGGCAGTGCATTTGAGAAGACCGGGAACAGTGCACCATTGCTGACAAATACAAAAAAAAAAATACATACAGCACCAAACAAGCGACACCAGATAAGCTTCGGGTTATGTGACTTGGTAGTGAGATAACTAACCACTACCTTAAAGGTCACAGAGCATGTGGGTTACTAGAAAAACACAGAATGTGCAGCGATATTGAACGTGCAGCTGACTTCTGGTGAGATCTGAGTATTGAAACTGCATTAGGGTGCTCTACTGCATAGCTCATGCTAAAGCTGTATCGTTCTGCTATTTCAAGTCAAGTATTGCTTCAATTAAATTCTAATACTTAAAATAATGGAACAGGTCTGAATTTTGAATAACAAAGCCATTATACACAACATATTTTCCCTGTCTGTGAAGGAACAATGTAATAACCTAAACCAGCTGAAGCTGGCCTCTCAAGCTTTTCCTGGTCGGAAAGATATTCAATTTGTCTACAAGGCTTTAGGTGACAATTGTGGCCCTTTTAGACATTTCACACCAGGTTGAACGTGAACTATAACAAAGTGTCCTCTGTGAATTTAAAGGTGTCCAATGTGCCACCATACCGTTCTGGGACAAAGGGGACAGAGGAAGGAGGAAATATCATGAACTAGATTTGAGACCAGATTATAAATAGCATGAAAGTGGGACTCCTTTTAAGAAGGAACGGGATGTCTTCAAACAAAATACTAACAGATGATGCTTGTGAAATGCTTCATAAATGTAAAACAACAAATGGATCTGAACCAATTTAAGGTGATCAAAACCAAATACTGTTATACTCGATACACACATTGCCACTTCTTCATTTAGTTAATTCAGACTTGTTGGTAATGCCGAAAAAACCAGGTGGGTTTATACCAGAGTCGTAATCAATGGGGACACACCCTCATAGTCATGAGTCCTTTTAAGCGATGACCCTTGTTTATACCCCTTCCGAACTTATTCTCTTTAACATTAGAGGTCTAAGAACTTCACAGACATCTGGTATCGTTGAGGTCGATGCCATTTGGAGGAAATCGAAATCTAACTAGTCCAATGCTAACGCTACATTTATATAAAAAATATATTATTTCTTACCTAAAAGAACACAAAATAAATCTTCTCCTAAAGCCTTGAGTGATAGTACGAGGCCAAAAGAGTTCAATTAAATCCTGGTCCAAACACAGACAGCCCAGCAATGCCAAGAGCCAAAAACGCAGACAAAAATCAAAGGTCTCATGAAAGAACTTGGGCCGAAATTGAAATAAAATTTTTTATCTGACAAATCTATAAGTGGCATCAAAATATTGAGGGAGAAAAAGAGAAACTATAAAAACAGGAAATAAAAAAAAAATAAAAAAAGTGGGAATGTCAGGCTCTTTCTGGAATGCTGTTTTGAAATAAAACATAAGCTTGTTTATAATATTTGGTCTAATTGCACTTAAGTCATGATTTCATCAATCTGAAAATGTTCAGTAACTACGAAAAGTGAAACTGCAGCATTTTCTCTTGGCTAATTTGTAAACAGTGTCAACCTTGCCTGTCAGTTTCTCATGAGCCAAAAACCACCAACAAAACTGAATACTTCAAAACAACAAACATTTTCCCTTCATTATTATAAGAAAAAAAAAAACACATATCTGATTCCCATTAAAGAGTCAACGTGAATCAATTGAACTTATCTGTGCAATACAAGACCTGCAGTAAAAGTTTTAAAAATCACTCGTGGGTAATATTGCCAAGAAGAGAGACAGAACGTTATACTGTACAAGAGTTCACCAATTACAAAAACCAAATTAGAAACAGCACAGATTAGAAACTGTATTAATGAAGCTCTTTCCAGAGAAGAGCTGTTTCGAGATAAGTTTTCAGTTCAACCAGGTATGATGTGACAAGTTTCCAGTGAATTTGTCCATCCAAACTGAAAGCAAACATGCCTGCGACAAAATCAAGCTGTGGAAAGAATTTGGATCATTGAGGTTTTAACAGTGGGCAGAGGTACCGAGCACAATACCACAAAAATAAAAACCGACAAATGTGAAAGACAACGCATCCTGTTGCTTAGTGCTTTTTGCAGATGCCACACACTGCAACTCAAACATGACTTTTATCGCTTGTCTTATTGTGTTATACCTGGTTAAGACACAATGTAAGGGGCCAAAAGTACTCTCTATAAAGTACAAGAGCTGATTCTGAACATCCTAATCAGTGGGTGTGCTAGAAAAGCCCCATTTCGATGTGTGCCTTCATATTAGTCATCACTAAAGTCAGAAAGAAAACCTACCTAAAGGAAAGAGGTGTTGTTATAAGGGTAATTGCATGCTTTAAATTAACTCCTGTTGTAACTGTTAGAATGAGGATTATCACAAAGTAAAACTGCATCATGTTTGAAAATCAAGAGAAGCTTAGGATAAGGTTAAAAATGTCTCTACATACAGACTGCAACTGTTACACATAGAAAAATTTAAATCCAAGGAGTAATCTGTCTTGTACGGGATTTAAAAAGAAAAAGAAAACAAGAAAAATGTGTTCTGACCAAACTATTGCTTTGATTTTGATAACTGAGCAGGGTCAGCTCACACCCAACAGCAGTGACTCTACACTTGTGTGTGCTAAACGCTTCCACGGGACGACTTCATTTAACCTGCATGCTTCAGAGCAATAATCCGTTTCCACAGGAACAAGCCGTTCGCAAACAGCTAGAACCTGTTCTGCATTAGGTCTCAGCTTCGCAAGCAGGGCTGATTTTGGCTGACACCACATGTTGTCTCCAGGAAAAGGGCACAACAATGTAGGATTAAATAAAAATAGTTAATAATCAGACTGAAGGATGCTTCCAACCATGAGGTACTATTTAGAGGTGGTTTTCTTAGGCCGGCCTTTCTGGGAAATGATAACTCCAATGGGTTGGAGAGGAGAGATCACATTGAAACTGGAATGCAGAATCAGAACCACTGCTGAATCAAAACTAAAAACCTCTGAGGAGTTGTTAATGCAACTGTTAAGATGCATGCTAGACTTCATCTGGAAATAGTTCCTGATTGTAGAAAGATTGTTGGATCAATTGATTGATGTGACGGCGCTGGGCAACTGTTCTCAAACTCCAGACTAGAAAGGATTCCTCAGCAGAAGCACCCTGAGAAGAGGCAGGGAGAGGAGGAGAGTGTAGGAAAGTGAGAACAAACACACCTCTAGAGAGAGACGCATTAAACCTGTCCAAGTTTTAAAGTCTTAGCCAACAAAAGCCTGGCGGCGCAACAAGGGAAAGTCAACGTTTAGAGAGAAAGAGCTTGTCTTTTAGGGGAAAAAAAAAGTTGTTGAGCAATCTATCCTCTTTTGTCCTTCTTTAAAATATATATTTATTACTATTGTAAAGGCTTGTCAAGACTCTATGGCTGTATCCCATTCTTATCCCTGGCCTTTCTGAAATAAACATCTACTCGAGGAACTGAATGATATCTTTGCGCAAGTGATCACTGCCAAACATGATAGTTCACCCACAGGAACACGCAGACGACGCAGGCTTTGGTACATGATTTACCAGATAAAGCTGCCCATGCAGATCATTGCGACCGCTGACCATGACCTGACACAAAAGTCCTCTGCTCGAGACCAGAACCAAAGAAGGGGGCGGCAGGGGGAATCTTCCAATATGTGCAAAATCTCAAACATTCTGAGGCTACATTCTCTCTCCCTCCGACCACGCTCCCTCTTTCGCATCCGTTCGCCCGACCGACACTTCACTCCCATGGACAATCTCTTTTGTCTGCTACTTCCCGGCATTCGAGCGGCCCTCGATGGAAAGCTTGACCTCCTGAGGGATAAACGACGGCCGAGAGGAGCCAGAAGTGGCAGCTGATGCTAAACTCCCGCCCTCCTCGTGTTTGATGCTGTATCTTTGGAAGCCAGGGGCAGACCAGCGCCTCTGGGACGCCCCTACAGAAGAGGCACCCGCTCCGGTTCCCAGTGGAGCATGACCCTCAGTGTGCAAATAGTAGTTGCTCTGGCTCCGAGTGTGCTCTGCTGAAGTCCTGTTCGGTCTTGGGGGCACGTCAACATGTCGCGAACCCCCGAACTGCATGGGCTCTTCCTTGTCCCGGTCCCTCTCTCGATGGATGCGCTCCATTTTTAATTGGCTTTGTGGCCGAGGGGTGTGCTGGGGTGCAGGGGGGCCCATGGGCTGAGGTGGGGCTCCTGACGTAGGGTTAACTTTGGTGGGAGTCCGGGCCTGAACTTGCTGGGGCGGTTTCTGCTGCGACGTGGCTTGCTGCTGCTGCAGCGTCACAGACACGCAGACATCGCCCACTTGCAGATGGTGGCAGGTGAGGCCGTACAGTTGGGCAGTCCGCTCAGGGCTACAAGACGACCAGCCCTGGCCGAAAACAAAAAATGGGTGTTCGGGGGGAACATCTATAGTCACTTTGCTCTGCTGCTCCCCCACGTTGAAATGCAGCGCCACTAGACCGGGCCGCTGTTGACTAGCGCGGATGTCCACCACCATGCTCGAGTCGATCTTCAGCCCACCGCTCACTTCTGCGCTCCGCACGAAGTCCTGAGTCTGCAGATCTTCTACGCGCTTGAGCTCTCCTGTAGCCAACTGGATGATGGCACCCTTCATGAAGTGCGACGGGCCTGAGGGTGCCAGCAGAGAAGCCTGTGGGGAAGTAGCAGGAGGCTGCTGGGAGGGCTGTTGCCCCTGTTGGGGAGGCAGCTCCACCACTGCCCGCTCCGGGAGGCATGCTCCTGCATTCATGGCTTTAGTATATGCAGCGGGAGAAGCAGCGATTGCTGCCGAGGCCACATCGTTGGGTTGGAAATGCTGCTGCTGCTGTTGGTGGTGATGGTAGTCCAGAGGCACAAGAACAGGCTGCCCATTGGCCAGGATAATGGCATGGCCTTGTTGAATGATCTGCTGCTGATGTGCTCTAGATTCAGCTGGATTTGATGCATAAGGTGTTCTGACTTCACCCTGAGTCTCTCGACCCCTCTGAGAGCTTTGAGACAGGTTCAGAGGGACATGTGCTGCTTCTTTGCGACTTGTGCCGTGGACAGGAGAGGCAAGTCGTCCAACCACCTGCTGGACCTGAAAAGGAACCAAATTTAAAGTGTCATTTTATTTTAGAATTTGTATGGGAGCACCACCAGCTGGAAAGTGACTGGAGTCAGAGCAGATTTTTATTGAAATCAAAACAATCTCTGTTGGTTCTAAGTAGTAGTAGCCTGAGTTACTCAATCCTTAACACACCCAAAGAAAAGCTAATAGGAAGTGGTGTAACTGGTGCTGACTCACAAAAATTGCCTCAATGCATTTTCAGAATTAGTGAGCTAAGTAATGATGACGTAGGAGACAGTCACAGTACTCATATGTGACCCTGGAGCACAAAAGCAGTCTTAAGTCGCTGGGGTATATTTGTAGCAATAGCCAAAAATACATTGTATGAGTCAAAATGATTGATTTTTCTTTTATGCCAAAAATCATTAGGACATTAAGTAAAGATAGTGTATCATGAAGATATTTTGTAAATTTCCTACTGTAAATATATAAAAACTTAATTTTTGATTAGTAATATGCATTGCTAAGAACTTCATTTGAACAACTTTAAAGGTGATTTTCTCAATATTTAGATTTTTTTTGCACCCTTAGATTTCAAATTTTTAAATAGTTGTATTTCGGCCAAATATTGTCCTATCCTAACAAACCATATATCAATGGAAAGATTATTTATTCAGCTTTCAGATTTTGTATAAATCTCTCTTCTTTTTTTTTTAATGACCCTTATGACTGGTTTTGTGGTCCAGGGTCACATATATGATCCAGCTCCGGTGCAGTGTTGTTACTGTTAACTAAAAAGTTTAATTTTTTTTTAAATAAACCATAAAAACCTAAATGAAAATTAGAAATGTTGCCTTGAAATCAAGTTTAAGATGGAGAACTAAAATAAAATAAACAAAACAAAAACTGAACTAAAAATAACGTAACACTAAATAGAAATATTAAAAAACTAACTAATAAAAATGACAAAAGCACATAAAATTACTTGAGCTAAAATTGAATATAAAAATAAAAGCTAATTCAAAATATTTCTAAGAAATATAATAATTTATAATGACGCTAAAACAACACTGCACAGCCAGATCCCAAATCCAGAAAATCTGATTTAAACAAGAAAAACTGCTAGATGAAATATTTTCACTACTTTTTTAAGTGTTGAATTCAAGTTTCCCCATCATTTTTAAACACTTTTCAGCTTTTTTAAGGTGCACTCAAAAGCCATACGATGTGGCAAATTAAGTCAACACGAAATCAAAATATCACCCTATTTACTTAAAGCACTTTCCTGGTGACATAACTTGCTCTTCCTCTGAAATCACTTCCCCTTTTCAAATAGTTATTTAGGCGCTTTTTAGCAAACCCTGAGTGAGCCTATGATAGTAAACCATCCTTCCCTCACCTCGAGATCAGTGTCCGGTGTGCTGCTCTGTCCTGGCGACATTCTGCCCTCCAGCCTGCGGCTTTTCAAGCTCTTGTCTTGCTGGGGCTCAACGGCCTGCAGCAGCCGTGCACTTCTGGGCGAATAAACTGCATCTTGATGGCTCTCCCTGCCTCCGTGCTCTCGGTCCCCTCCATTCACCTCTCTCTCCTGCTCCATGGAGCTGCTGTGCAGGTCTCTTTGCGGTTGGACACCCCTAACGGTGGGGTGGTAGTACACAGCTCTCGGGCTCAGCTCCCCGGCAGGCAGCATCCCTACAGTCCCGAGCGACGCTTGTGTCGCCATTTGCTCAGAAGGGAGCACCAGAGGAACTCCCATCTTGGTGTATGCATGGGTCGAGACCTGCTGCTGCGAAGAGGCAACTCCTTCCTGAATGACTGACGGATACTGAACCAGGTGAGAAACGGAGTGCGGCTGGGAAATAGCGGACTGAGGTGGTATCAAAGGGCTGGGAACGAATCCCGGAGGCACGGCGTAGGGAACCGCAGCCCCATAGGGAGAGCTAACAAACTGCAACGAGGAGTGAGGGATCTGGGCGTAGCAGAGCGGAGGATAGGGAACGCTCGTGTGCTGTAAGACCGGGGAGGGAACGGTGTAGGCAGGAGAAATGTGGCTAAGAACGGGGTGTAGATTGGTGGGTGAGTAGGTGCCAGCGGGCAGAGCTACTTTATAAAGCATGCTATAGTGATCCACGGGAAGCCCAACGAGACCCTCGGCACCCTCCACCCCATAATGCACGCTCGGCTGGGCTCGCACCCATTCGCCACTACCTTCTCCACTCGCTCCAGAGCTTTGTGAAGACGGGGCATCCTCACCTCCTCCTCCTGCACTCCCAATGCTGCCGCTGATGCTACTGCTGTTATTGTTGATGGTAGAGGTGTTGTTGTTGTTGTGGTTAACAGGGAGGTCCCGCTTCTTGGGAGGGAGGCACTCCTGGTTGCGCTCGTGGACTGGCTTCATGGTGATTTGGGATGAGAATGGGCGCTGTTACTGAACAGGAGATGGGACAACGCCTGGTAGCCGCGGAAATAGCACCACTGGAATCAGCTCTGAAACCCTCCAGCTGGCCTCTTCCATCACCTTACCTAAATGCACAAAGAAATCATGTATAAACTAAATATGTTTGGTCACACTTTATTCTAAGGTCCAATTCTCGCCATTAACAAACCATTAACTACAATATAGCTGCATTGGCTGACAGCCTTGTCACATGGATACTGTACTTTTTCTATATATTTAAATTTTTTTGAATCCATTTTTAGTAAATATTGTGTAAAATGTGGCATATTAAAGCAATTTTGCAGCAATGTGCAAAAGGACACATTTTCAAACAAGTCATATAGCCATTTAGATTGCATTTCACAAAGGCTAACTCTGCAGACAGCCTTGTCACACAGATATTGCACATTTTCTATATATTTCAAACAATTTTATTAATTTTGAGTACATTTACTGTACCATATTAATAGCAATTTTACAGCAATATACAAAAATATGCAGTATATAACAATTTAGTTGTCATTTGACATTTTTAAAGGACAAGTCTGTCAATTTTCGACCAGCTTTGTATTGCAATGTCAGCAGTATATGTGAATAATGAACACCGTGTAGCCTAATCTTTCTCCATGTTAACTGCACCCAGATATCGCCGTTTAATTTTTAATGCGTGTTAGAAAACAACAATCAGCATTGACTCAAACCTTTAGATTTATTAGCGTTCGATTCAACTCATATTATTTGGACAATATAAACCCATAACCTAATTTTGCAAATTAAAAATAAGCATTACATTAAAAAAATAAAACAAGACAGAAAATTTTAAATGCTGCTTTGACAACAAGATAAGTTTACGATTAAGTACTAAAATGACAAAAACTGAAAGAAAAAAATTGATTACATTTAAATAGAAATTTAAAAAACAAAACAAACAAACAAAAATGATAAAAGCGGCACATAACAAACTTTATCATCACAACATTACGAACCTGGTTACAAACTGTCAACCTTGTCCATTGAAAAACATATTGACAACATATTTTTTGAGGTATGACTGTCTCATTTATATTATAGATCAAAATGTGGAAGTCTGAGTCACGTTAACCACAGACCTTTTTTACTCATCAAATCAAAAGTCACTTTTCTAAAAACCCATTGGAAACTACCAAGAAAATCCACAAACATGCCTTCCAGTTTGGCCTAAATATATCAACACAAACAAGAAAACAAGATAAATAAACGACAAAATAAAATCTTCATGACAAATAACATTAAACTTTGTTAATTTTGTAAACTTCTGGTTTTCAGATAATCACACGAAATGTAAAATTCACCATATTTGACTTAATTTTATTTCAATCACTAATGTTGACATCATACCCTAAAACATAAATCAGCTATAATATACTACAACCATTTTATATAAAATAACATTATTTAACCATGAATATGACCGGAAAAAATTTAATAAAAACAATCAATAAAAAAACCAAGTGCAGAATTAGGCCTAAAAGATAAAGCAATCAAAATACATTTCTTCCAGGCTAACTGTATTGTGCCTGTGATGCTTCTGTGATTCAATAACGAGAAAGAAAATGCGCATTCAAGTGCAGAATAGAAAAAGCCTACGCCTTTTCTGTCCATGTTTTCTTAAAGACACAGACACTCATTCTCATACACACGTTTGCCAGATCAGAAAATAACCAACACTGAGAGCCACAATGGCCAGTGTGTGACCCTGGACCACAAAACCAGTCATAAGGGGCAATTTTTTTGAAATTGAGATTTATACATTTATACAATTATTTGAAAATCTGGAATCTGAGGGTGCAAAAAAAATCTAAATACTGAGAAAATCGCCTTTAAAGTTGTTCACTTAGCAATGCATATTACTGATCAAAAAGTAAGTTTTAATATATTAACAGTAGGAAATTTACAAAATATCTTCATGGAACATGATCTTTACTAAATATCCTAATGATTTTTGGCATAAAAGAAAAATCGGATCATTTTGACACTTACAATGCATTGTTGGCTACCGCTACAAATATATCCTGTGCTACTTAAGACTGCTTTTGTGCTCCAGGGTCACATATCTTAAAAATACCTAATTTGATATATTCTGTGTGTTATCTAAAGCTTTATGTATTTTAATCTAAGCACATCTTGGGTTTAGTACAGCTTTGATTTAAAGTATATCTGACATAAACACATGATTAAACTAAATATCCTCCCATAAAACGCCACACAAAATTTAATTTGTTTTGAAAACTGCACATTTCAGGTGCAATTATTGTCTCGTAGTAAAAGTAGATTTCTGATACAAGTGGATAGAAATGCATTTTATAATTTATAAACGCAGTAATATCTGGTTTTAGTAGCCAATTTCACAAAAGTCACCGAATTAGCCGCAAACATGAAAAGTACGGAAACTTCGCCCTTAGCCTGACACACTTGATCTGCCACAGAAAAGCAGCGATGAGGGGTCTTTAAGAGCGGAATAAAGCAGATTTGGGTGTTTTGGGAGAGTAATGAGAAGTGAATCGTGGCACAAACGCTACTGATGTTTTGATGAAGACTCGAGCGCTAGCAGCTGCTATTAAAGCCTGTAACCTCGCTAGCCAAACAGCTCACACGGGGAATATAACCAGTCGTTTGTAGAAATAAGTTTGGTTCGTTCGTTTCAGTTCGTTAAAGCGAAGTTAGTCCGTCGAAGCGTGTTTTAAAGTAAAGCAAGGAGGGACCGCCGCTAACGGGCTAACCGCTCTTCCCACAAACTCAAGCAGCCGCTTCCGCGACCAAAACACTCACCTCCGCATAGCATCGTGTACACGACGAGCAAAAACACACACTCTCGGTGGAGCTCGAGCAATAAATCAATGGTTAAATGCGGGCTGGTGATAGCTGCCCATTCCGGAGGCCAGCAGACGGCGCGCGCTGATGACGTCACGGTTCGTTACAGCAGATATATTTTGTAATTATTGTTTATCATTTTTATGTTGATGGGTGTATTATTCTATGTGTTTTATTCTTGATTTTGAGCATTAATAAAAAAAATAACGATATATATATTTCTTCGTTTTTAGGGAGAGCTTATGGATTGTTTACTATTTTGCTGGGGTTTATAAATATATATTTTATGTATGATATGTTATACAAAAATCTAAATATTGAGAAAATCGCTTTTAAAATTGTCCAAATTAAGTTCTTAGTAATGCATATTACTGATCAAAAAGTAAGTTTTAATATATTTACAGTAGGAAATTTACAAAATATCTTCATGGAACATGATCTTTACTTAATATCCTGATGATTTTTGGCATAAAATAAAAATCGGATCATGCAATGTATTTTTGGTTATTGCTGCAAATATACCTGTGCTGCTTCTGATTGGATTTGTGCTCCAGGGTCACATATTACACATATTTATATTTTAAATTGAAATAAGTCATATTAGTTATTTTTCCAAACTTTTTCAAAATTGAGTGAACAGGAGTTTGATTGCTTGTTATTTCCTCCCATGCTCTGTTTAATATCGATGGAGGGCCATGTTGAGCTGCGGGCCTTGATGAGACAGACGATTAAAGGGCTTAAGTGTCTTGAAGATAAAAATATCCTGGCTCTACACTGAGATGTTCAGACTTGGAGGCTAAAAACAACAGGTCTGATAATACTAATCATGGTTAAGGGATCAAATGTGTTAAGCAAGGCGTCTTTTAGATGCCACAGGCTCCTCAAATACTAAGACAGCATCTAGATATTTTAGTGTGTAAAGACCCAATTTAAGGGTGAAAAATTATTTTATAAATATTTGTAAAATCATATTTGGAAAATATTTTGTATCTGTTACAGTACATTATTAGTTTTTTTCCTACTCATTATAATATGTATAATTTATTTTTTACTAGCCTATTTATACATCTTTAAATATTTTTTTTATCATTAATTAATTTCTTTATTTTAATTATATCTTATTGTCTATTTAATTGAAATGGATTATTCAAAATGTATGTATTTATTTAGTCTATTTTTTTTTAGTTTAGTTTTGTTTTCATGTTTTTGCATTTTTCTCCTCTAAACTAACTCAAACCCTTATGCTGAATAAGAACAGGCAATACTTCCTCAAAAACTGCAGCCAAGTTTGACTCAACTCACATTATTTGGACATAATATAATATAATATAATATAATATAATATAATATAATATAATATAATATAATATAATATAATATAATATAATATAATAACAAGATAAGTGTTTACTGATTAAACGTTTTCAATAATTGGAATAAAAATAAAATATAATTAGATAATATGCAATTAAGAATTATATAATTAGATGAAAAACTTAAAAAAAATAATAAAAATATTTAAAGATATTAATAATATTATTATAGTGTATAATATAATATAATAACAAGATAAGTGTTGGCTGATTAAACGTTTTTAATAATTGGAATAAAAATAAAATATAATTAGATAATATGCAATTAAGAATTATATAATTAAATGAAAAACTTTTAAAAAATAATAAAAATATTTACAAATATTAATAATATTATAATATAATATAATATAATATAATATAATATAATATAATATAATAACAAGATAAGTGTTTACTGATTAAACGTTTTTAATAATTGGAATAAAAATAAAATATAATTAGATAATATGCAATTAAGAATTATATAATTAGATGAAAAACTTAAAAAAAATAATAAAAATATTTAAAAATATTAATAATATTATTATAGTGTATAATATAATATAATAACAAGATAAGTGTTGGCTGATTAAACGTTTTTAATAATTGGAATAAAAATAAAATATAATTAGATAATATGCAATTAAGAATTATATAATTAAATGAAAAACTTTTAAAAAAATAATAAAAATATTTACAAATATTAATAATATTATAATATAATATAATATAATATAATAACAAGATAAGTGTTTACTGATTAAAGGTTTTCAATGATTGGAATAAAAATAAAATATAATTAGATAATATGCAATTAAGAATTATATAATTAGATGAAAAACTTTTAAAAAATAATAACAATATTTAAAAATATTAATAATATTATTATAGTGTATAATATAATATAATAACAAGATAAGTGTTGGCTGATTAAACGTTTTTAATAATTGGAATAAAAATAAAATATAATTAGATAATATGCAATTAAGAATTATATAATTAGATGAAAAACTAAAAAAAAAAATATGTATATAAAAAAATATTAATTATATTATTATAGTGTATGATATAATATAATATAATATAATATAATATAATATAATATGTTGACCAATTAAACGTTTTCAATAATTGGAATAAAAAATAAAATATAATTAAATAAAATACAATTAATAATTATATAATTAGATGAAAAACTTAAAAGAAAATAAAAAAATATTATATTAAAAACTGATAATATTAAAAATAAAGACAAAATAAATATTAGTAACATTCTAATATAATATAATATAAAACATGTTCATGCTACAGCACAATAGGTGGCGGTGAAGAAGAACTCAAGTTTGCAAACAGCCATTCAAGTAAGAAGAAGAAGAAGAAGAAGAAGAAGAAAAGGAGGAGGAGGAGGAGGAGGAGGAAGAGCTGTGTTTTTGGGAAATTGAGTATTCACTGTAATCAAACTCGTGTTGATTGTATAAGCAGGCGTGTTGGATCAGTAGCCCAAGGATGTTGTAGTCAGCCGGACAGTGTCAAACTCGTGTTAGCTGTTAGCTGCTAGCTGCTGAGATGAGCATCGAGTCATGCTGTTAGATGTGCTACAGGGAGCGGAGGCTGGAGGATTCATACTCATTCAAGGTAACATCATTTCTAGTCAATCCTCTCATCATCCTATCTTTCTACAATGTATTCATTTTATGTGTCGTTGTTTCAGATTCTGTCAAATGCCCTGGGCGCGGACTCCTCAAGTGTGTTATTAATGCAGCACTGAAGAGGCAAGTTTCTGTCTCCTCCGTTTTGTTTTGATTGTGTTGTTACACTTTGTGTAATGCTTGATTTGTTCTTAATCTGTTAAAGAGGCGAGGACGTGCATGTGCTGGGATTGGAGAGCCCTGAATCAGAAGTGTGTACTGGTTTGGACAGGAGCTGTGTGCAAAAGTGAGTTCAATTAAAATACTCTCTTGTGTTTCGAGACATGCTTTGATGCATACAGCCGAAAGCTCATAACATCATATGTGTGGCAGTTCAACTGTACTGACTGCGTGTCCTTTAGCATGCACTTAATTCAATTTTTTCATCTTGAATATTATGGTGCAGTAGTTTCCAACTGGTTTTGCTTCAGAAGTGTGTTGTTTTTATTTATTACCTAACTTTTGTAAGTGCATAAACAACAGCAGAAGTGTTATATTTTATTATTATTGATATTAGTCATAGTATCAAGTGACTGAATAATATTTGCCAAAAACAGAATATGTTGACATGCTTTAATGTTCAAAAAACCCATTATTTTTAAAATACTGTACATTATTGTAGTTCCTCTATGCCCCGCCTCTCTCACTCTTCGTTTTCTACAAAGCCCCTCCTTCTGACAAGAAACAGTCTGCTCTGATTGGCCAGCTGACACAGTGCATTGTGATTGGCCGAACACCACAAGTACGTGTCGGAAATGTAACGTCCCTTTCCATAATCACGAGCTTCAGCTTTCAAAATTAAACCACGCCTTATGCAAATATTTCCACATTGTGACGTAGACATGTGGGGGCGTGTTTGAACGAGCTGTTTTAGGGGGGCGTGGCAGAGTCTTAACTTTTATAAAGAAAATCTCTGGTTTTGAGACTTTAGTCTTTGCAACTTCAGGGATCTCATCTATGCACAAACAGCTTGAAACACTCCAAAGAGAAAGGAAAACTTGAAATCGCATCATATGACCCCTTTATTTATTTATTTTAATTAATTTGGGCAAGATATGCACACCTTTAAAAAAACAAAATTGGTATGTCTGGTTATTTTGCTAATACATTTTATTAACATTTGCTGTTATTTTTTTCATGCTGTTTATTAACATATATTTTGTACGTGTATAAACAACAGCAAAGGTACTAGATTTGATTGATATTAGCCATATTATCAAGTGACTAAATAATGCATTTATGGCAGCGGTTATTTGCAATAAGTTTAAATAGCAATTACGTGCATATTTTCTTAGCGATAGATACTATTTACACTAAGTGCAAATAGCAATGGATGCTATTTACACTGTTAAAATAGCAGGATTTTCTGCAGTTTATACAACTTATTGCAAATAGTGGCAATTATCTGCACCTCAGTATTGTAGTACATTATAAAACAGTGTGCAATAATAATGTATTGAGTGTAAATTATAGTTTTAATTCAAATTATTAAATGGATGCCACCTTATTGGTACAATAAAGCCCTCCCTACACCTACCCTAACCCTACCCGATACTTTTATTTTCAACTTTTGATTATTTCCTTCATTTTTATTGAAAATAAATGCCTTTCCGATGTGATATGAGATTTGAAAAGGGAGAAAAAAAGTTTGGCAAAAAGCGGATTCGAACTCGTGTTGATCGCGTCAAAAAGACTACGGTACACTGCAAGTGATGCTGACTTTAAAAAATTGAGTTGCTTAATTTTTTTAAAAAAATTTTTTTTTTTTTTTTTTTTTTTATAAATTCGTTGCCTTAAAATTAAGTGAATAATAATAAAAAATTGACAAATCACTTAACTTATACTTTTTATTATTATTAATTACTTAATAATTGTAAGACAACGGGTTTCCTCAATTTTTAAGTCAACTTATCACTCTTTACAGTGATAAGATGCCTATTTATGAAATATTGTGTGTCATCAAGCAGCACACAGTCTCAACCAGAGTAAAACAAGCAAAGTTTCATAAAAGTAAAATTTTGTGTTTGGGGCAAATATCTGCACTCTTTGAATGACGAATTTGGGCTAACTGTAACTAACTGCTGTAATCACTGTAAAAAAAAAAAAAAATGGTTTCATCTTAAAATAATTTGCTACCCCGCTGACTTAAAATGTTTAATTTAGTCAACTAAAATATTCCAGTTGTCCCTTAAATTAACATTGAGTAATTAAAAATTTCAAGTTGACTAAACTAAAGAACTTTAAGTTAGCGGGGTAAAAAAAAAATATTTTAAGTTAAAACAACTTTTCAAAACTTTTTTTTTTACAGTGTACACTCTTTACCGTGTGGAGCAAACAAAAATCTCACTGGATTATTACAATTAATGGCAAAATTAATGCTTGGAAATGCAAACTGATATTTCCTACTGACACACTACAGCAAAAGATAGAAGTAACTGACTTAAAACCATTTTAGCTGCTGAAAATACTAGGCCCGGTTTCACAGACAGGGTTTAGCCTAAACCAGGATTAGACCATTGTTCAGTTAGGACATTTATGCACTTTTATAAGTGTGCCTTAGAAAAAACATTACTGGTGTGCATCTTGAGACAAAACAAAGGCACTGATATATTTTAAGATCAGTCAGAGCAAGTTTCTTTCATTTGAAACAGCTCAGATTTAGATTTTAGTCTGGGATTAGGTTTAAGCCTTGTCTGTGAAACCTGGGGTAAGTGTGCTAATCATTTTGGCCACTGCTGTGTAGTGGATGCCACTGAAATGCTTTATCTGATCTGTTTAAAAGGCTTCATTTTCATAAGGGTTTCCCTGATCCTTTCGGCTGGACGTGCAGATCATCTTTCACCGTCGAGCGCTTCGCTTCTCAACACATAACTCAGCTCATCAAAGACACGCAGCAAGCCAAAGCATCAGTACTTGTTGTTGACTCGCTCTCATTGGTTTTGAGACATCATGACCCTCTTGTCTTCTGTCAGACACTTCAAGAGCTCAGGAAAGGTGAAACTTTTTGCCCCTGAAACACTTTCACAGACAGCTTTTATAAATACTGGCTTTTGATTGTTGACATTTCAGATCTAGGAAATAATGCTCTTGTTTGTTTTTTTCCACTGACCACTAGGAGGAGCTATTAAAACTATCATCGGTCTCCTGCATTCAGACTTGCATCAGCAAGGTGTCCTGGGTATTATGTGCTACTTAGCCAGTACTGTTATCTCTGTGGCACCTGCAGACATTGAACGCCTTTCTGTGGCAAAGACCACAAGACGCACAAAGTCAGGCAAAGTCATGCAAGAGGTAAGATATGTGACCCTGGAGCACAAAACCTGTCATAAGTAGCACAGGTGTGTTTATAGCAATAGCCAACAATACATTGTAAGTGTCAAAATTATAAATTTTTCTTTTATGCCAAAAATCATTAGGATATTAAGTAAAGATCATGTTCCATGAAGATATTTTGTACATTTCCTACTGTAAATATATCAAAACTTAATTTTTGATTAGTAATATGCATTGCTAAGAACTTAATTTGGACGACTTTAAAGGGGATTTTCTCAATATTTAGATTTTTTTGCTCCCTCAGATTCCAGTTTTTCAAATAGTTGTATCTCAGCCAAAATATTGTCTTCTCCAAACCATACATCAATTAAAAAGCTTATTTATTCAGCTTTCAGATGATGTATACATCTCAGTTTCTAAAAATGGACCCTTATTACTGGTTTTGTGCTCTAAGGTCACACATGAGGTTTTAGTTTGAATAAACATGATTATGAACTGATTATCTGTGAAATAATTTTATAGGAAGAGTACTTCAGTGTGTGCGAGGACGCAACTCTTTCAGTACAGGCCAAACCACGTCAATCTGGACATGTACAGAAAGAGCTAGATGTGTCTGAGGTGAGCGAAGCAGCTTGGCTTTGAGCACCTTCAGCTGGAGCTTTTGCGTTGTAACTGTTTGTCTTTTATTGTGATCTGATCAGGCTGATCCAACATCAAACCTGACTTTCAATCTACGTCTGTCTGAGGAGGAGAGAAGAGCCAAGGAGAAAGTGGCTCTGCCGTTTGTATTTAGCCAAGAAAAGTGAGAGACCTCGGCTCTTATGAATGCTGCTTTAGTATTATTTTTATACAACTACAGATTTATTCATATTTTAAATGATCTTTTTTTCAGTTTTCATTTTAATTTGTTGAAATTTTATGTGCTTTAGTAATTTTTTAAAATTAGTTTTAGATTTTTTTTAGATTTCAGTTTAGCTTTTATTTCAGTTTTAGTTGTAAACGGTGATGTTTTAGTATTATTTATGTACTTACAGTTTTTTATTAATATTTTGAATTCTCTTTTATTTTTAGCTTTGATTTTTAATTTTAGTATGCTTTTGTCTATTTATTAGTTTTAGGATTTTTTACATTTCAGTTTTGCTTTTATTTCAGTTTTAGACCTCAGTTGCTGTAAACAGTGTTGTATTATTGATATGTTTATAGTTTTTATTAATATTTTTAATTTTCAGTTTTAATTTTAGTTTTAGTATTTTATGTGCTTTTGTCATTTTTATTAGCTTTCTTTTTTATACTTCTGTTTAGCTTTAATTTCATTTCAATTTTAGACCTCAACTGTTGTAGTATTATACATTATTATTGTTTTTATTAATATTTTGAATTAGCTTTTCTTTATTGTTTTCAATTTAATTTTAGTTGAAGTTTTAGTAATTTTACATGCTTATGTCATTTTTTAGCTTTAGTTTTTTTATTTTTAAATATATATTTCTACTTGGCTTTAATTTTATTTCTGTTTTAAGAATTTTAGTACTTTATTTTATGTATTTTATTTCAGTTAGTCGCCAGGGCAACATTTCTAATTCATTAAGTTTAAGTCTTTTATATTTAATTTTAATATTAGTAATATTTATAATAATTTTGTAATATTTAGATTTTATTTCCATTAAAGAAAACAGTTTTTAATATTTTTACTTTGTCAACAATAGCAACACTGGTTGTAAATAATAATTTTATATAAAACGCTTATTATATATGAATTATTATTATTTTTCCCTGCAGAAAATCAGCTCTTCTGAGGCCGACTCCTGGCTCCGGGAGGATCATGTACGAGCCTGATGCCACCGATGACTTTGACGAGGAAGATCCAGATGATGATCTTGATGTGTGAATGAAGACAGCCCACATCATGACCTAAATCTAGATCCGTCTTTATAAATATATTTATTATTCTTTATTTTATGACTCATATAGTCGTCAGTTGTCTATCAGCTATTACGAGGCCAGGTTTGAGAACAGATATGAATTGATGAACCACTGTAGTAATGTTAATGCAGTTTTTGTATTGGTAGAAATATTGGAGAATTAAAAAAAGCTCTCTTTGGAAAATATTTTAAGTCTTGATTAAGATCATTATTAACTTATTACTTGGCTTATTTTGTTCAGTTTTTATACATTTAGACATGAAGGTGCAACTTTTCTCTTATTGGTTGAGATCTTGATCAGAGCTTCCCAAACCTTGTCCCGTGTGAGGCCAGACATGATGCTCCAAACTAAATAAATGATCAATAAAATTGATATTAAAAGTCAACTATGCATACAAATTGTATTTAAAGTTTTCACTGACTTAAAGGGATAGTTCACCCTAAAATGTAAATGAAGTCATGTTGACTTGTAGCTATTGACTTCCATAGTAAGGAAAGTCAATGGCTATCATCAACCGTTTGGCTACCAGCCCAGCATTCTTCAAAATATCATCTTTTGTGCTCAACAGAAGAAAGAAATTCTCATTTGGAGCAACAAGTGAATAATTTGCTCTTAACGAAGCAAGATGCGGTAAGGGCTACTGAATGAATCTTTCCGCTGAACAAATTCGAAAGGTTTGATTCTAATGAGTTGAATTATCACTCACTGTTCATTGAATTTTTGCGGATGAAATCCATTCATTTTAATTGGAGTCAACATTTCGTGTGAGGATGTAAATTTAGCTAATTTTCCAGTTGGTAAGGCAAATTCACTGCACTGCCACTGCACTGACCAACAGAAAGCTGCTTGTTTTGAAAGTAATTTTTATGTAAAATAGCCGACTATAACGATATAACATGCAGAAAGGGCTAGTGATTGAATCTTTTTGGTCGATTCGTCACTTATGAGTCATTCGTCACTTACCGTTGTACTGTGAAATTTCCCGGACAATATCCAGTCATTTTAATATGCATCCACGTGACTGGAGATTTGACACAAGGGCAAAAATTTCACACATTTTGCAATTGTTCATGTGAGTTTCTGGCACTGACCAACAGAAAGCTGCTTGGTTTGAAAGTGTTTTTGTGTGAGAAAGAACTGAATCATTGTTAATTATATAATAAATAGAATATGGAAAGAACAGAGAAAGCTAGGCCTTTTTTGTTTCTTTTTTGTGTTTTAAATAGTGTAAAAAAATATTATTTTAATTTAAAGTAGTGCTGTCAAACAATTAATCGCATCCAAATAAGTTTTTGCTTACATAACTGTGTATATTTATTATGTAATCTATATATATAAATACAAACGCATGTATATATTTAAGAAAAATATGCTATGTTTATATATATTAAATGTATATAATAAAAATAATAATAATAGAAATGTATATATATATGTACATGTGATTATTTAAGAAATATATACTGTATGTGTGTGTATTTATATATATATATATATATATATATATATATATATATACATAATAAATAAACAGTACACATACATATATTTTGTAAACAAAGACTTTTAGAATAGAGAGTGCTAGAGAGAGAGGGTCAAAAAAGTTAATTATATAATAGATATAAAGAAACCACATAGAATATATAAAGAATAGAGAAAGCTGGTGTTTTTTATATATAGAAAACAAGCAGTTAAAATAGTGTTTTAAATAAAAACAGATGCTAGAGGGTCAAATCAATGAAATGAAACTGATTAGTTTGAGTGAGTATTTGAAATCCTCCGCGGCCACGTGACCGCAAACTTTATGCGGAAGTGACGTCAGGGAAGCGATGGCGGCCCGTGCTGCTCTTTAAACTGTCCTCAGAGGAGAGGAATTGTACTTGTTTCTCTTCGCTTCCTCCGAAAGTGCCGCGGCGGATGGACAGTCGCGCTTCTCTCGGCTGTTCGACGCTCCACTCGGTTTGATCATCTTAGCCAACGAGCACCTGAGAGAGAAACACAGTCACCAGCTCGTATTTTACTCGCGCGCTGTTGTCAGTGTTCCTCCATGCGCTGATTTGAGTCGCTCCAGGTGAAGGTTGGCAGGGTGTTGTCTGCACAGGTGTGTTGTGTTGCTCACGGACTCAGGTGCTATGGTGGACCTGCTGAAGACGCGCCAGTGTCTGCTCGGTGTGCGCACTTTCCTCGGAGTCTCCTCCAGATTATGGAGCTGCTTCTTATACATCCTCAGGAAGCACCTACGGACGGTGAGACATTTACTCCTCATGACACCCAACTTCACTCAGCAGACACCTGCCTGGCTATAGTAATGTGGGTAAAATAATTGTTTTATATTGCTTTAGCAATTATAGAATTACCACAACAAATTAATTCAAATAGTTTACCATAGTATGTTTAAAAACACTATATATTACTATAGTATTTCATGTATCCTTTAACCTTTTGGGTCTCCGTTAAGACCGGTTTTAGTTGTTACACTGATTTTATTAAACATACTTACATTTACAAACTAATGACAGCAGGTTCGTCAGCTTCTAAAATTAGTTAATGTGACACTTTGCTGTGGGCCTAAAGTGTTAATGAGCATTTATCATTAGTGTAAGATACAACCTAAATTAACATCATTTAGACACAAATCAGACAGTTTTACTGTGGAGCAAATTCAGGGTAAGATATGACTTGCTACTAAAATTAGTCATTTTTAGTATATTAAATACGTTTATTTACAACCAGTAAATAAAAATAAAACACAATTTTAAATTCTAAACGTTAAAATCTAAAACGATAATTAGAAATGTTGACTTGACAGCTAACTGAAATAAGTCTGAGTACTAAAATATATATGATATTTTTTAGCATTTTAAGTAATTTTGCTAGAAAAAGTTTTAGCATTTTTATATGTTAATGTACAAAATCTTGTGTGATTTATTACTTGTTTACTGGTTTTTATTTTTATCGTATTTGTTATACTTGTGTTTTTTAATAGTTTTCGCCATGAAAATAGATGCTGACGTGGCATTAAATACAAAATGTACTACTACTTTAGCCTAAAACAATAAGGAAATCATGTCTTGGCATGATTTTTAAAAAATGATATGATATTAATAAATAATATTCTAATTATATTTAGAATTTAAAAGTTAATTTATTACTAATTAATATTATAATATGTGAATATCCAATAGGTCATTGTTTTTTCAGAATTAGCTGATAATTAGCAGATTAGCATGTGTCACATGCTTTAGCTCAGCGTATGTAAACAGGCTGTAATCCCACTGTGCACAACAGCCCTTGGCAATCCAGTTGTGTAATAATCTTTAAGATGATCATTAAGACACAATTATAAAGGCATTACTTGTCTGGGACTCGGATATGGGTGCTGGAGTAGCGAGCGCTTCACTAAACATGCTTTACAGCCACGCAGGCATCGGGTTGGTTCAGACATTATAAATCAAGTTGGGAATAAACAGCCCCCTTTTCAAAGTCACCCTGGCAGTTTCACTCGGCTGTGCTCTCCCAAGTCCCGCTGACACTTTTAGACAGCTGGGAGGGCTAAAGATAGCTCAGAAGAGAGGGATTTAGAGAAAGAGAGGAAGAGTATCCACATTGTGGTGAGCGGAGGGTCCCGGACCTCTTAAAGGGAAAGCCGTCTTGAGTTTGAGCTCAGGTTTATTCCAGATGGTTGCGTATTTGAGTAAGCTGCTAATTGACCAGTTGTGAAATACGCTCTTACGTTCGTTTTTATTAATTCAGGGTCCCCACTGTTACAGACAACCTGGAATTAGCAGCTAAGTTGTCAAACTTTTTAGTAACACACTAGCCTGTAGTTAATATTAATGATCAGCCAATATAAATATAAGCTAATGAATATTTCTATTATGTAGTATTGTATAAATACACTAGTCAGCATTTGAAGTGGATCGAAACCTTTCATCAAAGTTATTCTAAAACCTAAACCAAAATGCATTCTTGTCCTAGGACAGCTTTTTTGATCCTCTTCAGATTTTGACTACTGTATTTAATAGCAATTATTTAAATGTCCATATTAATGCATTAACCAATACATTATTGTTGGTTTGTTTTTTTTGGTTGATGCCATCTTGTATCCTGATGTTAATCCTGATATTAAAAACATAATATTACCTAATAAATATTTAACAAAAATTAAAATGTCAATAGTAAATATTATCAACTAATATTATTTATTATTGATTTTGACTTATTTCCTGATCCTGATATCTAGAGAGCAGTCCAGAATATGAGTCATATTTAGATTACATCAGGTCAAAATTTAAATTAAAATATTACGTATGTATAAGTTAGTAAATATATATTTATATCTTTAAATATCTATCTGTATGTCTACATCTTTAAATATATATTTACTCGGTTCGGGGGTCACGGTTCGATACGATTTCCGTACAACAGGAAAAAAAACAACAAATATAATCTATGCTCCGTTTCTTTTCATTTATTTTGAACAGAGTAGTACAGTAGTAGTACTAAATATATTGCATTTTATATATATGTGTGTGTAATCTGCAGTACATATCAATAACTCAATCCAAAGCAGACAATCGTACAAATAGATAAAAAAAAAAAAACACAAATTCACTTATCACATCACAAACTATACATCTCCGCACTTAAAATATACATCTACATATTTATAAGCATATCTTCACATTTTCTTTGAAATGCATATGCACAGTTACTCTTTCTTATATTTATGGGAACCATATTCCAAGCAACAGAACCTCGACACGGTAAAAAAAAGTTGACCCTTACTCACTTGACGTGTTTTATAATCATGTCCCACATAAACAAGCTTTTCAAAGACAAAACAAGGAGTGTGATACTTGAATAACTTATAAAAAATATAACATTGGCCCGAAGTCGATAATGAAGCACTAGCCTGCTCTGTTCTGAACCATCTGAAGTTTTTTTAGGTGTTTGTCTGAAGCACTTGACCATACCGTAGGGCAGTACTCAAGATGCGATAAAACTAATGAGCACAAGTATTGAATTTGAAGATGCAGCACAAGTATTGAATTTGTTCAAATGTAAACGTTTCATGAAAACCAGTATAGCATGCTAAATAAACTCTAAAAGGAGTGTCTTCTGTATAATACATGTTTTGCATACTGAGGTGGCTGTTTCCTGTTTTGTCTCCTTCCTGTTCTAGATAATCCAGTATCAAACAGTGCGATATGACATCTTACCATTGTCGCCCATTTCCAGAAACAGACTCAGTGAGTATTTCTTTTCTTCTCCTCAAGTTAAAAGGTGCCGGTATGACAACAGAAAGCCTGATCTGAGTGCGAGTTGTCTTGCAGCGTTGCACTTGTGTGCTGTGTTTTCATTGAGTAAGATGTGAGTTTGTATTTCTGTCCAGACACCGTGAAGCGAAAGATCTTAGTTTTAGATCTCGACGAGACGTTGATCCACTCGCATCACGATGGCGTGCTCAGACCTACAGTGCGGCCTGGTACACCGCCAGACTTCATCCTCAAAGTAAGTGCTTGTTTTTATTTGCAGTATTAAAAATGCACATCTGTGAACAAAGGTTACCATGCTCATTGAAAACCTGGAAATATCAGTTATTATGATTATAGGCCAGGGTAATTCTTGGAAATGTCTGTTTTTTCTTTATGCTTAGCTCTTAAAATATTTAATCAGCTAGCAGTTACAAAATAAATGTAATTCATTCATTCCTTATAAGAACAATAACTATTGTTATGATTATCATAATTATCATTAATAATGGTATTATTGGATACACATATTATACTATATTATAAATATAATAATAGTAGTAATGATGTAATTACTATAATTTATTTTCAAAAATAGTACACTTAAAAACTATAATATTAAAATATAGTCATAGATGTGTAATAGTGTTATTTTTTATTATATTACAGTAATAGTACGTTTTTCATTTTTCTGATATAAACTGTTGTTGTTTTCCAGGTGGTAATAGACAAACACCCGGTCAGGTTCTTTGTGCATAAAAGACCGCATGTGGACTTCTTCCTGGAGGTGGCCAGTCAGTGGTATGAGTTAGTGGTGTTCACTGCTAGCATGGAGATCTATGGGTCTGCAGTAGCTGATAAACTGGATAACAACAAGGGAATCCTGAAAAGAAGATACTATAGACAGGTAACCACTGAAACTCTTGAGGTTTCATTTTGCATTAACATTTGCCATGAGAAGAATAAAAATGAAAGAATTAGTAAAGGATATGCAGTTTATGTTTTGTCGTCTTTTTGTGTTGTCTTTATCTTGTGCAGCACTGTACGCTGGATTCAGGTAGTTATATTAAAGACCTGTCTGTTGTACATGATGACTTATCAAGTATAGTCATTCTTGACAACTCGCCGGGAGCATATCGCAGTCATCCAGGTAAGACCAGACCTGATTTCAGCAGCACACTGTAGTGTGTAGCGCTGCTTTTACAGGATTAATGTGTGTGTGTGTGTGTGTGTGTGTGGTTGTCTAGCTGGTCTCCCTGCATGATGTGCTTATGTACTTCAGGCCATTTCACCCTCAACATGTTTATCATGTTCAGCATCACAGCAATGTGAACAATAAGCAAACATCAGATTTAATACAGGATTTATGTTATATTATGTAGTCGTATAAAGACAACTTTACAGAATCCAATTAGTTTGGATAAAAAGAGCCCCTATTAATTTTACTCTGAAATGCATCACTTTATGGAAGAAAATGATAATGCTGGCTTTAACAGTATTGATGCATCACGCATGCATATAATGAATCTAATGTTGAGAACATCTGAACTTTAGGTTGCAAATCTACTTCAAGGGTTATGAAACTGATCGTGGAGAACAATTCAGCGGCAAAGGTTTTTTGTTCTGGTCAATTCCCATCCTATTTTGTTCTTGGCAGTAAATGAATTTATCATGATTATCAGGAATGACGTAATAGAATATGATCTTTGAAGAAGCTGAACAACAGATTTTAATGGTAACAAAAAAAAAAACTGCTAATAAGAGAGGAAACACAACAATGGCTTTAAGTCGATTGTATTTTACACTCAATTTTACAGCTGATGTACAAGCCTCAAAGGTTCCCCCAAATGCACACTGCTGTTCACTATTGCATGCAACAAACAAACAAATATGGGTTTGAAAGCGCACAGCATGTTACACAAATAAACTCCTCTTTGCACAAATAAAAGCATTTGTACTCTGCATTGAAAATATATACAGGGTTTCTGCAGGTCTTAAAAAAAATCTTAATTTACCCCTTCCACAAATTAAGGCCTTAAAAAGGTCTTAAATCAGAGCAGAAAATCTTAAATTCATGGCGTTAAATGTTGCATGCACTGCAATAAGCAAATATCTTCAAATAGCTAAACATTATTAAACCAAGATATGCATGAAATAAGAATGAAAGCCAGCTTTCTCTTTAAATGAACGTTTTCTGAGCCCATTTGCAAATATTTGTTCTGGTTTTAATCAAACTCGCTTAATTTTGATCAGTTGCTCAGAAAACAAGACTCGTATAATTTTGCATCCATCTTTATTTAAGAATCTTTAGACACCGATAAAGACAATAAATCGACAAAATGTCAATATATTGTTTCTTTCAATGTTCTAATTAATAATGAAAAAAAAGGTCTAGAAAAAGGCTTAAATTTACCTGCAGAAACCTTAAAATATGAAGGCACTGTTGCATTTTGAATACATTTTAAAAATATTTTAGGTGTTCATACCAAGAGGCTCTAAAGACCAGTTATGGATTGCATATGTCAGAGACTTAATGAATGCTAACACTAGGTATGTTTACATGCACTAATTTTCGAACGAATCTAATCTGATTTTAGGTTCTGCAAGTTCTCTTTATATGAAGCATTGCAGTCCGATTCACATTTGTTTATATTCCAAACAATATGTCAGCGGATGCATTTAGCACCCAGTCACCACTTTCAGAACTGGAGGAAGACACAGTGATGATGTCACTGGAGCTACTGCGAACATAATGCCTTGACGTGTCTTAAAAAACAAACCTGACATGCATGTTAGAAGAGCTTTTTAAGCAAATATTTATGAACTCTCCAGTGGATGACACGAATATTTACAAAGACATAAGGCATAAGTAAACACACGCATGTTCGTGTGACGTAAAACCTATGTAAACATGCGGATCACAGCCCTGTGCTGGTTTTTTTTTTTTTTAAATCCGACTGAGAAAATAGTCCGATTCAAGCATTTTCTGTTGATTATTCCAGGTCTACACCCTTTTAATTAAATCAATTTCATTTGGATCAAACGTCAGTTGATTGAGGTGTTTACATGAATTTTCAATCTGATTGAGCCATCAATGAACGCAAACGTAGCTGTTGGCTTTTACAATGTGCAACACAAGAACATGTAGTTTAGTATTTCATGACCTTAATGACCATAAAGAAAAAACGCAATCAGTCAATACCACTTATTACATCACTTTAGAGGAACCGATCAATAAATTATTAGCTCTGTCTTGGATAATGCACATTGAATTTGTGATTGGTTTTTGTCACTATTAGTCATAAATTTATTTATTTTGATTTGTAACAGTCAACTGAGAAAATGTTCTTCTCCCCTAGAACGTGTGTTTGTTTTTAATATGTATGGAAGTCTGTTTCTGCCACTGAATAAAAAATGAAAAAGATGATTTTGACTTCTCAGAATTGCTTAAAGGTGCCGTGTGTAATATTTAGGAGGATCTATTGACAGAAATGCAATATAATATACGTAACTAAGTTTTCAGAGGTGTATAAAGACCTTACATAATGAACCGTTATGTTTTTAACTTAGACTGAGCAATTTATATCTACACACACATGGAAGTCGCCACCATGTTTGTACAGTAGCCCTTAAAGGACAAACACTGTTGTTCTTGCAATAAAACACTGACACAATGATGAACAAGTAACACAAATATTCGCAATAACATATCGATTTATTTAATAATTAAGTAAATATAATTGTTTATTTATGATGTAAACTCACAATTGTGAGGGAAAAAAAGTCAGAATTGAGAGAGAAATTCGCAATGACCTCCTTTTATTTATTTTTTTATTCAGTGGAGGAAACAGGCTTCCATAAATATGTGATTATTTGTCAAATATTTCCTGTTTTTTGCCCATAGATAATGCAATACCTATAAAGTCATGGTTTAGTGACCCAAGCGACACAGCACTTCTTAACCTGCTGCCCATGCTGGATGCACTAAGGTAACAATCTAAGTTAGTTAGTATAGTAATAATAATATAGTAAATCTAGTTAACTTGAACCCCACTTCACTTTCTGTTCCCTTTTCAGATTCACGGGAGACGTACGATCCGTCCTGAGCAGGAATCTCCACCAGCATCGACTCTGGTGATCGTCCGACCGAGGGCTTTCCTCAAGTCCGCTCTTCTTTTATTTAATTTTTTATTTTCCAACTGCTTCCCTATTTGACATCTGCCTGTCCGTTCTCCCTCGACTCTTCACCTCTCAGAAACGGCCTTACGTGAGGGGCGTAGGGAGGAGAGTCTGTCCCGAACTCAAAGGGGATGGAAAAGGCAAACTTTTTGGGAAGGTTTTTTTATTCTTTTCCCTTCTTCGAAATGGAGTCTCTGCCTTACAGCTCTACCTATGCTGATCGCGTGTTTGAGTTATGTTTGTGGGATGTGTGTATGAAGACATCTGCTGTTTTTCTTTTTTAAATATTTGAGGCAAGAAAAGCAGACCTTTTCATGACTTGCGTCTTGGGACGTCATACCTCAGTTCTGAAGGAGATCTACTAAACGGATTGGCTCAGACCTGGCCATCAACACTCTGCACATCGAATAGAGTTCACTGGAAAACTGTTGATAACACGGATTATGACAGACTGGTAGATTTCAGGGTTATCATGGTGGAGTTGTATATGCTATTATTGAGGTACTGTCTTGGAAGACATGGGGTTTTAATGACTTCTGTATGTTAGGCCTGTCCAAATTTGTCATGATTATCAGCTTTGAAGAAGCTGAATGACAGATTTTAAGCCTTTCTGCTCTAATTCTTCTCTACAGAATGTATGTGGTTGGTTATGAAATCCTACCACTTGGACGCCTTTTTACAAATGTGTTTTTTTTTCCTGAAAATGTAATAATGGCAAGACTTGAATTTATAAAACTTCATTGTATTGAAGAGCTGACTGAGCAACAGACACCTTTTTTTTTACTCAAGGCCTTGTTGGTTTCTCTGTGCACCTGTCAGATACTAATCAAGTTTCCATCCAGATGTTGCTCTGTTTTGTTATCGACAAAGAGATATGCGTTAAAAAAAACTTTGCTGTCTACAGCCTGCTTCCATCCAACTGGCCTTTTACCGATAAAATTGTGTGCGTCATGACGTCATCCCTAAAAAAACGAATCGTCGCATAAGTTTTGGTGCATCACAAAAAAATATTGCCCTTGAGCTGTTTCCATACATAATTTATCCTATTGTGTAAATTATATGCTAGGCTAGCTGTTCTTCATCTATTTGAAACAACAAAAAAAAAGCCTATATTAAATTGTTTAGGCCTACATAAAATAATTTTTATTAAGTGTCATGATTTTTTTTGTGTACTTTTGCTATAGACTAGATCGACCACTGTTGATAATCAAGCAATGATCATAAACGGTTGGTTGCATTATTTCTGATTAACGTTTATAGGAATGTTCTTTCCAGTTATTTTATTTCTCCTAACCGACGGTCGTTAAGCCATGTTAACCGACAAGATTGTTAAATTAAATTTAAATTGATAGATGGCTTGACCCATTACAAACACCTAAATTTGTTTTCCGGGGATTCATTTTAAACACGCAAAAAGCAGCATAAACAACATGAAGGTGAGGATTCACGCACCTGCAGCACTTCTGCGAACGGAGAAAAACATAAGCTTTTATATATAAAAGAAACAGGCCCATATGCAAAATATATTTTCCTAAATGAATTAAAACGCAGAATTTCGGTTCATTTTTCTGATGCACTCCTGAGAAAGCGGCAGTTTTCCTTTATTTCACAAAAGTAGGCTACGTTTTGTTTTTTATTGTGAATGTACACAAATAAATATTTTGAGTAGTTTTGAGTAATGTCTTACTCGTATATGACCACAAATGAAGGAGTAGGCTAGTGCAAGTTGTCTCCACTTTTACAAGGGAAAAAAACAACAAATTAAAGCTGCAAGCAGCGATGACGGGCCCAAGCCATCAGTGCAACCGCCACGCCCGGTGACATCAGGAAAACGGTGCCCAGCGAGCACACGCATTACAGTAACCCTCTGGCAGTTTGGTTTTAAGGGATACGGCAATTAAAGGGTTAATCCAAACCATCAACTCTGTGAAACACACACACAGAACAACATATAAAACTTTGTAACACTTAAGGTGTCAGTTTTTAACATTCAGAAGTGGCTTGGTAGCCCTTTTCCTGAAGACGTCTGAGCGTGGAGACTCTTGATGCACTGACTCCAGCTTCAGTCCACTCCTTGTGAAGCTCTCCCAAGTGTTTGAATCAGCTTTGCTTGACAGTATTCTCAAGCTTGCAGTCATCCCTGTTGCTTGTGCACCTTTTCCTACCCAAATTATTCCTTCCAGTCAACTTTGCATTTAATATGCTTTGATACAGCACTCTGTGAACAGCCACCCCTTTCAGTAATGACCATCTGTGACTTACCCTCTTTGTGGAGGGCGTCAATGATTGTCTTCTGGACCATTGTCAAGTCAGCAGTCTTTTTGACTTTCATGAGTTTGTGCTAAAGGAGCCCGAGCAAGTATTGAGTGCATAAATGAACAAACTTTAAAGAACTTGAACTTTTCTGTTTGGCAGATCCTTTTTTTTGATTGATCTTAGGAAATATTATAATATTTTGAGATACTGATTTTTGACTTTTATGAGCTGTAAGCTCATCAAAATTAAAACAAAAAAACTTTTGAAATATTTTACATATAATGAATCTAGAATATATGAAAGTTTCACTTTTTGAAATAAGTTAAGATAAAATATGAATTCTAATGAAAAAAATTATGATTTTAAAGAATATGTTCTGTTTCCTTAGGTTATGAGCAATTAGTAATTTTTCTTTTTTTTTTTACAAAGTATACAAAAATATACAAATTTATACATAAAAAGTGTTCATAACCTATTTATTATTTGCTCCAGTGTTTATTTTAGTATGAATGAAATGAGTTTTATTTTTATAATTTATTTTAATTTTAAGTTTTATTAAATCATTCCAGTTAACGTTTATTTAATTTCAAGTAACATTTTTTAAAAGACCTCTGCGTCACTGCGGATACCGGAAGTGAGGGCGGATGGTCATATGACTGGCCGGAGCACCGCTTGTATATCTGCGTGAGCGGAAAAAGTAGTCCGTACCTTACAAACTCGATATCAGAAACGTCTTTAGTAACCGTCGAGCATCTTTAATGAGCCTTGTATCAAATATTTCAAATAGTTTTTCTGTATGTGTGATTTTCGGGAAAATGCAGTTTTGAGTTGACAAAAATAATGTAAATATAGTGTGTCGGTATCAATGCGCAGAAGGGAACGCACACAGCAGCTGTGTGTGAAGCGCTTGGTAACACCTCTCTCTCTGTGTGTGTTTGTAAGACTAATTTACTCTTCCTTTAACAACCATGAAGTTTCAATACAAAGAAGAGCATCCTTTTGAGAAGAGGCGATCTGAGGGAGAGAAAATCAGGAAGAAATATCCAGACAGGGTTCCTGTAAGTCGGTTTGATATAACGTTAGTGTAAACAGAAGCTAGCTTTACTAGTCAAACGTGAAGGGCGTGATATATCGACACGATTTAATCGATTCAGCTGTCTTAAAAACCAAATTCATCTTGTGTTTATTCGTACACGAACGTAAACATGTTTAGCTTTAGTAGCGTTAGCATATGAAGGGCGAAACTGCTGAGGGCCTTGTTTATCTCTCAGCTTCTTTATTATTATTTAAATCAATGTCTTCATCACGCTTTTTCAAATCAAATCTGCTTTGAAAGACGAACAGTTAAAAGTTGTATTGTTTGATCTGCTTTAATCCTCAAGGCTGAGTGAACTCTTATAGTGTTTTTTGTTGTTGTCTTATTTAAACTGCATTTGTGGGCTAAAATAATACATTTAGGACCTTGTGGAAGTGGTGATTCCTTAAAATAGCCCAGATGTCTTACAGTCAACATGTTTACATCCACAAGGCTGGCTTTGTTTACATAACCAAACCAGGAAAACAACAAAACAAGCAATCCTCTAATATAATACCATATAAAACAGTATTGACAGCAGCTGAATCAATTCTTTGAAACACTCAATTTTTACAAATATGATTTTAAGAATCCACTACGGGGTATTTTGTTGCTTTTGTCCTGGTTCATTTCTGACCCTCTAAAGGATATTTTACATATAGCGAAAAAACTGAATATATTTCTGAGAAGCAGCACAGTGGTCTTAAATAGTTATGGGTCTGAAGTGTATCATACAGTTATCTTGTTCCTCATCTGCAGCCTAATTATCAAAAATAGCACCGCTTTTCTCAGATCCTCTTTGCTCTGAGTCAAAAATCACACACATTGGGCTTGAAAAGCAAAAGGAATGAGTAAAATCGATTGAAAGCAAACCAGTAGTTTCTGCCAGTTTCATCTAACGCTGGATTAAAGGAATAGTTCACCCAAGAAAGCAAATTAGCTGCAAATTTCACCTTCAGGCCATCCGAGATGTAGAATCAGAATGAGCTTTATTGGCCAGGTATGTTTACACATACGAGGAATTTGTTATAGTGACAGAAGCTCCACAGTGCAACAGAAAGACAGCGACAGGATAATATAGAATATAATATAGACAAATTATGTATGTACAGGTCAAGTATGTGCAAATTAGAAATGAGGAAAATAAAGATAAAATTAGCGAGTGTGGTGAATGGATAGTGTATTATAATTGTGTGTTCCACGTAGATTACTTTGTTTCTCCATCAAAACAGATTTGGAAACGGAAATGTATCCTCTGCAGTGAATGGGTGCCGTCAGAATGAGTCCAAACAGCTGATAAATACATCACAATAATCCACACCACTCCAGTCCATCAGTTAATGTCTTATGAAGTGAAAAGCTGCTCATTTTTAAGAAACAAGATATTTTAACTTCTGCTCAAAATATTAGTCCATAATTCAGAATATTGCTTCCTCTGATGAAAAAGTGCATCCTGTTATACTCTCATATCAAAATCCACCAACATATTTGTTCAGAACTGTACAGTTGTTGCTTGTTTATTATGGATAGAGGACTTGTATTTTAGCCGGAAGCAAAGATTTGAAGTTAAAAATCTTAATGATGGATTGGTTTCTTACTGTTCACTTCACAAGACATTAACTGATGGACTGGAGTGGTGTGGATTACTTTGATGTTTTTATCAGCTGTTTGGACTCTCATTCTGACGGCACCCATTCACTGCTGAGGCACTGATGGAATGCTACATTTCTCCAAATCTGATGATGGAGAAACAAACTCATCTACATCTTGGATGGCCTGAAGATGAGTACACTGTCAGCTGATTTTGAACTTAACTGTACACTGCATTTTCTACACTCACAAGTGTTTGTTTGATTCTGTATTAGGTAATTGTGGAAAAAGCTCCTAAAGCCAGAATAGGTGACCTAGACAAGAAGAAATACCTGGTCCCCTCTGACCTGACGGGTAAGTGCTTTTATATTTCAAAAGATTTTATTTTAATGATGTTCATGTAAAATGACACTGATTGCATCAGAAGATATTATTATTATAATTGTCTTTTGACCCTGTAACTCTAGCACTCTCTATTCTAATTATTCTCTCTATTCTATTCTCTGTTCTTTAAAAAACTTGCCCCTTTTAGACTTGCACTCTATTCATTTACTCTTTAAAGTCTCTCTATTCTTTTTGTATTCTATTTTCTTTTTTTTAATTATACAATTAAGAAAAAGCAAAAAAAAAAGGCCTCTAACAGTAGCTTTATATAATAAAAAAGTCAAGTCACCTTTATTTATATGGCGCTTTTTACAATGTATATTGTGTCAAAGCAACTGCACAATATCAAAAAAAGGAAACTAGTGTGTCAATAATGTAAAATGAAAATATATATATAAAAAAAAGATTTTCAGTTAGGCATTTCATTATTGAATTCAGTGATGTAAAAAGCACTTGTCATAGCTCTTTTGTTGATTTTGCTTCCATTGTCCTCAAGTCGCTTTGGATAAAAATGTCTGGTAAATGTAATGTATTTTTTTTAGTGGGCCAGTTTTACTTTCTCATCCGAAAGCGAATCCACCTGAGGGCCGAGGATGCTCTCTTCTTCTTCGTAAACAACGTCATTCCCCCTACCTCCGCCACCATGGGCCAGCTGTACCAGGTATTTCTCTCTCTTTCTTTCACTCGGATTGGTTTGTCAATATCAATATGAGTTTGTTCCTCTTATAATTTCACTTTCTCACACACAGGAACATCACGAAGAAGATTTCTTCCTTTACATCGCCTACAGTGACGAGAGCGTGTATGGCGAATAGAGCCAAAGGGAACTGACCCTCATCCCCTCTTTCTTCCTTTTAAAAAAATATATAGACGTCATGCTGGCAGCCTAGGGCTCTCAGAACTGAAGTATCAGATGCACTTTTGCTTTCAGTTTATCATATCTTTTGTGTTTTTATCCTATGGTCTGACATTCAATTCTGATGTTTATTAAGAATTTACCATTTTTTGTTTTTCATGGTTCTTACAAAGCTCTAATACAATAAAAATGCCACTGATACTGTTACAATTTGAGTTGATTTCCGCTTGTATGCAGTTGTGTATCTATTTATAATATGCTGACCGTTCCTAGTCAAGCTCATTTCAAATATTTCTGACCATAAATGAACGTTTGCTCTTCTAGATGGTTTCTAGCTAGCATGTGCAGTCCAGCACTCGCTGGTCAGACAGTCTGCTAAGACTAATATGCTGTCGTTACCTTGATTTGCTTTTATTATTGTACCTAAAAGAATGTAGATGGGTAGATTTATTTTAAGTTGTAAATCTAAAGTGCAAGTTTTATTTGCAGTTTTTTTTTTTAATCTTGGTATTCAGTTGTATTTCTGGTACCCTTGACAATGACCATATAAACCAAGTGCACACCAACTTTGTCTGTTGTCGTTTTATCTCAGACCTGGGGAAATAAACTGCTATATTTAATATGGATGCTCAGATGGAAACAGCTGTGCAATAATTAAATTGTCCGCAGCTATAGTGTCCACAATTGTAGGATGTTCATTATTTCCTTCATAAGTCTCAAATTCATTTATCAGTTTGGCTTCGCTGTGAGATTTTTTGAAAGTACTAAATCTACAAATATATCATATATATTATATGTTTTTCATTCATCGTTGGTTGGTGTGGCAGAGTAGTGTAAACTATAAACAAGCCACAAAACTACAACTCCCATGTTGTGTCCAGTGTCATTTCCGGTTATTTGACGGTTTCAAAATCCGCTTCGCTTTTCATCTGTTGAACCGGTTAACAAATATGACTGAATTATGAATAATATTCGGTTCTAAGAATAGTTAATAAATAACATCTTTAAAAAGCGATCTTGTAGCCTTGTAGTTAACCACACAGATTGCTGATATATAGCACAGTTGTACTCACAGCGACCCGAGTTCGAATCCCGCATCGAGGTCCTTTGCTGATCTCTCTCTCTTCCTAATGCTTTCCTGTCATCTCTCTGCTGTCCTGTCCATATAAGCCTGAAAATTAAATCAGTGTATTATAGTTCATATAAATTTATATTAATATCAATTAGCTGAACTTTAGAATGTTTTTGACCCGCTTAAGAAGGCTACATCTTTATATGTGAACCTGGACCACAAAACCAGTCTTAATTTGTCAAATTTGAGATTTATATATCACCTGAAAGCTGAATGAATAAGCTTTCCATTGATGTATGGTTTGTTATGATCAGACAATATTTGGCTGAGATACAACTATTTGAAAATCTGGAATCTGAGGGTGCAAAAAATGAAGTTCAAATGAAGTTCTTAGCAATGCAATGCATATCACTAATATTTACGGTAAGAAATTTACAAAATATCTTCATGGAACATGATCTTTACTAAATATCCTAATGATTTTTGGCATAAAAGAAAAATAGATCATTTTGACCCATGCAATGTATTAACTAAACTTAGAATCAAGTACATGTGCTTTTGTATGTTAGTCAACACATCAAAATACTTCTTTAAAGCATGACAAAATATTATTAAAAACAATTAAGTAAAACTTTTAATTTGACATTATTACAAAGTACTCTTTTTTTTTATGTACTTAAGTGTGTTGAAATGAATGTCTACTCTCTTTTAAGTGGCCTTTCAGCTGATTAATATTTTATTATGTGCAAGTAATTAAAAAAAATATATACTTTTAAGATTTCAAATGCACCACAAGTGCACATTCAATACAATTAAGCACACATCTTATTCACTACAGTTATTGCAGTGTTTTTCTCCTCCTCCTCTGGTGAAACAGTGACAATTGAACTCATTCAGTTGATTCCTTCAGGTACAACTGATATTATTTCTCAGGTATTGCTAAATTATTCATGTTGCAGACTGAAGATAATGTTATTTGCTTTTGAAATTCCCTTTTGCAGCTGGAGAAATACTGGCCAGTTTTGAAGAAGATGCTCAAAGTTTTCTTTTCCCAGAACCAAAGCTTGTCCCATCTTTCTCTGGAGTAGAGAGAGAGGTATTAATGACACGGCATCCCACTTTTCCTGTATTGATCTACCACACTAATTGAATTGATTTGCTTAACAACAACAACAATGAATTTATGCATTATTAAAATAAAAAAAGGTCTTTAAATTCATTGATTAATTTCAAGGTATCTCTCCAAGATTAGAGTTCTCCACAAAGACAACATTCAGGGAAATCTCCAGTGACAATGGTTTCCTGACTGTTCCTGTGGTAAAAATACAGATTTTGATTGCTTGATAAACTTATGTAAGATGCTTTATTGTCTTTAGAGGGCAATGATGAGAAAAACCTCCAAAAAGTCACAAAAACAGGGCAGCACCTCATCCCGAAGACATCTCTCTGTAGCTCC